>NC_139348.1:5004277-5604277 GCF_055883805.1 Amblyomma maculatum
TTTGGCGCGGAATGATAGAACGAAGTTCCGTGCTCAGCGGTATCAGCCTCCACACACCGCCTTTCGACCTTTTCAGCACCTTAAGAACCAATGTACAGATAAATATGCTTATTCAAATATGTAATTGGAAGTTTTGAACATATTTTGGCTTCGTGGTTCCGAATAAACACCGCATTAGAAATCCGGTTCACAGATCCACGAACATATTTTTTGTTATTTCGCCTCTGATGACATGGGGCTAAAATTCGATGCTGCGGCTGCGCGGCTTTGTTGCTTTTCTGAACGTTACGTCCTTTAAAAGAACAATGCCACTCGATCTTACACAGCATATACCAGTACACGCCAGATTTTACAGCGCGGAGCGCGTACTGGGGAGACTGCACCAACCAGCGTGCGACATCCCGAGTCAGAAGTTTATACAGTTTCCTCCGCTCAACGGGCAGTCATCTTATTTTAGCTCCTTGGCGTCTGTACGCCATTGGCCCCATAACAAAACGAATTTCAGTTACATTACTTTCTCACAGCCACTATCCCCTTCTCTCATCATTCTCCCCAGGTTGTTCCAGCAAGCGGTACGTTTAAGTTTCCTTCGCTATTGTGGCAGTGTTTCTCGCCGCCCCTGCGCTTATTTTTATTCTTGTTCACATCCGTAGTAGTCGAAGCATCGCACGAGACCACTGAAGTCATTAAATGAGTAAATCACTGGGATAACAAAACGCGAACGCAGAAGGAACACAGCGGCCGCAACATATACGGCGTCCGCTTCTGCGCCGCCTCAGTATTAGCTCCTGTCAACCTGCAGGTAAAGCCACGTGTCTCAGCAAACTCCATTGCAGGTTGCCTATGAAAACTCGAACCACTAGCAACATTTTCGAATAACAGCGCGAAGGACGAGGACGAAGATCAGAAGGACACAAAACACAGCGCTGACTGACAACTGATTTTATTTCCAGAGGTTGGCAAGTATGTATACATGGCTTGAAGATAATTGGCTTTGGTTTCGGCATGCGCATTGCATCTGTTTTATCTGTTTTTTCTGTCACGCTTCAAGCCATGTATATATACTTGCAAACTACTGTAAATAAAATCAGTTGTCAGTCACCGCTGTGTTTTGTGTCCTGATCTTCGTCCTTGTCCTTCGCGCTGTTATTCCAAAATGTATTACCAACTAGCCGGCACTTCAACGCTCACTAGCAGCAGCGTTCCTAAGGGCCCTAGGCACCCTAGGTACGTGAGCGTCGCGGAGAAAGAGAAGGCGGAGGGTAAAGGAGGAGGAGGGACGTTGCAGCATCCGGTCGCGGCGCCGCGCCGGCTTCAAAAAAATGACGCCAGGGCCTCTCCTAAGTTTTTTCCTTCCTCCATGGCTAGTGCGAAGACGGTTAAGACGCCATCACTGCCTTCTTTCTCGCATAGCAACAACCCAGCAACGGACGAATGATCATGTGACTCTTTCCTGAGAGTTTATTGGGTCTGGAGTGGGTGACGCAACGATTCGTCTAGCCCAGTTTCAGTTGCGGAGGTGCCGCCGTGCTGGCCGGAGTGTTAGGACTGAGGCTGTGTGATGGTGTCGTGTTCGTGGCCAGCGTGTTGACGTTCGGGAATGTGACTGAGGTTGCTTCGGGGCTCACCGGCTGTGGTCTCGCCGTCGTAAAGACTGTGAGTATTATTTCGCTTGCGCGGAGGTCCTGTAGCATGGTTTTTATTTTCATCCAGAAGAACGGAGTGTGGTCCGCACGTTTGAAAAAGGTCGGACAAAATACATCGTTCCGTTCGATGTCGTTTACCTCGTTCAGCTTTAACGCAGGTTTGAAGCACGTGACGTCTTCATTCCAGCCTTTGCTGAATCGTATTTTCTGACTGCTTATCCGCGCTGAGTTTATTAAAGGTCTTAGTCACCATGTCAGCCTTTGAGTCTTCGTGGCGCTATTGCACGTGGCGATGCTTGCCGTTGACGATAGTTTGTGGTCGCTTGTCCGCGCTATGGTGGCTAGAAGGGGGAGGTGACGCCAACGGCGGACGGAAGCCGCTCCTCCATTTCAAGCCGGGTGTAGGTGGCGCTGTTGGCCGTAGTGCGATGTGCGATGCATGGTACGCGCCGCTCGCCTTCAGCCACGGTACTTGAACATACGTATGCCCGCCGTGCGTGCAACGCGTCGGCCTTTCAGTGATGTTGCAGGTAATGGTTTAGCTCATTAAACTCTAGTCGAACCTGATTACGGCTGACAGAATTCAATTTTAAGCCATGGTGGTGCAGTGGTTAGGGCGTTCGACTGTTGTGCCCAAGGACGAGGGATCGCATCCCGGCCACGGCGACCGCTTTTCTCTGGAGGCGAAAAGCAAGGCGAAGAACTCCAGGTGGTCGAAATTCCGGAGTCCTCCACTACGGTGTCTCTCATAGCCCGAGTAATTTTGGCACATGAAACCCAACAAACAAAACGATTAAAATCGATCGGTTGGTACTCCAATACTTCTGGTGCGTAGAATACGGGCGTATCTATCCTTTCAGTTCCAGGAATTGGAGGGTCTTGAATGAGTCCCGTCGGATCGAGATAGTGCATGTCGTAAGTAGAAGACAGACCAAGATAATGAGTCTTCAAGGTATACTGCCCACACACAAAACAAAGACGAGAAATTTGGTACACAACAAGCGCAACACCTGCGCTTAATTGTTGTGTACCTTTCTCCTCCTTGTTTTGTGTGCGCGCAGTATACCTTGAAGATATGTCTGACCGACTCGCCCAACAACGCACTCTTTCAAAAGAATGAGGATGGAAGAATGTTTCGGCTCCGTGCGGTCGCATTTTTTTCCCACAACGTTGTTTGCCCCAAGGCATAAAATAATATGTAAGAAGAAAATTAAAAGGGGTAATAAATGAAAGAAAAAAGGTTGGCTGTTCTTTGGTCGATGTTTTCCACCTCCTTCAGTTTCAAGGATACGAAGCATCAGCATTACGCTTAAAAAATGTGATTGGGGATCCAAACAAGCAAAACAAAGCATAGCAAGCATTTATTGCATATCGTAGTAATAGCAATGTACTGCTCATAATAACATTCAGGGTAATTCAAAATAACAGATACATTTACACATGCTTCTGTGTAATTAGAAAGAAAAAAAAACATTAAACATTGATTATCAACACTGCATGCATCGCTTAATTGGCACTAAGAAATGGGGAGCAAGGATATCTCTTCCCGCTAAATAAAAAAAAAATACTACATTCGACCTTGAATAAATATGCAACTTAGAGCACCCTCTTAAGTTTCGGCACTTTCATTCTTCCCTGCTTAGCGTTGCGCTTACAGTTCTGCGCCTTAACATAGAAGTGCTGCCTGGTAAGAACATAAAATTTGATAATTTTGCTTGGGAGGGACATACTGTGATTTTTTTTTTTTTTTTTGCGCTGGAGTTCATCATCTGTTCGGCGAAGTTAGGCCCTCATATTAAAATGTCAGCAGCGCAACACATCTGGCCATAAACGAGAGATCATGCTGGCAGCCGCGAACAAACAGGAACGCTGCCGCACCGTCCATACACCGCGCGCGAACCTGCACACGCGCGCGATCGCGTGACTCCATTGCCAAGCTGACCGCAGCGCCACCGCGGCCTTCGCGGCAGCGCATGAACCAGAGGATCGCGCTTTCTGGGCGGATACGCCGGCGCTGGCGCCACCTCTCCCTTCTAGCCACCCTATCCGCGCTGGGTTCGTTCAGAAACGCCCTCGTCGCCATGTCAGCCTTTGCAGCTCATGATAACACGATCGATGTTCACAAAGAAACGAAATTTAATGAAGATTGAACTGGATTAGAACAGGTTACACAATTCAATCCGATGTTACGTCCGTCCGTCACGAACGCTCTCCATCTCCCGTGCCCTCTCTTCGCCTTTCGACGATACTCCCTCTATTGGCTCCGCTGTCATTTCGTCCTCTTGTCGGTAGATGCCGCTAGTCTCTCAGCTAACGCCACCGCTAACACCATTCGCGGCCGGTCTCGTGGGAGAGCGCGCGCTCTTTCTTGCGGCCTTCTCAATCGCCGCGGGAACAATGGGAACGTTTTCCTTGAGTAATTACGCTCTCCGCTGCGGCAAGGAGCGCGACCTGCTCACTGTTCGCTCCGCGTGTGCGTCAGCGGCGGCGGGTGGCTTTTGCCTGGTTTCGCGCTGTCGCTTGCGGATTCGGTAGGGAGTGCGACCCTGAAATGAAAGAACACAGAAGGTAGATGCTACAGCGGCATGTCGTCAGCGTACTACACACGTGAACGGAGCCTTTATATAAAAAAAACAGATTGCGGCATGGTAGCCACTTTTGTCCATTTTAATACGAATTTTACCAAGCCTGTACAAGAATAGGAATAAAAAAAAAAAAAAAACTATGAACAGTGATCCCATCGAGGCTTCTTCAAGGCTAACATGACAGCAACTCGTCTGCAACAGCAAAACCGTCTTTCAGCGCTAGATGCGAAATCATCCATGTAGCACCAAAGATGAAAATAATTTCATAAAAATGTAAAGTAAATTTTGCATGATATAAAGTATGAGTATAACAGTCAAAGTAAATGTTGTAGGGTTGAGTTACAAATGTTATTTAAATTTATATATTAGCCAATGTGTTGTATTAAGAACATATTTTAATTTGCAAATAAACGTTGTTTTGCTGAAATGTTTACATCATTTTAAGCTTATTATGAAAACAATAAACAATGGTTTGATATTCATGACACCACTTGTGCTGGAAGTGGTAAAAAGAGGCCAATAAATGATAAAGGTGATTGCAGTGACTACTTACAAATGAGTTCACTTGCTATATGGAAAGTATGCAAGATACTTTTAAAGCGTTAAAGAAGGACACTCTCACTATGGGCACATTTCAAGCCCTATATAGCGACCCACTGAGGCTCTCTTCGGGAAAGTAAGGCTAATGAGCGGAAGGAAGCGACATATGCTAGATGCGAGTAGTGTTCCTCCCTGCGGGAGCATATACAGGAACACTAGATGCGAGGGCCGCAACAGCTAGCGGCACTTGACTACATGGACGTTTCCTCTGAGAGCAAAATCAAGGCACCTTCGTCGATGACAAAAAAAAAAAAAAATCATTTCTACTGTGCTGCAATCAGTAACGAAACAACTGAAGTAAGTGATGGCATCTCCTGTCATCCCATTTCCCACTGCCACATATTCCGGTTTAGCTTACGTCGATGGATATATTAAGGTAATCAACTTCGGGTGTGACGCTTGCGCTATTCATCTTGAAACTAGCGAAAGAAGCAGCCCCATGTAAGTACTCTCTTCTACCAGGGCAATATTCTAGTGGACTGAATTATTTGAAACCAAAGCTTGTTGCCCTATTGGACAAGCTTTTATTTTTTATTTTTTTTTTCGAAAAAGCTGCCGTCCACCTACTACACACAAATGTTCTCGAATCTGCTTAACTGTTTATGCCCATTTCCTTGATCAAAAGTAGTCACGAGAGGACATATACATCTCCTGTCTTTCAACAATTGTTTTGAACGAAGCTACAATAGCCCACTCCACTAGACAAGTGAAATTTTAACTATATGAGTACATGTTTGTTCTTTACTCTGAATCTGAGACGCGCCATGAATTTTTGCCGGTGCCTCTTTTGATCTAAACGAAAACGGTAGCAGTTGACAGAATCTCCACCCAACAGTTCACCATGCACTACCGTCAAGTCGCGCAACACCTGCTTACAACATTGAAAGGCGCATTGCATAGCCTGGTGAATTTATTTTTGTGCAAAACTTAGGGGAAAAAAAATGTTGAAGTGTACCTGAAGCTTCATTCGACCGTGCACGGCCGCAGTGACGAAGGCGCGCGCGCGCCTGAACGGATTGTTGACTGTATATTATTTCTCGTACGCGATAAATTTTCGATGCTGATTATGGCCTTTGTATAAACCATGAGGGGCGAAATGTTATGGCCTACCAGTTGGAACTGACGCGGACGGAGTTAAGAGCGAGCGCGCGTTTCCCTTGTGCGTGGACAGCTGTAGCGGAGGAGCATGGATGGATGGATGGAATATAGGAGCGTCCCCTTTGAAACGGGGTGGTAGCAGTAGCTATCATGCTCATTTTTCTCCCTATATCTTAATTATTGATTTAGATTGGTTAACTAAACCATCATTCTATTTATTACATTGGCACCGCGGCGGTGGATAACGAGGGTGGGGAGGGCAACAGTGATGGGTCCCACACACGTCTCTCTGAAAGGCAAATGGAATATAATCTGAAAATGGCGGCCGGAAGAGCGGAGCAAAGCTTTGGAACCTAAACTAGAGCTCGCTCGACTTCATGGTCCCGCCACAAGGCGCACACGTGATGATGCGAAGAAGGAGAACCACAAGGCAGCCGGATGGCATTGAGGAATTAAGCTGAATTCCCCATAGTTGCGGAAGTACCCATCTGGTTCGAATGCATAGAGAGCTCGCTGGAGGCGTACGGAGTGCCGAGAGGGTTTAGGGCACAGATTGTTTTGCCGTTTATTGCGCAGAGGGTGCAGTACCTGTCAACGCGACTCATGCCCGCTCAGCACCGCGATCACGAGATGCTGAAGAAAATTGTGCTGGAAGAGCTAAGGCTGTCTGCAGCCGAATATCAAAGACAATTTCAATCAGCTCCCAAACGCACAGGCGAGACTTGGAAAGCGTTCACGACGCGTCTGCGCAGCTACGCGAACTTTTACGTAGACGCACGCGGCGTGAAGTCTTTTGAGAGCCTTATGGAGCTTCAGGTTGGTGACCAACTGAAACCAGCTGGTTTAAATCAAGAAGCCAATAAATACGTAAAGCTTCGAAAAGGCGAAAAATGGATGAGGTGGCTCACTTTTTGCAGACCTTCGAAGAGGCTGCGGGAGAGGGTAGAGCACAGACGAGCGGTAGCGGCCTTAAAACCAGTTGAACCAAAGGACGTAGAAGGAGATTTTGGTCTCGACCGGAGCCGAGCACGCGGATCGTTCTCCCGAGTAGCCTTGGAGTGGGTTCACGGTGCGGCCGGTGAGACATCACGCCGAGTTGTATATAGTCATTGTAAATAGTCTTCTGTATATAAAACCCATTTACCAGTGCTCAACAAGATTCCCCTGTCTTCGCTCAAGTATCTTCCTATTGGCAAATAACTTCGTTGGAAGAAAAGAGAAAACAACCGCACCTTAATATCTCCGAAACCAGTCACACGCTAAAAAAAAGCTTATTTCGTATTATCCGGCCACTCCAGCCTAGTTTTTCAGTTGTCTCAATTTTGTCCTTGTGGGATCCAGGCGAAGTGCGAGCAGGGCCAGCTAGCCTCATTGCCGACACACGGTGACATCAAGGAAGCACAAAGACAGACATGAATGCAAACAAGGAGGATCAGCCAAATACTGCACCGGCATCCACAGCCAGCATGTAGCTGAATCAATTCTAGGCTAATATTTTACATTGCTGAATAAGTTACTAAAAGAGTGTAACGAAAATGAATTCCTAAACTTGTACAAGCCTGCCATTAACCGCGGTGTCGCCGGCAGAAAGCTTTCAGCTTGCTGGGCACAACTTTTCGCGCTGTGCACAGCTTGCTGGGTACAGCTTGCTGGGCACAGCTACTCGTCAGTTCAGCTGTACAGCTTCTCGAGCAATAAGCGCGAAAATATGTTCACGCGGTTTTTCTTTTTTTTTGTGTGTGTGTTGGTGTGCCAGGAGCTGCATTCGGGCAGTAAATTAATAGATGTACTTGGAGTAGTAAAGGATACGCTCTCGCAAGAAATCGGATATTACAACATGCCTCGCCTCTCTCACTTAACATTAACGCGGGTTTACTTTTTTTTTTTTTTTTCAAGGAAAAAATGTCGAATTATAAGGAAAGCGATAAAATGCTAAGAATTTGTTGTTGTTTGCGCCGCACCTCCGCTGCCTCGTGCGGACAGAGGAGATATTGTGGACGAAAGAGAAGAAGAGAGAAAGAAAGACGCGCGTTGCAACAGCCTTCGTCCGCCACCGAAGGAAGCGTGACGGTTACAATGACTATACCCTTCGACCGCGGCCGCAAAGCATTTCAAGTTGAGCCGCTGTTCATCAATCAGAGATACCTACTAAAAGCGGGTGTTCATATTCCTAGAACTCCTGGATGTCAGGTCATTTCCTTCGTGTCGATCAGTTTTCATTCCGCAGGTAACAACACCGTGTACACTGTGCACGAACAGCTATAGTTCGTTGTGCAGTTATTTGAAAAACTTCAGATTAAGCTGTTCGTAATGCACGGAGGATGCACAACTGCAAGCTTTTAAGATGTGTTGGGTCATGTCTTGAAAGCTAAACATTTCGACAGATTTGCCTCTGTGGTTGGGTTGATAACTCAGTGAAACTTGAAAATTCTCCAACCATCACATTTTTAATTTTATAAAAACCCGACGTTTCGGAGCCGGCTCTCCTCCTTCTTCAGGAGTGCATGATGCGGGGCTTGGTGCAGAAGGCAGCCGAGCCGGCTCCGAAACGTCAGTTTTTTGTAAAATTCAAAATGTGATGTGTGGAGAGTTTTCAGATTTCACTGCATAATTTCTTGTAGCCAGTTTTAACCCCCTTTCTTCCAGAAACAGCGTCGGCAGTAAATTCACGATTCGGAAGGCAGGCGCGACAAAAGGGTGCGGTCGGTTAGGAATACGCATAGAGGTTTACATGTTACCCGCGCAAACGTACGTGTCCCAGCACTCTTTGTATCATCGCGGCCGTTAATCACAAACCTCAAAGTGCGGGTATCGAGCGCCGCTTCGATACATGCGCGTCTTAATTTTGCGCCAAGGACGGCGGAGAGAAATCGGACACGCGTTTGCTGTTAGAAACCTCTTAGTTCGTCGTACAGCACCGACAGTAGCACAACTTGCTAATATACCCAAACTCTGCATACCTACCACACGAAAATGTAAGAAATGCGGACGAACGCGGCGTGTTTTTCTAAATCGAGAAGGTCGCGGTCGCAGGAACTAGAGCACTGCACGGGCATTAAATACTTAAATCCGATACTTAAATCTAGGCCTGGACCCGGCCCGGACCCGAAGAAGCTCTGATCTACCCGGCCCGGCCTGCTAGGTGGACAGGCCCGACACAGGCCCCGAAACCCGAGTGCTATAATCCGCATCGGTAAAGCCAAAATATTTTGTTAGTACGAATCTCAATAAAAAAACACCTTTATAACTTTAAAAATGGAAACACTACACTCTGCAGAGATAGCAGCAGTTGAATAACTATGATTTCATTACTTTGTCTGGTAACTGGTAATGTATAATTTACTCTGGTATAGTTAGTAATGTTATCAATTACTTCATTTCAGTAATCTCGTAGCAAATTTCTTTGGAAACTGCGTATACTAAGTGCAATTTTACTGTTTATAAACAATTCAACGTACGCCCGGCTGGGGCCTCGAGAGTAGGCACGAAGCGCGGCAGTCTTGGGTCAGCGTAAAGGACCAGCGTGAAGGGGCGAAAATGAGAACTGACCTCTTCCGAAGGGCCGCCGAAGAGGGACGGAGTTCTTCAGTGTCAGCACTGCGCAGCGCTTTGTGGCACTGACTAGGTTGCGCCGGCTAGGGCAGTGTGGTGCCTGCATGGTTGGCTGACAAAATTGGAGGGAAGGCGAAAGAATGCTTCTGTCGGGACATCTCGAGGCTGGCTGTAGTTCCGTTCAAGCCGTTTCTTCGTTTTTGTTTATACATCAAGACCTGAAAGTAATTTGAGAGAACTGTATTACTTTTCGATAATAACTGTAGTACAATATTAATTTTTGGGATCAATAATTTGAAGTATAATTTTATTATTTTTGTGCTATTTTCCGGATAGTATTTGGTAAGGCAGTTGAATTCGTTTTCAGACCCTCCGTGGTGTTGCAGTACGTGGTTAAGGCGCTCGACTACTGCGCCCAGGGATGCGGGACCGAATCCCGGCCGTGGCGGCCGCTTTTTGATGGATGCGAAAAGCAAGGCGCCCGTGTGCTGCGCGATGTCAGTGCACGTGAAAGAACCCCAAGTGGTCGAACTTTCTGGGTCTCTTCACTACAGCGTCTCATAGCCTTAGTCGCTGTGGCATGTTAAACACTATAAACCAAGCCGAATTCGTTTTCAAAAGTAATTCTTCTATGTATGACGCTCTCAGCCTTTTTTTTTTCTTTTATTTTTTTTTTTTTTTAAGCTGAATGGACTTCTGGCCCACTTTCCCGAACGTATTGCAGTAAAGCCCAATGCAGCCTCGCGAAGTTGCTTTTAACTCATGCGAACGTGTAACAAGGATGCTTGCGACTGGCAACGCGGCCGGCAACGCGCAGTGCACGCCGACTGAATTGCTCTCATCTGACGCCGAGGCTGCAGCGTTGCCTGACAAGTCCCGTTCGGGGCAGCTTTTTCGTTCCTTAAACTATAACATGTGTTGCGATTTGGCGTCCAGAAACACGGAATATGTGGAAAAGGATCGAGATGAGGACAGTGCAGCCAGCTGGAAAAAAGAAAATAGCAGGCATAACGTCAAGAGGTAAGAAGATGTTTGTCAGGGAACAAACGCGAGTTAATGACGTGAGATCGAGAAGACGAGCTAAAGGCATGTGCAGGCTACTATTCTACACTGTGCGTGCGTGTGTGTTTGTTGAGATGTGCCCCTTGCTTTGCCTTCACCGGCGCGAACTTTTGTTTTCAACCCAGCACTCTACCTTTATTTATTTATTTATTTTTACATTACTGCAGACAAAATGTTCGGCCCCAAGCAGGGGAAAAGTAAATAATACATACAACTATCACACAAATATAATCACAACTGGGGTGTGTTACAGAAAGATTTGTGATGAGAACACACACTCAAAACGCACATAAGCACAAACAATAATAACAGAAAAGAAAAAATAAAGTTAAAGTTAAATTGGTTCACAGGAAAGGAAAGGCGCAGTAACTGTCACACTTGCTCTGTGGACACCCGAACCGCGCCGTAAGGGAAGGGAGGGAGGTGGGAATGAAAGTGGAAAGAGAGAAAGAGGAGCCGTAGTGGAGGGCTACGGAGTAATTTCGACCACCTGGTATTCCAACAATGCCTCGTCAAAGTTTTCACTTTGTAGAACACTTTCTGGTAAGTTGTTCCTTGCTGAAATGGTTCGGGCAAAATAAGAAAATTTGAATGTGTTTGTGCGAGCAAAATAATAGGAAGAAGAAAACTTATGATGGCGAGTCTAACACGAGTTTCCAGGGGCTTTGATAGTCAGTGGAAAAAATTCCAAATTTCCTGTGAATGAGCAAGTGCGTAAATGACAAGCGCGACACTTTTCGCCTATTGTGAAGAGGAGGAATACTATTTCCGAAAGGAATAAAAAAATAAGACATAAATAACGGACGCCGTCACAACAATTTTTAAATAATCTATGATAATGCTAGCTCTCTGAAATGAAGAGTCGTCAGTAAAAGTTTACATAATCTTATGTCTATGCTTTATCTCTCAAGCGAGGGCAAAGCACCAAATAACACGCATGTGGCTTTTAAATACTTACAAGTTACAGGTTTTTGTTCAAAAACAAAAGGTTGTCCAGGTGGCCGAAAGCAGGTTATTCGTTCATGAAACATGAAACCAGCGGCACTAAAGTTCCTTTCGCTGCTGGCACTTGTGGCTGGTATGCACAGAACCTTTTTGGCCGGGAGAGAAAGGCCTGGAAACTTTTCGGGATGAGTCTTCCACCACTGCAGCACGCTGTCATTGTTGTATGTGTCAGCGTCATGAAGGTAGCTGCCCAGCTCGTGTTCATCAGCTTGAGTTTCGACGGTGTCGTGCCACTCCTGAAACTCATCCATCAGCATTTGTCGCTTCGCACATGATGATTGGTTGCTGGTAGTTTTTTCTCCTGCAGAAAGTGATGGCATATCCACAAGCGCTTGCCTCACTTTCTCGCAAACAGCGTTGTAATGTTGCAGTGTTGCAATTTTATGGAGTTCCCCGGGCTGCATTTTACTTTCAAAAACCTCCGTTGCTCTCCTCTACAGAATGGCCATTTGTGAGTTGGTTGTAGAAGATGCAAAGTGTTTCTTCAGCTTCACAAAGTAAAGAAGAACAAGTGGCAATGTTGGCTGATTATCTGTTGCCTCTTCGAACGGCTCAAGGAAGTCAGCAATGTCCGTCAATGTCGCCTTGCTGACATCCTCCATCAGGGAGTTCTCTCTCGATTCAAGCAAGGTTTCAATGCTCTCGTATTGGGTCAGAACTGATCTTATCATTGCAAGCTTTGCATTCCATCTCGTGCTCACTTCCTGGCACACGGTGTGGGGAAGCTGTCTTACGAGGCCACTTTGCTTTAAAAAAGTGACGGCATCCTTCACTTTCTTCATTTGCTCGCGCAGCTCGGGTAGATCTTCAGAAAGATAGGCATCCTGAGTACAGTGTTCACGATGTGAGCGCTGCAACTCATTCTTGTGTAAGGGCGGAGGGCACTGATAATATTGGCGCCCTGGTCAGTGGCAAACAGAATTAAGAGGGCTTCGTCAGAACCAATCTCCGCGTTCCGGCGCAGAAGTTATTTCCGAATTTTCTCGCCTGCCTTTTCCTCGGGAGGAAAGTCGCCTGTGAAAAACACCAGGCGTTTCAGCTTCCAGCTATCATCGACGTAGTGGGCAGTTGCAGTAATGTACGAAACCTTCTTATAATCATCAGCCCACGGCGAAGCAACACCGACCTTTCTCCATTGCAGCTTCGATGCTTCACGCTGGGCCACTTCACTAACATTACGGGACTCAGTTGTAGGCTGTGGAAGCACATTTTTTTATGACACGCTGCCATACCACGCACCGACAGAGATCAGTTCATAGACAACCTTCAAAAATCCATCTTCACATACGACGTCGAATGTCCTCATGTCTTTCGCGCACCAACGGACACATGTTGTCAATCAAGTTTTCTTTCACAGTGGCAGGAACACCTGTTTATTTATTTATTTTTTTCACTGAAGAAAGAAGTAATGGCAGCACACTCTGGCGTTGACTTGCATTTGTGACGACTCTTATGGGATGTCCCTGTTTTGCCTCCATCGTTGGTCAAGAAGCGTTTGCAGTCTTTGCATTGCATATGCCCTACTGGTGGCAAGGTATTGGCGTCAACCAGTACGAGAAATTTTTTCCTTACTTCGCTTTTTCTGGCTTCCTTAGAAATAAGTTGCAGCTTTCTCGAAGCAATGTCACTTTTAATTCGTGCTGCGTTCATATTCCAAGACTTATGCGGAGCCCTAAACACGAAACACTATGAGCAGATGTATGAATACCTTGAAATGAGAGCTGGAATGCCTTGGTAGGTCCACAGGGGTGCAATGGCCGTGCACGGTGGCAGTGTCTCTTTAGTGATGTATAAACATCTTGTATCCCGCTGTTCGCCCAAGGAGTCCCAGCTTGTTACCCGAGCGTGCCCAGCAACAGTATCTGCCGCAGCAGCGAGGCGACGTCGTGGCGCCAGCGACCTGCACCTGTGGCCGCGGCGGCTACACCATTCGCCGGGGTGGCGTTCTCCGTCAACACAATTCCACAACGCCATCCGAGACCGATATCCAAGGTCGGGTGATGCGTGCCGCCGCGGTGGAAGCGGTAGATAGACCACATCCCCCCCATCTCCTTTTTTGTTCGTCGCATGCTTTCTGCTTTTTTTTTTCTTTAACAGCGCAGAAAGGGGCAGGCAAGATGGCCAACGTAGTCGGTGCAGTTTCGAACTATACACGCTTGCGGCAGCGGAGGAAGCGTTAAAGATATGACTGCATCTCGGCGCAGCGCGTTAGAGAACATCGGCCGCTTTTGCACCTAAAGATGCACCCGTTATGTGAAACAACTACTGTCACGGAAAATTGTCCGTCCATAAGCTGATATGATCGGAGGACCGGGGCCTATAGGACTTCACCGCAAAGCGTTGAGGAAAGCAGACGGCGGCAGGGGTTGTTAGGAGAAAAGAAACTGAAGATTTATTTTACATATTTACCTTAATGCAAACGTGCAAGCACGTCAAAGGGAGCGAGATAGCCTTTAATGAATTGAGAGCACAGGCGATTCATCCTGAAGCAGCCCTCGTTGGCTGCCTAAAATCCCTTTTCAGTCCAACTGTAGAACGCGCAGCTTCCCAAACGTCCAATGAGCACTGAGCCGTTTCTTTTGGCTCCGACCATAGCTTCCTTGGCTCCGCCCAACTGTTCTACCAGGACCTCACGCACAAACGCGCACACATACACACACTTCCTCGCACTTGGACAAGGAATACTGTATACCATTGCAGAACAGCGAGGCTATCCCCGCTCTCTATAAAGCGGCGATGTCCCCCATCTGGGCCCGCTTGCACGAACGTGAAGGTATAGTCCTGTCTTAAGACCGAGTCTAGTCTTATCCAAATCTATAAAGACTGGGTTTCCCGGCGGCCGCCGGGCTCTTGCTCGAACCGATGAGACTGAACTACAGTCCAGACTTATTGAAGAGTGTAGGTACTTTTGGTCCCTAGGCGAGTATTTTAGCCACCGGCAGGAAGTGAGACGGGGAGCTGGCGGAAGTCGGCCGCGAACGCGGCCTGCGTTTGCGCCGACCAATAGCTGATCACAGTTCTTTGTAAACATCCGGCTGCTTTTGCTTGCGCGCGTATTTCGAAAGTTGAAAACTGTACATTTTGACAGCGCTGCCTGTCTGATCGCGTATAACGTTTATATAACAGTGCGAAACACTGGCTATGAGGTATTGCTCAGTTGCGTTCTACAATTCTCTTACCGATTTCAACACGAGGATAATGTATTTAATCCCAGCTGGAATGCAGAGCCGAAGCGCGCAGGAGTGTGAATAGATGTCTCCAGCGCTCACCGACCTCTTGAGTTCGTTGAGCTCCCCTTGTTTATTCTCAGGCACTTCCCTCCGTAGGTCGTAGAAATTGAAAGCAACAACAGGCTAATCAAAGCAAGCCCCCCCCCCCCCCCCCCCCCCCGCGCCCCCCCTTTCTGTGCCCGCATTTTGAGCACTGAATCGTAACTTCCTTTCTGCTGCTCTGTGCTGAAAGTTTGCTTTGATCTCAAATTCGCTCTGCACTCAACCACGCAGCACGAATGAAGTAGCATTTTTTTCTCTTTTTAACACTATGACGCAGCAATCGCGCCCTACGACTGGTAGCAAAACATAACACCAAAAGCACATATTTCCAAAAATGCGGTGGGCGTCTCCAGGCGCATATTTTTAACCCTTCCTAATTTTAACAATGACTTTGCCTTTTCCGAGAAAAAAAAAGGTAACCGCGTGAGCAGCCTTGGGTACATTTGCTCTCAATTACTCTTTTAAAGCGCCTGGTATTGCTAAAGGCGTCTGTCTAAATATAATTATATATTTTATTTCTAGTCTGCGAGTGATGTTCAGACCAATTGCCATTCCATTGAGCAACAGGCATCCCGTGCGTTTCGGCGTTTTGAAAGTGCGAGGCATACGTGACTGCGCCGAGGAGCGAGAGAGGCACAGGAGATAAGTGGAAAAGGCAAAATACTGCCGGGGAGTCCGCGCTTGCGGCGCTGCCGCTGACGGGCGCAGGTGTTTGCGATGGGTATCGGGTTAGGTGTTTCCAGGGTACACGCACGTACACAGGCCCGGTCCAACGTCAAATCCGCACATGAGTGCCGTCGATCGCAGCCACGACGCGCGGAAAACTGGCGACCGCGTAGAAATCTCCTTGTACATCTCGCAGCTCATTCTGCGACGGCCAACTGGAAAAAAGGAAGAAAGGTTTTTAGTTTTCCTATTAACTTAACGTGTGATACACAATCGAAAGCTTTCGAAAAATCGAGCATCACAATATCCGTCTGAATGTATTTGCAGCCTTGCATGCGGCCAGTACACTTGCACGTTTTCATTACAATGGGGAAAGCAATTGCACAATTCCTGCAGCGCTCTGCGAGGACGCAGACTGACTCATGATTCCGAGTCCCTGCGTCCCTTCGCCTACCACCTACCCCGCCAAACCACTCGAAGAGAAAGAGCCAAAGCAAATATTTCGCGATACACCGAATCAGTGCTCATTCTAAATTCCTGCGCATTGTACATTTTAACTTAACAAGCGCGCCCATCTCTAAAAGAAAAAATCTCCACGAGACGTATGTGACGTATAGGCTGTGTCACCCATGTCACGTGATTATGCACTCTTCACACAAAGAATAATGATATTATTCAAAAATGAGTATGAAAATCATGAAGGCCGAATGAAAGCAACTTGAAGAAAGATACATTCCGTGAAAAATGGAATTGCGATGCGTAGTAACTCAAAATTTAACAAAATGTACGAACATAATACTAATTGCTGTTGAATTTAGGCTAGCTAATAATAATACCTTCTGACTTCAATGATTCCTCTACATGCATGTATGACGTATGCACAGAGCTACGATGCCGTTTAACAAAATGCTAGCTTCTATTACACGCCCCCTGCTTCAGAAACTAAAACGTCTTCTAGAAGCGTCAATGAGAGTGTGCAAAATGCTAAAGTATATTAGATGCACTTTCAAACCTTTTTGCTGTGCTTATAACGCTTTTTCAATTCCAACATTTAACGAAGCATTAGTCTACCTAAAGAAAATCGCACACGGGAATTTTTCAAAATTGGCACCTTCCCCTCAGCTGCCACTTGTTAAATACGGGCCCAAGCCCAGCCCAGGCCCGTAGACACACAGGCCCGAGCCCTGCCCAGGCCCACAACCCAAAAGCCTGGGCCCGGCCCAAGCCAGCCTTAGTATTGGTGTACCCGGCCTGGTACCTGCGCCGGGGGGCCAGGCCGGGGCCGCGCTTTCGTGTAAGCCCGAGCCCGTGCAATGCTCTAGCAGGAACACAGCCCTGAACCCAGCAGAGAGCTCCATTGAAGTCGCCCGTGGCGCCACCTAATGCACGTAACATACACTGCATCAGGGAAGGAAACCTGGTGAGCCCACTACCCCATTATAGCTCACTTTATCTCGGAAGCAAGCGCGCGGGGATGATCTCGGAGGCCACGCTGGTGTGATGTAGAAACGAGCACTCATGAACTGCCTTCAAGCCGAGCCAATAGATTGTAGATGAACAGACTTCGGATGGTGTGCTTTAAAAAGTTGGTTACTGAAACGTGGCTTGACGGTCTTTTAAGTTTTTACAATGTGTGAAGTTTTTATGCTGAAAGGTTGTGTAGCCGTTGGGGGAACGAACTCGCACGGCGTGCAAGAACACGCGCGTCGCATGCCCTTCACAAGTGCAGAAAACATAGAGCAAAGCAGAATGCAGTCCACGTTTACGGTTGGTGTTCGTTCGCAGGTTTCTAATTCATGAGATCGGCCTTTGCTTACGTCACATTAGTACCAGAATATAACGCGCGAACACTCGCTGAGGATTTTATACAAGAAGCAGAAAGCCGCCAAAATTCCGCAACTATATATAATGCAGCCCAGGGTCTGGTTATACCCTTTTCTACGACATTTCCCGCTTTGGTAATGGCCGCCCTTTTACCAGTTTCGGTAAAAAAAAAAAAAAAAAAGAAAAAAAAACGACAGTTTTTGGGAATGATTAAGAAACAATAGCTTCAGTTACGATTACCACGTTTTGTTATCAATGCTCTCCATTGACATACTACTACAAAACGTTCCATTTATGGGGAGAAAAGTTTCTTTGCAGATGGCCTTTGATGGCCTCGTATTTTGTTGTTGCTGACGCTCCATCTTTTGGCTTCTCTTATGTATAGATAGGTACATTGGTGCTCCTCGGTACTTTCCCCAGATTAAATTTATTTGTTCTTGAAAAGACTTAACATATATGATCCCAAGAGTGTGAATATGCCGGTTTATTTTTCGAGTACTGTCTAAGGGTAAGAAAGTATGCGATAACACGATGCTTTAGCGGCACCCCAGGAAAATTTCGGAAACTTTACCTGGTCGAGCGAATACTTCACTGGCCACAGTTTAGTTACCGTAGAGCAGATTTCACAGTCGTAAAGCGGCACGGCAAGGTATTGAAGAGGCAGGATTCTGAAACCCCGTTCACTTCGCGTGCCTGCCGGGGTAGCCTGCGTAGAGTGGTAGGGCTCAGTAACGTCAGTAGTGCAAGCCATGCAAATCTTCGATCGCTCTGCTGTAGAGTGATAGGGCTGCCGTTCGTATCGTTAGGTAAAGTGTTTCGGCCCCTTTTCATTTGTTTTGTCTGATGTGTGCTTGGTGTTGAAAAGCGGGCGGGGGGGGGGGGGGGGGGGGGGGGTATCTGCCGTCATATACCTATATACTTTGCGTTATCATCCACGCAGTGTTTTGTGGGGCTGTAAGTAGTGGACGAAATCGGGGACTTCACATGCTACTTTCTCAGCAACATTGTCTTTACATTTACTCGCAGAAAACAAGCAAGTAGGGTTGCCGAAGCCAGTGTAGCGTATTTTCCTATATTATTGATTTTATATTTTGCGTTTTCAGTTCACTGTTATCTACGCCCCGCTATGTGGTGCGCTCGACTGTCGCCCGTGTGCTGTGCGATGTCAGTGCACGTTAAAAAACACCAGATGGTCGAAATTTCCGGAGTCCTCCACTACTGCGTCTCTCATAGGCTAAGTCGCTTTGGGACGTCAAACACCACAAACCAAACCAAAACCAACCAAACCAAGTCGTCCGTGTGCTACGCGATGTCGGTGCACGTTAAATAATGACAGGTGGTGGAAATTTGCGGAGGCTTCCACTACGGCGAGGGTATGCTGCTGGGCTAGTTGGTGGTGGTTGTCAAACATTGAAAGTTGTCAAACAAGTTGAAAGTTCAGCGCAGTTGTGTGTGTCCCTAGTCCTTTCTTTCCTTGTCTGCCAGCGTTGCGACCCCATAATGTTCCACTACGCCGTCTGTCATAGCCTGAGTTGCTTTGGGACGTTAAACCCATAAACCAAACTCTTTTCTACGATGGCAATCCGAAAATTGCGTCCTGTATTTGTTCTAGAATTTTTATCCACAAAAGTATTTCATTCACTTCAGTTTAGTCCTAAAAGCCCTGCATGACAAAAAAGGGGGTGCGGCACACGAACACATACAAAAGAAATACAGAAATAACACTTGAAGAACTAAAATTCACACAATGCGCTGATACGAAAATATAGCAATTTTAAAAGCACAAACCATTGCAATAGTTAATACTAAATAAGTTGTTACACAGCATTTGTGTTGGAAAGCAGATTGCAATGATAGTAAGTATATATGTTATGGCAGCTTATTCCAGTCTATTATTGTGCCCGGAATGAATGATCTTGCGTAAAGATATGAGCTGCAAGTTATGCGTTTTTCTTCGTTATTCTAATCACGGCGCGGGAGGAGTGCAGGGGGCGGGAGTGCATGTGCCTGAAACAAAAGTGTGTACAGGCACAGAACCGATGCTGCAAATTTAATTTTTCAGCATGGTGTGTTCGCTTTTTCGTGCACTTCATCTATCGGGCTACAAGTTTGCATATCGTTTACAGCTGTGGCGTTTCTATTTTTTTTTTTTTTCGCGAATCTAGTTTTGCATCGCTTTCTGTAACCTCTCGTTTGTATAGCACTCCCGGGAGCGACGTGCTATAGGAGCAATATTTCATTGCGGATTTCTTGCATATTTTTGGTGTCGCGGCTTGAAAATACGTTGACGCTCATTTAAATCTGCCCTTGTCTTTTGTGCGCCTGTATATTTTGGACAACCTTGCAAGACATCATTGAGGAGATCAAAGCTAATACCGCTGCCACACGGGTATTTCGAAGGCCCGCGAACCGACTGTCTATCGACTCGAAGGCTTTCGAAAGCTGCCACATGGGCGTTTTCAATGGCTATTCAGTCGATAGTCTATCGAGTGAATGGAACAGCTCAAAACTCTTAACGAGATCTCCAAGGCCTTCGAACGCGCGCAAGGTTGCTAGCGTTGACCCGAGGAGCGTCACGCACACACGTGCACAGCGCGTTACGATGCCGAAACGGGAACAAGCGTTATTATTTATATATTTAATTTACGCGGTAAAATATTAATGTCCGTAATAATTTTAAAATAGCAAAGCTCTTTTTAAAGCGCATTATTTATCTACTCTCTACCACTGTAACATGCGCCGTCGTGAAAAGCAAACACGATGAAAAGCACAGTCGTTTGAATGTCAGCACGATAAAAAAAAAAGTTGTCCTTGAATAACAACTAAGCACCTGCAGCTACTAAAAAAGAAAGTAACAGTTATATTTTATTTTGCATTTATAGATATTTTAGTTTTTTAAGCAAAACCGAAAGCAACGATAGTGGCGCCACAAAAGTTTGGCGCCAAACACCAGAACTATTTCAATAGCCTTCGAGTTTTGCCGCGTAGCAGCGGCGCAACTCCTTCGAGTTCGATCACGATTGAAAATCTCGAAGGCTGTTGACTCAACCGCCTTTGAAAATGACCGTGTGACTAGGGTATTAGTCTGTACTGCAGTAAAATAATTGCATAAGATGAATTTCATCCCCTATCACGGCTCCGAACAGATAAATCTGCTACTGCTCGCTGTTCCTCCTTGGTGCAAAGTGCTAGTGGAGCGTGCTTTACGCGGTGATTGATGACTGGCAAATGATGCGATCGAGACCAAATTGCGCACATCTGACTACGGCGGTACGAACTCGACACGTGCTTACGCAGACGGTCATATGAGGGCCATTCTGCATGTGTCGCTGATCAGAGACCTGCGAGTAGCGGTACAAAAGTGGCTTCTCGACCAACTGGAAATATTTTTGGAAGGAATAGGCAAGCCCGCGGAATGATGAGCCAAGTGCGTTGAAAACGGAGGAGACTATTTAGTAAAGCGTTGTGTATGTTCTACTTCTGCCTTCGTACATGAGTAAAGTTGTACAACAAAAATGTAGGTAATCTTTTACTCACTTTCTTACCGCTCGTGCTTACTTTTTCTGGCGAAAAGTCTATCTTTTAAATGATAACCCAATCGTCGGAGGGATTAAAACCGCTCGTGGTACATTATCTAACATCGAAGTGCTTAGTGGGGCTTCATTCTATAAAGGCCTGTTATCTGCTTCCCATTTCAGATTCATTTGGTCCTCTGGCGTTGGTTGCTGTTGCTCGGTCGCCAATAATTAGCTTATTGGCGACTGGACCTTGCAGAGCACGGCCTCTAGTTTTGCTCATGCTCAACAAAACGAAGTATAAGCAAGTGTGAACCCATGTTGTCCAGGAAGATTAATAACCTGCATGTACAATCATCATCATCATCATCATCATCATCATCATCATCATCATCATCATCATCATCATCAGCCTGATTATACCCACTGCAGGGCGAAGGCCTCTCCCATATTTCTCCACTTAACCCGGTTCTGTGCTAGCTGCATCCACTTGACCCCTGCGAACTTCTTAATCTCATCCGCCCACCTAACTTTCTGCCGCCCCCTGCTACGCTTTCCTTCCCTTGGAATCCAGTTTGTTACCCTCAGCGACCATCGGTTATCCTCTCTTCGCACTACATGTCCTGCCCATGTCCATTTCTTCTTCTTAATTTCCACTAGAATGCCGGTAACTTGAGTTATTTCTCTGACCCACTCTGCACGCTTTCTATCTCTTAATGTTACCCCTACCATTTTTCGTTCCATAGCCCTCTGGGTTGTCCTCAACTTAAGTAGAACTCTCTTGGTTAGCCTCCATGTTTCAGCCCCATAGGTGAGTACAGGCAAGATGCAACTGTTGTATACTTTCCTTTTGAGCGATACCGGTAAGCTGCTAGTCATAATCTGCGAGTGCTTGCCAAATGCGCTCCATCCCAATCTTATTCTTCTTGTTATTTCCTTTTCATGGTCCGGATCTGCGGTTACTACCTGTCCTAAGTAGACATATTCGCCTACTACTTCCAGTATTTCGCTACCTAATGTATAATATGCGCGAGAAATCGTAAAAGAAACTTGGTTCCCACATTATAAACGGGGTCTATTTTCACGTATACGTATTTGTACTATGAGAGATATATCTGCGCGACCTGCGCAAGTGGGCTGTGTACGTAAAGAGGGCACCATGTACGTATACTATAGTCTAATGACTACGATATTATATTTTTACGAGGTAATAAATCCTCTACCTTTCAATACATCGGACGATAATAGGAAATTCCAGACCATCAGCATAAAACTTCTGAAATGTTCTTATAGACAGTGTCATTCAGTTTCCGTGTCAAAAATACGCATTGGTATCTCGTTAACATTTCAGAATTGCATGGTCATAAAGTGGCGTTGATCGCTGTGGGGATTCACAATCCCCTTCCTCCATTATAACGCCCGCGCGTAATTAACACGCGTGATTACGCGTGGTGGTAGAGAGGTTGGCGGAGGAGAGGGCATGCTGGCCACCCCCCGCCGCCTCCCGGGCCTGCGGCGACGCTGCCGCGGGCTTCCCTCTTTCCTGCTGGAGTAACCGGGAGACCTCCTCTCCCGTTCCATGTCGAGGAGCGCGGCTGTAGCAACTCGCTCGGGGTTCTTCGGCGAATGGGCGTGCACGCGCGCAGTTCATTATTTTCGCCGAGGAGACCACCGCCGTCACCGAGAATCGCCCATTGACCGTAGGCACTTACCGCAACGGGATGTGAGCGAGAAGCCGTGTCAGGTGAGAACTCTTCCTCTCACCTCCCTGGCGCGCTTCCCCATTAGGTGGTTTTTATTTCACCCCCGTACGCGGCGTTCGCTCGCTACACGGTGGTTATTCTTGATTGCTATTCCTTTGCCGTGTACTCGAGCAAAATAAACTCTGTTCGAGTACGTATCTCGGTGTTTGTCCCCTGTGGCCCGAACCCGCTGCAGTGGCGATTTCTCGCACCGCGGGTTGGGGGTCACAGCTCTGTCTGCTAGGGCTGGCACGTCGGGGCTAGAAGGTGACTGTAGCGTCTAGCCCCCCCGTGGCGCATTCTTGCGAGAATTAACCCCCATATCGCATATCTTATGCAAAACATACATGCTCTGTCTGTATATTTGATGATGCAGACGAAAATATGATTTCAACAAACTGGTATGTGCGGGGGAATCTGAGTGCATGGGCGTTTTTCCATTTCACATTGATGAAAACGCGGCCTAAATCGGCAGTCGAACGCTACGGTCAGTGAGCCGCTAAGGGTGTAACTTAGCGCTCAGTAACAAAGCAAATATAAATGAGGTAAGAACTTACAAGCACCAATCGGACGCAAGTTTGCCTGAAATAAATTGTGAGGCATCCTGAGCGCTCTTATGTACGGTCAGTGAGCCGCTAAGGGTGTAACTTAGCGCTCAGTAACAAAGCAAATATAAATGAGGTAAGAACTTACAAGCACCAATCGGACGCAAGTTTGCCTGAAATAAATTGTGAGGTATCCTGAGCGCTCTTATGAGCTAATGTGATAGCATTAGAACGTCGACCACTGCCGCCGTGCCTATGTCCTTTACCCCGAAGGTCCAGTACACTAAAGGTACTTGGACCCAAAGTTCCTTTGCCTAAAAGGCAATTTATCCTAAGTGCCACTTACCTTAAACGTCATTTACCGTAAACGTAATTTAGTTATTTATAACTTTACCCTAAGGGCAAGGATGTGCGATCATCGTTCTTCGACTAGTTTTGAGGGGCCCAGTTTTGGAGGTGCGTTTTAAAGGTTCCGGCTCCACTTTAGTGCCGACCACTTTCAAATTTAGCTTGTGCTCCTTCGAATTTTAGGGACAGTGCATTCCAATTCGATGGTGACCACTGAGTGTTGCTATGTAATCATCTATCTCGACATATCAGGCATTATATACGCCGGGATGCACGGCTCCGGTGTGACTACTTATACCGCCGCGATGGCGCAGTGTTTATTTTTTTTTTTATTCGACACGTTTTGCCATCAGGCATAGTGAAAAGAGAGCGGAGTGTAGGAGAAAGCTATAAAAAGAGTGTAAACAGGTCTCACTTAAATATTCACATAAGTTGTGGATAAACTGATTGATTAGCGTTCACTTCCTGTAATAACATTCAAGGTCCCACTGCAGGCCTACTTTCCGTAGGTAGCACTGTCTTACGGATGCCGTAGCCGGGAGGTCCACAATAGATGCTTCATTCTTGCGTACAACAGTCGAAAGCCCTAACGGAGGCGCAGTGGTTAGGGAGTTCGACTGTTGTACGCAACGATGCGGGATCCAATCTCGGCCACGGCGGCCGCTTTCCGATCAAGGAGAAAGTCAAGGTGCCAGAGAGTTGTGGAATGTGGTTGAAATTCCCGCAACCTCCACCACGGCATCTCCGAGTCGCTTTGGGAAGTTAAAACTCATAAACCAAACCAACATCTAATTGAACGGAAAAGCACACACACCGGTCGTTAGTTGCAGTTTACTGCCTGCGTTTCGTGCAAGCCACTGACCCGACCCGGTTGTTAGACGTTTTTACCAGTTCAAGCCGTATTCTGTGCGTGGTTTATGGTGCCTTCACAAGTTTCCACCATCGGCAGCTGTCAGCAAACGAAACTTGGCGTGCCTGCTGGCGAGTGGCCCCTGCTTCGGAACGTCGGGTCAGTGAGCAAAGTCGAGGAGCCGTTACCGAGAGGCGGGAGTGGGCGAGGCGAGAAAGCTATGACTGTCTACGCGCATATACACACGAGCGGCGCAATCCTTCCTCTTCTGTCTCCCTCTCTCACTAGAGCGCACTTTTATTTCTAACATGTTTGGTGGAATACCCTGGTGCTGTTTGGGTTGTGCGGATGGCGTTTCGCCAAGCGCGCCGCTAGCGGATGCCGTGATGAAACCTGGAGGGGATATATGGCTGTGTGGGTTTTTATCTTTTGCACTCATCGCTTTTCACCTCGTCGGGCCCATTGGAATGAGTGGCAATGGGAGGGCCGCAGCATGGAATGGCGTGCTGAGGTGGGAATTACAGACACGTTCTTTTTCCCTCCGGCAAACACGCCTAGCGGGTGAATGGCACCAGCGCGAGAACGCACATGCGCACAGGCAGGAGTGTCGTGCCATAAGAAGATGGGAGAAATCCCCAACGGCTTCAAGGGAGTGTGCTTCAAATGACAGTAGTCAGAAACGATGTCTTCGATGTGAGGCTATAGTGTAAGAATTCTCTCGAAACAAGTTCGATAGAGGCATTTATCTTGTTAAGAAATTATAAAAAGAAATGCGCACATGCAGGACATGTAGTTAGGAGAGAGGATAATCGATGGTTTCTAAGAGTAACCAATTGGATTCCGGGGGAAGGTAAGCGTAGCAGGGGGCGACTAAAAATAAGGTGGGTGGATGGTATTAAGAAGTTCGTAGGGGTGAAGTGGATGCAGCTAGCACAGGACCGGGTTAATCGGCCTTTTGCGCTTTCCTGTGCTGCCACCTCGTGCACAACGCCGCAACCAAACTGGCGCGATACTGCGCCGCACGGACACGCTCCTCCGCACGCTGAGCCCCGCTGCGGAGCACGTTTTCTTGGCGCGCATAATTTTGGTTCTGTCGACGATGGTGTGTCCTGGGCAGCACCTGATACCTGGCGGGTATCTAGGGCTAAGTGATGGCTGGGTTTCTTGCCCGAAGAATGCAGCGAAGCCTACTAACGAACAAATTCAGCAGTACCTGCAGTCGTCCGGCATGCGATGCGATCGCCAGTTGAGTAAGGGCCACTGCTTCAAAGATGAAGGCTACATACGAAACGTAATGTTTCGAAACATTCGTATAAATGGGATGTAAGGCAAAAAAAAAAGAACAAAGACCAATGCAACCAGAACCAGGAGTTTCATGCTACTATACCGGCCTTTTTTGCACTGAAATTTGAACCAGAACATCTGCATTAGAGAAGTGTGCTTAGCTCATATTTTTTTTCGGGCTTCAGCTGGGCCCACCCACATTGAGGGCTGGCAAGTAGCTAAGAATTTCTTTGGCAATAATTATGGCCCATGAAGTGTTCTAATTACCAGTGTAAATGAAAGAAACTGTGCAGTCTGTAATAGTTGTTGTGTACTTCTATCGCAGTTCATATTTACTTCATCCCACTTTTGCAAAGTTTCTACGTTACTGCAGAATCCACAAATAAATAAAAATGCCAAGTTGAAGTGACTGAATCATGCCATGTTTCTGCACATTATGCTAATGTATTAAACAATGACTTGATAACCCTGAGATGGACTGCTATGACTGATTCTTGATTGCTGAAGCAGCGGCAACATATTGCCTCGAAACCTTCAAAACTGTATTTGTTGTTTTTTAACAGCCGCCGGCATGCGGCCTTATCGCTGTGATTCTGGCACGCGTATCAATTCTGTATCCCGTTTCGTTCATGCTCGTTGTCGCGATATGACGCGTTATCATTTTCTTTGTCGCGAAAGGTGCGCCAAGATCTGTCTCGAAGATTCCGACCACTCGCGTATGTTTCTGCAATGTTCCAGGTTGTAGGTTGGGCTAGCAGCAGTTTGCGACGTTATCTAGATTGTTCTGAGCAGCCTTTAAATTTAGCGTTGACGAGTGTGACGGGCATTCTTTGTTCGACGATTGACGAGCACGTTTGTTGCTATCGCCGCAGCCGAGTTGCTTAGTTCTTTTGCGGGCGCAAGTCAGCTCAATAAAGAGCTTCTTCAGTGCAATCACAGACTCCTCATTTGTGTCATCGACCCTGGTCACCACCACGTGACATCTGGTGGTGACATCTGACAATATGTGAGAAAAGAAAGTTTAGCAACTATGCTGCAACCACATATCTAACAGTTTCTGAAACAGCCTTCTCGCTCTTCTGAGTCAGCATGTGACACTAAATGTCCATCAAATAATGCAGCAACGTCTGTAACCCATCAAGTTTTAATGCATTACAAGCAAATGGTAATGAAACTGAATGTGGATAGTCCAATGCTACATGGAATTTTAATGAACACTCTCAAGGCAATGAACTTGGTGGTGCTAGAGGACAGCCATCAGAATTTCTAGGGTCTGACTTTGAGAACGGTCTTGCAGCCACTCAAGTTCGCAAAAAAAAAAAAAAAAACAATATTCGACTTCTAGAAACAAGCTTCAAATAATGGCAGGTTGATGACAGAAAAGTTTCTTCCATATTTTTGTTTTAAGTGAAATGTTTACTAGATTCTATAGCTTTCAGACGTGTGCACGTTTGTCCCCACAAGCATTGTTCTGGCATGTCTCAGCTGGTCGCTTACTCTTCTGGTTTCTTTTGTTTTGCTGTCCGGTTTGTCGCACGTTGAAAACGGCTCATAGCATTCGCCCGCTTCGCCTCGTTGCTCGAAAAGTAGAATATCGTCGGGATGAAATCAGGGTGATATGGAGCGCTTTCATGCTCATTAAAGTTTTCATTACAGCTTGCGCAAATATCTACCCTCAGTACCTAGTTCGTACCTTCTACAAAGTGGTTCCCGCACAGTCTTGATGCGGTCGACGGCTCCCAAGGGCGCCCTTGATCACCCTGCCGACGAACAGTTTTTATTCAAGCTTCGCGGTGAAGACGGTCTCGTGAAGCGCTTGGAAAGCGAAAAAAGGCGAGCCCGCTTCCCATTAAACATTGTGTATCGCAATCAAATGCTACACAAGTAGTCGGAATCGTCGGGAGCGTCGCAATATCCAACAACGACCACCGAAACAACCGCAGAAATGCAGGCGCCGCGGGCAGCCGTCGGATTGTTTAGCCCACCGCCGGAGCCGATCGCGGCGGCCACGAACCCACCAGTCCGCTTCGCGACTACGCCGCTAGGGGTTGGGCGCATGCGCAGTCGTGTCCCGCGAAAGGCCGAAGAAAATGGGAGAAGCCTTCGCCCTGCAGTGGGTATCGTCCGACTGATGATGATGATAACTCTATCTTATTTATTTCATCTTATCTATTTCAGGCATGGGCACGAATATCATTTGGTAACGCCCTACGTTGGCGCATAGCATGTGAAGGAGGACGTAGTTGACGGCCCGCATTATAGCCTAATAGCTACACATTGCCCATGTTAAGGAAATTGATAAGAATTCGCCAGGTGATGCAGTTGTGCCCGGGGGTCGAGTGGCTCCACTCCTTTGAGTGAGAGCTATGGAGAGTTTCTCATTTGTGAATGGCCGGTCAGGATCGGCATCTAGCATGGATCAGATTATCTGGAGGTGGCCTCAAGCGTACGGACAAAATGTACGGAGGATTTGTTGCCCAGAGGACATTAACAGTTGGAATTACGGCTTGCGACGACGAAACAACTCTTTTACAGTCATGCTTCTGTAAATAGTGGCCCTTGCACGATGTTAGCGCAGACGTGGTGTCAGCGTGTCTAATCGGAGGTATCTATTTTATGGCAGTAGGGGTGGCGAAGGTTTAGAAGGCACTTTTTCGTAGAAAATTATAGACGCCCGCTTTTACAGGTTGACCAAATTGTCAAAATGATGACGCCATTTGCCAGTAGTTAGAAGCTAAGTATTGCCAGTAAAGCGCTGACAGCGTCTCGGTTTGGAGGCGTTTATTACCATTGCGAAAGGCAATAAGGAAGCTCCCCGCCGCGGTTGCTCAGTAGACTGGACTCTGAACCCAAGGATGCAGGACCGAATCCCGGCCTCGTTTCGAAGGATCCGAAAGGAAAGGTGGGCTGTGCGTTGTCAGTACGCGTTAAAGGACCTCAGATTGACTTTGTAGAGTCACAGAGCTCGCGACCATCACGTATCAGGCGAAATACGCGTTCCCGTCGGCCATTTGTTGTCGCGGTTGCGTTGTGCAGACCTCGCGCCAAGGGGCTGGGCATATTTACTACACGGGAAATATTTCTTAATGGCAGCGTGAACTCGGGCCTGTCAGAGTGCACGTTCCTAGGTTAAACAGGGAATTGGCGAAAACGGTCACGTGCCTGCGCCCCCTCCCCCTCCACCCCTAGTTCGCCGAAAACGTACATTAAAGGCGGGGACACATGTCCGAAAAGCGAGCGCGATCTGCTCCGGCGCGCCGCGTCCGGACGAGTCCGATCCGGCAAACCGGCGCTCGCCGCCCGCGTCCAACCGGGCAGATGTCTCCGGCAGTCCGCATGCGAAGCGTGGCGAAGCGACGCTCCGGCGGGTGGCTGCAGCCAATACGAGCGCGAACAGCGGCGACGTCACGGTGACGTAGGGGGGGCTGTGCGGTGGAGCAACTCTCGGCTCCACCGTCGAGGTACTACCGAGCAGACGACGCGGACGCGCCGGCATCTGAAAAACCCCTCAGTATTGTTTCTTCGTGTGCATAAAAAGTCACTAAATACAGGACTGTCAGCTACAAGTAAATTGTGAAGATCGCCAGCCAATACTGAAGAGCTGCTACGAGTGATAATTGCGACACAAGCGAGTTTGTTCGCCCAATAACTGCTGCTGCCCGGTCGATCGCCAAACGTCTGCTCGCTCCGCTGCCGAATGCGCCGCTCAAATCGAGCTTATGTTCATTCTATTATAAGATGGCCTTCTCAGTACCCTGGTGATGAAATTCGAACCTTTATTACAGCGTTGGCCCGTTCCGAAGCGCGGTCCGCTGCCTCTTCGGTACGACACCGGCTAGGCCTAGCGACGACTAGGGCAAGCATGAATCGGTGAAGTTCGTCGCCCAGCGCGTCCGCGAGTGGCATCGTTGCCGAAAGCTTCGTACGTGTGCAGGCTTGCTGTTGTTGCACGAGTACAGCAGACAATCCTTCTGATAACATCGCTGTTTTGTCATTTCTTGTACGAGCGTGAATTCATGTGAAGTTTATCAAGCCAAGCAGCCTTCCGTCTCCGCTGCGCAGTGGCACGGCTGTGGGCGGAGCTTGAGGGAGCTCGCTCGCCGGACGCGCGGGGCTCCATGTGTCCCGTCTGGCACTGCGACGGCAGTTCGCATGCGGCGTTCGCTGCGGCACGCCGGTCAAGCTTTCGCACATGTGTCTCCTGCTTAATGGCCGGTCGAGGGTACGAATCCCACCAAGGCATCGCGTTAGAAACGGCACTCTTGGCTTCCGCGAGCGAAGGCAGAAACACGGGACCGCTTGTGTGTAAACGTCGCGCTTCCCGAGCGACCGTCCATTTTGGTGTTTTGTTTTGCAGCTTACGGTTTGCAGAAGGGAAGGTCTTTGTCCGTTATTGGCGTGAGCTGACAGGTATAAATGGCTACGCGGGGATGGCTGCGCTCTCGTTAAATCAGCTCATTCTTGAGAAACGAAGGAAGAGAGTCATTCTATTTGACGTGTGTATTCGTAGGCCCCGGTTGGCCCACGCTGCGGTGGTTTGCAGAGAGTAAACGCTGTCCGTTCGTGCTTTCAATAGATGTGTTGGATCGCGTGTGCGCGTAGGCGATTTGGTTTTTCTTTTCTCGACCTGTGTTCTACCAGTTCACGGTGCTAGCGCAGACATCAATTTTATTCTTACTTTTTCTTGATTTGTATTTTGTTCCGTCACCAGATACCAGCGTCGCATGTAATTTAGTGTGTTTTTCTTGGTTTTATTACCGGGTCACGAGCGATCCGTTGGAAGAACGGTGGGCTCGCCTATCTAAGCCGCAGATAAAGGCTACTGCTGCGTCACAAGGCCTGCCCAAGTGGGCGACGAACTGAGGGATTAAGAAGGGATGCTTCGAGAATCTAAGGGTTCTCGATGTGAGCTTCTGGCAGCGACAGCTTCAGCGGCTTTATCTAATTGCTTGTCTAAAGGTTAGTCCGTCTTCACTTTAAACCATGCTATTCCGATATGTAAAGTTTTTCATTCGTCACCGTATTAGTCCCCGTCGTCATCCTTGGAGCCCAGTGCCATTCAATAAGAAAAAGAACAAAGGGAAAGAACATCTGCTCTATTAAATTCCAGAGTTCTTCACCTTGGCGTCTCTCATAGCCTGCATCGCTTTGCCCCGCCGCGGTGGTGCAGTGGTTACGGCGCTCGACTTCTGTGCCCAAGGATGCGGGATTGAATCCCGGCCCGCTTTTCAATGAATGGATAAAATGTTTCAGATGTTTCGAAACGCCGTGGGTATTAAAAATGAAGCTCGGGGTGGCGCACCTTCATCGAGCAGCAAGGCCCACAGGCATGGAAACACGTGGCTCAATGCCAAGCCGTAACAGAAGTCTTCGCGATGACGTCCTTAGCCAGTTGGTAGTGCGGTAACGCTATCACTTCTGCCATTGAAGTCACCGCCTACAATTGAATGTGGTCATGAGTTTGCAATCAGATGCTTACGTTTTTTGGTATTTGTTAACTTTGGGCCATGTGGTAAAGACCTTTGGTAAAAACGTACTTCTATCATGGGCTTATGACCCTGTGGCTTAATAATCACAAACATGACTTCTAGATGTTCATCACTAACTTCAGGAAAGCAGAAATACATCACCTCGCAATCACTATGCATAAGGACTGCAGCCTGAACTGATACGCAGATTCAGATTCGCAGAACAGCCTTAATCAGCGAGTTCTAGAGACGGTTCTTATCAATTAAGGTAAGGTGTTTCACAGTCTCCATCATCACTGCATCTATAGCTTCCTCAGGCACATTGCTTGAACTACATCTGCCTTGCAGTGTCTCGGATGAAGCTTGCGAAACCTAAGTAATGATGCCGATCATAAGCTTCCTGTAAAGCTTGGCTTTGAGCTGTTGAAACCAACAATGGTTTCAAGAAAATTGACGTCCATTCTAGGCACAACGCAGCCAAATTTAATCGTAGGGTGTAACGAATTAGGGCGTGAGAGTTTAGTCTCAGAACCGTGTTTTGATATCACGCAGCTATCGTCCATGTAGCACACTCTGAACAATTACAATTAAGCCCATTAGGGAGTAAAAAGGGAGTAAAGTACGTATTCTCTAGCGGACATCCTATCGAAAACATCGCCTAAGGTCTGGGGCGCAGTTTCGTCACTAAAAACGCTGAATATAACTATGGTCGGCAGAAGAAGCAAATTCTCACTTCAAAACATGCGAAGCACTAGCGGATGCCAATGTCTTAACCTAGGTTTCTGTCTCATATAAATATTAATCCTCACAATTTCTACTGCCGTAATCGAACGACTTGAGCGACTGCTAAAGCAGAACATTTAGCACTGAGCCATCCGCCGCCAACTGGAGCGGGCCTTAAAATCCGCTTATGACGACACGCTGAACCAACTGAACGCGCTGCAGTGAAGGCCAACGCTCTGTACGCCTGTAAACCCTTGCGCCATCCGCGAAAATGAAATATTTCATGAAAATGCGAATTCCCAGCTCTTTACGCTCGGATCTGTCAATAACATGGAGAACATGGCCGGTCTGGAGCGGCGGCTGTGGTGCGCGGCACCGCAGCCGCAAATATTCTGATCCCCAATTTGACAGGCAGTGCTCGCAATGTGGGGAGGTGTCTGACACCTACCACATGGTGTGGGCCTGCAAGCAGAACCCATCCCTATCCCCTATCCCGAATCCCACCCGAAACAACTGGGAGGCGACTCTGTCCGGCTGCTGCACCTTCGAGGTCCAAAAAGCCTTAATGCAGCGTGCCCAGACTGCGTTAAACGCCAATAGATTTACTGTCTAGGCATCCCGCCTAGTGATTATAAGGGAATGACCTTTCAGGTCTGAACGCTTTCTCTTTCTCTCTCTCTAGAGAGAGATAAAGGGGGAGCGCGCCACTCTTCTTAGGGCGCTCTCAATGGCGTCTGTTTCCACCTCCAGCCGCACATCAGTGGCATCACCCACTTATTGCTTCTCGCGCGCTATTAGTGTGTGCACTTGATGTATACAACAGTCGCATAAATCCTCAAATTTCGCCCCTTATTGTTTATGCAAAGACCGTGTAATCGGCTTCTAGAGTTTACCATCGATGAGATATACGCTGATACGAGCCTCAGTATGAACGCATTTTCGCATAAATTAAGCTCTGATATTCCGACACTTTCTACCACTGGATTCTGTACATACCCAAAAGGATATGAAGCGTGCTTTTGGCAGGTATTATTAGCTGGTTTTGTTAGCGGCAGGTATTATTAGCGTTTTCATGACAACCTTCTGAGGAGTGACAAAATTCCTGAAATCTCAGTCGCTGAAGTTTTCGTTTAGCGCAAAAGCACATGAAGCTCCACAAATTCAGAGTAAATAACAAAAAAAAAAAAGTATTCATAGCGTAAATTCCAGATGTCCAATGTTGTACACTCCTATTTTTTCACTATTTGGAACACGTCCGATGCCGGAAGGGGAAGAAATGAACAGTAATACAACCCTGCAAAATATATAAAAAAAAAATACTTAGGTTCATTAAAGCGCATTTAAATCCGAGAAATCTTGCGTGTGCGTACACAACCAAACATGAGCTCAATGACAGAGTGCACAGTATCATCATAATAGCCAGGTGGAGCCACGTCGTTCGAAGAAGCCCTATCGCGAATTTTAAACGCCCACAGAAGGATATATGAAAAAAAAAAAAAAATCGCGAAACGCTAATCACCGGCTCGATATATATTCGAACCCGCTTACAACAGTGCCAAGGAAATATCATTGTTATAGCAGATAATTGTTGCAACTGGGTTACCTCGGCGACATTATTGCCAGCGGGGTGGACGCTACAGAGTGTGCATAACGTCTAGACAGAATACTGTCGAACTCCGTGGTCTAAGCTGGAAAGATCTACGCCTCAAGGAAGAGAAATGCCGCTTCGACTTTAAACCATTCGAATTTATCGGATATGATATTGATGCGCAAGGCGTTCATACAACTGAGAAAAAAGTTTCAGGCAATCCAAGTTTCAAAGCCGACTAACAACACTTGTCTGCAGGCGTTCTTGGGGCTTTTGGCACTTTATAACCGGTTTCCGGAAAAAGGAATGCTATGGACAGAGAAATTGTGCAGTCCGTTTTGTGTCCATAGCATCGCCCTTCTAGAAAACAGAGCTACAGTTGAGCTGTGCCAGCTTCTCGAGAATAACGCGCCTTGCTCGTGGGAGAAATAAGCATTTGATGCGCTCAAGCGAATGATCCGGCCTTCTACAGTGCTTGCGCATTATGACATGAGAAAGCCTCCCTTCCTATCTTCCAATGCGTCACTATAAAAGGCGTTACCGCGATTCTAGACCAGAAAGATAAGTTCGGCAGAGAGGGTCCAATTGCATTCGCGTAGCGAACTTCGGGAGTCGCAGAAAAAAGAAAACCACTCTTACCTAGACAAGGAAGTCCTCGCTGTAGTTTTCGGCGTGAGCCATTTTCACCAGTACATCGTTGGTCGGCACGTGACCGTATCACCAACCGCTTATGGGCATCACGGGAGAAAAGAGGCAGCTACCTCACTCACTGTCGCCGAAGGTTGGTCACGTACGATTTGGTGTACATGCCTGGACGCCTGCCCCAAAATGCTGGCGCACTGAACAGGCTGCCTCAAGTAAATGAGCCATACCAGCCTGGAGATGCGTCCATTCTGGTTTCCACGACCAGCCTCAAACTCTGTCCACGTCAACTCGCAAAACTAACCCGGGTAGGCCCAGTGCTCTCCCGGGTAATGAGAGCTGTATCAATCGGAGGTCTGCACAAGTTTCCTAAGCAAGAATTTTCTGCTTTGCTAAAGTTTACACCTCAGCTATCGCTACAAGAATGTTGCCTTGCTCGAAGTACCAGACTACTGGTTTACATCAAAACGAGAAAAGACCTACTCGACTTGGCACACGCAGGTCACAGGGACTTAGTGGCTATGAAAGCATGCGCTCGAGGATACTTCTGTTTGCCCGGTATCGACCACGGCATGCTAGTTAAATGTTTTGCGACTTTCTGCCCGCATCAAATAACGCCGCTTAAAAAAATCACCTCCGACTGGAAGCGCGCGATAGTACTATGGCGCGCAATCCACGCCGACTTCTCGGGCCCCGTAAAGGGAAGGATGCTGCTAATTGCTGTCGACGCATACAGGAAGTGGCTCGAGGTGCGCAGCAGAAAGAATTATGTTTGAGACAAAGCCTGCGTTGGTTGAGCCACCTTCACGCAGGCCGACACGGTGCCCGCCAGCTGGTGTTGTATGGAACAGAGGTGTGCACGGGCAGAAATTTTGAGTCCGAGCCCGGCCCGGGCCGCGTATTGCCAAAGCATATCCCCTAGGCGCACTGGAGCAGACGAAGCTCTCAGCGAGTTAAACGGCGATTGTTGCTGAAAGGTATCTCAACGCAACCTAAAGTTAACATGTACTCACTGAGGCAGGAAATAATTACGGTGAAGGTAATTGTTTAGTGTAACCGTTCCCATACCGATTGTTACTGAAACGTGTCATTGAACGCAATCTAGAGGTAACACACTCACTGAAGGCAGCAAATAATTACGGTGAAGGCAACTGAAAAAAAAAAATCAAAAAAGAATTACAACCCAGGCGTCGACAGATATTTCCGTGGCATCAGTGCAGAGGGGGGTGATGTCAATCCAGTGTGCCACAAAAGCGACGGGAACAGTGGCTTTAAATGCGTTATTATTCGTTCAGACAATATATCCACAATTTGTTGCCAGGTGGCGTTGCTCAGAGATACAAATCAAAGATCCGTTGGACGATTAGCACTAGGTGCCCACGGCAAAACTACAAATGAGGCGGTACAGGGAGATATGGGCTGGGCATCTTTCGAAGTACGGGAAGCTCAGAGTAAAATATTATATGAGGAACGCCTGAGAAAATTGGACAGTAACAGATGGGCAGCTAAAGTATTTAAATACCTGTACCTAAAAAGCGTTGACTCACAATGGAGGAAAAGAACTAGGAAACTAATTAGTAAGTATGCTAGTAACAAGGACGGAGAAATAAAGAGCATTAAGCAACAGGTGAAAAACACAGAAGGTAAAAATTGGATAAATTCGATGGAAAAGAAACAGAGTGTGGAATTATACCGAAAGTGGAAAATGCAGATCAGGAAGGAAGATTTCTTTGATAACTCAAGAGGCAGTGCCCTACTTTTTGAAGCTAGATCAGGGTGCCTTAGAACACGCAGCTACAAAAAGAAATTTAACAATGGAGATGACGCATGTGCTGTATGTGGAAACTCCAGTGAAACAATTGACCATATTATACTCGAATGTAATGGTATCTATCCGGAAGTTGGTGCAGGCGCAATCACTGTTCCTGAAGCTCTGGGCTTTAGAGATAACAGTGGCCGGGTGAATAAACCGGCGGTGGAAACTAGCAAACAGCGGCTGGAAGATTGGTGGCTTAAAAGCAGAGAAGTGACATAATATTAGTAATGTAGGAACAAAATTTAATAAATAGAATGGTGGTTTAGTTAACCATTCTAAATCAATAATTAAGATATAGGGAGAAAAATGAGCATGATAGCTACTGCTACCACCCCGTTTCAAAGGGGACGCTCCTATATTCCATCCATCCATCCAACTAGTGGCCGGGTGAATAAACCGGCGCTGGAACTAGCAAAAAACGACTGGAAAATTGGTGCCTTAAATCAGAGAAGTGACATAATGTTAGTAATGTAGAAACAAAAATTTAATAAATAGAATGATGGTTTAGTTAACCAATCTAAATCAATAATTAAGATATAGGGAGAAAAATGAGGATGATAGCTACTGCTACCACCCCGTTTCAAAGGGGACGCTCCTATATTCCATCCATCCATCCCCGTTCCAGAGCGTCGTCTGCTCTTCTGACTTTTGTTTTCCGGAAATCGAACTTGAATCAGGTTGAAAATTTTGTTGGCCATGTGGGCTCTCTGAAGCAGACAGTCGACAACTACGATACATATTGGGCGCTATGTGCGCTTCGGAAGTCAGCGATCACATTGTAAACGCTGCATCCTTTGTGTTAGTCATTTTAAGTGATAGGTTATACATCTCGTTCGTTCAAAAAGCCGCCGGCATAGTTGTAGTTGTAGTAGTAGTGCTAGTACTAGTAGTAGTAGTAGTAGTAGTAGTAGTAGTAGTAGTAGTAGTAGTAGTAGTAGTGGTGGTAGTAGTAGTAGTAGTAGTAGTGGTGGTAGTAGTAGTAGTAGTAGTAGTGGTGGTAGTAGTAATAGTAGTAGCAGTGGTAGTAGTGGTAGTGGTAGTAGTAGTAATAGTAGTAGTAGAAGTAGTAGTCCAGTGCGCAACCGCGTGTCGTAAATAATCGAGGGCTTCGTAAAAAAAATGGATTATTATAAATTGTAGTTCTAGTGATTGATTATTGACTGCTGCGTAACAGGCGATGACGAGTTTATGAAACCAATGTAACTGATGAATAAAAGAAATAAAAAAATAAAAAAAAATTGAGAAGGGGTTCATAGGTGTCAAAATGCTCGGAAGGAAGAGCCAATGCTTCGTGATGCTAATTAAAAATGTAATGCAAATATGAAAATATGACCTGATAAATAAATCATGCAAATTAAAGAAATAATGAAAACTGCATTCAGTGTTTTCAAACTGCTCAGAATGAAAAGCTAATGTTTGCTGATGCTAAGCACGGGTGTATAAAATAACAATAAAAATAAAATACACAGAATAAAAAAAATAAAATAACATCTGTGTGTATGTGAAACACTGTCATGTCATCAACGGCGGAGCTTAACTGTCCCCTAATTTTTGTTTGGTTCATGAGAATATGGGCTATACTCGCGCGATACAAATGGCTGTACAAGTAAGTTGAGTGCCGATGGGGCCAAACCAGTGCACGCGATGCACACGCCTAAATAACTAGAGCGCAAGCATACACAAAACATTGTTAAGGAAATGTTTATAACAAGTTTTAGTGCTTTATGCTTCTTTGTATCCGCACCCTGAGGATTGGACAGGGATGCTAACAAGGTCAGCGTTTGCCGAGGAAAGTTTGGGAGCACCGTTAAGACAGCGGTAAAAGCCAACGCTTGTTCAAATTTTATTCGTCGAAGGCATGATCATCCCATGAAAAGTGAGGGCTTTCCTTTCGATTCGGAAGATGCTCTTGCAAAGCTATAACTTACGCTGACTTCAGACGAAGCTGCGGTGGCCTTCATGTAAACTGTTGCCTAGCAAACTCATGCACCAGTGGCGCAATAGCCAAGGTTTCTACCTCTTCGCCCGCGAGTTGGAAAAACATTATAATGCAAATATTCGGTAAAATCAATGTGCAAACGCTGAACTCACGATAAATGTTTTCCGGCGAGCAACGGCTTATTTTTTATTTAATGGGCAGCTTCCACTGTCTGAACGAACTGTTAGCCTGTTCACCTCTCATCTCACTCTTTATAGCAGACAAGAAGACCAGCATTCTTGAACGAAGACCTACTGAATCAAGCCTTTTTATCTTTTCGTACAAAGGCATCCACTGAGAGAGTGCGCATGCCCGGCGCCGCTCCCCTCGTTCTGCCCGCTTGGCAGCGCCCGCCGCATTCTTCCCCAGTCTAATAGCCATGAGGAAAAAAGTTGTTGAGTTGTATGCTACAGGAGAGATTAGCGTTGCTTATTTTTCTTGCAATTGCACCACCGTAGAGTCACTTATGTGTTTATAAAAAGTCCTAATATCTGTGAAATCCGTCCACCATGCGCACAGTCACTTATAACAGTACATATTCCACTCCAGCAGTCACCATCTATGCACAGATTCCCTCACAGTATAACACAGTCCACTCCAGAAGTCGCCATCTATGCACACATTCACTCACAGCAAAGCACAGTTCAATCTAGCTGCCACCATCTATACACACATTCACTCGGTATAACATAGACCACTCCAGAAGTCACTATCTACGCGAACAATAACTCATAATGGAACGTAGTCCATTCCAGCTGTCACCATCTAGTCAAGATCAGTGTGCTGCAGAAATTGTAAAAGAAGGCGTGATGCCTCCCTTCTGAATGTCTGGTTTTCACTCGGGTAGACAATGTCCTGAAGTGCACTGTGAGGGGCTCCTGTCTTCTTGAAGGAAGCGAGCATCGCACACCTTTCCGCGTCGTACTCTGGACAGCACATGGACACCACAGCCACATACCCCCGCACACATCACATATAGAACATAGCGGAGACGATGCCATACCCGTCTTATGCATCCAGGCAGGAGTACGAGCAGAGCCCGTGCGAATTCGATGTAGTAGAGTGACATGATGTCTTCCCAGTCGCTTGGTCACACATGACTTGTAGGGCGCACTCCACAGGGTCTAAAATAGTTGAGTACCGTTTCTCGGAAGCCTTTGTATTTTTTTATCTTGAGGAACTGTTTTTTAGGAAGAACTTAACAGTGCGTTATGGGCGAGTGTGTCTTCCACCTTGTTGCCTCTGACACCTAAGTTTGAGGGCACCCATTGCAAATGTAAAGTAAAGCCTCTGCTGTGCACATTTTGCACCAAGCGTAGCGAGCTTATAGACAAGGCATCAGTAGGGAAACCACGCTGTAACCTTTGAAGGGCAGATTTTGAATCTGTTAGGATGACAACAGGTTGAGCCGGACAAGACCCTAGCTTCCGTAAAGCCACCTCAGTAGCAGCATTTTCGGCCGTTGTGAAAGATACGACTTCAGTAAAGCGTGCAGGTCACGAAAAAATGATGGAGCGCTCGGCAATACCCTTGAAACCTAGTCATAAAAACTAAAAGGGAGCGAGTCGGTCCCCACGTAATTAGACCTCATGATAGCGTGCGGTGATATCTACTACCGCTGCGCGCGCGCACGGGGTCCATCGCGCGCGCAACGCCGGGAAATCGTCGCGGTGACCCATGCTCGCCACAGCCACGGCCGCTCGATGGAAGTGTACTTCGAGCGGCCGTGCACAGCAGACAGCCGCGCGCCCTCTAAACCAAATCGACATCAAAACATTAGGGATTAACTAGGAGGCGAAAAAGCGGGGGAGGGAACGGCTTTATCGGCACTTTGTTTAGTAAGGTTGACCACGTGACGTCACGCTTTGTTTTTTTTTTTACCTCCATGCTCCTATCACACGGGCACTTTTAATGAACATTGAGTCGATGGAGATCGACCTCAATGGGGATCGTCCACTGCCACACGGCGGGTTTCAATGACGATTTAACTCGATCGGCATTGACTCAAGACGTTCGCGAATGACCATTTGAATGCCAGTGAACATTGGGAGCAACCCCGCATGCACCGTAAGGTGAAGAACAAGGCACAAACTTAAAAGAAGCAAGACGGCTTCTGAATTAAATTATTTAGGCTAGATTAAAGAGTTCGCCATCGAGTCAAAATGATCGCTCTAGATAATGGGCGGTGTTCAGAAGTAACCAAATGGAGGCTGTTCTGAGTGTCTAGCCATGTTTGACAGGGGCATCAGGTATTGTTTTTTTGCTGCTCTTTTAATTTCGACGTTGCCGATATTTGATTCACTGATAATTTTCCAGTGCGGTGTACTTGCAGCCACAAAAGGTAAGCAGGATTATAAAATTCGTCACTTTATTCCTTGGCAAAATCACGTCACCCGTGATTATTTCTTAGAGTGGCAACCTTAAAATTCTATTTTGCTGCCGACCAATTTGATCCGATAATACTCCAAAATGTGGAAGAAAGAAGCTGAAACCGAACGCAATCTCAATCTTGTTCCCATATGGGCCGCCGCGAAAGGAACGACAGCTTCTTGCGAGAGGAAGCGAAGGTCGCACACATTTGACGGAAGCCAAGAGATGATCCGTGCAAATAATAATAACTGCAGTGACTAATTTAATCAAACCATGATGCGTTATTTTTGGATCGTGTATCCATGCAATGAAATGCAAGCGCTTATTCCTATTTGAAATTCTTCCCCAAGCTTTACGGTGCGATTGCGGGAGAGTGGAAGCTTGGTTTTTCAAGCCCACGTGTGGTATGCAGCTAGGTAATAAACGTAAACCGCAGGTGCAAGGGCAAGGGGTTTCCAAAAAGCGATTAACATTGCGCGCGTCTGCTGAATACACTGGGATTCAAGTAAGAGCTTCCTGCGCGGGTTTGACGTTTTTATGTTTGACTCGGTCTCCAGCGCAATGGCTCTGTCGGTTCTGTACTCATTTTTCTCGCAGTGTTCGGCCACCGCTCTTCGCGCACTGTTCGTTCGTGTGACATCAGCTTTTAGCTACTTCCCTTCCGTCTTACAAGCACGAGGGGCTTTAATAACCATGGCTGACGTTCACTGACATGCTGCAAATCGCCCGCAGTCGCACTGTGAAGAAATCGAGTTGGTTCTGAGCGTCTTGTTACCATAAATAACTTGATTGTCGTGCAGTTTTCTTCGCTTTTTCCTTTTAGTCTGGTTTTCAGATAGAGCTCAAGGCTGCAGGATGAAAATTTCGTACAACTTTTACCGCTGTAACAAACATGCACTGCTCATCAATTGAAGTAGTTCTCCACAACAGCAGGCCGGCATGAAAGACAGAATTTCGTTGGCATCTTGATTCTCCACCTGCGATGATGTGTAATAGAGATTCTGTTTTCGCGAAAATCGTGCATCCAGATCCCCGTCGGAAATGAAGGTCTAACAAGGATCCACTGACAGTGGCAAAAATTAAATGTGGGAGCAAAAGCATAGGCATGCAAGTTGCTGCAGCCTATATTGGATGACAACATGAATGCATCATTTCATGCACAATTTGTAAGCACATTTGGGAAAGTTGTGGTTTGTAAATCTGTGTGGAGTTAGTATTTTGCCTCTCGTGTGCATCACTTGTAAATACTTGCAAGTTTCTTTGTAAACACGTTTGCAAATATGTATACTGCTATCACTATATGTCGCTATAAAAGCTATTACATATGTCAAAATCCACATATGTTCTTAAGCCTTCCACACATCTTAAGCTTTCAAAAAAAACCACTATTGTGCCAGTAAAGTGAGACGCTGTTTCGCCTGAGTCACTTTGCTGACCAATTATTTTTAAGAAAAAACAAAAGGGACTTTTTTGGGCATGCATGATTAGCTGGCGCAGGAGCTTTGGTCTATCCTTTTCTTACTGATCGTGAGTTGGAAATGATACTCGACGCATCATCCATGACTGATGTCAGCATAATTACCTTCAGGATGCTTGAGTACCCGAGCACGATGCTATAGCGCAAACTTCATTGCCATTTCGAGTGTCTTTGTTTTCGCCTCTTTGTTGTTGTGCTGCTACAATGAGTGGCGTCGCGAGGGGGTGCAGCTGGGCAGTGAGAGGGAGGGAGGGGCGAAATGAATGAGTATTGTGTAAAGACACGAAAAGGCACGCATTCGTGCCGCGAAGACAATGACTGGCAAGTGCGTTCTTCTCGTAGAACGAATTGCTCTGTTGTGAGGAGTGCTTGAAAACACATGCCTGCAGAGACTCCACGCCATTTTAACGTTGGTCCGAGCCTGTGTACGTGCGTGCACCCTGGAAACCCCAATGCCCATCGGACACCTCTGCGCGGGGGCGTGTTAGATGACACCCGTCGGCGGCCGCGCTGCCTCATCGCCTCTTTTTGTATGCGGCGTTCGGTGAGTGTGAGTGAAAAATGTTTATTTTCTGATAGGGTGATTACATATTGAGGGACGAGGAGTGGTACCCTCAGTCAAGGGCCGCGATAGCCCTCGCAGCTGCTTCAGCCCGGCGAATGAGCAGACGCTGGTCCTCCAGGTCGGGTGCGCGAAGGGCATTCTCCCAGTTCGCCTCACTTGGCGCGAGTATACGAGAGGCCGCTTGAATAGCTTGGCAGGCTCAGACAGTGTGGTTGAGGGTTGCTAGAAACCCACAGAGTGGGCACTCAGGACGATAGAGAGTTGGATGGATACGGTGTAGACGAGTGAGGTAGGTGAAAGTCTGAGTTTGGAGCATTCGGAGAGAGACCGCCTCGGTCCGCGAGAGGCGGCGGTGAGGTCGCGGCAAGGCGCAGCGTGTCGCGCGGCAGTATTCAAGGATCTCCCGGTAGACAGGGAGTACAGGGTTAAACGCTGCCGGAGGAGGGCCTGGTGACCTCGGCTGCGAATCAGCTCGGTAGGCAAGAGCGCGAGCCTAGGCATGTGCCTGTTGATTACCGTCGAGAACGTCGTGTCCAGTGGTCCAGACTAACGTAGTCGGTGGGGCGGGAGTCTGTGCATGTTGAAGAACGGTAGCGGCGGTGTGGTCTACGACTAAGTCGCGGTACCCACGACAGGCGGAGGCAGAGTCGGTAAAGACAGTCCGGGATGTGGATGGGTCTGGGGTAGTGAGAGCCAGAGTGATTGCCAACTCTTCTGCTGACTGAGCGCTGTTAGTACGTAACGAGGCCGCAGTGAGGAGGCGGCCCGTGTGGCACACCACGACCGCTGTGAAGGCAGCTAGCGAGGCATATTTGACTGCATCGACGTAGATGGCGGACTTGGACGAGCCGTAGCGGCGGAGGAGATAGTCGGCCCGGGCGGTGCGACGGGCAGTGTAGAGAGTGGGTTGCATATGGCGTGGGATAGGGGCCACCTTACAGAAAGTCTGGAGTGACCGAGGAAGCGAGTTTGGTTGTTGGGAAAGAAAACCTGGTGGGCGAATGTCGAGATGGGTCAGGAGGGCCCGGCCAGAGGGGGACAGGGTTAGGCGTTGTAGTTGTGCGAGGGAGTGGGCTTCAACCAATTCGCGCGAGGTGTTATGAAGACCGAGTGCGAGAAGTGCCGAGGTAGGCGTGGACGGTGGGAGGCCTAAGGCAGTCTTGTAGATTCTGCGGATGAGGATATCGAGTCTATCGTGGTCTGAAGAGGTAAGAACAAGGTAGGGAACAACATGCTGAAAACGGCTCAGGAAGAGTGCTTGGACCAAGCGGAGAGCGTCAGCTTCCGCGAGACCCGCTCGATGGTGTAAGATGCGGCGGAAAAGGCCCACAAGCTGCGCAGTCTGTGTAGAGAGGCGGCTTAGTGAGGAACTGGCACGCCCGTCGGCTTGGAGGTGGAGGCCTAAGACTCGTAGCGATGTGACCGTTGGGATTGTGCTGCCATGGACGAAAAGAGCTATAGTCGTGGCAGGGTCGAGGGGAGTGCGAGACCGATCGCGCTTGACGAGGAGCTCGGACTTGGAAGGCGAAAGAGTCAAGCCGCAGGAGGTCGCGTAAGAGGTGACAGTGTCGAGGCCGTCTTATCGAAGCCGAGCCGGCTTTTACCCACTGGGTGATCATCGGCGTAAATGGCATGATGAAGGTCAGGAATTGCGGAGAGTGCCGCAGGGAGGCCTGGCAGAGCAACATTGAACAGGAGCGGGCGGGTAGAGAGAAGGCTTGGGACCGAAGTTGCCCGAGGCCGACTGTAGCGGTGCGATCAGCGAGGAAAGCACTGACGTACGCGAAGGTACGGGGACCACAGTTTGCGCCACATATCTGAATACAATGGGTAGCAGCTAGACCGTCTAAGATGGCAGAGTGGGATACATTGTCAAAAGCGGCATGCAGATCCAATGTGAGGATAGCCCTACTGGACGCTGGAGTGAGGCCTTCGAGAATATCGTGGCGAAGTTGGAGGGGGACATCGTGGATGGAAAGGTGACTTCGAAAGCCATATTGTGTATGGGGGAGGAAAGAGCTTGAGTCAAGGTATGGCTGGAGACGTCTCAGAACGGCGTGTTCAAAGAGCTCTCTCCTTTCCCAAGCGAGGACCGCTGGCAGTCTCTCGGGCAGTCTTTTCTTTTTTCTCTTGTTCATTTCAATCCTATGCATTTCTCGCTCCTCGGCCCAGTCAGACATTCGCCTCACACTTCTATAACGCTGAAAGGCACGGAATGCCTGTTGCTCAGTGAAATGGCAACTCTGATCACTACGCGCTGACCAGAAAAAAAAAAATAATGAGAAGAGGCAGCTTTAGCAACGTCAGGTGCTTTAAAAGGGGAATTGAGAGTGAATTTACCCGGGGTTGCTCAAGCAGTATGTGGTTCTTACTTTTTCTCTCTGAAAAAGGCAGTCAGTGTTAAAATGAGAAACGCAACTGAAAGCGCTAAAAAAATCGAGTCTGGAGTTCGGCCACCGTTTTCCAGCTCCAAGAGGCCGTTTTGCGCTCAATATTTTCTGTTGGTATGGCATCAATGCGCGTTGGTAACTTGCAGTCTGGATGCGGAAGTCAATTTGCACATTCTGGAAGCAAAGACAAGAGAGAAATTAAATTTAGAGAATGCAAAGTAGAAGGATTTCACCTTTATCCATGTGGCATGTGAAAGGCTCTTGCTTGGGACCTAACTATAACGCGTGGCCTCATACTGGGTAATAACCTGTCCTAAGCCGCTTGCTCAGTGAATTTCCTCGCGCCTTACACGTGTTAGTGTTTCTGCCTTTTCCGGAAATGCGTGCTTTTGATGTGATGTTTAGCTTAATTATCAGTCGTGGGGAACAATCGCTGCATCTAAGTGTAAAGAAAACTGGCAGTGGCCTAGCTCTGCTATGCCTGGATATACATAGTGTAAAGTTACTGTTATGCTTGGTGCTGAGTTGCGCTTTCACTGAGTTTTATCGTGTGTGCAGTTCAGCAACGAGTCTTGAAATCACTTTCTTCATCCTTGTTACAGAATAGGCGGCATCCATTAATTTGCCCATGTTGCATTTATACACGCGCGAAATTGTTGTTCTGTAAACCCCATATGTTCACGGGACCTGTATATGTGACCATCGGTCTGGCGCGCAAGAGCGCGTACGTGCACGCTGCCTCGGAACAGTGTAGCTTTCCCTGTGTTAGCTACAACTCTCTCCATGCTCGAGCAGAGGAGTACGCGCTGCCTATGTCGTATGTTCCCCACTCAAAGTCACCCCGACTACTTCCTTTGTATATCCGTATATTCTTTCTTCCCTGGCAATGTGACCCCCAGAAGAACCGAAGTTAGGGGCGTACGTGACGGTTGTTTTTGTTGTGCGTTATGTTTTTCAAACCCAAGATGGCGGCCATGCAGTGCTAAAGTGTGGTGTGTCTACGTGCGCCTTCCTCTGTGAGGGAACTACTTTGTGCGCTCTATGTGTGTGTTTTGTTTCGTACCCTGACCCTGCGCACAAGGCATCATCGAAGAGGGTTTAAAAAGGAGCCGCCGAGGCCCCAAAGTCAGTCCGCCCAGTTCGCTCCCGAAGAGGGTAACCCAAGCTGCCGCGTGCTCTCGGGGGGTACCCCAGCGCCGCCGCCAGCACCGCATTCTCAGACCACAAGCTGCCCCGGAAGGACCGTCGCCTTCGAGGGCCGCCCGTCTGCGTTGTCTCAGTGATGGACTGCCGCCGTGCTCCCCGGTCAATTGTATGTTCGAAACTACTCTGAACTTACTTTCCCTTACTGTTACTTGAATTGTTACTTCCATCCCGGAAAAGCACGACCCTGCATACATAATTCGAAGTATTGAATTAGGTTGTTTCTTCACTCGTGTTGTTTCCTTTTATAATGTTAATTGCTGCCCTCTAAATGTTTGTGTATTCCTTGTTCTGAGCTTATAAACGTCTTCTTGTTGTTTCATGTCAACGCGTCTTCGTCTCATTCTCCACGTTTGCTTACCGGCTACGCCAGGCATCGAACGACCACCCCCCTTTTTTGTCATGTCTCGGTGATGACCTCCGGTGATTACCGAGTGCGTGACAATTAAACTGGAGTCCGCGAACAGGACGTTTGATGCAAAGGGAACGTGGCAAATGGAGAGAGAGACGTGTTGATTCTTGAGGTGTGCCTCCGTAGACTGGAAAAGTGCTGTGCGTGAACAGGATTTTTTGTGGCGAGCTTCTATTTGAATTGTTGAAACTGTTTTCCTAGATAGAAGCATGGATTTTGAAAAGTTGATCGCGATGGGTAGTCAGCTTCGCTTGAGTGGCACTGAGCTTAGGAAATGGGTAGAGGGTAAGCAGCGTGAGGAGCGAGCGTTTGCTAGACAGGCAGCGGAGGAAAAGCGTTCGGCCGCAAAGGAAGCTGACGAACGTCAGATTGAGATGATGCGCTTGAGAATACAGTGCCAGCAACTGGAGAAGGAGATCAGAGAAAAGGAAGGAAGCCGAGAAAAGGGTGAACTAAAGCTAAACGCAAGTAAACTCCTTATCCCATTTGATGAGAAAAAGGATGATTTAGACGCATACATAAGACGTTTTGAAAGCCTTGCAAAACGCCAGAAGTGGCCAGAGAGCCAGTGGTCGACGGTTCTGGCTACTTGTTTGAGTGGGGAAGCACTCAGCGTTTACGGGCGTTTGCCACCGGGGGATGCAGCCGACTACACCACAGTTAAAACAGCCCTTTTGAAGAGATTTCGTTTCACGGCGGGCGGATTCAGAGACAAATTCAATTCCGGAAAACCGGCAGATGGAGAAACCGCAGCTCAGTCCTCAACGCGTCTCAGCCACTAATTTGATCGCTGGATCGAGCTGTCAGGTACGAAAACTGAATTCAAAGACCTGCGAGAGCTCCTGATTAGGGAAAAGTTTCTGCATGGATGTCATTCCCACATGGCGCTGTACCTGAAGGAAAGAAAGGCGAATACGCTGGAAGAGATGCTGGATTTAGCTGACCAGTTTTTAGAGGCTCAGGGAAGTCTAAATCTCGCTAAATCAAAGAAAGACAGCCGAGACGATACTGGGTGGCCCGAGGCAGATGATAAAAGAGGAAGTTATAGGACAGCTTCCCGATGTTATCTTTGCAACCGCACTGGGCATCAAGCTTCACAATGTCGGTTAGAGCTCACCACCAGCACTCCGGGGCACGTAAGGCAATATTCCCAGGGAAGCAGCATACAGAACAATCGAGAGAGAGTGCTTGGCATTGGTTTGGGGGATTCAGAAGTTTTCCAACTACCTGTACGGGGTGCTCTTCCTTGTTCAAACGGACCACCAACCGCTGAGCTACACGCAACGGGCCAAGCAACTAAACAGCAGGGTCCTGCGCTGGAGCTTGCTGCTCCAAGAGTATCAGTTCAGAATAGAGCACATAAAGGGCAAAGAAAACGTGGGAGCCGATTATCTTGGCAGGTTATAGATTCTTTCGCATTTAATTGTCGCGCTCGGTAATCACCGGAGGTCATCACCGAGACATGACAATCCTCCTCGTCCTCTTCACTTTCCCCGGCTGCTGTTGCTGTTTTTAACGGCGGCCTTACTACGTCGTTGAGTTTTCTGGAGACGTCTTTTCGTTAGGCGTTTTTCTCGTTCAGGGAAGATGCGGTCTTCCGGGCCTATCTCGCGGCGGCTCTGGGAAAGTGTCTTGATGTGACGGCGCATTGTGCGCCCCTTGTCGAAAACAACCTGCATTTCATTGAGCGCATTAAAGTTCACCGGCGTTTTGTTATTCGTCTACAGGAAAGGAAAGGCACAGTACCTGTCACTCGCGGAATCCCGCTATCATTCTCACTGTAGACAAGGGGAATTATGAATTCGAGCAGGTCTGGCATCCCTGTCACAGTGATTCATTTTCGAGAGAGTATAGAGTGTGTTTATTGCCATTCAAAACGTAGCTGCAGAACCTCCCGAATGGCTCTTTGTTGTCGCTGCGGGAGTTTTAATGTGACGAGGACAATCTAACGCTGGCTGATCATGATATTCATTAATGTATATTGCCTTGTATGTTGTTGTCATATTTTGATCGGAGTTTCGTATTATGTCGTATGCCAAACCCAAGCAATAAAAAAAATATGGCCGATTTGAATAGTTAACCAAATACGAAGTAGGTGCGTAGCACCGCTTATCCCCGTTATACCTTTAATGCATTACCACACACATTTGCGATTTACACTCTCCAATATCTTCCCTCAGCTCACGGAAGAGGTGGCCAGCAGTCACAAAGACAAACAGCGCCGACGGTTGCGCTTCCAAAACACACAACACACAAACCTAAGACCCAAACATTCCGATCGCTGCCCTTGGTCGGTTGCGCGCGGGCGGCGGTTTCAAAGGGACATATGTCCAGGCGTCTTCCCGAGAAGATACCGATAGCAGCTCCCTCTGCCGCGCATTCTCCCCAGCCCGTGTTTCGCCGCGATTTATGGCCTCCGCTCCCTTTCCCCACAAACCGAGAGACAGAGCAGTTAGCGCCGAACTCGCAACCACTGCGCTTACGCTGTGCTTTTTAACTGCTCTGGTTTGCCTCCTTTGAGGCACGGTCGAAGCGCGGCTTTTCGTAGAATCGGAACGAACAGAACCGACAGTGTAGCCCGTTTCCATGTGTTCCTATACCACTTCCGAAGAGCGGCCGCCTGCGCGACCGTTATAAATAAACTCGTGTCAAGCTGCCACTTGACCTTGGCCGCCCCTTCGGAATCTCTCCCGTGACAGTGGACCCGAGGTGAACACTTCGTTTCTGGGAGAAACCCGCAAAATTAACTGTCGATTTATGGGTCTCCGGCTTTCCGGTTCTGCCTTCGTAACCGTTGTACTTCAGCACGTCGAGCACGGCGAACCTACACCGCAGTGCCAGATGGCCCGGCTTCATCCATTGCGACCAGAAGCAAACGCACACACGCTTGTGGTGGTGGTGATGACTATGGTTTATTTTTAGGGTGGGGATACTGGTCACGTCTTATGTTAGCCATCTTTGTGGCATCACTCTTGGTGACCAGGGAGAAGGGGAAGTTGGAATTAGGGGGAGGTAGGGGAGAGGGAGGTTGCTGACGCCACAGATGACGCCACCATTTCCGCACGAAGCACTATAGGCCCATGCAGGCCTACAGAATACAGCTGAGGCCAGTCTCCTCCAGATAAATCAAGAGGAGCCGGTGAGCAGAAAGTTGGTTCCGGGCTGGAAAGAGCAATTGCCATTCCGTATCAGCAGGGAGACCAAGATTCCGGTAGCCAGTCAAGAGTTTCTGGCGATGGCCAGGGGAGGCTGGACAGACAAGGAGGAAGTGTCCCAGTATGCCAGTGTTGCCGCAAGAGAGACAGGCTGGGCTGGGGGCTCGGCCACAGGCATACATACGGGACGGAGTCCACGTGCAGCCTATTCGAAGTCGTAGGAGGACGGATTTGTCCTCCCGCGAAAGTTTGTCAGAGAGCCGTTGTAGATGTTCACCAGCGGCGATACGACGTGCAACGTTGCCCAGCGACGGCTGCCACGTCCGCAACTGACACGCCCCTCTCTCACTGTCTTACTCCATGCGGTCGCTCCGCCCCCTCAGTGTTAAGTCGCGTGATGCGGGCGTCGCCGCTTTCCTTTCCTCCTCTTCAAGCTCATGGAGAAATTGATGTACAGAGAAAGAGAGCGGCTTCTACTACAGCTCTGTGGCCGCTCCACCTCTTCAATGCTGAGCCGCGAGACGCGCGCGTAGCCACCTTCGCTTTCTCCACTTCAAGTTCACGAAGAGAGAGAGTGAGTGGCTTCAGACAGACACCGGCGAAATTCGTCACTGCGGCTAGTAGTGCTACGCACTCAGTTCAGTTCAGTCGTGTCCGACTCTTCGTGACCCTATTGACCATGTCACGCCACGCTTTCCGGTCTCTCACTATCTTCCTAACATCACATAACTTCATTTGCAGTGCCTCGAGGATGCCATCTAACCATCGCGTTCGCTGCCTACCCCTTCTCCGGCAACCCTCAACCTTTCCCAACATCAAATCTTTCTCCAGCGACTCCTCTCTTCTCATCAGATGACCAAAGTAGCTGAGCTTTAACTTTAGAATTTGACCCTCCAGTGAGCAGTCAGGATTTATGGTCGACAATATTGACTGATTTGATCTTCTGGCAGTCCAAGGAACTCTCAAGAGTCTTCGCCAGCACCACAATTCAAACGCGTCAATTCTTCGGCGGTCAGCCTTTTTCACAGTCCAACTCTCGCATCCATACATCACAACTGGAAAGACCATAGCACGAGTTATACGGATCTTGGTTGGCAGACTAATGTCTCTGCTCTTTACTAGGCGGTCAAGGCTAACCATTGCTCTCTTTCCCAGAAGCAGGCGTCTCCTAATTTCATGGCTGCAGTCTCCTTCCGAGGTAATCTTGGAGCCCAAGAAGAGAAAATCTGTCACAGCTTCCACTTCTTGTCCCTTGATGCTCCAGGACTTGATAGGGCAAGACGCCATGATCTTTGTCTTTTTAATGTTCAATTTAAGCCCAAACTTCTCACTCTCTTCTTGTACGCGCATCAGAAGTCTCTTGAGTTCCGCTTCACTTTCTGCCATTAAAGTGGTATCATCCGCATATCTAAGGTTGTTGATACATTTTCCAGCAATCTTCACTCCAGCTGAAGACTCGTCCAGACCGGCTTTCCTCATGATGCACTCTGCATATAGGTTAAATAGGCAGGGCGACAGTATGCAGCCTTGCCTCACTCCTTTCTCAATCGGAAACCAATCAGTAAGACCATGCCCAGTTCTGACTGTGGCCTCTTGCCCTTCATACAGGTTCCTGAGGAGACAGATGAGGTGAATTGGAACTCCCATCTCTTGGAGAGCTTGCCACAATCTGCTGTGATCTACGCAGTCAAACGCTTTCGCATAATCAATAAAGCAGAAGTAGATGGGTTTCTGGAACTCTCTTGCTTTTTCCATGATCCAGCGAAGGTTGGCAACTTGGTCTCTAGTTCCCCTGCCCTTGCGAAACCCAGCTTGCACGTCCGGAAGCTCCCGATCCACATACTGCTGCAGCCTACCTTGGAGGATTTTCAACATCACCTTGCTAGCATGCGAAATAAGCGCGATCGTGCGGTAGTTGGAACAATCTTTGGCACTGCCTTTCTTTGGAATGGGTATGTAAACTGACCTCCTCCAATCCTGTGGCCACTGCAGGGTTGTCCATATCTTCTGACATAATGTATGCAGAATGTTAACAGCGTCATGGTTGAGGTTTTGAAGCAACTCAGCTGGAATGCCATCAATTCCGCTAGCTTTGTTCTTAGCAAGGCTGGCTAAGGCCCATTCAACTTCACTCTTCAGGATGCCCGGCTCGAGATCAGTGACCACAACCGTCTTATGTTGGGTTTGCACATTCGTGTCCTTCTTGTACAGTTCTTCAGTGTATTCCTGCCACCTCTTCTTTATCTCTCCGGCTTCAGTGAGGTCCTTGCCTCGTTTGTCCTTTACCACGCCCAGCTTAGCACAGAAGCTTCCTTTGATATCTTTGATTGTCTTATACAGAGCTCTTGTGTTCCTTAATTGGATGTTGTCCTTAACTGCTTGGCACTGTATGTTCAGGAAGGCATTCTTATCTCTCCTCGCTATTTTCTGAAAATCCGCATTGAGAACCTTGTATCTTTCTCTTTCCCCCATAACTTTTGCCATCCTCCTTTCCTCAGCTATTTGCAAAGCCTCTTCAGATAACCAGATTGCTTTCTTGCACTTCTTTTGCTTTGGAACTACCTTAGTAGCAACTTCTTGTATTATATCACGAACATCAGTCCACATCTCTTCGGGCTCTTTGTCTTCTAGATCTAATTCTTGAAATCGATTTCTCACTTCCACAGCATATTCTAACGGAACTTGATCCAGATTATACCTGAAAGGCCTTCTAGTTTTCTGCGTTTTCCTCAATCGAAGCTTAATCTTGGCAACAAGAAGCTGATGATCGGTGCCACAATCGGCCCCAGGCCTTGTTTTTACTGCTTGTATAGCGCTTCTCCATCTCTGCCGGCAAATAATATAATCGATCTGATTCCTGTACAGACCGTCCGGTGAAGTCCATGTGTACAGGCGCCTCTTGTGCTGTTGAAAATGAGTATTCGCTATGGTCAGGTTGTTTTCTTGACAAAACTCTACTAGCCTCTGCCCAGCTTCATTTGGCTCACCAAGACCGAACTTGCCTGTAATTCCGGATGTTTCTTCACTCCCTACCTTAGCATTCCTGATGATGGGGTGCGGTCTAAAAGGCATTGTAGGTCCGCATAAAATCTCTCAACGTCAGCTTCTTCAGCAGTAGTGGTCGGTGCATAGACTTGGATAACTGTTATGTTGAAAGGGTGACCTTGGATCCGAAGTGAAATCATTCGGTCGTTTTTGGGGTTGTACCCTAGCACTGCATTGCCCATTCTTCTGTTTACTATGAGAGCGACCCCATTCCTTCTCTTGGATTCGTGCCCACAATAAAAGACATAATGGTCGCCGGAGTTAAATTCTCCCATTCCGGTCCACTTGAGCTCGCTGATACCCAAGATATCAATGTTCAATCTGTCCATTTCTCGCTTGACGATATCCAGTTTACCTTGCGTCATAGATCTTACATTCCATGTTGCTATGTGATACATCTCCTTGCAACATCGGACTTTCCGGTCGCTTCCCGACACATCCACAACTGAGCGTCCTTTTGGCTTTAGCCCAGCCGCTTCATTCGTCCTGGAGCTACTAGGAATCGCCCTTTGTTCATCCCCAGTAACATGTGGGACGCCTTCCAACCTGGGGGGCTCATCTTCCGGCGCCATATCATTAATGGTATTGTGACTGGCCATAGGGTTTTCTTGGCAGGAAATACTGGAGTGGGTTGCCATTACCTTCTCCAGGGAATCACATTTTGTCAGAACTCTCTGCCGTGACCTGTCTATCTTGGGTGGCCCTACACAGCAGAGCTCACGACTTCATCGAGTTTCGCAAGCCCCTCCGCCACGACAAGGCAGTGATCCATGAAGGGGCTACGCACTAAAAGTAGACAAGGGAATTATGAAGAGCGTTTCACGAACCGGGGCGTGGCGCAGTGGTAAAGCGTTGGGCTGGGGATGCAAGGGATGGAGGTTCGGTTCTCTGGTGGAAGACAAGGTTTATTAAGTATTTTTAAGTATCGATTCAATGGGGATTGCTCATGACTTTTCGCAATGCAGCAGGCACACAAACATGAACTTTTACCAAATGCACACAGAGAAAGTGGCAGAGAACAATTTTTTTCACTACTGAGGAAATGTTAACGGGGACTCGTATTAGTTTCACTTCATAACAAATGAAATTTACATGATACAGTAGGATGAGCTGGTATATGAGCAGGTCGTTAACTATGTGTTCAAGTTTTTTGCCCCCGCAGGGGGCATCTGTTAAAGCAGATGTTTGCGTGTACTGTGCGACACCACGGACCCCGAGCACCCACGCTTAGCCGTGCGTGGCATCGCCGTGTCTGGGGAAAAGGGGATCCTGGTGGTTGAGCCGATGCCGAGTGTTTGGACCTTTAAGGCCCCTCGGCGGAGGCAACACACCACTTTGGCCCACGCTTCCCATAGACGGCACCTCCGGGCTGACCCACCCGGGGGGAACCGGCAGTCGCCTTTTCCTATCCTCCCCTCCATCTTTCACTTTCCTATCTTCTATCCCACAGCTCTCCTGTCTTCTTCTCTCTTCTTGGATTCTTCCTTCTTCCGGGCGGCTAGGGTTAACCGTGTGTGGTGTAACTACCCTGGGTTACCCATATTAGGTTATAGTTACTGTGTACAGCTGGCGAGGGTAGGACTTATTTATTTAACTCCTGCCCCGTCCCCTTGTTGGGCTCGATGGTGGGTGGCTGGCACTGTGACCGAACAGCATACTTACTTTATGGCTTCTTCAAGACAAAATGATCGCCAAACAAAGAAAAGGCGGACCGAAGTAACCTCTCAATTCTTTAATGAAAAACTAGAAATATTCCCCAAGTTCCACGTTATCCACAGTGAAAAACCAGAAAAGCCAGCCCGCATGGTGTCTCCCTTCATCGTGTCCAAGTCTCTCACACAAGCCCTGGGTCCAGGATACAAAGTATCCAAGCTGGGCAGTGGGGACCTCCTGCTTGAAGTCAAAGACAAAACTCAATATGACAACATTCCAAAGCTTGAGTCGTTTGGGGACATCCCAATTGTAGTGTCTATGCACACATCATTGAATACTGTCCGTGGCGTGATATCTGAGAGCGATTTCTTGAGCCTCACAGAAGAAGAAATGCTTGAGGGGCTTAAAGAACAGCATGTAACCAATGTCCACAGAATAAAAATAAGAAAAGATGACAAAGAAATGCCCACTAAGCACCTTGTCCTAACTTTTGCCACCTCCACACTCCCCGAATCTATTGAAGTAGGATATATCAAAGTGACTGTGCGACATTATATCCCCAACCCCAGACGCTGTTTCAATTGTCAACGCTTCGGTCATGGCTCACAGAGCTGCCGTGGCCGTCCAAAATGTGCAAGATGTGCTGGAAATGACCACACCTCTGAAAACTGTGCAGCTGTGCCACGTTGCGCCAACTGCGATGGGGAGCACCCTGCCTACTCCAGATCATGCCAAACTTGGAAAAACGAAAAGGAAATCATAGCCATAAAAACAATAGAAAACATCAGCTTCAAAGAAGCGCGCGAAAAACTGAAAAAGAAAAACCCATTCGTTTTTACAGCGAAGGCAGACTACTCCAAGGTGGCGCGTGGGGGCGACACGCCACGCTTGAATCTGGCTCCTGTCCAGGCAATGCCTCAGACAGGACCACCCCCGCCCCAGGCAGGGACAGCGAAAGCTTCCTTGCCATCTGCAAAACAGGGCCTACCGGTCTCACAACCGCCAGCCCAAAAGGCTTCCCTTCAGAAGAAGCCTGAAACACAAGCACCCGCAGCTGACCAGCGGACGTCCAGCGCCTCCGAGGAAGCGATGGACACTAGTCTTAGTTCGCCGCCGCTTCTGCGCCGGCACAACTCCCTTGAAAAGAAAAAAAGGGACAAACCCCGAATAACGGGCCCTGAGAGACCCGAAACCTAAATTTTTAACTCAACAAAATCCACCTAATATGGCGTTCCTCATTCACTGGAACTGTCGAGGTCTAATTAACAACTATAGTGATGTAAAAGATCTCTTAAACACGTTCTCTCCATTCGTCATCTGTTTACAAGAAACAAACCTAGGACCTGAATATAAAAACATCCTAAAAAATTATAAAGTCTTTCGGTGTGACCGGGAGCAGTCTGGTAGATTATCAGGAGGTGTCGCTATTGTTATCCAGAGTGGTGTTGCAACCAGACAAATCAAGCTCAAAACTAAATACGAAGCCGTAGCTGTTACCACTTTGCTTTTTAAAACGATAATGATATGCTGCTTATATCTTCAACCTCATTCACCAGTAAACCTCCATGACTTAGAGGAGCTTTTAGACCAGCTGCCAGAGCCTTATCTGGTAGTTGGTGATTTTAATGCCCATTCATCTTTTTGGGGCAGTGAATTAACAGATACTAGAGGCCGCATATTAGAAGATTTTATATTATGTAACAACATATGTTTGCTGAACACCGGAAAGCAAACATACTGCTCACCAAGGTCTGGAAAAATGAGCTGTTTAGATCTATCCCTCTGCTCGCCATCGATTTTTAATTATTTTAAATGGGACGTGATAGACAACCCGTATGGAAGTGATCATCTACCTGTTGTTATTGAGCTTTTATCTTCTCCATCAATCATCCCTTCTAAACAACGTCGCTGGAAGCTCCACCTAGCCGACTGGTCATTGTTCAAATCAGAAGCCAATTTAGAAAACATTTTTTCAGACAGCCTCAGTGTAGATGAATTAAATGAGCTTTTCACGACCCGTATCCTTGCTGCTGCTCACCTTGCTATCCCCCAGTCCTCGGGCAAAATACAACCAAATCATAAACTGTGGTACACACAGGAATGTAAGGAAGCAAAAAAACAACAAAATCAAGCCTGGGGTGTCTTTCGCAGGTACCCAACGCACGAGAACCTATTGAACTTTAAGAAAGCAAGAGCAAAAGCAAGATATATTCGTCGCAGCGCAGAGAAAACATCTTGGAAAAACTATGTTTCATCTATAAACAGTTCCATCACATCCAAAAGGGTATGGGAACAAGTTCGCAAACTAGATGGTACCTACTCCCCCTACACAGTCCCTCTCCTAACCCCTCCAGGTGTGCAAACTAGCTTGCAGGAGCAGGCAGATATACTCGGTGAGCATTTCTGCAGAGTGTCTAGCTCTAACCACTACACAGAATCATTCTTAAGATATAAAATCACAGCTGAAAAACAAACTCCCAACTAGCGGTGGCAGCAACGAACTGATTAACAGTTTAATCACATTACAAGAAATTCATAGAGTTCTATCTACTGGCAAAAAGACTGCCCCAGGCCCCGACGAGATACATTATGAAATGTTGTCCCACCTCTCTGAGCCATCTGTAGAAGCCCTTCTAAAGTTTTTCAACAAGATATGGGTAGTAGGACAGATACCGGAGGCGTGGAAAAAAGCTCTTGTTGTACCATTTTTGAAGCATGGCAAACCACCAACTTCGGCCAGCAGTTATAGGCCAATATCATTAACTAGCTGTCTAGCAAAATCATTTGAGAGTATTCTTAATATTAGATTAATGTTTATCCTAGAATCCCAAGAGCTTCTCGATATTCATCAGTGTGGTTTTAAGAAGGCATGTTGTACAACTGACCATCTTGTCCGTCTGGAAAATACCGTCAGAGAAGCATTCATACACAGACAGCACTGTCTAGCGGTCTTCTTCGATCTTGAAAAGGCATACGACACAACATGGAGGTTCGGAATATTGCGTGACCTTGCAGACTTGGGCATCCGTGGGAGAATGCTAAACATCTTGCGTGATTTCCTCTCTAACCGCTCATTTAATGTTCGTCTAGGCACAACTATGTCAAAAACATTTATCCAAGAGAATGGCGTACCACAGGGATGTATTTTAAGTACTACATTGTTTGTTGTAAAAATGAATAGTATAAGTAAAGCAATCCCAGAGTCTGTTATGTATTCACTCTACGTTGATGATTTGCAAATTGCCTGTACATCATCCAACATATCATCCTGTAAGAGGCAAATACAGATAACATTGAATAAGTTAGCTACATGGGCAGACAGGAATGGGTTTAAATTCTCCCCTCAAAAAACAGTAGCTGTTCTTTTTTCACTGAAGAGAGGCCTACAGACAGATCCAACTTTATACCTAAATGAAGCTGAACTGCCAGTAAAAAATAAACACAAATTTTTAGGTATAACTTTTGATAAAAAATTAACATTCCTGCCTCACATAACTAACCTTAAAAAGAAAGCTTCTAAGTCCCTCAACATACTCAAAGTTCTCTCAAAGAAGCACTGGGGATCCGATCGAACATGCCTTTTACATATTTACCGCTCTCTTGTACGCTCCAGTTTAGATTACGGTTGTATTGTGCATGGCTCCGCGAGGTCATCATATCTAAAGCGATTAGACCCAATACATAACCTCGGCTTACGTCTTTCTAGTGGTGCATACAGAACATCCCCCATTAAAAGCATCTATGTAGAAACAAATGAACCACCCCTTGCCGACAGGAGGAGCATGCTTACATGTGAATACATACTCAGGATAAGATCTTTACCAAAACATCTCTGTTTCCCCTTAGTTACAAAGTGCCCTTCCAGAACACTGTTCATAAACAAACCCCATGCTATCAGGCCTTTACTACTCCGCTTTGAAGAAATATGCAAAGATTTAGGAATACTGGATGCACTTCCAACTGTAGCTCAGAGACAGTATCCATTTCCGCCCTGGTACAGCCTTCCCTCTACATGTGACCTCACACTGACAGCCTTCCGAAAAAATCAAACAGCACACGAACACATATTACAGGAATACCTAGCACTACGGGAGAAGTATATGAACTTCACAGAATTTTTCACAGATGGGTCAAAAACAGCAAATTATGTTGGATGTGCTGTCGTGCAAGGCAACAGAGAAAAAGTTGTAAGGCTACCTAACAGTGCCTCAATATTTACTGCAGAATGTTACGCTGTCTATGTAGCTGTAAATAAAATTATGCAACAGGACTGTGAAAAGAGCATAATCTATACCGATTCTTTAAGTGTGCTTACGGCATTACATTCCAAAAATGCAGTTGAGCCTATAGTAGGGAACATCATTCACGGCATAGAAAAAATCACAACGCAAGGCCAAACCATAATGTTTTGCTGGGTTCCTAGCCATGCTGGGATAGATGGTAACGAAGTAGCCGACTCATGTGCTGCACAAGCTCGAACTAAGAAAATAAAGAAAATCCCAATTCCCTACAAGGATTGTATTAAGTTAGTAAAAAGAAGCCTGATAGATAAATGGCAGAAAAAATGGAATAACGAAGAGCAAAATAATCTACACACAGTAAAACCCATAGTAGGAGAATGGAAATCATGTACACAGAACAAACGCTTCAGTGAGGTGATTTTGTGCCGTCTTCGAATCGGACATACACACTTGACACACAATTTCTTACTGAGAAAAGAGCAAAAACCATTATGCAAAGAATGTGGAGGTGAGCTCACCGTGAACCACATTTTGATCTCGTGCACAGAAGTTGAACAGTTAAGGAAAAAATATTTTACTCCATTCTATAATGAACGCATCCCATTCCACCCCTGTTTACTATTAGGAGACAACCCGCTTGTTGAAATTTCATCTGTTTTTAGTTTTCTTAAAGAGTTAGGGATCCTAAATCAGCTGTAATTTTCTAAACTTTTCATTTTCACTCATAAAGAAGCTCAGCAACCTAGTGTTTGGCGCATGATGGCCATAGCAGCCTATGTGCCAAAAAACCCAACCCAACCCAACCCAAGTTTTTTGCACTGACTCTCTCAACATACACTTTAATTCAGTTGCTTTGAAAACGTTTGATATTCCTAACACACACGCACACACACGCGCGCATACAAACACACACACGCACGCACACAGACACACATGCACAGACACACATTTCTGTCCCAATGCTAGCGACGAATTTAAAAATAAAAAAAATACCTTCCTAAGGTAACCAGACAGGCTGAGCGCCAGACCAGAGCTTATCAAGTGTTTCCAAAGCGACGTTGTTATAGCTGACGATAACTATCCTTTTTTTTACTTCAAGCGACGAAGCAGATGATAGCACCAGCCGCGCTCTAAGCAAGGCGCCGAGGCTCCCTAGCTAGGGAAATTAGCACGCACGTTTCGAATTGCGCACTGCGTAGAGTCTTTTATTACCGCTGCCGCTTACCGAGGCGGGAGGGTATTTTTGCAGATCGGGAACGCACAATCACGTGACACAAAAGTGACGTGGAGCTACTACGTCACTTCTGCGTGTCCTGTCTAGAGGAGGCGATTGCCCTGTCAACGTTTTTTTTTTATTCTACTGGGGCAGTGAGAAAAGCGCTTGGCCGTCGGAGCGCGGCTTTGAGCTGGCGGAGGGAGAGCATCTAGCCGTCCGCACTTAACAGCACGCATGCTTTCTTCTGTATTTTTTTCCTATTCGTGGGGAGAGGTTGAAAGGAGGGGCGGGTAAAGCCCCTCAATAAAGGGGCTTTAGAGTAGGGCAGGCTATAAGGCTAGCCAACGTAGACAGCGTGGTTTGAAATGAGTGATGGCTTGGGGCTGCCCTCGGTAAAGCAGTATGCACGCTTGCTTCCTTTCTTTTTCCCTAGCTGTGAGGTATGGGCTGGTTTGGCTTGGGAGTCAATGCTCTTAACTGGGCTAGTTGGTGAACGAATTCAGGCATGGTACTAGCGCTCAAGGAGGACACACAGGGCGGGTAGGCGGACAGGACAAACGCTAGACTTAGAACTGAAGTTTATTCCGGGAAAGATACATTTATACTTTTTTTTTCCTTCTCTTTTTTTCCCTCCTCCTTAACATGCTCCGCTGGTGCCGCCTTCAGTTGCAGTCGCGTCAGAAGTGATAAAAGCGACTTAAAAACGCCACGTTTACAGAATGCACTAAGAAGATTAAATTCGATAATTCTGAAATGCAAATGGGGCGAAGAGCATGAGGAATACGGTACGAAAACACCTTACAGAACCAAAATATTTACACAAAATATAACCGTTGGGGCGAAAGAAATGTTCCAAAGGTGACGTGAAAGCTAAAACGGACATCTGTAAAGGCAAGCCAAGGTGTCGTTAGATGAAACAGACAAAACAACCACAAAGAGATAAAAATACACCGCGATAACCCAGCAACATTAGAAACAGCAACAACTGGATGAGACGGACAAAACAACCATGAATTGATAAAAACTACACCGCGACAATCCGAGCAACAAAACGAAATCCTTGAGGCCCTCTATATAACACAGGCAGGAGATGAATGCGTGAGTAAGCCCTCTGTCGCGCTTGGTAATAAAGAATGGGAATATCTAGAAAGGTATGGTGGCTATAAAAAATTATGAAGGTTTTCCATCCCCAGTAGCTGATGATACCGTGGCCCTTGGTACTATCTGGCGGGCAAATTGTTTTCTCCCATAACTCCTTCCTCTGCCCTAATACTTGCGCCTGGGTTTGCGCCAAGGGTTTTCGGTTCTTTACTTGTGTTGGAGCTCCTGCTCGTTTTGTTGCTCGGATTGTCGCGGTGTAGTTTTTATCAAATCATGGTTGTTTTGTCGGTCTCATCCAATTGCTGCTGTTTCTATTGTTGCTGATTTATCGCGGTGTATTTTTCATCTTTATAAGGTTGTTTTTTCTGTTTCATCTAACGTCACCTTGGCTTGCCTTTACACATGTCCGTTTTAGCTTTCACGTCACCTTTTGAAGGTGACGTGAAACATTCTCCCCACTCCAAACAAAAACATTCTGCCCGCTCCATCAGCATAGCACCCGCTGATTGGTCCCTGCGTGCGGAGTCCGCTGACATTTGACTAAAGCCACTTTACATTTGACAGGGATGTGGCGCCATCTGTCGCTCTCGGGGTGATCTGCGCATGCGTGCCGACGCTCTCGCGGTAGCGGTAGGCAGTAGCGGTAAGCGGTAGCTGTAAGCGGTAGCTGTAAGCGGTAGCGCTAAACTAAAAGTCCGCGCGTCACCAGCTGACGTTGCGCTTGCACCATACTTCCAGCGCTCAATTTCGGTTGCGTGCGGAAAAAGGCGTCGGATTTCATTGAGCTGCACGGCTCTAGAAAAATGAGCTTTTCATCGTTTCAAAACTGATATAGCATCGTCTGATTCACGGCATCAAACTGCCCATTGAGATTAACCACGCAGCTATGACAATTAAGAAATTAATTTGTTAATTGCAAGAATAATTAGCTCCATATTGCAGCATGTTTTGTCCACTGGTAGAGAGAACGGATTCCTGAAAATATTATTGTGTCTGTTTTGGAGCTTCAATTTATTTTAATATTAGTATATATTAGTCTTCTCCGGAACACCTTGTATACGATCGTGTGTGTGTGTTTGAGGGGGAGGGGGAGGCAGGTAAAAACGGCAATTGGGGGTGAGGGGGGGACAAATGTCTTGACACAAAGGAATGAACTTTAGCTTTGCAAGATATGCAGTAGTTTTCACGGGAAAAAAATGCTTTATCACGACAGGGGGAAAACGCCGATTTTGACATTTCAAAAAGTTGGCAAGTTTTTAGCCATGGTGCTTTGACAGTAAAATTTTGTCGATAATTATTTTTTTTACTTTATATATCTACGTAACATCTACTTTCAAGAGGAGTTGTTACAAACATTTTTTTTTCTTGCTGCACTTGTTTTAATAAAAATCGAACATTTTGTTCCTGGAGCAACGCGCTGCAGTAAAGTCGATTTTCAGCCATACATTCTAGCACGAAAAATTAAGTTGTCATTGAAACCTTTTATCTTGATTACGAAGGTTATTTTCTTAATTTCAGGCAAAATATAAGGCTCTATACCTTAGGTATTTTCTCCACAACGCCTCAAATTCGGCCAAATTTAGTAAACAGGAAAAATGGGACAACTTTGATTACAATTAAATAAGAAACAACATCTTCGATTTTTATTAAAACCTCTCTGAAGAACACTCAGTACCCCAGAATCACTAGGGACTAAAATGGTGTTGCATTATTTTGTTTAAACTTATCAAGATTAATATAAATCTGAGAGGTTGTACTGAAAATTGTCAATATTCAGCTCTGCATTCTGGCGCGATTCAATAAATTGTTGCCATTGAAACTTGCACGAGGTAATACTCAGGCCCTGTTCTATATTCTTGCAAAACTTTGTAGCTCTGGAGTTTTCTGTTCGTACTCCATTTTACTTGCAAATGGCCAAAATTCAAGAATATAAAGAAAATGAACAAAATTTATTCAAATTAAAAAAATCACCATTTTTGTTTCTTATTTAAACCGCATAAAAACAATATTCAATTCATCATAAATATCAGGCCCTAAAAAGTTTAGTATTGTGTTGTGTAGAACAAAAATATATCAATAAATATAAAACTGAGCTCATGGTTTTATTCTAAAAAATTGCTTAGGCCTTCCCATTAAGGAGTAGGCGTGACGGCTTCTTGAATATGCCATGCCAGAAAGGTAAGACGACCGAAGATTGATTGCCGAAAGCGTGTTCGAGGTTCAAGAAAAAAAAAACAAGAAACCATTGATCGCTTACCTTTCCTAAGTGTCAGACATCGAACGCATCGGTCGCTCTCAACCACACTAATTAGTGTTGCCAATTTAGCTTATTTTTGTTTTTTGTAGCTACATCTAGCTACTTTTGCACTCAACCAGCTGTTCTGGCTCCTTATTTAAGGTGTCTGTAAAGTTGTATAAAAGGAATTTTGAAGCCTAGCCCTTCCTGGGCTTCTTTAAATGAGTCGTGCACATTCTTGTTCATTGTGTGTATATATTGCACTCATCCGGTATAAATGTTTTACTGTTCTTAAGGCTTGCTAGTAAATTTTTATCACTCTACCTTGTCGTAAATTATGAATTACGGTAAGGTAATAAAGTGCTTCAGCCCGTGACGTTAGTTTAGATGCGGCGGCGCTGGCGACAGCAGTGATTTTCGTGGTGTAGGCAAAAGCATAGGCCGTCTGCATTGGATGCGCGGCGCTTGCTGTGTTCTCGAGCATAATTTCCTATATTCCTGCGATGTGTGGTGCAGTTGGTTGCGCCACAAGGCACAAAAAAAGAAATGGTACCTGTTTTCACTTGCTTCTTGTGGTCGCATACAGATGAGAGCGAATGACAGAGGCGTTGAGCGCGACAGTTGTAGACCCTTCGGCGACGGATTGCCTTGGCAGCTTACGTGCGTTGCACTTCTGCACTGAAACTTGATAACTTCGTTTGCAACTCCTTATTGTCGTAATTGCTTTTTGGCCACACGATGAATAGTGCAATAACAAACGCCTGCAGCTCGTTCACGTTTTGTTGTATGTACTACCAGGGCATAAGATGTTTAGACGTGATATTCCGTGCGCGTATGATCTTAATCGAACGCAGCTAGGAAACCGCGCTGTGAGTTTCATTCATGTGCGGTACTACCCGTGCATATTTTCGCACAGAAAGGACACAAAAGCTGCTGCGAAGGCAACTCCAGCGCGATAATGCCAGAACAGGCCAAGAGTTGTGAAGCAGTTTTTCTCTGTTTTCACTTTCCCGAATTTCAACGAGTCACGCACTCTTCATCAACGGTCCTAGAAATCGAGTGAACATCGTGAGGATCCGGACAAAGTCAAGCAGCGCTATTTCTCAGAGTATTACATTTTTTTGAAGGTCATTAAGATCATAATGAACGAATTAACCATGTACAACCAGCTCTGATCGAGCAAGATATTTAATTGCGGTATATACGGTACAATATGTTTAATGTCCCAAAGTGGAATTGGCTTTGAGGGATAAAATATAAGCAGAATAAGATGACCCTCATTTGAATAAAAATTTTCTCAATATATTAAAAAAAAATGCTCAGCAGATCGCGCAAATTGCGTTGCAAGTGATTGTGGACATCGTGGAGAACATTGCATTTACGCTCATAGCAAAAAAAAAAAAAAAAAAAAAAAAAAGCATTTTTACGAGCCTTCATGTATATATTAACCTGTGAATGACCCCGACTACGTTTGTGCGATTAAACAGACGTCGAACGTCTTTTTATCGAGCAGGATAAAACAAGTTGGAAGCGCGCCCACTAGGCGAACCTTACAAGGAACTAGAAGATTGAGTTCTTATTCAGTGAAATTCTATGACTTAAGTTGCTGGTACAGTGAGCTAAAAATATGACTTCTAGTTCAGTATAGTTGCCGATAATATTGTTCTTTAGAGTGAAGGTGCTTAGGGCAGCAGAAAACGTACCCATCAAAATAGTCGTCATATGAAAAATGCACTTCCAATCATTTATATCATCGTCCTTGCATGCGCTAACAATAGGCCCGGAAGTTGGACAGTGTTCGCTATATATTAGTTTTTCTTATTCATTCTTATCTCTCGTTTTTATTTAATTTAATCGGTCACTACAGTTCAACGTTGCTACTGTAACCCACGCTGTTGAGGCCAGGGAGAAGGAAGGCAATGCAGCGCTCTTCGCCAGATAATTCCAGCAGTAATCGGATAATAAAGTGCTGAACTACTCTCCAGGCAGAGACCAAACTATTTCTATGCACAGGCAAAGGTTACACTTCAGAATATTTGCACGCGCGAACCGGTTTCGAAGGCGGCGTCGCTTAGCGCAGTGTAGGCACGCTGCGTTTTTGCCTACACCCCTTGTCGCTGCCGATAGTAGCTCCACCTTTGTTTACAAACATGACGCTTGCCTATAGATGCATCGGGTTCCGCTTTCATGTGCCTTTGGGTATGCCCATAACGGATAAGTACTTTATTTTTTGCATGTGTAAAGAGCAATAATGTATTCGCAGCTACGTTTTTGTGCGCTTTGCGAAAACTACGTCTGTCCTAAATTAGGAATCAAGCGGGAGCACATTCATGCTTCGTTTATACATGTTCTGCGTAGTCGCTTGCAAGAAAACATGATTTGAAAGATATGCCTAATCTTTGCAGATAATAAAGCAGCCATTAAATGTGTTATATACACTAAATGTTTTGAAGAAAACGGTTCAAAAATCTTTAGTTATTTAAGCTCCTTGCTGGATTTTTAGCTACACGATTCTGGTTACTTTCGTGTCGCATTTATAGCTACTTTTACTCGCCAACATTTGGCAACAGTGTCCCAGCGAAAGCGTTAGCAATCCGCTGAGTGAGCAGAGCAGGAGCAATTAACGTCAACCATACACGGAATATGCAGCCATGGCTCGATCGATGACTCCGCATGTTGAAGAAGCACTGGATGTTTTGCCCTGCGATGGGTTGCGATCCCAACAGCTGGCGGAGAATTCAGGTTCAGTTGTAATTGAGGCGGGCGCTCTTAAATAACATTTTGCTCCCAACTTCCCGCATTTTGCCGCCAGTGAGGAGGGATTTCTCGTGGGCGCATAGGCCGCTGATGTCGATAGACCCAAACTGGTTGCTACAGTCAGGGGAGACTTTTTGAAATTGCATTCATTTATTTATGCCAGCAACTGGGCAAGCATCGCGTGATACCAGACCGGTACAAGGAGCCTGCTCGGACCGCCAGGAACGACAGCATGGAGTTGTCGGGTTGCGCCTGCCGTCTGGCACAACCCCAGCTCCTGGCGGGTTCAACGTCGGAAAAGCAAGTTAAGTAAGGAGAGACCGCTCTTACGGGAGCGAACTCGGCAGGCGGCGAGGGGCGAAGGACTCCGATGGCACACCGAGCTCAAAAGCGGAGTCGCCGAGCTTCCAGAAAGGCGAGCAAAGGCGGTATGTGACTGGAATACGATCGTATGGCACACCTGCAGATGCACAGTATACCTTCCCAGAACTGCTCAGATAGCAACTTAGCAAGGGTGGACAGCATTGCTGGCTGCTGCAAACACGTTGAGCGATTGACACCGGGATGTCTAGACAGGCTCCCCCCATTCTCGGTACTCCGTCTGCCTGCTCATCACCTTATATTTAGCGCACAACAGGGAAAATAACACAACCCTACTGCCTAATCTTAACTGGTGTTGATGGGCTCCTGTGACGCCTCAAATGGAAGGGATCGATAACTGAAGAATAAGCGCCTTATACCCCAAGCAGTCACGAATGAGATCCAGGCGAGAAATGGCTAGTTTGTTTAGCTTTGACAAAATAACAAATAATATCGGTCAATGTTAAGTTCGCCGAGCGCTCTTCGCAAACCGATGAGTATTCCTCTATTAAGATATGACTGTGTATTAACCGTGTATTGCCAATTCACTGACGGCTTAAGGCTACGTTGAACCATTCCTGATTTCTGTACCTCCGCCATCTGTGTTCATAATGGATTTAATGCTGTGGTATTATTACGGAGTTAAAGCCACATTCATTTTGCCAGAAACATTTTATTTGTTTTCGGAACGATGATGCAGTCTCAGGCCGGGATGCTATTCGCGCAGGTAGTCTAGTGGCTCGGTCAGCAATTCCTCATTACAGATATCGGAATGTGGCTGGCAATCTAACAAATATGAAGGCTAAGTTACTTCTCTGGACATCACTAACATTTCTACGTAATAGGACAAGCGGGTGTTGCCAATAAGTGACGGAGTGAACACAACTGTTTTTTTTTAAATCTAAATTGGGCTATACGGCTTACAGTTGTTAGCAGCCCAAAAAGTTCGACTGATGGAGTAAATTTGTTTTGGTTTAATCGTTTGATTGATCTCAAGGTCCCTCTATGGCAGCACCACCAACATGATCAGGGCTTTTTGATTCATTCGTAAAAATGCTGTTGTAATCCTTGTATAATGTCGTGACGTCCATGAATTCCTGCGCAGCGACACAAGTCATGTTTAGTCAAGTCGGGTTGCACTGTATGTTTGCCTCATCCCCGTGAGCAAGCCGTTCCTGAGCTTCAAGGAAGGGGAAATATAGCAAAAGTTCCGTGAAGTGCTATTCAAAGTGGAGTTCAAGAAGGCTCATTTTGAAAAGTGGTTAAAAAAAAGCTGCGTGGTGGTTGTGGTCATTGGCTTTCCTGTAGAGATTTGGAAAAGGATACGCTCGAAAAGTTTCCGTTTGCCAATCGAAACCCTCAGTTGACGGCAAACTGAACCAGAAACCCCTAACATGGTCACAATTCGCCTTTGTTGGTTGGAAATGGATCTTTGTACCCGTGTCAATTTCAGGCTGTGCCCATACGCTGTTATTCCAGCTTTTTCGGCAACTGTGGTTCTTTTGTCGATTTGACCAAAACCGCACGAAACAAATTATGCTTCTCCCTGACATCATCTAATCCCCTCCGCAGTCGGCACTATGCCGCCTCACCTGGAATTACGTGCATGACGACAGGGCTTTACAGGTGTTTATCTTTTATGTGCAGAGCATGCTCCTATTTTTTAAACTCTACACGGTCTTTCGGTCCTTCGGAGGCCCCCCTCCTCCAAAATAACGGCCGTAGCTGCTTTTGCACCTTGTGGCAGAGCAAGGCGGCGTGAAGAGGTCCGCGATGCCATAAAACATATAGAAATTAGTTGGACGCATAAGGTTCGCCGCAGTAGACGCGATATCGCCTTTTCACTTCGCGATTAGTTTTTTGTTCCAGTTGGGAAAAGCTAGGCGCAATTTCAGTAAACGCTTGTCTGACGTGCACATGTCGTCGGTTAGGGTATGCTGAGTGGGAAGCGAAAATGTCCACAAAAATGTAAGTATAAAATGTTAGTGGAGTTGGACGTCTCAAACAATGGCTACAAAAAGAGAACACGACGAAACGAAACTGCAACCACTCAGGTGCGATGTTCAGGCCTGCCGTAAATAGTTGAGTTGACCTTCTCAATCATGGTTTGGGTTTATCAAGGATACGGCCAATGTGCAGGCGGTGTTCACATGATCACACACACTTCTTTTTGATCATGACTACTAGGCGTTGGACGGGAGCCTTCGGTTTCTCAAGTACAATATTACATATCGAGAGGCGTTTACCTTGCCTAGAGATATAGAAATCATTATTTCATGGGTATACCGAGTATATTCGTAAGCTTCCTTGACACCAGTGCCTAATAATGTTCGGCGAATTGCGGTCAATGAATGGTTGTCCGCGCTCCTTGATCGCATTGAAAGTGCGCAACTGTTTTATTTTGTGAACAAACTAGAGTGCAAAAGCCACTTTCACACTGAGACAAACCTATGGACGGAAGATGCACTCATGACTAATTTATTGTCAGCGGGTGCACGCTAAATAACACCTACTGCACGCAAATATGCACGGGCAAAGAAAAACATTTCGATGCAGTTCGTGGTAAGCCTAGTTAGTGTGTTAGCTCTGTTGTTGGGATGTTTATCTAAGTTTGGCTAGCTAGCATAATGCGTTTACACTTGCCCTTAGTTCGCCAGCTATAATGCAAAGTTTGCTTTAAGTGCACTTAAATAATTAGCACTAAATTATTTGGTTCGATAACTAGCACAACTCATTTGGATTCAACCTAAGCTTTCGAAAGGTATTTGACTCGATGCTATACTGCAAAGGGTGGTTTCGATTGCATATAGCTCACTAACGCTAATATGGATCGCTAACTCAGAGCATTTGGATTCATCCTAAGCTTCTCCACGGTATATGACTTGATCGTAAAGCTCAAAATTTGGTTTTATACAAAATTAATTAATTAACGCAGATTAATGAGGATCGCTAACTACTACAGTGTCATTACACCTGGCCTAAGCTTTCCAACGGTATATGACTCGATGCTGAAGCGCAAATTTGGGTTTCAAGTGTGATTTACTAAATATCATTTAATTTGGCCCATAGTTGGTCAAAATAAGTATAATTAACCAATGATCCAAACTCAAGGTTTATCACGTGACATATACTATGCTTAGCCAAGATAGCCTGAAAGTAGCGAAATATAGTAAGCCACTTTGACTTTCTCTGATCTTAAAGTTCAAAGCACCAGCCTGGGTCGTTTTGCGAAGTTTTACCGCGGTGACGGAGTTCACGCTCAAAAAACAAACAAACAAGGACAAAGTCAGAGACAGTACTAGATCCTGGAGTGCAGACCTGGACCAAAAACGCGCGCTTCACTGACTGCTGCGGCCGGCCGGCGGGCGCCAGCATAGTTTCTTACTCTTACCTAAAGGGAAAGCTGTGCTGCCGTCTATGGGAGTTTACATGGAGTTTCCATACGGCCAGTTCAGCCACCACGGGCGCTCAAAGCATCATGGGCCGGAGAGCTACCGAGTGCAGAACTACAACTTTTGGCCAAAACTAATGCAAAGATAAACGTTGTTCTACCATAAATAATGTCCTAAGATTGAATATTGTGACTGTAAATTGCAAAAAGAGAGAAACAGCATGTCAGTGATATTTATCCAATATAAGCAATGGCTCTTTCTCCTATTGGCTTAGTTTTGAGCAGCACAAATACCAATATTTCGCACTTAATAGGCAAAATTTGAAATAAAAAAAAAAACGTTACAAAAATATTTATGGTTGTGCAATCACTGAATGAAGTTTTTAGAGGCATTTCGGGAAACAAAAACCAATTATTGGCGACGTCTGCTTTTGCGCCTTCGCTACTAAGGCTTTCGCGGTCTATGTATGCACCTTCAGATGGTGATGATGACAAAAAATAAACATCGCAGTAACGCCGCTTCACGCACCCGAGAAAAACCGAGTGTCCCGCAACAAGTAGCACTCCGGCCCATGATTCTTAGCGCGCCCATGATGGCTGAAGTGCAGCGCCCTCAGCTCTCCCTCTAGTTAGTGTAAGTAGAGTCCCTAGAAATATTTGCTAGTCTGCCGTCCGAGCGGGGTTCCCTATGGAACCGGTTGGCCGCTTCTCGGATGAAAGCGCTGGTGGGGCTGCTCGCTTTTGGGGCGTGGTGTAGGTTGTGCCGTACTGCGCGTCTGCGCCCTGCTGAACCGCTAGTGCCGTGGCAACGCTTGTGCACCACGTGCATTTTTTTGCGCTCGCGAGTCGGAATCCGCGGAAGTCAGCAAGCATGTGTGTTGGTACTCCTTTTTATGGATGTGGGATCGCGCCACGTCCACACAACGGGACAAGCGTGACAGCACGTGTTTCGAACCCTACCGCCTTCTATAGGAACTGACGCTAACACACAAATAATATTTGCCAAGTATGGCTCCCTTAGTGGCCTGATCAGAGCAATTTGATTTGAGTGATGATCTGTGGAAACAGTAAAGATTCTGCCTACTCCACGTTACCTCCATCCGTGGCCATGAGCCGTCCTATTCACTAAAGGACTTGCAAATCAACTCGTGCTCGCGGGTGCAAGAGCGGGTAGCGCTCGTTCAAGGTGAAATAATCTGTCTTAGGATACCGAAAGACGCAGAGAAGAGGCAAGAGTGGAAGCGCACCATCAAGCGCAGCGACAGAGTGCTCGACGAAAGTAGTGTCGTTTGTGAGCGACACTTCGAACCCTAGCTGTTTTATTGAGAAGACTGTGATTCAGGGAAAGGTTGACTAAGATTCCTCGGGATGTTACCTCACGAAGGATGCCGTCCAGACAGTGTTTCCTGACGTTTCAAGATATTTGCCGAAACCACTGCCTCAAAAATGAAATGAGCGCAACTTATTGTGCGAGCAAAAACAGTCAGCAGGGAGACCTGCAGAGAAAAAGAAGCGCATTGATCCCAAAGCACCAGTGAGCCGATTGAAGAATACAGTAACGGTGGATCGTACGTGTGATGCGAGTCTGCTCCAAAAATGCAGAAAGCTGCAGTCACCACCACCGCGTGGACAAATGTCGCTCTTTCTGATGATGAGCAAGTAACATTCGCACATGCAGTCTCAAGGGAGGATGGATCTCCGGATGATATCTACGTAAGCCGGCGAGTTCTGCTCTATCGCAGTTATACAAATGAAGCTGCCATGAATGCTGCAGTGTACATTCGAGCAAAGAAAGTGGAGGAGATAGCAGCTGTCAAGTAAACAGAAGAGATAATTCTTCGGGACATTGCGAAACTCAGTTTATGTCCTGGCTGCGGATTGAAGCCCATGCATGACAAAGACCTTTCCCTCCTCCAGTGGGCGTTGCTTAATTTGCGATGAACTGCACCATTCTTTGTGATGCAGCACGCATGCATAGCCGGCAAATACATGCGAAAGTTAACTCAGAACACCCTGTTAAGAAGAAAAGGTCCAAGCCTGGCAGGTGTAAAGAATAAAAAGACTTCCAAGTCTCGAGCAGGTTTTCGTATGAAAAATGTACAATTGGGGACAAAGTTGGTAAAAGGTCTATGAAATGAAAATGAACACCTTTCAAGGACAGTGGTTGAAAGAAGGGCTAGTGGCCTTCCTCTTTGAGGCTGCAAAATGCAATTCAAGAAAAGGGGTAGTATATTCGAGTGGCTACTCGGCTTCCTAAGCACCAAAGAATGCATATCAGCAGTTTGCCTGAAGCGCGATGCGATTTGCAGGGCTCGGGTTTCCATCATGCGTGCTTTAATTGTGCATGCATCCGAAAGGTTCCAGTTCTATACGGTTTTGAATATTTGGGGGCTGGGATTTAAAACATTCCTATGCAAAATCTACTACACCATTCGAGCTGAAATAACGTTCACAAAGTAGCAAAATATCGTCTACGTTATCTGATAAGTGATTCAACATCGGTACTTGCCTAGATTTTCCGAAATCGAGAAAAAACTGCTCTCGGCGGCGTGCACAATTTTCGCAGAAGAGAGTCGAAAAGCTATTTTAACATGGTGCGTCATCTGTCGGGCAGCGAGGCGAGCGCGCCAACGGCCGGGATGGAGCTTGTCTCACTGCTCGACAGATAATGCATCATATGTTAAATTAGCTTCTCGACTCTCTTCTGCGAAAAGGCAGCCGTCACCATGCACAGTTGGTTGTATTGCAGCGCTGGCGTTGATAGATTTGCTTTCTTCTATGTATAAAAACGAACATCCTGAACAGCGTGCAAACAGGCTCGTTGGAATAGGCGAATTTTTTTTAAACGTAGCCAGAAAGTAGCCAACCTAAAATTTTTGTTGCCCTGGCCATCACCGACCGCGACTGCCACACAGTGCTATGCGACTCGAGGCAGGCGGTTAGAAGTCACGCCAAAGGCAGGATAGCGAAGGAAGCGGTGCGCATACTGCAGGCAACCAAGAACGACGATGGCAGCAAACAAGTGAGAATCAAGTGGTTCCCGGCGCACGCGGGCGAGGCGTCAGACCGCAACGCCAACCACAACGAGACGGCACACGCGGAGGCGCGCGCTAATGGACCGTGCCTCGGTCGACTGGCCGCTGTGGTTCAGCACCAAGGACCGAATGACCGGCTACAACGAAATAAACAAGGCGTTCCGCCTAGCTCGCAGAACTCTTCCACCCCCTTGCTCGGGGCTCAGTCGAGAACAAGCCGTTTTATTCAGACAGCTACCGACGGGGCTCACTCCCCAGCCCGTCGCTGATGCACAGAATGTGTCCCGAGACGTACCCGATAGACAAATGCAGCCTGCCAAACGGAGACGGCCGGCTTCGCACACATTCTGTGGAATTGCAACAAGTACCAGGAAGAAGCTAAGTCTGGGAGGATCCCGCCGCGACTGGAAGCAGCCGCAGGGAGCGACAATCAAAAGGATCAACTCTGGGCCGTCCAGCAGGTCATCAAGGCGCTGGCCCGGCAGGGAACCAGCGAGCCTGCAACGGCGAGCGGGGACCCAGGCCGCGCGGCCGGTGCCCAGAGGACGACGTAGGCCCCGTCCGGAGCGCGCGCGCCCGCGTTCTACTGCAGGCCCCAAATAAACGTTTTAACAATCCAACAATGTCGCCAGGCGGCTCAGAAAGTAGCCAAATCTGGCAACCCTGCCGTTAAGACGCCATAACTATAGTGCCTATATTCTAGGCACTATACCATCACTGCTATAGTGCTTTAGAATATTATCACTGCCATCTTTCGCGCCTAGCAACAGTTCAGCAACGGGCGAATGATCACGTGACTCTCTCCTGAGAGTTTATTGGGCCTGGATTGGGTGACGCAACGATTCGTCTATCCCAGTTTTAGTTGCTGAGGTGCCGCCGCGCCAGCTAGTGTTCGGACTGAGGCGGTGTGATCAACGTTTATAGATATACCTATTAAACGTTGGGTGTGATGGTGTCGGGCTTTTGGCCAGCGTGTTGGCGTTCGGTAATGTGACTTTGAGGATGCTTCGGGGCTCACCGGCTGTGGTCTCGGCATCGTAAAGGCTGTGAGTATTATTTCACTTGCGCGGAGGTCCTGTAGCATGGTTTTTATTTTCAGCCGGAAGAACGGAGTGTAGTTCGCCCGTTTCAAAAAGGTTCCGTTCCGTTCCGTTCCATTCGATGTCGTTTCGTGTCGTTTACCTCGTTGACGCAGGTTTGAAGCCTGTGACGTCTTCATTCGAGCCGTTGTTGAATCGTATTTTCTGGCTGCTTATCCGCACTGGTTTTATTAATGGTCCTGGTCACCATGTCAGCCTTTGCATCTTCGTGGCGGTTTTGCACGTGGCGATGCTTGCCATTGACAATAGTTTTTGGTCGCTTGCCCGCGCTGGGTTCGTTCTGAAACGTCTTCGTCGCCTTGTCAGCCTTTGCAGCTCATGATGACACGATCGATGTTCTCAAAGAAACGAAATTTAATGAAGATTGAACTGGATTAGAACAGATTACACAATGTAGCTTTCGACGTTACGTCCGTCCGTCACGAACGCTCTCCTCCATCTCCCCGTGCCCTCCCTTTGCCTTCCTCTCGCCGATACTCCCTATATCGGCTCCGCTGTCATTTTGTCCTTTTGTCGGTAGATGCCGCTAGTCTCTCTGCTAAGATTTTCACCTGGGAATGGCAAACTTGATGGCACCCTCCCTTCAACCTTTCTGCGCTTATAGGTAAAAAATACAGATGAAAGTCTGCGTGCTGCTGAGTGCGGACGGCTAGATGCTCCCCCTCATCCTCCCCGTTATATCCCAGCACAAAGCAGCTCTCCAAAGTGTGCCCTCTCATTGGTTGCATCCCCAGAGCGCGCGTGCCCTATAATTGGTCGTTTCTAGGGTGGGCGTGTGCTTTCGCCTCTCCCCTCCCTCAGGATACGAAAGCTGGTTGAGCGAAGAAAGAGGAGCCGTAGTGGAGGGCTACGGAGTAATTTCGACCACCTGGGGATCTTTAACGTGCGCTGACATCGTCGTGTGCTGTGCGATGTCAGCGCACGTTAAAGATCCCCAGTTGGTCGAAATTACTCCGTAGCCCTCCACTACGGCTCCTCTTTCTCTCTATCCACTTTCACTCCCATCTTCCTCCCTTCCCTTACGGCGCGGTTGCGGTGTCCACAGAAAAACAAGTGACAGTTACTGCGCCTTTCCCTTCCTATAAATAAATCAGTTTAGATAGATCAGGACGGGAAATTCATTTCACTTGAGCGGGAGGGGCCATCTTTCCACGAGCTATGTCAACGTGTTCTGCTCGAAGTGCCGCCATTAGGGCAAGAACAAAGAAGCGGCGCGCACGGGCTTCCCGAGGAAAAACAGGCGAGCGCGCTGCACAATGCCCCAGTTGAGTAGCGCAGGGAGTGCATATACGTAACGCTATTGAGTGTCGAGCGTTTTTCTCCATTTCGGCGCTGTATACCGGATCCTAATTGTGTTTTAATGAGCGTTATAGTGTTATAACTGGTCATAACCAGGGCGCCACGAAATTGCTATGGACAAGCGTCTGCGGTCTCGCGTCCATGTACGCTCGGGTAAGTCGTTTGATTGCGTTCAGTATTGCCACTTCAGATGCTTCGTTAGTATATTTGGTAGCTTATTGCTTATGATGGCTTATGATCAGTATTAGTCTTGTCGACCTAGTATTTTGTTAATGACTTTTATTTTGTACCTTCTATGGCTGACAACACAATAAGTGCCCAAGTTACTCCTGCACGATATCCATAGTACAAAGCAAGAGCCTACATGACTACAAAAAAAAAAAAAAAACTGGCGAAGCTCCTGGAGTGGAAACACGTTCAGTCTTATCGGATCGTGAAAGCGGCCGCCGGGAAGCCCAGTCTTGTTTTAGATTCGGATAAGACTAGACTCGGTCTTAAGACTGGACTTATACCCTCACGTTCGTGCAAGCGGGCCCATGCAATTGAGCTAACAGCGTCATTTTGGTCTCGGACTGAACCGACGCAGGCGGGCGCTCTGCACTGAAGAGAGAATTGGCTAGTGTTTCGTGCCTGTCTAATCTAGGGTGATTCAATTAACTGAGGACTTTTTTTAGCTGGGGATTATTGAACATTTATTACAGTATGGGCTACATAGGTCTGATTAGGCGGAATACATGGCTGGGTCTGCTGCGTAGCAGTTCAAGTGGAGACGCTGCAGAATCCGAGTCGTCTGCTCCTTGTTTATAAGAGGGTGAGGAGGACGGCGGCCGTCAGCGGAGGGTGCGTTGCTGGCACAGTTAGCGCCATCTACAAGAGCATCTTGTAACAACCTCCCTGTTTGTAGCTTGCCGTCATCCAACCAGGTAATCGTGAAGTGGCATCGGGAGCATTCTTGCCCTTTGAGGTTAATTGTGCCGGCGTGCGAGTCACGTCAGTGCGCTGCTGGCTTTCTTGCTCTTCAGTTTCATTGGTTTGTTTGTCTCCTGTTTCAGCATTACCTCTTTTCTTGTTCCTTTTGGCTGCTGGTTGCACTCTTCGGTGGGCTTATAAACACGCGGTTCCTTCTCAGAACACTGTCTGCCATGTTGACTTCATACGATCTGTCATCAACTGTTTTTGTCACGGTTTCTTTAGACCATGGTCCACTTCTAATCGGTTGGACAGTCACATCTTGTCCTTCTTTCAGTGTTGACAGGTCCTTGGCATGTTTGTCATGATAAAAGATTGTTCTTTGTCTTCTTGCCTGCCTCTTGCTCATTACGTTTATTGTTTCGGGTTCAAGCAGCTTTGCTGTGGACGGCAGTGTCGTTCTGGTGCAGCGACCCATGAGCAGTTGTGCCGGGCTGGCGTTTAATCCTTGCAGGGGTGTATTTCTAAAATCTAGTAATGCCAATTGCGGTTCTGAGTTGCTTTATTCCACATTTTTCAATAGCATGTTTGCCGTTTTACTGCTGATTCGGCCATTCCATTCGAACGTGGATAACCCGGACTTGACGTTTTGTGTTCGAAGTTCCAGCTTTTAGTAAACTCAAACTCCTAGCTCGCAAACTGGGGTCCGTTGTCGCTCACCAGAATTCTTGGAACCCCGTACCTACCTAGCAAAGTGAGCTTTCAGCTTGAGGATCACTTGGGTTGAAGTTATCATCTTCAGCTGATCCATTTCCCAAAAGTTGCTGAGGTAGTTGACTGTAACGAGAAAGTTTTTCACTTGATGCTCGAAGATGTCGCATCCGACTCGTTCCCACGGATAACTCGGTTCCGGATGAGGGATGAGTGTCTCTCGTTGTTGGGAACGCACATGCTTTTGACATGCTTCACAACTTGCGATGTAATCCTTCAGTTCTGTATTCATCCTTGGCCAGAATACACACTCGCGAGCTCGCCAAATTTAACTCTCAATTCCCATGTGCGATGCGTGAAATTTATCTAATCTCACGGCGCAGAGACAGTGGGATGAGCAGTCATAATCCCTTGTAGATGAGGTCCTCCACTGTGAGTTCATCTCTGAATGGGTAATGGACGCGCATGCCTCGCGGCACTTGGTGCCTTTCTTGTGGCCATCCTGACAATATGATTGACTTTAGCTTCTGCAGGAAGTCATCTTTATTCGTCACTTCGCGAATTTTTTCCAAGGTTTCCTTGCACACTGGCAGGTAGTTCACAACATTGATGCTTTCTAGTTCACTTTCACTGCCTTGGTTGGGAAGGAATGCCCTCGACATTGTGCCGGCTAGAAGTAGCTCTTTCCCTCGTCTGTGCTCGATGTTGATGTTATACCTTTGCGTTTGCAGTATCATACCTTGCAGCTGTCTTGATACTTGATCGAGTCTGTTTTTCATGATGGATTGTAGAGGTTTGTAATCACGGATGATCATTGTAGCCATTCCGAAGGTGTACTGATGGAATTTCTGCAATGTAAAGACGATCGCTAGCATTTCCCTATCGATCTGGGCGTAGCAACTTTCTGTCGGTGTTAGTGCTCTGCTGGCGAAGGATACAGGTTTTCCTTCTTGGATGAGAGCTGCTCCAAGTCTGAGGTCGTTGGCGTCGCACTGTATTTGAACTGGCTTTCGCCTGTCGAAGTATGCTATAATAGGAGCTCTTGTCACTGCATCCTTTGCCTTCTGGAACGCTTGTTCTTGTTCTCCCCAGCGCCACGGTGTGTCTTTTACTGTGAGCTTCCTCAGTGGTTCCAACACTCGTGAAATTCCGGGCAGGAATCTGGACAGGTAATTGATCATTTTGCAAAACCGCTGCACGCCTTGGACATCAGTTGGTCGAGACATTTCTTGAATTGCCTTTGTTTTATCTGGATCTACTTTCAGTCCTTGTCCCAGGAAAACTGTTGTGTTTGTGCGAAGTTGCGTCTTGTATTTGTTCAGACGTATTCCAGTCTGTCAGCATCTCTGCATAAGGTTTTCGAGCATTCTGTCGTGATCTTTAAAGCATCCTTTTGATTTTCACCAACTCCATAGACGAGGGTGTCATCTGCTAGGCACAGAATTCCATTTAGTCCTTCAAGTGCCATTTGCAGTCTCTTCTGAAATATTTCACTGCTGACTGCTAACCCAAACGGGTGTGCCGGTCCAATTTTTTCTTCGCTGCTCAATGCACGAAAATTTAACGCACTGCGGTAAATTGAACTGATAGCTTATAGAGCTCGTTCGTTCGAAAAGCCACCGGCGTAGTAATAGTAGCAGTGCAGACACCGCGTGTCGTAAATAATCGGGGGCTGCGCAAAAAAATGTATAGCGGTAATTTATGCTGCTAGTGATTGATGATTGATTGTTGTGTAATGGGCAATGATGAGTTAAGAAAATGCAATAAAAATACAAAAGAAATAAAAAATAAAGAAAAGCTTCAAAGGTGTCCAAATGCTCACAGTGCCCATGCTTGATGATGCAAGGAAATGTAGTTTGTAAATGATCGAATAACCGATTAAAATAATTAAAAGATAATGAAAAATGATAGAAAGAGGTTCAAAGTTGTCAGAATGCTCAGAAGTAAAAGGCAATCATTCATGAGGTTAATTCGAAAAAATTTGTGTAATTGATCAATTAGATAATTGAGTAGCTAAAAAAATTGAGAAAGGTCGTTCAAAGGCATCAGAATGTGCAGAATTAAAAGACATTGCATGATGAGGCTAATTTAGAATGTGTATGTAATTGAAAAGACATTGCTTGATGAGGCTAAGAAAATTTAGAATGTGTATGTAATTGATTAAATAACTGAAGTTATTGCAGGGTGTCTACCAACCAGAAAAACCAAACATTCTCAGGCAATCTGGATAATCTGGAAAAACTCGGGGAAAATTAGCAGCAGTTCTACTTAAAGGGAACTAAAGTCGCGATAATGCTAGCTCGTGTAAACAAAGCGAGCTGGTGCTGCAAGATTGTACACTACGATAAAGTGTTGCCGCGTACCGAAAGTGGACCCCAGAAAGTGGACCCCCGCGTTGTGGCCTACAGCAGAACAAGTGCTTTCTGTTTCGCACCAAGTGGGCCGTTCAACTGGCCACTTGCCTCCCCTTGTTTTGTTGTTTTCGAGTAGGATTGAAGCATTGGGTGCTACACTGTAGTTTTGAATGACCATTGAAAAGTTTCCTTCATGTGCAATAGGTGCCGTGGAGGGTGGCCGCACACTGTCTTGAATGTGCTTGAAAACTCGAGCACTTGAGGAAGCTGCTTGGAAAACCTGGATAAGCATTGAGTTGAATACAGATAGGGTTCAATGACGATCAAAAGAGAGGCATTAGTCACATGAAACATAACAGGACTTGGCACTTAACAAAGTAGCATACTGTCACAAGTGGAGCCTAGAACTTCCATTTTTCTTAATCACAATGAGCTGATTGACGGTTATAGACAAAGGCCAGCAATCAGTGTGTTGCAATTGCACTCTGTATAAGCTGTCCTGTGATATGGCTTGATGTAGGCTATTAGCTAAGCTCTGCAATTAGGGTACGAGACTTGCACTTAACATTAGCCATCCCTTGATATATGACTTGATGTAGCTTAATGTTGCAAGTGTTAATTAACCAATAACCAGCTATTAGGAAAAATTCACAATTAGTGTATTGAAACTATACTAGATATAGGCTATGCTGTAATATATGTGGCATTGTAGCCTTCAGTTCAAGTGGTAATCACAATTAACTAATTACAGGCTAAAAACAAAGACCAAAATTAGTGTATTGCAATCATACTGGATATAAGCTATCCCGTGATATATGACCACATTGTAGCTTAAAGTTGAATTGCTATCTGATCAACTGGAATTGGCAAATGTCAGCAATTAATTGTACTTATTATAAGCTATCCAATGATACATGGCTTAACGTTGTAGCCTAAAGTTGAAGTGTTAAGCACTAATAATTAATTAATGTACAGTCAAACTAGATATAAGTTATTCTGCGATGTATGACTTGATGTAGCTTAAAGTTCAATTATTAATCACTAATAACTAATAACTAAAGAGAGCAATGGTTAGCCTTGACCGCCTAGTAAAGAGCAGAGACATTAGTCTGCCAACCAAGATCCGTATAACCCGTGCTATGGTCTTTCCAGTTGTGATGTATGGATGCGAGAGTTGGACTGTGAAAAAGGCTGACCGCCGAAGAATTGACGCGTTTGAATTGTGGTGCTGGCGAAGACTCTTAAGAGTTCCTTGGACTGCCAGAAGATCAAATCAGTCGATATTGTCGACCATAAACCCTGACTGCTCATTGGAGGGTCAAATCCTAAAGTTAAAGCTCAGCTACTTTGGTCATCTGATGAGAAGAGAGGAGTCGCTGGAGAAAGATTTGATGTTGGGAAAGGTTGAGGGTCGCCGGAGAAGGGGTAGGCAGCGATCGCGATGGTTAGATGGCATTCTCGAGGCATTGCAGATGAAGCTATGTGATGTTAAGAAGATAGTGAGAGACCGGAAAGCGTGGCGTGACATGGTCCATAGGGTCACGAAGAGTCGGACACGACTGAACGCCTGAACTGAACTGAACTGAATAACTAGTTAACAGTTATTACCTAAAACCGGCATTTAGTGTAACAAACATACTCAGTATAAGCTTTCCAATGATATATGACGATGCTGTAGCTCGAAGGTAAATTTTTAATCAGTTAATTAAATAACGGCATTTAATCAAGACTTGCAAATAGTCAAGTGCAATTATACTCGACACAAGCTATTCAACGATATATGACTTGATGTTACAGTATAAAGTTAATTTTTATACACAATCAGCTAATTAACCATAGAATACTTAATGCCTACCGTAATGTTAGTGCAGTTATACTTGACATAAGGTTTCCATTGATATAACAATTGCAGTATTGTACCCGAAGTAGAACACACCTACATGGACACTGTACATTCTGTACACAGCACTCATCAGCCAAGTAATGCTGTGCATTAACACAAAGCATTGCAAAATTTTATTTCCTGCTAAGACATGTCATTTTGGTTTGGTATTTGATACCAGCTAATGCGGCCAAATTCTTTATCATCATCCTGCCTATGTAAACTGTGGATCAAAATGTTGGCCCGCTAAGCTTGTCGGATATTTTTGGACAAAATAGACAACCCTGGAGGGAGGTGATCACCCTAAGTACAGTGGCTAGTACCCTAAGCTGGGCACTGGCACAGAATGTAGGCTCCCTACTCTGGCCACAATGCACACGCCCGCAGAATGGAAGGGCCATCTGGGAGTTATGTGCCGTGCCACAGAGACGCTGTGAAGCTGCCTGAACATTTTCGCAGTATTCACAGCAATCTGTGGTCATAGAGGGATTTCTGGGTTGCAGTGGTCAATTGCACACATTTTCTCTAACCAGGTTCATTGTTATTCATGTCCCCAAACAAGTTTTACGAAGCTAAATCTTGAAAATATTGGATTGCTGCGATCCTGACTAGCAGTGAGCCGGAAATTATATTCGGATTTGCCATAAGGGGTTCTTCTCAAAAGAGGCACACTACAACCTGTTCTATTCATAATGCTTTTCAAGCCGTGAGAAAGAAAGGGAAACTCATAGACCCCTGTAATATCTGGTACCAATTAACTGGCATGCCTGCCAGAATAAAAAACACGTGCCCTAAGACTACCGCAGTGCGCATCCATTGGGTCACTCATGGATGCAGTTGATGATTGTAAAACCTTTATTTAACCTGTGCTGTGAGCTATACCTACAAATGACAGGGTATTGTCCCTGACAGCATGCAGAAACACGAGTACAATATAGAGTTACCAACGGGCAAGTAACATTTCTAATTGCATATTTATTAGTATTTTTCTTTCTTGCACCTTGTAAGTTCATGAATTTATTATTTTCACTATTTTTGGTGTTTCTCAATTCGCTCCTTTTTATCACGAAGCTTCACTTCTTGATTTTATATTGTTACAATTGCCTTGGCAGTGTCAATCTGCAGCCATCATTTGCGAGTTTACAGGCTTTTTGTATTTCTATCACTTTTTTCAGCATTTTTTTTTCTTTTCACTTCCTGCTTCCTTCATTCCTACTCTTCTTCCATACCCATTCTTTCCTTCTCTGCCGTCAACTTCCCCGCATCTTTTTTTTTTTTTTTGTCTAGGAATGGTTTCTCAGCCAGTTCCATTTGAGTTGATGCATTTGGGGTTGGCTTTGTGTGAAGTTGTTCTGCATGTATCGAGAGGACTACCCGGCTGTTCACCACAAATCTAATTTTGTACATTTTTTTCTATCATATTTTTAATTTCCCTCCCTTTGGTTTTTTCTTTGGCTGCTTGAGCACCATTGTAGCTGTTTTGGTGTTTGTTAAGTTTGCAGCCATGAAATAAACTGTCAGCAAACAGCCAGGGCTTGTCCATGACTTTAGATCTTGTGTCTTGTGGCTCCTACATTGTTAGACCTTCACCACATCACTCCAGTTAGCCCAAACCGCCATCATTTCGGTGCACAGACCCCGATTACTTTCCTTCCCATGGCTGCCTCATTCATGCATGCTCCCTGCCCAGGTGGCCACAACTTTGCTGGCAAATCTTCTCCGGTGCCCACTAATGGCGCTGCCTATTTACTGCGAGAGCTGCCCTCTGGGTTTCTGCATGGTAACCATTCCAGAGTACTTTGCGAGCATGCGGCGCAGTTGTACGAGTGCACGAAATAAGCGGTATTATAGTTTTCGTGCCGAGAAAGTAGTGTTGCAGATCTGTCTAAAATGAATCACTATTCGTCAAATATTTAGGGGAATCCCCTAAGGTGGAGTAGATTTGTAATCAGGGAGTAATTACTCATTGCATCCACCCAAGCGCAGCCCCACGGCTGCAGTTCCCGGATCAGGATGAATTTTTCTTTACCTACGAAGTTGGCTGCGCTTGGGTGGATGCAGTAACTACTCCCTTATTATGAATCATTGTTCATGTGCTGCATTTAGCAAGATTGGCCGTCTTTAGGCCACAGAAGTAGTGGTTGCGAACGAGCTGTGTGATAAAAAAACCAGCAGTTGGAAAAATGAGGTAAGTTTGTTATTTGTGAAAGTAGGTTATTGGATAGCGAAGAGTTCAAATAAGCAATTGTGGAGGTTCATCAACTGAGTCAAGGTGAAAGATCAAGCAAGGTGGTACAACCTTTTAAAGAAAGGTATCAGAACATGTGATGAAAGCTAGACAACGATACACAATGCAGGTCATTAACCAATACCGTGTTTTCTGTAGAAGTGACGACTGTGTGCAAGAAAATTTTGTATGTCGCTGCCACTTGCTGCCTGGTCGGGCTTGCCTGGCATCATCTAGTACCACAACAGGAGGCATTGTGTAAATCTATGGTGTCTTCTTTTATTATAATTTTAGTCTTTCACACTAGGGCTATGACAAGATTCTGAAGTGACGACCTGGCCAGAAAAGGCTATATAAGCGCCTTTTGTTGCCCGACACGGTAGTGCGCGGCGTTGTTGTGAAAAACTCAGCACTTGATCAGGCATACTTGAGGCTAGGATTATAGGAAGTTTCCTGTACCACTGTGAACGTACAGTGCCGTTCATTGCAGATGCAGTGAAAAGCAGGCTGGGGACATGCTGGGGCTACCTGAGGAGCAGTGGAGTTCATCACCTGATGCCCCCGCATTCGGCGTCATTGCAGAAATTTTGGCAATTGTGCTGAGCATGCTTTGACTTGGCTTGAGTGGAGCAGGCAAGCGTTCCTAATGATAGCATAATTTGTCATTTCTGCGGTGAATGCGACGTTTATCAAGTGAAGAAATGCTCACACACCGCTGTACAGTGGAAGAGGTGTAGGCAGAATATTGGTGAGGGTCATCAAGAAAATCTAAGACACTCGATTGTGGCTACAAATAAACTTATTGACGAGTTTATACTTAACCAGACTCAGCTAAACCACTTGCAAAGAAGGGGCTGCCGTTGTGTACATGCATTTCCCTTAAGCTCTTCGGTAACCCATGGTGGTGCTGAGTGTTTGAAAAAAAAAGGTGTATACTTACTGTTGCATCAATAGGAGCTTGACAGAAAAACATTGTTGGCTGAACTGCTTGGTTGTTCGGGCTAAAATTTTACAGGGATACTAACTAAAATTAGCTGCATATCTTGCTTTGACTTTAGGATGGTAAAAGTCAAATTGATATTGTTCTTATAAACCAACTTGTTTTGGTTAATAGGAAAGTCATAGTATATGTGCCACTTATGGCTGGACACCTGAACCGTATCATTGGGGAAGGCTGGAGTGAAAGGGTTACCATAGTGGAGGGCTGCAGGATAATTTATGCCTAGTGGAGATATTTAAGGTGCATTGACTTTATACAGCGCACAGACACCTTTGTGTTTCACCTCCAAATAAACACGACAGCAGTGGTTGAGTTTTCGAACCTGGGTGGTTCAGTTATATGGCTGAGCAAATCTGAAATTATAATGTAGTATATCTGTGGGTAGCTACTGGCTGGAGCAAGTATAACTAATCTGATAATGTAGTTAATTAGTGATGTTAGTGCAAATAATATTCATTCAAATATGGTACACTGAGCAATATATTGTGGGACAGCTACAGATGAGAACATTGTATTTACACCTTTGCTTAGTGATTGTCACACCATGAAAAACTGAGCTTATGCTTGATAAATTATGTTGCACCCCATTGAAAACTTATTGCAATGTTTGGATGGGTGCTTGCCTGATTTGATCAATGTTAGCGCTTACATAATTGTAATTTGCACTTGCAGTGGTACCTGTAGCAGCAATTGGCCCTACCGGAGAAACACAACACTGCTGTGAAGGCTACAAAGGTGAGCATGCATGGCCATGAGATGGCCCTACCAGTAAGGCTTTTATGATGATGCACATGATAATGATTTATAATTAATTCTGACCAAGTTGCTCGAGTACTCTACCCACACAAAGCAAAGACAAAAGCTTAGGTGAAATGCCGTCTCTGCAAAATTGAGCTAAAAAACGGGATTGGTTATCTGGAGAGCATTTTTTTTGTGATATTAATACTTGTCTGGCAACAAAAGACAGTTACTGGGGAGAAAATTGAAATTTTTTCTCACCAATAAATTGAGAAAGGTCTGAAGGCAGTGCATCTTATCCTCCGAGATCCATGCCCAAAAATGCACTTTGACACATTCCAGGTTACTTTCAGCATTTGGCTTTTTCTTGGCCTTTCAATGTTTACAAAAGCTCCATTTTCAGGAAAAGTGGTACCTTCGTAAATAGAATGTGACAGTGTCGTTTTAGGGTGACTTCAAGTTATCTATAAACTTGCAGCACAGCAGAGGATGAGGACTGTTTTTTAATATTTCAGCAACAAGCCGTACTGCTAAACTGTATTTTTTCTCCCCTGTTGAAGTTTAGGAATTGAGTCTTCTGTTTTGTTTGATTTTCCTATGGTCATTGGTTCATCATTTGATAATGGGGTATATTGTGATCTCTGTTGCACAGGAAGGGCTAAAAAGCATCATTAAATTTTGTTTGATGTAGTCCCTGATTTATAATGTTGATAGCTGGGTAGTATAAGGAGCCTGCACCACATGGTGTCTGTAGCTGTTGGAAAGAGGGAGAAGCAATTAAGGAAAAGAATGGAAGCATCACATGCGTGTGCAATAGAACAGGGTGGCTATTACAAGGATTTGCTTCAACGACTAACTTAGTGATAGTGCTGACGTGGACAAGAAATCCTATCCTGTGGTTCACACAAGTTCAGTGCCTGGTGCTTCTTCGTGGTAAGGCCTTTCCATGTTCGCGGGGTTTTCGATCAGGTTTCAGGCTAGCTATTTAGGATTAGGTATTGTAAAGTTTCATTAGTTTGTACACAGGCATGCCTTTCACCTCCCCGAGAGGGGGAAGGGGGCTCGGCAGATTGCTTTGCCAGCCTGCCAATTGAATGTCTATGGATTTATTTGCTGAAAATGGTTTCGATGTGATTGCTGTTGCACTCATACCAATAAGCGATGGAATGCTGAAAATGAAAAATTGCAAAACTATCCAGCACCAATTCAAGAGTCTGACCGATCAATATCTTGATATCCCTTAGGTGCGACCTTTCGAGAGACAAGGTATCGTTTTCAAATCTGTAAACATTAATTGTGTGTCAGATTTGCTACGCTGCAGGTCATATACCTCCATTCTAATCAGTCTTCATTGACATGTACTAAGAGTACTATTCGTGGAGTGGACCCTGCATCTATTGCTGAAGAAAGTTTGGAGAAGTTCAGGATGCAGGAGCTGGTATATGTGTATCACTGCTCTCGTGTGGTGGCCAGGGTGCGTGCTGCTACAGAGTTTGTGATAACTTTTCCTGGTTTCCTGTATTCATCTGCAGGGGGTCTCGCAACCGGGAAAACTGGGAATTGACAGGGAAATTTCATGCACCAGGAAAAATCGGGGAAATGTGAGGAAAACCATCAAAAATTTTGCCAAGTCGGGAAAAATTGCACAACGTATTCTGCAGTGCATTTTTATTTTAAGCTCACGCAACGCAAGTATGTTATTCATGCAGATGTTCTTTTTGTGTGGGCTGAGCGCGCAGCCCCACCGCGATTGCGCGGCAAGTTGAGGCACGATATATACTTTGATACCATCACATGGCTGAGCTGCCACAATAGAAGAACCAATACGGACGTGAGTTGGGTACTCAGTAAAATAAGCAGAAGCGCTGCGTGTGAGTAGTACGCGACAAAAAGCAGGAATGTTCGCTCCAGCAGCGATCGGCAAGCCGAGCTACTGCTGAGGTCCGTTGTGACACTCCAGTGGTTGACGGTTCGCATCTTCACGATCTCATCGCAGGTTCCACACTTCATGAGCGCGATAAAATTGCTTAACGCTTTCACACTCACAATCACAAACTCTGTGCTGGCATCGAATTCCGCACTAATGCCCAGGTGAAACTCGCTTTGGGCATTGGGTCGCGGGCCTTCCTGACAGAACGGGCTCTGCCGTGGGTGTCAACTCAGTGTACTGTGATCAGGGATGCAACTCGCACTGTAATTTGAACCCGTGGTGTCGTCATCGGGCAGCGCGGTTTTTGTTCGCAGCGCTGTTTTTGTTCCACGTCTTACTAAAGCTTCCAAGGCTCATTGCGTGCACGGTTGCAATCCAATCTACTGTCTCCGGGCAAGGAAAAACTGCACTACAGTGTACCGCTGCACAAAGTGCCAATGGAGACGCGCAAATGAAAAACAGCAAGAAATAAAAAATGACGCGCCAATCATGCCAGCCAATGGGAGACGCGGAATGGTGCGCTTGAAAAGCGATGCGTCCCATGTGAGAGCTAATCAGAGACCATAAATGGCCTTCAGAAAACCGGCGTGCACAGCCAATCCGCTTGAGCAAACCCAGGTAACGCAAAATGTCACTGGAACGTTATCTGAATGGCCACAAATGTCAGAGAGCAACGTTGCCTGATTGTTGCTAATGTCACTATTTTTGATCACCAGATAACATTATGCACTAATGTTTCTACAACGTTCTGAAAACGTTGACGTTATGTTATTTCAACGTTATACCAACAAAAAATGATGAAATGTTGCCTGTACATTACTTTAATGTATCCTAAACAATGCATGCGGTACCTTCCTCAAGGAGCTTCTAGGCAAAAGCTACATAACCCGCACCATCTGTTCCTACTAGACAAGGTGCAGCCATAGCTGATGAATCGTGCATGTGTGCGTTCTGCCTTCCTGAAGTGACTAATGTATGCTTATATGTCGACAAGCCACCGACCAAAAGGCAGTTACGCAGTAATCGTGGTCTGCTGACTGCTGACCGGTCACTTGAATGACACAGCCAGTGCAAAAATTACGTCAGGTGCACATGTGAGATCATTTACACAATTTATTTGGCATGATTGTACATCTGTTGAGTCAGCAATACCATGAAGAGACGAGCAATCACATAGCTGCCAGGTCATCCATTCCATGAATTAGGCCACTAAATTAAAAGAACAAAAACACACACAAAAAAAAGATTATTATTCAGCCAAAATTCAAGACAGCACTTACAAAGTAATCAGACATCTAAAACTAAACTTGCAGGACCAGAATTACTTGTGTGTGGAGCGTGCCAATATGCCAATATTTATTGGACAAATAGTACAAAAATAAAGAACACCAAGACACCCACTGAATTTCCGCTTTTAAAACCCTCAAAATTACAGCTGATGCAACATTGATGGCCTTACACTATATCCTAGAAGTTTACTTTTTTGTCCCATAGGTTTTGCCTATGCTGTTCCATATGATATGCTGGAAAGAAAGCTAAGTGACTGTGACAAGTCCAGTTTTTGCACAGCTTGATGCACAAGTAGACTAAATGATAGTCCAGCTTCCGTACACAGCATAACAGACCTACCGTTTTTTGCAGCATGCTGGTACGTGGCGAAAATGGTCGCCAATGTCATGTCTCATGTCCACTTCCTTGCCCAACAGGCAAGACTGCCGGAGGGCCACTGCGCAAACAAAACAATATCACAGACTTAGGGCAGTAAACCTAGACACTGATATTTACTACAAATTAACAAAACCCATTACATCTGTTATGAACTGTGAACACGCTTATGCATACATTGAATTGTCCATCTCAATCTACTGTACGACTCAATGAATCCACACCATTTGCACAACGTTCTTCAGAAGCCCTGAAATGAGCAAAAGAAAAAAAAAAGTAGAAAATACATTAGAACGCAGCAGCAAAAATGGACTGCTGGTCAGAATTTAAAAACTTGCCAAATATATATTTGTGCCAGAATAAAACCACAAATATAGAGCTGTAACATGCACTGCACAGTAAAATGTTGCTTACAACACCCACTACAGGCACAAGGCAAGCTTTTACCTTGGATGCCGCTTTCTGCTTGTGCTGCTGGGCTCACTGGTACTTGTGCTGGTCTCGGTGGAGGACGGCCAACAAATGGTAGCTGCTTGGCTTGTTGTGTAGGAACTGTAGATGGTAGGCGATGATTATCGCAGCTTTCACCGCTTTCACTTTCCTCACAAACAAAAAGAGCCTTCTGTTTCCTTTTTTTTTGTTGTTGGGACGTTGCTGCCGTCTTCATCCGACACTGCAGTTAAAAATGTTTCAATTCAGTTATTTCAATAGTGGCTTGCTAAAGTAACATTCACAAATATAGCAGCAAAGCAAATGGAATATGCATGATTACTATAAGAAAGTGTAAACATATCAGGCAAAAACATTTTAGCAGCAAAACTGGACTCATACTTCCATACAACGCCTTCTTGGTGGGCTTTCTTGGCCTTTTTGTCAGCCGTTCCTCATCAGTTGTCAAATCTGACACCTATTCAGCTTTCTTCTCTCTTCTTTTTGTGTCAGCATATGTTGCTGCAAAAAAGAGTTCAGTGTAGAAAGATTGAATGACACGGCTAAAGGGAAACTGAATGAAAATAGTAAGCAGACCCGTGAAAAGGCAACGTTCACAACTGCTTAGCAACAATATTATTGGAATAAGAGCATAACAATATCACTATAACAGGAACCTTGAGCCAATGAGCAACAAACACGATTACTGATAAGAGTCATTAAATTAAGATGATGTGTGATTATTTCACCATTTTGGCTCAAAAGTTCTCCCCTCTGGCAGTGCTTAACTTATGTGCATCGTTGCCTTTGTACACTGCCGCAACCAAGAACCTAAAGCTCCAACAGTACCCTATAATCACAATACTATCTTGTGACAAAAAAAGACGTACTAGCCTCGCCTAAGATTCGGCATTTGTGTGCAATCCATTCTTCTCCAGGCTCCTCGCAGTCTTTTATAGCGCTTGGGCAACGAGACGGGGTTCGGTATGGCGGCCATAATGTTTCCCCATTCTTCACCCAGAATTTTGGGGACAGCAGCAACTCGGTCCACACTGCTGAATTCGACGATGTAGAACATCCTGCAAGAATATAGCGCAGTTAGCATAACAACAAGCACTAGTGCCAAGCCAAAGGCATTATTTTCTAAGTGCCTCTGTTGAAGAGACACTACTGAGTTGCACTTCACTGCTCAAGTTTCCAATCAATGAGGGTCAATTTATGGTCAGTGTGTATTTTGCCAGCAGCTGAGCGAGATGCATGTCATTGAAACTAGTTTTCTTTGCACACTTATTGCTGGCGTTTCAGGAAATTAAATCGCTGCAAACACTATCTCCTACTTGGCATGTGCTAGAAATTTTCATCAACAAAAAGTTTACTGCTGATTTCTAAAGTAAAAACAGCGCAACACAGTCGTGGCGAAGAATTTCAGCATACTTAACTTCCAACTATTTTCAATCCACGCAGAAGACACGCACGCACGCACGCACGCGCACACACACACACACACACACACACACACACACACACACACACACACACACACACACACACACACACACACACACACACACACACACACACACACACACACACACACACACACACACACACACACACACACACACACACACACACACACACACACACACACACACACACACACACACACACACACACACACACAGCGCCAAAATGCTAAACCGGAATGGCAAAGGGCGCACACATACACTGAGCACGTTAGCGAGATGGCTGGCTGGTGGCCCCAACCGGCGGCCTGTGGGCTATCAAACGACGAATTTTCAGTCACACTTTGAGCAAACCATTAATGACACTAATCGGTCACACAGACCTAATGATGTGGCTCTTGTCATGGGCGTAACAACTTAGGCGTTAGCGTGACACTGTCACGGTGACCACACCGCCAAAGAGGCAAAATAATTTCAGCATTTGTCTCCTTATCAGAACATAAGCAGCTCTGCTGAACATCTGTGATGCGGGGCAGCGCAGCATTGTTCTGCTGCGAAAATGCATGGCCAGTCATTAATGACAAAGAAATTCATGATTAACAAAGCAGCAAGGAATAAACAGAAAACGCGTGGCGCATCCAATGTGGTTCCAGATGCGGCAGTCTGAGATATGCCTACAAGCTAAAAGGGAGGTCACCAAAGCAATAGCAACTCACCTGTGAGCGATGAACAGTGCATGCAGTTGGAAGATTGAGTTTGCACGTGAAATGCGGCTGCGAAGTCGGCACGAAGGCACTCAAAGTCAAAATGCAAGAGCACAGGCAAGTGGCAAGACAAGGCATAACGTGCGAAAAAGCTCCATAAAGCCCCACAAGAGCCATGTCGTCGTGTTTGTTTTGTCCCGCCATATTGAATGTGGTGCCGCCTGAACGCAGCAAAATAATATGAAATAAATATTTATTAATTTATGCTAATGTTTAAGCTTAGTAATTTACTGCGTGAAAGTTCTTTTATTTGCAAAAAATTGTTTATTTATGGTTATTTATTACATAAAAGCTTTTGTTGGCCAAGACAAGCAATGTATGGCACACAAACGAGGTGTAGTCGAGCCAAGCTCAAGCCTAGCCAGTGTGCGTTCACATCTCACGGGTAATGCTTGTGTAGCAGTGCGGAAAAGTGGCTTTTTCTCCTGAACACGCCTTATCATGTTGTATCAGCTTTGCGCTGTTATAACCCCGATACTTGTGCGTAGCTGAAGCAAGTGATCATACTGCTCATTCGTCGATGAAATTCAGTGCACCATGATGCGTACCGCGCGTGTTTGCAAGTAAAGCTGTGTCTACCAGCGATGGAGAGGACATAGTGGTGTATCATTGATGTTGGAAGAAGACAGAAATTCTGACGCAGGGCAACCAAAATAGCAGCACTTTGCCAATCTGATAGCCCTACTGTACAGCAGTCCCTTACAAGCTGAAACTTAGCTACTGCCGAGGAACATTTTGAGAGGGTGGTGTTTCACAGCAGTGAGTCCAGTGCTAGTTATCATAGCAATGACGATTAAGAATTGGTTTCTCCATTGTACCCCGTTGATCCACCGCCAACTGGCGAAGTTGCCAAGTCTCAAGAACAAATTCTACAGCAGTATTCATGCAGCAGTGAGCTCCGCGATTTTTCGTCAAGCGAGAGTGAGGTGGATTTAGCTCCGGCTTTGCATGACCCACTTCGTTCATGGGCTGTAGATAAAATTTTTGCCGCCCACATCACTAAGCTTCTGAAAATTCTGCAGCCGCACCACCCAGACCTCCCTTTTGATGCCAGAACACTGCTGCGGACGCCTCATGCCAGTAGTCACCAGCATGGGAAGTGGAACTTACTGCTTTTTTGGCGTCACTGGAAACCTCATTCAGCAACTAGAAAGTGGAGCCATATCAGTGAGCGCTTCAGTGATTTCCCTGACGATGAACGTCGATGGTGCACGCCCTTATCTAGGAGTTCGTCGAAACAGTTCTGGCCTGTGGTTGTGCGGGCCGAAGAAAGCTCGCGAAATGAACCTTTCTTTGCAGCTCTCTACATGGGGAACTCAAAACCCGAGTGTGTTCACTTTTAGAGCTTGGACTGCACCATGGTGAAGCTGTGTTCCCCAGTGATTGTTCATGCATTTGTTTGCGACATGCCTGCGCGGGCATTCCTTAAATGTACCAAGAGATATGCAGCATACTATGCATGTGAAAAGTACATGCAAAAAGGCATGTACTCTGTAGAGCATAGGAAAGATATATTTCCTGATGTGTTGGCCCCTCCGCATACAGGTGAAAACTTCTCCAACATGACACAGCCTGATCATCACAATTGCACATCACCATTGCTCAAGCTGGGCATCGGACTGGTTTGTAGGTTCCCACTAGACTATATGCGTTTGGTTTGCTTAGGAGCTATGAAGAGACTTCTAGTGCAGTATTGGACATCAACTGCCCCATCAGCGTCAATGCTGCCTTTGAGTGCACGTAGGGCCATTTCTGAGAACTTAGTGACTTTGGCTGTCAACACTCCACAGGAGCTTCAGCGCATTCCGAGGACCCTGCGTGTTCTAGAATTTTGAAGGCATCCGAGTATAGAAACTTCCTTGTTTACTTTGGCCCCATTGTTCTGAAGCAACACCTTGCTCATCCATTTTACACGCACTTTTTGAAGCTAAGTTGTACCATCACAATACTGGCCTCACCCGATCTTTGTATGACTTTGTGTGAATATGCTGAGCAGCTGCTGCTTAGCTTCGTTACAGAGGCAGGTAAGCTTTATGGCAGTGGCATCTAAAATGTTAGCATACATAGCCTCTCGCATCTGGAAGATGATGTGCGATGGTTTTGCCACATTGCCCTATTTTCAGCCTTTTCTTTTGAAGCTTTTCTAGGAAAGCTGAAGAGACTGGCCAGAGGCCATGCCCTTCCTACGGAACAAATTTTTATGCGAGCAGCTGAACTAAAGCAGTTCAAGCAACCAGTGACTCCTAGAAGTGAGGCCATCAAGCTGTACAATATTCACATAAATGGACCAGTCCCTGAAACATTCCGGGGGCAGCGATTCAGTAAGACTACAATTGGGAAAAAAGTGTTTTCTACAAAGCCGAAAGACAGCTGTGTGAGGATAACGGGTGGAAATTTTGTCCTAATAAGAAATTTTATAGCAGCTGAAGGTGACGTCCTTATTTGCGGGCAGCACTATGCCGATGTTAGTAACTTTAATTTTTATGATGCAACGCTGTGGTCTGTTGACATAGGTGTTTACAGAGCCCGAGGACTTTCACGGGGTCTGAGTACGTGGAGCATCAATGAAATTGGTACAAAATGTGTGTGCTTACCGGTCAAGAAAAATGCAGATGCTATTTTTTGTGTGCTCCCATTGTAAAAACCATACCTTTGCTTGGTACTCTCTGACAATGACAAAACCATTCCCACAACACGTTGTTTGTTTGCATTCATGTCCATGATATAATTTTCACTGTCTGTTGGGCTCTCAACAGTATTGTAAATTAATAAAAGTATAGTTTGTGATATTTTTGACCGTTGTGATCTGATGATTTGTTGGAAAATAATTACTATCTAAAATTGTTTCCATGTTATAAAGCTGCCATTTATCACTTGAGAATATATTCTTGTCCAACCAGGAATTTCGCATTTCACTTTTGCAGCTTTATTAGCTTCGCCAGTAATATCTAACTCGGCCTGTTTATAAATGTTGCAATAGCAATGTTATCAAAACATTGGTGAGATGTGTACACCCAACGTCAGTGCTGTGTATGCCTATAAACGTTATGATGACGTGATCTCTAAATGTCAGGGCAACGTATGTCTTGCAACGTCGCAGCAATGTGAGATTTTGTCACATAACGTTGTGTGGAAGTTCATACATACAGGCAACGTTTAGGCAATGTTTTGCGTTACCTGGGAAGCCATGTGCGCAAATTGCACAAAAAGAAAACAGCTTTAAACCAAGCCCAAGGTAGTGGCAATCGGATGGCTCCATGGAGGAGAGAAACAACTGAGAAGCCCTTGCCGTTCCCAGTGTTGCTAAGGACCCGAGGTACGTGAGTGTCGTGGAGAAAGAAAATGCAGAGGATAAAGAAGGTGCAGAGACGTTGCAGCGTCCGGTCGCAGTGTTGGTTGGTTGGTTGCACAACTTTTATTTCTATAGGAAATGGGCGTCCTCTTCCCCTCCTCGGCATGCGCGCTGGGGAAGACGGGGAGTCGTGCGCCCGCAGATTAGAAGCTGGCAGGCAGCCCTTGGCTTGTTGCATCCTCTTCCGCCAGATGGACGGTGCAGTGCTAGATCGCAGGGTTCGCGCTTCGCAGCAGCGTATCCCAGGCTTCTCTACATGGTATATTTAGGGCTATCCCTGGGGATTGTGGGCACTCCCAAATTATGTGGTCGAGGGTCCCTCTTGCATCACAGTGTTTGCACAGATCATTATCCCTGAGGTCTGGTAGCGCGTGAAATGCCCAGACCGGGTTCATGAAGGTATTGTAGCTCATGAAGGCTCATGAAGGTATTGTTCATGAAGGTAGTTGAGCTGCCACCGCTCAACTCTCGAGTCCGGCAGCGGGGGAGCTCACCATTAAGGGTCAAATCGCACCTCAAACTCTGCACTCGGTAGACTCCGAAAAGTTGTCCACTTATCCGGTGATGACTTGGAATGTCCCCATGCCACAAAAGCGAATTGCATTAATGCGACGATCAACACAGCACAGATGTCGGTGGCTGATCACGGTAATCCATGTTCGACGTGAGAGGCAGGGACAGCCGCAGGCTAGCCATGGCCACATTCATAAAACGATAGTGTGGCAGAAGTCCAGGGTCGCTGTCACTCTCAGCCTGTGCTTTAGAGAAAGGTTCGGTGCATCCTCGCCATATCCACTTTCCTGAAAAGATTGCTATACTGGTAGAACGAAGTCCACACAGTGAGCGAGTGATGCGATGTCCGCCATGTTTAGAGGTGGAGTGGCGGTCGAGAAGCAGCCAAAGTAGTGTCGTCGCCGACTCTCGATTCTCGAGAAAAGTGAAGCTTTCTCCGCCGCTGGAGGAGCGATTTCAGTGGAGGTTGCTTTCTGAAACGAAAAACAGGCCTCGATGGCCACTTTAATTAGAAGTTCGAGTGAAGGCGTGTTTCTGAATATGGTGGTAAGTCTCCTAGGCTACTTATGATTCTGTATCTCCAAGTGGTGTTGTGTGCCTTCTCTAAGTCGAAGACTGCAAGGCAGAGTGGTTTGGGCATGAATGCATCTCTGATTGCATTATCAAGTCGGACTAAGTCATCTGAAGTTGAAGTTCAGCATCTTCTTTTAAAACAGCATTGATGAATATCGAGAAGTTGGCGAGATTCTAAAATGAAGGTTAGTCTGGTGTTTAAAATGCTTTGAGAAGATTTTACGAGATAGCTAGTGAGAGCTATGGGCCTGTAACAACCTGGGGAGGTTGCGTGTTTTCTGGATTTTAGAAAAAGCATGCTTAAAAATGTGTCTAATCTAATCTTTCGGCATTTTCCAAGTAGCCATATCTTGTTTAAAAATTTTAAAGGTGCTTGTACTGGGGGATCGGATAGATATGCAAGCATATTGTAATGTATTTCATCTTTCTGAAGCACTGTCTGTTTACCAGCAACTAGGACTTTCATTACTTCTTGAAGTGTGAGTAAACTATTGTATAGTTAGTTTTTTTTGTTCTTAGCTGTGATTTTGTACCTTAAAAGAAACTCTGGGTTGTTTGAAGAAATGTTCACCTATTATATCTGCCTGTTCATATAATTTGTTTGCACTCCTGGGTCTACTAAAACCAGAACTCTGAAGGTGGAAAGTACCATTTAGCTTGTGTACCTGCTGCCAAATTTTTTTAGAAGTGACAGCTAATTATAGATGATATATCATTTTTCCAAGATTCTTCTTTCGTGTTATGATGAACGTACGAATATTATTAGATTCACATGTGACGGGTACCTTCCAAATATGCCCCATGCTTTGTTTTGTTTTTTGCATCTTTGCAATCACGTGTCCACCATACTTTGTGATGGTGTTTTACAATACCAGTGGATGTGGAATGGCCTGACATGTGGCATTTACAATTTATGTTGTGAACAGTTAATTGAGTTCATCAATAATATGAGTTTCTGAAAAGATTTTAGCTAAATTAGCTTCCTGTCTAAAAACATTTCAGTCTGCCATATGAATCTTCTGGCGTCTTGGTTTTCTGGGGATGACATTTGGTGCAGATGATAAAGTGATTAGTGTAGGTAAGTGGGCATTCCCATAGGGGTTGCCCAAACCTTCCCATTTAAAATGGCTAAAAACACTGGGTCAGCTCAAAAACAAATCTATGCAACTCATTTTTCCTGAGCTTAGAGAATAGTAAGCAGGTTTACTGGTGTTTAGCAAGCATGCATTATTGCATAAAATAAAATCCTCTATAGTCTGGCCCCACATGTCAGTTTTATTTCACTCCCCCCAAAATAAGAGGGCATTAAAATCACCGACCTGCAAATAGGATTCCGGCAGTTGGTTTAAAAGGTCTTGCATTTTATTTAGAATAACATTAAGGTTTGGTTGGATGTAGACACTTCATATTGTTGTCGTTTTTCATGTTACAAGAGTGGCAGCCACTGCTTCAAACTTTAATCAATAGCTTATCTCCACAAGCTGCAATGCTGCTATCAACTATGATGGCATGCCACCAGAGATTGTACGTAGCAGATGACTTCATAATTTCTTAAAATATTTGTGTGCTGGGCACTCGGGTTAGTTTCCTGCCCACTTAAAGCGACAGGTCATCTTAAAAGTCAGTCTTCTGCAAATCAAACTTACTATGGATTCCATCTAATGTGTGTAAAAAGAATGAATAATGAACTAGGTTGCTTTTGTCTCCCGTGGTTTGAGGCTTGCCTTTTTTCGTTTTTTCCAAGAAATCCCGCCACCTCTGGGGTGTTGATGGTTTGGGACTATCTTGGATTGTGTCCATTGCAGCTTCCATTGCACTGGAGATCCATGCAGGATGCAAGGATGCTTTTGAGTTTAGCTTCCCCATGTGAGGAGAAGCCTGGTGGCTGGCTGACTTGAAGAACCTCACGGCCTGCTTGGAGCGAGGTGGAGGTGCACCAACCACTTCCACCCGGGGTGCAGATGCCCCTGTATTAGGCTCACTGGATGTGGCCTGAGCTGGTGCTGACATCTGCTGTGGAGCTGGGCCCTGCTGAACCACAAGAGAGTAAGTAGAGTTATGTACAAAAAAAGACACTGTTGCGCTTCTTTGTACGTTATCTTTTTTTGTTACTTTCAGTGTTATAATACAGTGAAACCTTGATAGAACGAAGTCCTGCTTGCGGTCGAAAATGTTTTTACATTGTAAATTTTCTTACGTCGATGTTCCTATGTTTGAACTGACTAAATAAAGTAACAAGTTTGGGGTAAACTCCTAGTTGATGGGAACTTGTAAATGATGAATTCAGGAAATAAGCAAGGCATTCTAGCAATAATAGTGCTAACAAGAGCACTGGATGTTATTTTCTATATCAGCAGCATATAATGAGTGATAGCAAATGGACACAGACGAATTTTCTCCGTGTGCACAAGAGCGAGTACAGTGCCTAGTACTCAAAGGTGCCGCAAGGTATCGCCTCTGGTATCATCATCATCTAACATGTAGAAACGGAGACAAAGATTGAGTCAGTACGAGTCCCTAGAAACTTTAACAAGGATGCTTCAATTATAACTATAATTATAGTACACTAGATTAGTCATATCTCTGCATCAACCACGCCAGAGTGGCTGTATTGTGTGCGGCAATCCCACTCCCGGTTGGATCAGGCTGGATTGCTGTCTATGGAAAGCATGGGCCAAAGTGGTGTGTTGGCTCTGCCGAGGGGCCTTAAAGCGAGAAACACTGAGCATCGGCTCAACCACCAGGATCCTTTTCCCCAGACACGGCGGTGCCACGCTCTTGGGTAAGCATCAGTGCTTGGGGTCCATGCTGTCGCACAGTACATGCAAACACCTGCTTGAACAGATGTCGCCTTCGGGGGACTCAGAGGCTCCTTACCAACTGTTGCTCAGTTTTCTCTCATGTTTTGTTATAGCATGATATGCATTCTGTTCTCCACTGTAACTGGAACTACAGTTTGAAATTTTATTTTAAACAAGGGGCATGCACAACTTTGCCTCAAGACTGCTCTCTTGTCATTGCTTTTTAGCAGAACATGTCGTTGACCTGTATAGCTGTTTTTAAGCTGGGGCTATTACTGTAATGGAATTTGTTATAGTTCAGATTCAGAATTTAAGAATTAGTCATTATTGGTTAGTTCACTATAGGTCACATGCAGAAGGAAGAGAAAGATGGGACATTTTTGTTTAAATTTTTCCAAGGAATACTTAGTTGGCTATGATGGTAGTGGGGTGTTTATCATCAAATTTTGGCATTTCTGATCTGGATAGACCATTTTAGTAACTTCAAAAGGAATAAATTGTTGTGTGTCCTTGCTGCTTGATACCAAGTGAAGTAGGCTTTTTAGATGGTGATGATCCCAAGGGACATGTGCCAGCTCATTGTGCAATTCTTGTATCATTTGTATTCAGAAGATTTGTTGTTTGGGTGCACAACGAGCAATAATGAAATTTCAGTAGTTTAAAGCATATTTTCTCTTGCACAAAAATGTATTGCCAGTGTATTTCATAGCAGTGAGCATCTAGTCATGTTCTTGCTATTGGTTTAATATTTTGCGTGCCACGTTGCTACAGGGCAAATCAAGCTGCTGTTCAAATGAATGAAATAGGAGCATGATATTACTCTTTTGGGATGTTTGCTGCATCTAATATATTGATAATGATGTTGGTTGGGTTGTCATTTTTGACAGTGCAGTGAAAATATATATGGTTACCTTACTTGTGACTCCCTGCAGTTGTCACGGCCAGCAGCCATGGCAGTATGCGAACTGTTCACTCTTATTGCCAGACTCCTGTCTCCAGTGTGTTCTCAAGTCCTGGGTACTTTAATGGTGAGTTTGGTCACCATCTTGGCTGGTTAGCTGCATGCTAAGTGGTGAATTGCCGCATTGCCTTACAGATGACATGAAATGCAGTCTTAGTGCATAGTTTTTTCAATGATTGTTAGAGTAAGAATTGAATATTGAAGCATTTATTTATTTAAAAGTACTGCCAGCCTTAATTGTAGGACTTAGGCAGGAGTGGGCGATAATGATATGAACAGAACACAGAATAGATGCAAAATACTCTCAACAAAGGTTGCAGATGAAAAACATGGAAAGAAATCGGTGCTACTTATACACCATGGCTGTAAAATAAAACAGTGCAATATGGTAGCGCCAGAAGCAAAAAGAAAAAGTAAACAATAAAAAAAAAATAGTGGACAGAATACTGTTTAATCACCGCACAGAGACATTTCACATACTCACGTTTGGCCTAAGTGCATCGCAAAATGATGTGACTGAGGACCCTTTCACACTGTCTGGATTTACCGAGTTCCAATATCAGATTGTTCACGGGAAATACGAATTTTTGAAGGCATCGATTTTGCATCTATATCCCAATATTTTGAATGGTGTGATCGTGTTGGACGTCTGATGACTGATTCAGTATATGTGTTCTTGTCTGTTCCCAGTTTATTATGGTAGAGTAAGCACATGAACTTGTACCTCTCTCTGCAGCGTCTGACCTGTAATGGTTCTAAGTTCGCCTTTTTCACAAGTGTTGTTGCTGATGTATGCCAGTTGTAGGAATTGAATATGAATCATCAGTTTTTTAATGCTCTCTAACTTGTTTATATTGGAGGTGTGTGGATTTAATATAATAGAGCGTATTTAAGAATTAGCCTAATGAAAGTTTTATATGCTAAAAGTTTTAATTTCTTGGGTTGATGGGCACCAAGAGCTCTTCAGGTAACCCAGCCTCTGTATGCCCTGTTTTGTAATGTAAGAGATGTGTTCATTCCATTTGAGGTCGGATGTTGAAATACTCCTAAGTATTTGTAGCATTTGTATTTGTACGGAAGTATTTGCAACATTTTAGAGAAGAGAGAATGTGTTCGTTGATAAAATATTGGAAATTTAATTTCTATAGCAATATGTGAAGAACCTGAAAAGGCCTGATCAGTTGGAATATTAACTTCATGATAGAGTACGCAGTCATCTGCAAACAGTCTGATTTTTACCGGTAAAATTGTGACTATATCATTAATAAAGATAAGAATAACGTCCCGAGAACAGATCTCTATAGGATATCAGAACAAGCAAGTTCAAGATTTGAAAACACTCGATCACTGGAAATGCTGTGCTTCCTGAATGAAAGATATGCTTGTATCCAAGAGAGCAGACTGTCATTTTTTAATATTGGTTTTAGCTTTAGAAGTAATTTTTGGTGACGCACGCAGTCAAACGCTTTTTTGAAATCCAAGAATATTATGTCTATTTGTCCTTGTTTATCTAGAACTGCCGGTCGTGAACAGCTTTCATTAGCTGAGTGAGTAGATAGCCCTCTATGGAACCTGTGCGGCCGATTATCTATGATGTTTTGTTCAAGAAATGTCGAAATATGTTTGAAGATAATGTGCTCGAGTATCTTTGCACACGTGCACAGTAATGAAATGGGCCTGTGAGAAGTAATTAGTGAGCGGTCTCTAGTTTTAGGTATTGGTGTAATTTTAGCCCAATTCAAATCATTTCGTATTTTGCCTCCCGACATGATATGGCAAATATTATACACAAGTATTTTGCACACCACTCGATATACCTTACAAGAAATGGGTTTGGTATGGCATCTATTCCTGGAAACTTTTTGACGTTGCAATAAGGACACATCTTCTTCTGTAAAGAGATGTTGTCAATAGGCAAATAATTACTGCACAGATTGAAGTTTGGTCTCATACCATCATCATTTGTAAACACAAAACAAAAAAATTATTTGAAAGATAGTGCTATTGAAGCTTTATCAGTCACGGTTTTATCATTTATGCAAAACTGGATAATGGCTCCTTTTTTGAAGAGAATAGCACCAGAACATTGCCAGGGAAGAAAGGATAAAATTCTTCATAGACACAGTATGGAAGTACATTTTGGCTTTACAGATGCTGTTTTTTAACTTTACCCGCAAAGTGGAAAGTTTGCGTGCATGATTTTTCGAGGGACACTTGTGGTGCAGTTTTCTCATTTTTTGTGCTTTTCTTCCTAGGCGCACAATTTCCTTCATTTTCCACGGATCGCTTGATGCTATCTTTTAAGCCATACAGGTAAAGTGCTAGATGCACCCTAGAACACGTTCCTTGAAAAAACACCACAAGTCGTCTACGGAGCATGCACTTGATGCAGCAAGGAAATCAAAATCAGAAAATGAACTAAGGCATCCAATATATTGATGCCACTAGCACGTGCGAAGATTTGTACTGAATGTTCTCGCTTTGTTTTTTGTCATGTGGTTTTTCTAATGATAAGCATATCATTTTGTGGTCATATATGCCGTCAACAACTTGTATTTTTGGGTCACGTTGGAGTAGACTATTGCTGACTAAGAAATGATGTAATAATCGATGCAGTGGCGTTTTGGATGCGGGTAGGTTCCTTTGCCAATTGTGTTAAGCCATGCAAAATTATAAGGTCCGCAAGTGGTTCAGCTGCCTTAGAGTGGGGATCGGGGAAATTGCTGTTCCAGTCGATAGAAGGAATGTTGAAATCACTGCCTACTAGCATGTTACATGAATGACTTTTGGTGAAACACAGAAATTCGTTAATTTCATCAAAAAACCTATTATCGCTGTTGCGCCGGTGGAATCCACCTATGCTGATGTTACACTCTTTGAGACATACAGTAGACTCCCTTTAAGAGGAACTCCAAGGGACCATGAAAATTGTTCGTCTTATCAGAAGTTCGTCTAATCAGGAGTGCTTCCAAAAATGATGTTTGAGCATGCAGATTGTGTCCAAATACAGTTGAATCCCGCTATAACGAAATTCACGGTGCACGAAAAAAAATTCGTTCTCGCGGAACTTCGTTATCGCAAAAATTTGACGTGAAATGCAGAAAGAATTGCCCAAGCAGCAGCAAAGGCGTTTAATGCCAAAAATCTGTAAGCTTGGTTTGCTTACGCTTCACGGCGAGCAATGCCGTCACGCGATTTTCACACTCGGTCAGCAAACCCATTGCAACATCGTCGTCTCGGACAGCAACGAAATTCCTGATGACATCAAAAGCGTCCATCACCTGTACGGCGGTTGCCGCAGCCGGCGCTTCCTGTACGTCGTCGTCTTCTTCATCGGAAGAGTCCTTATCATTCCGGGCAGCTTTTATGATCTGCTCATCACTCACATCTTCGTGAACAACAACACAAGCGTCAGCGCCGATGTATTCGTCGAGCTCGAGATTAGGCGGCACGGTTCCTATTTCTCCCAGCGTTTTCCAGGCGGCCGCGATCCCCGGAGCCGGTGACGCCTCTTCGTCGTCGTCTGTAACGCCTGGTGTTAGGCCAGCAGAGTGTACGGGTCGACCTTCGGCAAATCCGGCGTGCCTGAAACAGTTCACAATTACTGAGCGCCCCAGTGTGCTCCAGGCAGCAGACATAATCTGCAGTGCCACGTACAAGTCCACCTTCGTGTCTCGGCCGGTTTCAGTGTTAAAAAGCAGCCGCTGAATTAACCTCCCGCGGTAAGCGCGCTTCAGGCTAAGAATCACGCCCTTTGTCCAAAAGCAAGCAAACTTTACGGCCCTGCCGCTTCATGTCGCGGTCGAATGCCATCATCCACTCGGTGAAAATAGCGCGGGTCATCCATGACTTGTTGTTCGCCTTGTACTGCACAGGTAGGCTACGAGTTCCCTTAAAACAGCGCGGCTTGGCACTTTTGCCTATGACTAACGGCGGACGCTTGTCCGAGCCATCCATGTTTGTGCAAAGCAGCACTGTGATGCGTTTTTTGCTTTGTTTGCCGCCGTGACAGCGCTGCCCCTTGAAGTCGAGCGTCCTAGCCGGCAACATCTCGTAGAATAGACCGGTCTCGTCGGCGTTGTAAATGTCTGCAGGCGCGAAGTTGCTTAAAATTCCGGGCCTTCCAAGCAGCTGCTCCGTCCACGTCTGCTGACATTGACTCGCCGCACAACACTTTTCCAACGATGTTATGGCGGGCCTTGAAACGGTTTAGCCAGCCAATGCTGGCTTTAAAATCATCAATGCCAAGTAGGCATGCATAGTTCAAGGCTTTCTGCTGGACGATGCTTCCGGACAGGGGGACGTTGCTGGCTCGTGCTTCCACAAACCACGCATGCACTGCTTTGTCCAAATCTTCATGGAGGGGCCGCGTCACCTTTTTGTGCTTCGAGGATGTGCCTGAAGCAAGTGCCATTCTCACGCTGTCCTTATTGCCTAGAATCGTTGACAGCGAACTTGCAGGAATTCCGAAGTCTTCAGCAATTGCCGCTTTCTTCCTTCCGCTTTCTGCTTGGGCGATTATTTGAGCTTTTTGCTCAAGGGAAAGAGTTTTGCGTTTTTTCACTTGCGTTGCCATCGTGTCCTGCGGATGAAAACTCGTCGTTGTCCAAGAGAAAGGCAGCGAGTGAACAACGCGACCACGACACAAAGCCAAAATGGCGGAACTGCAATCACGTGATTTCATGCTTAATGTGGCTTTGGATTTGACTTGGACTTCTCGCCAATAAAACTAGTTTCGGTTTCGATTTTGAACGCGAAAATTTTGTTGAAGCGGAAACGCTCTGCAAAAATGGTTCGTTGTGCAGAGAAATTTAGGCCATTAATTCTTATAGGATACTCGCGGGGAATAAAAAATTATTCGTTGTCGCGGAAATTTCGTTGTGGCGGTATTCGTTGTGGCGGGATTCAACTGTACCTCGTATATGAGAACAAATGAATAAAATGGCCTTTCAGGAAAATAAACTGCAGTACAAGCATTTATTGGACTAATGATTGTCTACAGTAGTAAGGCATCAGGCATTGTTGACTGTTACCCAGTCTGTTATTTTTTTTGTCTGTCATAAAAATCGATGGCCTGCTACAAAAGCAGACATCTCGCTTAACTTTTGAAGATACCCTTCAGTGCCCTCACATTGTTAAAAAAACTGCGCTAAACTGTCTAGGCAGGCATCAGCTGCATCACAGGTAACTAGTGTAGATTCAGGTATAACATTCAAGCTGTCATCTTCAGCAGCAGTTTTCAATGGTAGGTCAAGCACTTCTCCAGAGCGTCCAGTGTGTCAGCCCTGCACGTTTCCACACTTTCGTCAATGCTGACATACGCACTGATGTCAATGAACACACCCTTACTTCTCAGTGCAGAAACAATGCTTCTATCCTCCAAGTTTGCAATGTGGTCCTCATTTGTAGTATTGCAGTCATTCTACACTGAGCAATCACTAAGCGCCACAAATCCTGCATGGCGGAAGGCGTTGGCATAGTGGCTTGAGTAACTTGCTCTCAGGCGCTCGTCAGTAAGTAGACAGCACTTAACTGGTTTACTGTGTACTTCTTACTGCTCTCCATGCAAATCAGCATCCTTTGCAGCAGACAGCGACGATAGTGCCTCTTCAAGCTACTTATTATTCCCTGGTCCATAGGCTGTAGCTTCGCCGTTGTATTCGCTGGTAGAAACTCCAGTCGGATGGCATGAAGTCTGGCGACGTGGCCGTGTCTGGGACAGTTGTCAACAACAATGAGAACTTTTCTCTTCTGTCTCTGGAAGTGGGGATCCATCTCTTGAAGCCACTGCTCGAAAAGTGCCTGCGTCATCCACGCTTTTGAATTAACCATGTACGTGACTGGCAGCGTTTTTATGTTTTTAAAGCAGCGCGGTGCTTTAGATTTGCCAATCACCAGCAACTTTAGTTTCTGAGTCCCAGTCATAATTGCGCCCATGAGGACCATCACTCGAAGCTTGCTCCGTTTGCCCGCCACGCAGTCATCACCAGCAAATGCGAGCGTTTTATTTGGGAGTAGCTGGTAGAAAAGCGCAGTTTCGTCCACATTGTATATGTCTTGAGGGTCATATTCGTCCATGAGTTCATTCTTCTTGTTCTGCCTCTCATCGCTGCAGACCGCTTCATCCACTGCAGCGGCCTCGCCGACAACACAACGAAAGGCCAGGCCAGTCCATGCCATTTCCGAAAACGGTCGAGCCACCCATCGCTGCACGCAAACTCGACATTCAGTCGCAGGGCAATTTCTTCCGCCTTAGCTTTCAGTAGCACTCCATTCACTGGCAAATTCACACTGCGCGCTCTCTTCACCCAGGCAAGCAGAACGGTCTTTGTGCATAGCTGTGCGCATCCTCTTCCGCTTCGGCGCAAGCTCACCATCTTCCAAAGCACTGGTAATCCGCACTTCGTCCTTCACGATACTGCTCATGGTACCGTTCGCGATGCCGAACTTGCGTGCTACTTCAGTCTTTGAAAGCCGGCTGGCACAAACATCGGTCAAAACTTCGGCCTTCTCACGAAGCTCAAGCGGCTTTTTTCGAGTTGTTGGCTGACTATCCATAGTAGCAACACGGCAAACACGGCGCGCACGAAAACAAACAGCGCACACCACGAGGTGACAGTGTACAGCCTGGTAGAAAATTGCAGGACATGACGCGCACACCCGCCACGAACAATAGATATGTGCACTGCCTAGTAGGCGTCGTTGGCGGTCAGCAAAGGCGCGGAGCTCGGTAGCACTAGCATAACGACACTATCACGTGATCACCATTGGGAAACGTCATTGGCTGCTTTTTCTTCTCACCGTCTTTTTTTTCCCGCGTTTCGCTAGTTTTGCTGGCCAGGCCGCGCATGCTTTTTTTTTTTCTCTCTCTTCCTCCTGCGCTCTGTTTCTTCCTTGCCCGAGGTTGTACCAAGACAGCCGGCGTGACGCGAAATGCAAACCTACTCCTACTGCGGGGACAAAAGGAGTGAGCAGGGGAACGGTGGGAGAGGATGAGCAGTGGCACTATTCCGCCTTCGTAGAATCGAATTTCCGACGCCAACGTGCTTAGGTCTGCGTGCGTCGGCGGCACGGATGGTCGTGGCACTGAAAAGCTTTTTCTTTTTTTTTCTTTCTGCTGAAGCGCTGCTCGGACGGTCGAGTAAGCTGCGCGGGTGGGGTGCGGCCGGCCGTGAAAATTCATCTTAACCAATTAGCGATTGCAAAGCGTTTATCTTAAGCGGATTTTTTTGCATTGACTCTACACGGAACCAAACAAATGACCTCCACTGTTCATCTTAACCGAGGGTTCATTTTAAGCAAGTTCATCTTAACGGGAGTCTACTGTACTTTGATTATGGTGCATTCGATCTCAGGTATGTCAAGTAGTCTTATTAGGTGCAAATTTACTTGAAATATTGTCACTACGTTACCACCTCTAGAATTTCTGTCTTTTTTATGTATTGTAACCTAGTGGTATAATTTCATTATCGCTAATGTTACAGTTTAATCAGGTTTCCATTACATTTAATATGTGTGGTTTGTTTGTTGATGTTGTAGATCTTCATATTTATATATTATGCTGCGAGCATTAAGGGTAATGCATCGAAAAGGGCTTTTAATTCTATGTTGCTTGCTGGCTTGTCTCTTTGTGAACGGAAACCCTTTTATTGCTCGCAATGTCCCATTTAAACAGCTCATCGTTTATTTTAATTTTGTGATAGACCAGCTGAGCTTTCCCCCTCTGCCTCTGATTTCACTAGTGCTGTCCCAGTTTCTTTCACTTTTGTCTAGTGGCTACCGAAAAAGCCTCACTAACTGAGATCTGTTTGTGTTTTTAAATTTGAAGCAATTCTTGAGTTTTGTCTTGTTTCTTGCCTATTCTATGTTTCTTTCGCAGACGACACTAGCACACCGAGTTCGGTGTTGAATGCTTCCTCGACCACACTTGTAATAAGCTTCATGTGTTTCATTGTCTTTCTCAGCTATATCATAAACAAAGACATTGAGCGGTCTTCTAGATCAGTCAGTTTTCTCTAGACTTCGGACAGTGTCCTCGAGGCCAATTTTGTTAATATCTTTGATAGCTCTTGTTGACCCTGCTACTATTTTCAGTTTTGATTCGATTTCATCTAGACGTTTCTGCATGTTTTTTGGTCCTTCAAGTATTTCAGTTAGCATTTGCTCAGTTGTAGGCCCCGGATTGTGCTCTTTGTCACCATAACACATCAATAAGGATGAAACAAAATTTATGCAAGTGATGAGCCGCATGTAAAAATTATGTGCGCGCATCAGCTGCACGAAACATCGGTCACTAGTTTTAACAATAGAAACTATGTCACTAACCTGCATGAAAAATACCAATGGGGTTGACATGAAGTTTACAGGCGGCCAGCCAACGGGCCCACAGAAGTAACTTGAAGGCGGCGTGCTTCTTATAGCTTCTTATAGCCAGAGTTGTTGATGTCAATGATGCTGAGCACGACAATGCCCAGCGATCGTCTTAAAGCGGTGGTTTCTCTGCACTGTCTTCATGAGAGAATGGCACCTCGATGATCAGGTGCATAGGAGCTTGAAAAGACTGTTGGTATGCGCAATCTCCGTCAGGGGATGGCGCATCGATGACTGAGCATGCTGATGCTTGACCGTCACTGCTGACTGGCGCTATGCAGCCAAGTAGGAACATCTGCATGAAAAATACCAATGGGTTCGACATGATGCTGACAGGCAGCCAGCCAACGTGCCCACCTCCAGCCGACGTGCCCATAAAATATACTTAAGAATTCAGGCTCGTGCCACTGACAGTGGGACCGCTCAGCAGCGATTTTAAAGGAGGATGTGTGGATCGTATCACAAAAATTGCAAAAAAGTTGATTTTACAAAATTAACTTTTCATATCTGTAGCACTCATACTCTCTTGTACCAATTAATAGTGCTTCAAATAAATGTGCAGGTAAAGTAATGTAAGTACATAGGCAATGTATGCTAGTTTAGAACTCTAAGGCTTGTTTTCTCAAAGTTTGTTTTGAGTATGTCACTTTGCTTGTGTAAAGCATATAGCGCTGTAATGAATGCATGGATTTGAATGTTCTTTGCTTCGCTGACTTATGCTTTGTATCAAAAGTCTGATTTACCATCTATGTTTGTTTTATTAATGTGTAATTAAGCCATGATCCATTCTAAACATTGGGAGATGATGCATACTGTGTCCTTTAAAGCAGAGAAATTCAAAAAGAAATTGGGAGTGTCTTGATTTATACTATGCTTATTAAATATAAAACCATTATAAACCCATAGCCAATTTCTTTGTGCTAGGCTTTCCACAAGCAAGCAAGATGTGAACTGTGACAAAATAAAAACTACAGAAGATATAATTGTGAAACTTTATAGCTTTATGTTTGATGCTATTTCAAGCCAGTCTGCTTAATTTCATCCTTCTAGATAAAAGAATAAATGTTTGCTCTGATCCCCTTATCCTTCCTCAAGCAGTTGATATGATATACCTTATTTTGTTGGGTGGGTGTGATGATTGGGTTAGCCTCAATGATACCCTGTCAACAGATAACCAAAGCCAAGTTCTGTCTTTCAGAGGCTAGTTTCTTGTTTTAATTTATGCATCGAAAGAACAACAAACCTTTTTTAACGAAGTAGTACAGGGTATGAAGATTTGTTTGTTATATCTGATATTTGTTTGAAATGTACGCATAAAAATTCCTGCAAATACATCTGGTAATAAAATCTATGCATACTAATATAGATAAAAGCTGCCAAAATGCAGAATTTTTAAAATTCAAAGCTTGGTACAAACAAATCTTGCCTTTCGTTGTGTAGCAGAGCTAAAATTAACACACAAGTTGGGATGTTGCCTCCGTGCAGAGAGAGTTGTTTAGAAAATGGTGCAATCTTGGCTTTGTTGGTGGCATCTGCACTTATTAGAGCTCACTCTTCTCTTGCTGGTCCTCCATTATAGTCATCTCTTGCATCATCTGTTGCAATCAGCTTATTGGCAATTTCTTGGTGGCTCAGTTTGGGTGCCATGGTGCCACAACCAAGCTGTCATCAGCAGTCACAAAGTACTAAAATGTAACATTGGAAAGCACCATCTGATGCAGCAGCAAGGCTAACACGCTTCTCATCATTCTTCACGGCGCCTTTAGAGTAGATGCTTTCAATCGGCACTTCAGCCTTCTGCTCGCATGCAAGGTTGTCGACACTGTAGGTACAACAAAGTTTGTGGCAGCATGCTTTTTTTGCTTTCGACAGTCCAAAATGATTTTTGCCACAGGCGAGACTGCTTTCTTCTTTTGCATTGCTATTCTGTGCAACGGAGTCAATGGACTTGTTGAGGGCAGGTGCAGCATATGCACTCGGTTTTGGTTTGGATAGGAGTGACAGGGGTGCGTGGAATAAGAAGGCAATTGTGAATATCACGTGCTGGTCACATGCAAATCAGCCATTGGTCAAGTTTTTGTTTCTGCCCTCAGATGCTGTGGCACACATGCATGCAAATGATTCAAATGCACTTCTGTGGTGGGCAATTCAAATTATTGCAGTTGCATTTCATGGAGGTTTTTTCCGGCTTGTTAACACATTTTCGCTTGAATGAAAACAAAAAAACACTCCTATGTTATAATTGGTCGAGTATCAAATTTGCAATTTTTTTCGTTTACAGACAAGTTCTATGGAAATAAAGCATAGACCAACCAAACTGGTCATTTCATTTAACTCAGTAATTTGCTATTTGCTATATTCGTGTTCGTTATAGTGCTGTTAAACTAGCATTGTGCGAATACCAACTAATGTTTCTTGTATTGAATATAAAATTGCATTGAGAAAGCCTGAATATCGAATAGTAACAAATTCATTCAAACATGTGCTCAAGTGCTTATAAGTTCTGATGCGAAAATAGCAACTTCCACACGTGATCCAGCAATAGCTTTTCTCGCCTAAATGTGACAGTGTTGCCAGCAGTAGAAATAGTTTTTCGCTTGGAACTTGCTTTGCTGGTGTAGCCACGTAGTTCATGGCCATTTGGCACAGCCAGGAAAGTTCTGCTTGCCTATTTTCTTCTAGTATCAAGAGGGTCTTTATCCCTGCTGCAAACTGACTCTCAGAGGTGCAGCCTAAATTTATCGATGTGACCTGGTTCCCGGTTGTGTCTTCCCAGATTACCTTCCAAGTTTCTCAATATTGTCCTGTATACTGGCACTGAGCTCCTTTTCTGCTGTGGATGTTAGGGCTCAGCACAGTCACTGGATAGTGGCATTAACGAGTTCTGCAGCTCACTCCAGGGAAGTTCCAGAAGCCTTGTTTCTTGGAAAGCTTCAGTACAGAAAAGGATTTTGAACCTTGGTTCATATACTATTGCCATGATACACTTTTTTTTATTGTGGCTAGGAAATCTTCATGATTTTCTGCAAGTTTTTTGCAAACAGTGATGTGTCATTTGCAGCACATTCCTTCAGCACAATAGGCGTTCCGTTAAGGAATCATATCACCAAAGACAGGGTTGCATACTTCTGCCCACTCAGGTCTTTGGTTGCTAATGCAAGTGGCTTAAGGGCCTTGACAAATCCAGCAGCTGTTTTTCAATCATCTGTTGTCAGGTTGGATACCACTGTCTCAGAGGTAGCAAGTTCCAGGCAAACTGCCTCTTTAAGCTGAAGGAGGTGGGAGAGCATATTATGCTCACTATTCCACCTGGTGTCTGCATCTTGCACGAGCTTCAAGAGGGGTAGCTCCATCCACCACTGGCAGTCCTTTAGTCTTGCTGCAGCTTAGGCACTGGGCTTATAAAATCGCCCACTATTGTTCGGCATGTACGGAATTTTTTAAAAATGGCGTGCACTCCTGAACATTTTCCTAGGCATCCTTGATGGCCAATTAACGTATGGTCTAAACTGCATGGTGGTACATTGAAAGTACCGAAGAGCCACACGGAAATTTCTTGCTGTCCATCACAAAAAATGGCACCACTTGCATTGGCAGGTCGCACTCGCTGTATTGCTTCTGAGTGCATTAAGATGTTGGATGTACTGTGACTCCTAGTAACTTCCAGTTTCCCCACATCAATGACCGCATTTCGATGTTTAAGTCAACTAATGCCACGTGAGACTAATATAACTCTGGTTTGACTTTGACGTCCACATTTCACTTTTGAACAAGACTGCACACCTTCCTGCAGGTTGGCATGAATTCGCCACTTGACAGTGCCTACAGTGTCTCTTTACAGGTCGGTGATGATTGTTCTTAAAAAAGTTGTCCCAGAGGGGATCTTATATGGTCGTGCCTCATTCTGTGACCGTCGTTAATATGAACGACTCGAAATATGGACAGTATTTCTGAAGCCGAAAGTTTTTCAATTTTTTATGCCTCGTTAATATTGACAATCGCTGTTCGGATAATAAACAAAGGGAAAATACAGTTTGTTGGGGCTTCAGGATTTCTGCCGCGTTAATCTGGACAGAGATAGGAACAAATTAGTGCATGTCATCAGAGGAATGCAATTATGAAATGCAAATAGCTAAGTAATGCCCATTTTATTCCATGGTTTTTGGTTTACATTGGGAACTTTCCTAGCCAATGCCCTAACCCTTTCCTTATTGCATGAATGGCTGTGGAGAAAACACACTCTGCAGCTTGTGGAAAGTTTGTAGCATAATTTTTAAATGAGACGTCATCAAATGCCGTAAGATGCATTGGGTTGAGCTGCATTATTTTAATCATAATGATGACAAATAACGGGCTTGTAGTTGGCCAATCTACGACAGATTTCAGCTTCTCTGGCCTCTGCTATGCACAAAATAGGACCATAATTATAGCCTGTTTGTTTTTAATAATTCTCCTTGATTCGTTTTCCGTTTCTCCACATTCAAGCGCAATCAAGAAACCTATTCAATGGGAGAATTTTTCTGCGATTTTCTTGCAGTGACATGATGGTCAGTATGCATGAAATAGTCATACGAAAAATGGCAGTTGATTTGGTTAGAGGAGATTAATTGTGCTTGTCCTAACTGCAGCATCAACTGCAACGCCTTGTTTACACCCTTCTCAAGAAACACCGCCAAAAAACACAGATGACCAAACAGCAAAGAAAGAAGCAGCAGGTTAATTACAACCATTACTAGCATCACCCTGCGAGTAGAAATTTTGATGTTAGAAGATATTGAAGGTCCACCCTCTGTCAAAAGTTTAGAGCCCACGGGGTCTAGTTCTGAGTCGTACTATGTGACTTGTAATCCATTCCCAGGTTTCCAAACTTGCTGAAGGCAAGATTTTTCGTTCTACCCTCTGCAACGGCTAGGAATTCCACGATTGTTAAAGAAGTCATAATATGCGGCTTAAAAGCAAACCCCCTGGGCTCTAAATTTCTGACAGACTGCCTCAGTAAAGCATCTAACAGCGAGCATCAGACGACTGGACGTTCTTCACAGTGAAGAGAGATGAAAGCTATTTATTTATTTGGTGTTTAAATGCAAACAAGTACATTGTCCTCACTTAGGATAACAATGACTAGATTTGACCACGACTCGAAGCTGACGTTGGGTCAGTGCATACGCTGGCGATGTAGGTCATTTGCTCAGTTATTTTCTCCCATATTGCATGTTTTTCAGTAGTACTGTGATGCCATTTTCATCCCCACTTTGTCCTTGCATTTGCATAATCTCATTGAGGCATCCCAAATGATAGGCAAATGCTTCAAAGTCATGGTGTACAGGTGGGCTGACAGTAGTCCAAATACAGCAGACAACATATTGTGTTTCGGATGCTTTATTAGCGACTGTAATGGTCATTTTCCAGTAGCTGCTGCAGGGAAGGAAAAGTATTAAGGTGGACAGACAACACAAGTTTCACTCTTAATTCATATTCGTTCCCCATCAAAATTGCCTTGCAATTTTGACGGGGGACCAATTTGAATTAAAAGTGAAACTTGTTCCCCATATTGGTTCCCCGTCTATGTCGCAAGGCAAAAATAGTTCTTTTCCCATTAGCGACGTCCACAGGCATGTTGGTTGCTCTGAATCTATGACATCAAGCTACATCACACTCGATTCATCCTCAACATCTGCAGTGCAGTCCATCATGTGAATCTAACTTTAAGAACGTATATATAAACCTGTTATGGGTCCCCAAGGCATGTAAAAGTTAAAGGCAATCAGAGGCCAGTTGTGCATTGCTCAGTCTTGTGATGAACAACTCGAGGAGTTCATGTGAAACTATTTCAAGAAAGTGATTTCATGCCACTTTTGCATTGGACATATACATCTTATATCTTCGGGCTGACAAAAGGCGAACCACAATGTTATAACACATGCAAACTAGTTTGTTATAAACCAGGTGTCATGCACATGGAGAAAATTTTGCCACTAAGAAAAATTTAGATAATTATACAATGAACACCTCTCTTCTTACTATATTGCTTTAGGTGAGTATGCTCTCGTGGACCTGTCGAGTATTTTGATATTTCTAAAAGGAAATGTCTAGAACATGTACATTTGACCAGAAGGATGATGGACAAAATATTGTCAGGTGCCAGCCTAATCTCGTGTTTCTGCCAGAAGAGTTCTTTGTATTTGACACAAGTACCATTCACTTAACCTTTCGAAATCACTTGGTCGTCAAGGTGGGCGGTGCATGGTCACAACACAGGTTCTGTCCTGGGCATTCAGCACAGAGTCACACTTATGTTTGCCCAGAGAACTAGGCTCTGTTTTTATGGTAAGCTTGCTGGCATCCAGTAGTGGCTTTTCTGGATGCTTTTCTTTGGTTGCAACTCCTGGTGTCTGTTTTGATTCGCAAGAAACAAACAGCCTTGAGAGCTCCTAAATCTTCAGAACATGCAATTGATATAGGCCTTTTCCTTGACCATATATAATTTAAAGGAGGCTGAGAAATAACCATAAAAAATGCACTGACCTGTACATACATCTCACGCCTACTGGACACAGTCTGAGATCTTCTAGGGACTTGACTTCTCGTATTTCTGATGCAAATTGGTCAAGTGACTGTTCAGCTGTCTGAGTAAATGCAATGTTTCTTTTGGCAGGCTGGCTATTGGCACTTTCTTGGCTGCTGCAATTTGGCATGAGTTTGGTAGGACGATGGACACAGCTTTGTCAGGTTGAAGAGTTCCTTGTGTTTCACAGACGTAATGTTCAAACTTTCAAATTTACTTGGTCGTTAAGGAGGATGGTGCATGGTCACAACACACATTCTCTCCTGGGCATTCGCACAGAGTCACACTTATGTTTGCCCAGACAACTAGGCTCTGTTTTTATGGTAATCTTGCTGGCATCCAGTAGCAGCTCCTCTGGAAGCTTTTCTATGGCTGGAACTTTTGCTGTCTGTTTTGATTCGCAAGACATCAAACAGCCATGAGACATCTGAAATGCTCGAAACACGCAATTGATATAGGCCTTTACCTTGACCATACATAATTTAGAGAGGGCTGAGAAATAACCACAAATTATGCACTGTCCTGTAAATGCATCTTTTGCCAACTCAACAGTCTTGATGTGTTCTGGGGAATTGACTTCTGACATTTCTGCCAGTACGAAGAGTTTGTGTTTAACAGAAGTAATGTTAAACAAATTTTTGAAATCATTTGGTCGTTAAAGAGGATGGTGCATAGTCACAACACACATTCTCTCCTGGGCATTCCACATAGATTCACACTTAAGTTTGCCAAGAGAACTAGGCTCTGTTTTTATGGAAAGCTTGCTGGCATCTAGTAGCGGCTTCTCTGGAAGCGTTTCTCTGGCTGGATCTTTCACAGTCTCTTTTGATTTGCAAGTATCAAACAGCCTTAAGACGTCTGTAATGCCCGAAACAAGCAATTGACATAGGCCTTTACCTTGACCATACATAGTTTAGGAGGCTGAGAAATAACCACAAATAATGCACTGTCCTGTAAAGACATCTCATGCAAACTCAACAGTCTTGATGTGTTCTGGGGAATTGACCTCTGACATTTCTGTCGGTATGAAAAGTTCCTTGTTTTTGACAGATGTTAACACAAACTTTCGAAACCACTTGGCCGTTAAAGAGGATGGTGCATGGTCACAACACACGTTCTCTCCTGTGCATTCCACACAGTGACACGTATGTTTGCCCCAATAGAACTAGGCTCTGTTTTATAGTAAGCTTGCTGGCATCCAGTAGTGGCTTCTCCATATGCTTTTTTTTTGGCTCCGACCATCATTTATGTTTGCCCAGAGAACTAGGCTCTGTTTTTATAGTAAGCTTGCTGGCATCGAGTAGTGGCTTCTCTAGATGCTTTTGTTTGGCTCCGAACGGTCATTTATGTTTGCCTAGATAACTAGGCTCTGTTTATATGGTAAGCTTGCTGGCATCTAGTAGCGGCTTCTCTGGAAGCTTCTCTGGCTGGAACTTTTGCTGTCTCTTTTGATTTGCGAGAATCAAACAGCCATGAGGCCTCTGAAATGCTTGAAACATGCAATTGATTTTGGCCTTTACCTTGACCATATATAATTTATAGGAGGCTGAGAAATATCCACAAATAATATACTGTCCTGTAAATACATCTCATGTCAACTCAATACGTTCAAACAAATTTTCGAAATCACTTGTTTAGGTACAGAGGATGGTACATGGTCACAACACACGTTCTCTCCTGGGGACTCTGCACAGAGTCACACCTATGTTTGTCTGGAGAGCTAGGCTCTGTTTTTATGGCAAGCTTGCTGGCATGAAATAGCGGCTTCTCTGGAAGCTTGTCTCTGGCTGGAACTTTTGCTGTCCGTTTTGATTTGCGAGAATCAAACAGCCATGAGACCTCTGAAATGCTTGAAACATGCAATTGATATAGGCCTTTACCTTGACCACATATAAAATTTATAAGAGGCTGCGAAATATCCACAAATAATACACTGTCCTGTGAATACATTTCATGTCAACTCAACACATTCTTGATGTGTTCTGAGGAATTGACCTCTGACATTTCTGCCAGTATGAAAAGTTTCTTGTCTTTCACAGAAGTCACGTGCAAACAAATTTTCGAAATCACTTGTTTGGGTACAGAGGATGGTACATGGTCACAACACACTTTCTCTCCTGGGGACTCTGCACAGAGTCACATCTATGTTTGCCTAGAGAGCTAGGCTCTATTTTTATGGCAAGCTTGCTGGCATGAAATAGCGGCTTCTCTGGAAGCTTTTCTCTGGCTGGAACTTTTGCGGTCTCTTTTGAGTCGCAAGAATCAAACAGCCTTGAGACGTCTGATATGCTCTAAACATGGAATTGATATATTCCTTTACCTTGACCATACATAGGTTAGGAGGCTGAGAAATAACCACAAATAATGCACTGTCCTGTAAAGACATCTCATGCCAACTCAACAGTCTTGATGTGTTCTGGGGAATTGACCTCTGACATTTCTGTCAGTATGAAAAGTTCCTTGTTTTTGACAGATGTTATGTTAACACAAACTTTCGAAATCACTTGGCCCTTACGGAGGATGGTGCATGGTGACAACACACGTTCTCTCCTGGGCATTCCACACAGAGTGACACTTATGTTTGCCCAGAGAACTAGGCTCTCTTTTTATAGTAAGCTTGCTGGCATCCAGTAGTGGCTTTTCTAGATGCTTTTTTTGGCTCCGGACGGTCATTTATGTTTGCCCAGATAACTAGGCTGTTTTTATGTTTAGCTTGCTGGCATCTAGTAGAGGCTTCTTTGGAAGGTTGTCTCTCGCTTTAACTATTGCTGTCTCGTTTGATTCGCAAGAATAAAACAGCCATGACACCTCTGAAATGCTCGAAACACGCAACTGATATAGGCCTTTACCTTGACCATACATAATTTAGAGGAGGCTGAGAAATAACCACAAATAATGCACTGTCCTGAAAATACATCTCATGCCAACTCAACAGTCTTGATGTGTTCTGGGGAATTGACCTCTGACCTTTCTGCCTGTACAAAGAGTTTCTTGTGTTTCACAAAAGTAACGTTCAAACAAACTTTCGAAATCACTTGGTTGTTAAAGAAGATGGTGCATGGTCATAACACATGTTCTCTCCTGGGCATTCCACACAGAGTCACACTTATGCTTGCCCAGTGAACTAGGCTCTGTTTTTATGGTAAGCTTGCTGGCATCCAGTAGTGGCTTCTCTGGAGGCTTTTGTCTGGCTCCGCACGGTCACTTGTTTGCCCAGATAACTAGGCTCTGTTTTTATGGCAAGCTTGCTGGCATCCAGTAGTGGCATCTCTGGAAGCTTTTCTCTTGCTTGAACTTCTGCTGTCTGTTTTGATTTGCAAGAATCAAACAGCCATGAGAACTCTGAAATGCTCAAAACACGCAACTGATGGAGGCTGAGAAATAACCACGAATAATGCAGTGTCCTGTAAATACATCTCATGCCAACTCAACAGTCTTGATGTGTTCTGGGGAATTGACCTCTGACATTTCTGCCTGTACAAAGAGTTTCTTGTGTTTCACAAAAGTAACATTCAAACAAACTTTCGAAATCACTTGGTCGTTAAAGAAGATGGTGCATGGTCATAACACATGTTCTCTCCTGGGCATTCCACACTGAGTCACACTTATGTTGCCCAGATAACTAGGCTCTGTTTTTATGGTAAGCTTGCTGGCATCCAGTAGCGGCTTCTCTGGAAGCTTGTCTCTGTTTGGAACTTTTGCTGTCTGTTTTGATTTGCGAGAATCAAACAGCCATGAGACCTCTGAAATGCTCGAAACGCGCAATTGATATAGGCCTTTACCTTGACCACATATAAAATTTATAAGAGGCTGCGAAATATCCACAAATAATACACTGTCCTGTGAATACATTTCATGTCAACTCAACACATTCTTGATGTGTTCTGAGAAATTGACCTCTGACATTTCTCCCAGTATGAAAAGTTTCTTGTCTTTCACAGAAGTGACGTTCAAACAAATTTTCGAAATCACTTGTTTGGGTACAGAGGATGGTACATGGTCACAACACATGTTTTCTCCTGGGGACTCTGCACAGAGTCACACCTATGTTTGTCTGGAGAGCTAGGCTCTGTTTTTATGGCAGTCTTGCTGGCATGAAATAGCGGCTTCTCCGGAAGCTTGTCTCTGGCTGGAACTTTTGCTGTCCGTTTTGATTTGCGAGAATCAAACAGCCATGAGACCTCTGAAATGCTTGAAACACGCATCTGATATAGGCCTTTACCTTGATTATACATAATTTAGGAGGCTGAGAAATACCCACAAATAATGCACTGCCCTGTAAAGACATCTCATGCCAACTCAAGTCTTGCTGTGTTCTGTGGAATTGACCTCTCACATTTCTGCCTGTATGAAAAGTTCCTTGTTTTTGACAGATGTTATGTTAACACAAACTTTTGAAATTACTTGGTCGTTAAAGAGGATGGTGCAGGGTCACAACACACATTCTCTCCTGGGCATTCCACACAGAGTGACACTTATGTTTGCCCAGAGAACTAGGCTCTGTTTTTATAGTAAGCTTGCTGGCATCAAGTAGTGGCTTCTCTAGATGCTTTTGTCTGGCTCCGAACGGTCACTTATGTTTGCCCAGATAACTAGGCTCTGTTTTTATGGTAAGCTTGCGTGCATCTAGTAGCGGCTTCTCTGGAAGCTTTTCTATGGCTGGATCTTTCGCAGTCTCTTTTGATTTGCAAGTATCAAACAGCCTTGAGACATCTGAAATTCTCTAAACACACAATTGATATAGGCCTTTACCTTGTCCATCCATAGTTTAGGAGGCTGAGAAATAACCACAAATAATGCACTGTCCTGTAAAGACATCTCATGCAAACTCAACAGTGTTCATGTGTTCTGGGGAATTGACCTCCGACATTTCTGTCGGTATGAAAAGTTTTGTTTTTGACAGATGTTAACACAAACTTTCGAAATCACTTGGCCGTTAAAGAGGATGGTGCATGGTCACAAGACACGTTCTCTCCTGCACATTCCACACAGAGTGACACTTATGTTTGCCCAATAGAACTAGGCTCTGTTTTTATAGTAATCTTGCTGGCATCTAGTAGTGGCTTCTCTAGATGCTTTTTTTGGCTCCGGATGGTCATATATGTTTGCCCTGAGAACTAGGCTCTGTTTTTATAGTAAGCTTGCTGGCATCGAGTAGTGGCTTCTCTAGATGCTTTTGATTGGCTCCGAACGGTCATTTATGTTTGCCCAGATAACTAGGCTCTGTTTATATGGTAAGCTTGCTGGCATCTAGTAGCGGCTTCTCTGGAAGCTTGTCTCTGGCTGGAACTTTTGCTGTTTTGATTTGCGAGAATCAAACAGCCATGAGACCTCTGAAATGCTTTAAACATGCAATTGATATAGGCCTTTACCTTGACCATATATAATTTATAAGAGGCTGAGAAATATCCACAAATAATACACTGTCCTGTAAATATATCTCATGTCAACTCAACACATTCTTGATGTGTTCTGAGGAATTGGCCTCTGACATTTCTGCCATTATGAAAAGTTTCTTGTCTTTCACAGAAGTGACGTTCAAACAAATTTTCGGAATCACTTGTTTGGGTACAGAGGATGGTACATGGTCACAACACACGTTCTTTCCTGGGGACTCTGCACAGAGTCACACCTATGTTTGCCTAGAGAGCTAGGCTCTGTTTTTATGGCAAGCTTGCTGGCATGAAATAGCGGCTTCTCTGAAAGCTTTTCTCTGGCTGGAACTTTTGCGGTCTCTTTTGATTTGCAAGAATCAAACAGCCTTGAGACGTCTGATATGCTCTAAACACGCAATTGATATAGGCCTTTACCTTGACCATACATAGGTTAGGAGGCTGAGAAATAACCACAAATAATGCACTGTCCTGTAAAGGCATCTCATGCCAACTCAACAGTCTTGATGTGTTCTGGGGAATTGACCTTTGACATTTCTGTCAGTATGAAAATTTCCTTGTTTTTGACAGATGTTATGTTAACACAAACTTTCGAAATCACTTGGCCCTTTAAGAGGATGGTGCATGGTGACAACACACGTTTTCTCCTGGGCCTTCCACACAGATTGACGCTTATGTTTGCCCAGAGAACTAGGCTCTCTTTTTGTAGTAAGCTTGCTGGCATCCAGTAGTGGCTTCTCTAGATGCTTTTTTTGGCTAAGGACGGTCATATTTTTTGCCCAGATAACTAGGCTTTGTTTTTATGTTTAGCTTGCTGGCATCTAGTAGAGGCTTCTCTGGAAGGTTGTCTCTGGCTGGAACTATTGCTGTCTCGTTTGATTCGCAAGAATAAAACAGCCATGACACCTCTGAAATGCTCGAAACACGCAATTGATATAGGCCTTTACCTTGACCATACATAATTTAGAGGAGGCTGAGAAATAACCACAAATAATTCACTGTCCTGTAAATACATCTCATGCCAACTCAACCGTCTTGATGTGTTCTGGGGAATTGACCTCTGACATTTCTGCCAGTACAAAGTGTTCCTTGTGTTTCACAAAAGTAACATTCAAACAAACTTTCGAAATCACTTGGTTGTTAAAGAGGATGTTGCATGGTCATAACACATGTTCTCTCCCGGGCATTCCACACAGAGTCGCACTTATGTTTGCCCAGAGAACTAGGCTTTGTTTTTATGGTAAGCTTGCTGGCATCCAGTAGTGGCTTCTCTGGATGCTTTTCTCTGGCTCTGCATAGTCACACTTATGTTTGCCCAGATAACTAGGCTCTGCTTTTATGGTAAGCTTGCTGGCATCCTTCTTCTGGCAGCTTCTCTGGAAGCTTGTCTGTGGCTGGAACATTTGCAGTCTGTTTTGATTTGTAAGAATCAAACAGCCATGACACCTCTGAAATGCTCAAAACACGCAATTGATATAGGCCTTTACCTTGACCATATATACTTTATAGGAGGCTGAGAAATATCCACAAATAATACACTGTCCTGTAAATACATCTCATGTCAACTCAACACATTCTGATGTGTTCTGAGGAATTGACCTCTGACATTTCTGCCAGTACAAAGTGTTCCTTGTGTTTCACAAAAGTAACATTCAAACAAACTTTCGAAATCACTTGGTTGTTAAAGAGGATGTTGCATGGTCATAACACATGTTCTCTCCTGGGCATTCCACACAGAGTCGCACTTATGTTTGCCCAGAGAACTAGGCTTTGTTTTTATGGTAAGCTTGCTGGCATCCAGTAGTGGCTTCTCTGGATGCTTTTCTCTGGCTCTGCATAGTCACACTTATGTTTGCCCAGATAACTAGGCTCTGCTTTTATGGTAAGCTTGCTGGCATCCTTCTTCTGGCAGCTTCTCTGGAAGCTTGTCTCTGGCTGGAACATTTGCAGTCTGTTTTGATTTGTAAGAATCAAACAGCCATGACACCTCTGAAATGCTCTAAACACGCAATCGATATAGGCCTTTACCTTGACCATATATACTTTATAGGAGGCTGAGAAATATCCACAAATAATACACTGTCCTGTAAATACATCTCATGTCAACTCAACACATTCTTGATGTGTTCTGAGGAATTGACCTCTGACATTTCTGCCAGTATGAAAAGTTTCTTGTCTTTCACAGAAGTGACGTTCAAACAAATGTTTGAAATCACTTGCTTGGGTACAGAGGATGCTACATGGTCACAACACATGTTTTCTCCTGGGGACTCTGCATAGAGTCACACCTATGTTTGCCTAGAGAGCTAGGCTCTGTTTTTATGGCAAGCTTGCTGGCATGAAATAGTGGCTTCTTCTGTGGAAGTTTTCTCTGGCTGGGACTTTTGTGGTCTGTTTTGATTTGGAAGAATCAAACAGCCATGAGACCTATTAAAAGCTTGACACACGCATTTGATATAGGCCTCTCCCAGCCAGGCTATATAAGCCAGTTGTTCGGCCTGAATAAAGGCCTTTCCCCTTTGAGCGTCCGTCTGTGGCTCAGGGAAGCACGGAACGCGCTATGCACATACTTGTGATGTAACAGCTACTTCTGTGGAACACAAGGAACTTTGTATTGGCAGAAATGTCAGAGGTTAGTCTGGCACCTGACAAGGTTGTGTTCGTCATCCTACCAAACTCAAGCCAAGTTGCGGCAGCCAAGAAAGTGCCAATAACCACCCTGCCAGAACAAACTGCGTCTAATTGTACAGAAAAAAAATCACCTACAAAGTTTGCATCAGAAATACGACCAGTCAATTCCCCAGAAGATGTCAAGACTGTTGAGTTGGCATGAGATGTATTTACAGTACAGTGTATTATTTGTGGATAATTCTCAGCCTCCTATAAATTATATATGGTCAAAGTAAAGGCCTATATCAATCGCGTGTTTCAAACATTTCAGAGCTCTCATGGCTGTTTGATTCTTGTGAATCAAAACAGACAGCAAAAGTTCCAGCCAGAAAAAAGCTTCCAGAGAAGCCGCTACTGGATGCCAGCAAGCTTAGCATAAAAACAGAGCCCAGTTCTCTGAGAAACGTGTGATTCTGTGCAGAATCCCTAGGACAGAACGTGTGTTGTGACCATGCACCATCCTCTTTACCGGCGAAGTGATTTCGAAAGTTTGTGTTAACATAACATCTGTCAAAAACCGGGAACTTTTCATACTGGCAGAAATGTCAGAGGTCAATTCCCCAGAACACATCAAGACTGTTGAGTTGGCATGAGATGTCTTTACAGGACAGTGCATTATTTGTGGTTATTTCTCAGCCGCCTAATTTATGTATGGTCATGGTAAAGGCCTATATCAAATGCGTGTTTCAAGCATTTCAGTGGTCTCATGGCTGTTTGATACTTGCAAATCAAAACAGACCGCAAAAGTTCCAGCCAGAGAAAAGCTTCCAGAGAAGCCGCTATTTCATGCCAGTAAGCTTGCCATAAAAACAGAGCCTAGCTCTCTATGCAAACATAGGTGTGATTCTGTGCAGAGTCCCCAGGAGAGAATGGGTGTTGTGACCATGTATCATCCTGTGTACCGACCAAGTGATTTCGAAGGTTTGTTTGAATGTTACTTCTGTCAAACACAAGGAACTTTTAATACTGGCAGAAATGTCAGAGGTCAATTCCCCCGAACACATCAAGACTGTTGAGTTGGCATGAGATATATTTACCGGGCAGTGCATTCATTTGTGGTTATTTCGCAGCCTCCTCTAAATTATGTATCGTCAAGGAAAAGGCCTATATCAATTGCATGTTCTGAACATTTCAGAGCTCTCATGGCTGTTTGATTCTTGCGAATCAAAACAGACACCAGATGTTCCAGCCAAGGAAAACCTTCCAGAGAAGCTGCTACTGGATGCCAGCAAGCTTACCATAAAAACAGAGCCCCGTTCTCTGGAAAAACATAAGTGTGACTCTGTGCAGAATGTCCAGGAGAAAAACGTGTGTTGTGACCATGCAACATCCTTTTTAACGACCAAGTGATTTCGAAAGTTTGTTTGAACGTTACTATTGTAAAACGTTCTGCATTATAGTTCCACCTTTGGCGAACACCGTTTGGCGAACGCCAGCCAGAATGCCTTCCACCCTTCCCCTCATTCCTTCTTTCCCCCTTCCCCCTCTCTCGGTCAGGCTATATAAGCCGGTTGTTCGGCCTGAATAAACGCCTTTCCTCTTCGAACGCCTGTCTGTGGCTCATGGAAGCACGGAACGCGCAATGTACGTACTTGTGATGTAATAGTGGTGATGAGCACAATGCGAACCCATGACAAGAACCAACCTGAAACAACGGTCAAGACTGAGACGCTAGCTGCAACCACTTCAACCATGGCACATCACCAGCTTCCCGAGTATAACGACTGTGGTGACAACTGGAGGGAATATCTGATGAAGGTTGAAGCCTACTTCGAAGAAGGTGGAATCGAAGATTCAATGAAGAAAAGGGCATTGCTCCCTGCACTGAGCACACGCACAGTCCAAGTGCTTTCAGGAAACGTTCACCAAAGAAGCCAAATGCGATGAAGTACGAAGTAATCAAAGTCCTAAGTTCATACTTTGACTCAAAACGTCACGAAATAACAGAGTTTCCGCTTTTTCAACCGGCGCCAGCTGGAAGGTGAGTCTATTCATACCTTCATTGTCGAAATTCGCCAAATAGCGGATGGATGCAACTTCGGGAGCATGCTCGATAGAATGCTTTGCGACAAGATAGTATGCAGCGTCCAGTCAAGTGCCCTACAAAAGCAGCTTTTGGCAAAACAGACCTCACCCTGCAGGAAGCTGAAGTGATAGCATTCAGCTCTGAGGCAGCAGAACAGGGTGCCAACGCGATTTCTTCGGACTTGACTGCTGTAATGAAGATAAGCGCGCGTCGACAGAGCTTTGACGAGCTGGTATTAGACTGTGGACGGTGCGGAAGCATTAAATACAACAGAAACGCGTGTGACTGGACGAACGCTCGATGCTACCACTGCGGCAGGTGTGGGCACCTTGCAAAAAAATGTCTTAGCGACGTCAGCAAGGAACGCCGGAAAAACTATGTTCGGAGCAGGTCAAGCCAAGCTTTAAGTGAAACAAAGAAGAGTGGATGACGCGGCCAACAGCATGCACATCTGGACTTTAGTTGCATCTCAGAAAGCTCATTTGGAACCTCTGATTCGCCAAACGTTCACATGGTGTGACAGCGATATACAGATAATCTTCGATACTAGTTCGGCTGTGTGTGTTGTGCCTAGGCAAGTTTTTGAGCAGCACAAGAACCAATGGTCACCATTGTCGTCGTGCCACATCAAACTTTCCTGTTACCTAGGAACCTTACCAGTGCTGGGGCAGTTGGATATGCTTGTTTCGTACAACGGGACCAGCGTCGAGGGCTCATTAATTGTTGTTGACTGCTTAGGGCCAAGTCTCTGTGGACGCAACTTGATATCAAAGTTCAGCAACGCAGGGTTGTCAGTCCTCAACGTCAGGGCGAAGAGCTTAGGGAAGAACTGCACATCAACGGTTAACGATGTTCTCTCTGAACTCCAAGATGTTTTCAGCAAAGAATTGGGCCTAATAGATGGACCACCAGCGCATCTGCAACTGAAAGAAGCCACACCAAAATTCTCTAAGGCCCGTTCTCTTCCATTTGCATGGCACGACAAGGTATCCAAAGAGATTGAAAGGCTTGAAACTCTCGGAGTATTGTCCCCAGTAACGCATGCGGAGTGGGTTATACCAATTGTGCCGGTGCTCGAAAAGGATGGCAGTGTTCGAATCTGTGCAGATTTCAAAGTAACTCTGAACCCTGCATGCGAGCTGGAACAGTACCCGCTACCTGTTATTGATGACATTTTTGCGTCTGAATGGTGGCGAACAATTCAGCACTCTTGACCTTCGTGATGTCTATAATCAGATCCGTGTCGATGACGAGTCCAAGAAACTGTTATCAATACACACCGTGGGTTGTTCTTCTACAACCGCTGGCCTTTCAGTATAGCTTCCGTGCCTGCCATTTTCCAATGGAAAATCGACACGATATTGCAAGACATACCAGGTGTCCAGGCATACCTCGACGATATTCTGGTATCGGAAAAACACGGCGAGACTGATAGATTGACTTGTGTTCCAGCGTTTCCAAGAGCACGGGGTCAAACTCAGACTGGACAAATGTAAATTTCGCCAGGCATCGGTTTCCTACTTGGGTCACCGAATTGACCACGAGGGCTTACATCCGATAGAACAGCATATTGAAGCAATCATGCAAGCTCCTAGTCCAAAATGTGCTGGAGCTGTGCGCATTTTCGGGCATGATCACACTTTACGCCAAGTTCATGCCAAATTTATCATCTGTCCTTGCACCATTGTACAAGCTGCTAGAAAAGAACGCACGATGGGTGTGGGAACCTGAACAGGAGGCGGCATTTATGCAAGCTAAACAAGGCCTTCATCGAGCAGGCGTACTTGCCCATTTCAATTCGGCTGCAGCCAAGTGTGACGCTTCGCAACACGGGATGGGAGCCACGCTGTTCCACACATATGGCAAGGTGAATAAGCCCATAGGCTTCTGTTTGCAAACCTTAAGAAAGCCTGAACGAAATTACTCGCAACTCGAACGCGAAGCCCTAGCCCTTGTATTTGGCGTAACGAAGTTCCGGGATTTTCTTGTAGGTCAAGAGTTCACACTTGTTACTGATCACCAGCCTCTCCTGGGATTGATGAGAGCTGATCGACCGACCCCATCGCTGGCAGCCGCGCGAATACAACGTTGTCTGTTTCTGGGTGGTTTCCATTACAAGCTCCAATACGCGCCGGGTAAGCAACTTCTGTATGCCGACGCGCTGAGTCGAATACCATAACGTATGACAGAGTTGCAATCAGATCCCCCTGATTACATTCTTGCTCTAGCAGGACTTGATGACGGAACGGTGTCCCTTGATGAACTGAAGCAATTAACTGCGAACGACCCGCAACTAAAAAGGGTTGCGCAGTTGACAAAGGATGGCTGGCCATCGACGGCAAGATGTATAGCTGAAGAGAGCGTTATCACATTTTTTGAAAAACGACAAGGGCTGTCTTTGGCCCACGGGCTGGTGTACTAGGGGCACCGCGTAATAGTGCCGAAAGAAGTGCAAGATCGTATTCTACAATTGCTGTAAGAAACACATCAGGGGTCTACAGCGATGAAAGCAGTTGCCGGATCATCATTGTGGTGGCCAAGATAGGACCACGACATAGAACCACTATCAGCAACATGTCAAAAACTGTGTCCAAAACTTGCCCATGCCAGCCATAGCACTACCAGAAAGCTGGCCTACTGCTCAAGAACCATGGTTCAGAATACATGTACATAGACTTGATGTCTTCTAGGGACTTGTCAGCTCGAATTTCTGAGCAGAGGCCTTACATGCTTCCTTTAATATTATATTCAAGCATGCTATCAGCTCATTTATACGAAATACATACAAAGGCCACAATACCCTCATGGCATAAATGTCAGTTCTGATGGGACAAGTTTTTTCAAGTCTCCATTACACAATGAGGTCCACGTAGCCAACAGATAAGCAAACCATAAAACGGAGCACAAGTTCTTGTTGACATAGATTTCCTGAATAGGTGGCAATGTCACTCTGTGGAGTTCGCATGCCTACTCACTCTCGTCACTTGCTTGCAGCACTGTGGAGAGTTTTTCAAATGAGCTCTTTGATTTAGAAAGTTCACATCCCGCATAAAAATTGCATGAAATAAGGGCCCCTGAAATGCTACATGGGGTAAAATTCTAATGCAACGAATTCATAGAGGTGGTCTTTGTGAGTATTCAAGTCAGATTGGAATTCTTTATATCTGGCTAATAATTTGCAGTTAAGTTTGAAAATGTGGTCCTGGTGACCTCTTGCCACCGATTTGTGCGACCTTAGGCGAGGGGGACGGGGTGTGGTGGGGCAGTCGTGACTTGTTTGCTTTTGTTCTTGCGCGCTGGCAGCGGTTATGTTGACGCAGGAGGAGCACAATTTTCAATTGCCCATACATTTGTCATAATGAATATCTTAATGTTTGCTGCTACTATGCATTTCATTAATCTAGTAAATTGCTTTTTATGGGTGTTTTAGTAAAACAAACAAAATGATAAATAATATCGAAGAAAACTATATGTTGCTTAATGCCCATATTGGGAGAATGGAAATTGAGCACACGTCAGCAACATTGCATGGAAGTGATTTAGCATGCAGTCTTCATATTGGACATGTATCTTATACACAACTTTCTGCTGTCAAAGCACAGCAAACCGACCTGTGAAGAATACAGAGAGATGCTCACTGTACACTACATTCTAATTACATGCTTAAAATGTGAGGCACTATGGAGAAAGTGTTTTGCTTTATTTTACATTCATACCATCCCATTCCACCTTCCTTACATTTAGGAGAAAGAACAATTGTAGATCTAGCATCTGTGATTAGTTTCCTACGAGAAGAAAAATTTCTAACAAACTAGTTTTTAACACATCCATTTCCTCTTTCACAACCAAAGATATATAGCCTCGCTATAGTGAAATTGGTGGGGCACGCAAGAAGTTTTATTGAAGCAAAATTTTGCTGAGGCGATAACAGCCCAAAAACAATGTCAAGTTGGACACCATTGTCCCAAAGCATCATTTATTTAAAGAAGTCTGTCAGCTTCTTTTGCTTCTTTTTTTTTGCCACGGGTGCCATGACATGACTTCCGCATTTGGTGAGCAGTTTCATCACGACATGTCATCGCGAGCACCAGTGAATCTGCATAGCACATAAAATGCTTGCATCACTTGTCACTTTTAGGGCAGATGCTGGTGCTAAATCCTCTGCATCACTGTGGCGAATGCCATCAATTATGGCTTCATCACTCGGCTCCTCGTGGGCTAGCACTTCACTGTGCAGTTATGTAATAGTTGGTGTCAGCACTGGCCGGCACATCCCTAGAGTCTTGAAAGGCTGCCCAGGGCTACGACCATCTGTACAGCCAAATTACAAATCCACGTTGTTTGCCTGACCAGTGTCGATGTTTAACACCAGCCACTGAATAAGTCATTGTCAATAAGCACTCTGAACGCTGTTGATAACACCCAGCACTTTTATTGCTGCCATAGTGTGTCTGCCAGTTTGTGATTCCATTCTCTTAAAACAATTTTTTTCTTTCCTCTTTCATGGAATATTTAGCTTGTGCGACGTAGCCAATGAGGAATGTGCTTGACATGGTGTTCTGGTTCTGGGCGATTCTTTATGTCGTCTAAAAGCACTTGCTGCTGGGCTAGTTCGTTTTGGTTCGTATTTAAAATAGTTTAAGGTGCAAAAAACAGACAAACACAAAGGTAAGTGACAGGACGAAGCGCCAGGTAACGCCTCACAGAAGACCAGCTGTAGTCATTCAGGTCGTGCAATTGCATGCGACTGTCACCCCTCCGGTAGCAAGCAACATGCTTCCGGACCACCCCCACCAGTCGCATAAACTCATTCATGGGCTGCAAGCTGGCATATGCTAGTCGAATCAAGGCAGCTGCTTTGGTTTTGCTCACTGATGCCACCGAGGCAACTTTCTTCATCAATGCTGGAAGGCGAACAACCTTCTCCATAGCGTAGGCACAGGTCCTGATGCTGATGACGAACACAGTGGCGAGTTCAAGCAGGTCATTGTTCTGACGAGACACTTCCCACACAGCATACCTGGTTTTAAATGATAGCATGTCTTCCTGCACAGGCTCCCAGAATTTGATGTGCTGAAGGCTGTAGTTTTCCGTGATATGCTCAGCCAGTCTGTAGAAAAACATGCCCAGTTTATCAGAACTCTCTCCTGTAAACTCTATTTCTTCGTCTAGAATGGTTACTGCAGCTGCGAATATTTTTTTAGGCTTTTATTTTCATGAAGAGATGAAACCACCATATTCCGTGCATAGACTGGAGCGTTAACGTTTTCATCCTATGTTGTGGTTCGGTCCAGTTTCTGAAAAGAGGTGGTTGTTTTAATGCACTATAAGCCTGTAAAGGCACGAACACAGTAACCAATGATACTCTACTTTTATGTTGAATAATCTCGAACATTAAACTTCAAAAGGAAAGAGACAGAAAGAATAACTCTTAGAAGGCAACCATAAAACTTCCTTTGAGCGGGGTTACTTTGCATGAAGATGAAAAGTCATGCACACAATGCTTGCCCAAGCAACATGATGAGTATGCGTGGTCATGAGATATAAAAATTATTAAAAGCTTAATGCTTAAAGATAATAAAAGCTCTTCGGAAGACTCCAAGAATGGCATCAAGGCAGTGAAGATGGCTCTCGAAGAAGAAAAGAAAATGACTTCATCGAGATAACATAAGCACATCGTCCATTTGAAACCACATAAAAGAGTCGATCATACACTCGAATGTAGTGGGCCCATTACACAGGCCAAAAGGCATTACCTTGAATTGGTACAGGCCATCGGGTGTGACAAAGGCGGTTCTCTCGGTCCCATTCGTCGAGTGCAATCTGCCAATAACCGGAACGAAGATCAATCAAAGAGAAATAATTGGCACCGTGCAAGCAGTCGAGGGCATCATCTATCCTGGGAAGTAGGTAAATGTCTTTCTTTGTAACTTGGTTGAGGTGTCGGAAATCAACACAGAACATCCAGATATTGTCCTTCTTACCAAGCACGACAGGGGATGCCCTGAGGCTGCTCGAAGGTTTTATTATGATTCTTGCCAACATCTTGTCCACTTCATCTTGTATGACATGACGTTCAGAAATGGCGACTAAAGTATTCTGTGAATTGGTCTGGCGTCTCCAGTATCGATGCGATGAGTAACAAGGAACGTTTGTTCGAAGGATTGGTTACCAAAGTAAAAAATGTCACTGTACAAAGTCAGAAGGCATGTAACTGCTTGAGAACGATCAGGACACAAGTCGAGAGCTACTATTCCTGATATGCGGGCCTTCGTAGGCGGGGACTGTTCATGTCATGTCGGTACTTCAGCAGGAGTGACAAGTAAAAGTGCAGACACATTAAAGTCACAGTGGGGTCAGTTTGGCGAGAGAAATGTACTCAAGAAGAACTTGTACAGAAAAGCTGAAGTTCAGGACGGGAATATAAGTGTGGTTATTCGTTACATGGATGATATTGTGCGGGAGAGCTATGCTACGCTGTAGAGTCACGTCGGTTAAGGGGGAAACAATGTAGTCACCATCAGGAATGGAGGCAAAAGGTGACATGAGCACATACACAGAGGCTTCATGTAGCAGACGAGTAAATGCAGCGGAGTGAACACAGAGTGTTGAAGTTTCATGACCTTGTTCTTCTGGACTGCTTCATCTACACCTGCTGCTCTGTCCTGACGAACAGTCAATAAGAGCAGAGTGGGCAGTTAGAAAGTCGAGGCATGGGTGGCCTCATTGATGGGGGCATGGGTGGCTGTGCTAGATCTTAGCATTGTTCAGTCCTGCATTGTTACCATGGTTACCACAGATATTTGCGCTAAGAAAGCAGAATATCATTCAGTGCAATGCATCGTGATGGAAGCCTTGGTTTTGATCATCCTTGTGTCTCCTGATTTTTGCAAAATGAAGGTATTCAGTATTAATCTTGGTGGTCATTGTTTTACCGCTGTGTTGTTTTTGGTTGTGTTGCCACATTAAACAAGTGGAATGACTTCTCTTGCGGCATCCATCTACTGACCTCCAGATGAGCCAATTACAACCTGATATAAAAATTAAAATCATGACTTGTGTCTGATGAATTTGCTCCAGCCTCTTGCCAGCCTTTCTCCAGCTGGGAAATGTCGGCTCCCCAGTCAGCCTACAGTTAGCATTGCTTGTAACCAACTGCATTGCTTTGTTGGGGGACACAGCTTGGTGACGCATTGAGGACGTCACTCTTCATTGCCGAAGTTATATGGCTAGAGGGTGCTTTAAAAGCATATCACTTTTCACCCCATGAAGGTGCTACTGCGCGGCGGTGCTAGAACACTGCTTTTGCTGCCCTGTAAAAGGATCAGGGCTTTTACCGCCTGTTCGTTTGAAGCTTTTATATGTATTCATGATATACATATCGAAATTCCCGACTTTACTGTGATGTAAAAATGGGAATAGTGGGCAGGAAAGAAACTCATGGCTCGATTCCCATCGGAAGCTTCACATTGTTTTCTGCTTCTATGTCCAAGCTTTCTACTGTGTAACACACTCACACAGAAAAAGGCTGAGAGCTGTCAAAAATCTTATGCGCTCCATTATGAAAGCGCGTAGTGGTGAGGGTAAGGAGCAAGTGACCACTTCATATGCTTCTGAATGCTTTGTGCCATAACGCTTTTTTCGCACGAAGATAGGTCTCCAGGGAGCAATGTGTACAGCATGTGCCACACAAAGGACGTTTCTTTTATGAGACAGCATTCCAGATATCGGCACAAATTCCCTATTTTTTCCAGTATCCTTTTTAGGACACAGAGGAATAGGGGCTATTCTGATTTTGCATTGTTCTGTATTTTGCTCTCATGTGATAGCTGGAAATGTCTGAACCAGTAATGGCAGATGGTAGGCACACTGTGAAACTGGGTCTATCACTGTGTAAGCATGGCACACACTACAAATTAGGTACGTACTTTTTGCTTGATCTTATCTGATCTGAGCATATATAAAAAACATCAAAATAGATTTTCTGAGTGTCCTTACTGCAATAATCTATAAATGCCTCTCTAGCACTGCTAGCATGTATCACCAACACAAAACAACACTGCGTAAAACAGAATTCTGAGACAAAAACAAAACTGATCAACAGTGACCAACAATATTATTGTTCCCCTATTTGTCCCATCGACATAACTTTGCTGAAATGGGTGTCAGTGAGATACACCCATTCTAAAACTTGTGCCAATTGGAGCACCTTATCCCAGTGTCTTGAGCATACTGTCGGTGCAACAAGCCATCACGAAAAAACGTGAATGAGTCGCCTCACTTGCATTTTGTCCTCTTCCTCTGTTTTTTTTTGGTCTGGAAAGAAACCAGGAGGCTGCTGCTGTCCTGCTCCCCCCTCATTTGGTCAGGGCTCACGTCAGGTGCTCAGTTCCTTATGCACTTATAATTCGCAAAATCCACTACAAGATTTTCGGGTTGCATGCTAGTAAGTCATGACGGCCATAGTTCCCATGACAACCTGGTCGGTGCTGACTGGGAGACTCCTCTGACTCCTCTGGCTTCCACTCAGCATCTGGTGGACGGGAGGTTGTGCCCCCTTTTTTGTCAAATTGGGCCATCAGTTTATGCAGGGAAACAACAAGGGCTTGGGATGTTATCCCCGGTGGGCTGGGTTCACTGGCTTACATTGTCACAATGTGCCCTTAATTGCAGAACTATTTCCTTCTCGAAGCTTCCACTTATAATGCTATTTATCCAACTCATATTGCACCCTCTATGTTGGTCTTCCAGCCAACGTTGCTTCCAGGTCTTCCAGCCAATGTTGCCATAGACTTAGTGTACATCAACTCTGGCTAGACAACCATGTAGGCACAGGTACTTCCCCAAAGTGAGATTACGCCGACACCGAACAGGAAACCTTGCCTCACAAGTAAGTTGACATTTTCCGTGTAGAACACTGAGTGGATTGCCAAGCTCACAACGAGGCACAATCTTCTTGCTGCCAATGTCAGAGAATCTGATAGTAGCATTGTGCCAATGACTCTAAATGATTTCCTGAAACTGGGTAAAATATAAGAGATTTGTGATGTCTGTGATGTTGATAAATTAGTAGTGTATTTTTTTACAGAGCCAATAAATTTCACCATCTGAGACAACTTTTACACACTTGATCAAATTTAGAACCATTAGCGAATAATTTTCAGTAATGTTGAAGTGCAAAGCTATGGTATACGAATCAGTTGCTGCGAAGACATCGTAAAAAGGGCGCTGTTTTTTGCATCTTTATAGAGATGTATTTATTCCTGAACTAAACACTAAAGTTATAAGCCCACAAAAAGCTAGCTATTTTACTGCCCTTATCAGAAACAATTTTGCTCAGAAGACAGCACTTAGACAAAAAGGGATTCTAATAGGCTACCAGTGAAGTATACATTGATCTGTGTATTATGTAATATTTAGTGTAACAACTAGGTGCTGCGAAGATATGTTTCTGAAATGTTTGAATATTTCTCTAAAGCAAAATTGCTCACTACCACAGTTATGGATCTGCAGAAGCCTTAAAAAGCAAAAGAAAATGCATATGACCTGGGGTTTAATGCACCAAAGCAATGTCGGCTTTGACGGATGAAATAATGGCAGGCTTCAGTGTCATTTACCATGTGATATAATGTTTAACGTGCAGTCAAATCCCACAACAGGGGAATGCCTTTCGAAACAGCCATAATTGAACGCCCAGAAAAAAGAAAGGTTCTTAGACAACTCTATCGCGCATACGGAAGGCACAGTGGCCTGGTCAAACAGCATTCAGCTATGCAGCAGCTGTGATCGCATGTTTCAGTAATTGCATCATTCCATTCTGAAGGGGCATGCAGGAACATAGACAGTGGCAGCAGGCTAGGCGGCTTCCCTGATCTCTGCATAATAATCCTGGCTTGCTTCTGTCGAATATGCATCTGCAGTTCGTTTTCCAGCCTGATATAATCTAGTTCCGCGAAATTTCTGATTCACCTTCTCAGCCAAAAAATACAAAGTTCATTCAAATGAAGCCAGCTTTCTCAAGTTAAAAGAGATGTTTCGGCTACAGCGAGGTCAACATAAAACAAGTAAACACCTTTGCTCATGTTGTGTGCCATGGTCAGACTATCCTCTGATGTGCGACAGGCAGCTCCCGAAAAGAGCCTTAAGCCTAGTCGTTTTAGGACTCAGGACATGCATCTCTGCCCAGGAACCTAGGGTGGCCCTACTAACTCGCTGCCACCCAAATGCAACTTCTGATCAAACTGCATCCAGCGGTGTTGGAGCACTTAGCTGCTTCCCAGCAGTCATGGCTGATCCAGCCAGCAGATTTCGGCAACCGGCTCCCGGAGCCAAAAAGACAGAAAAAAGATTATTTACCAAGGAAAATAAGGCTACCATTCTGGCTGAGGCACTCACTCACTTCCGGCTTGCTGTTCTCCATGAGCGGCTAGGTCTCGCACTCTATGTGCAAACCTTGTGGTGGACCTCGAAGGTCTCAGCACAAAAAATATAAAAATACACAACACACATGCACAATATGCACGCATGACCATTTCTTGCTGCCACTCCTCTCACCTCGCCAATTAGCCTTGCTAGCACTCCAGTGTCTGGTCAGACCTAACATTGTTAAAGTTCTGACAGGTACTCCTTGCCACGAACTGACTAGTCCTGTGTCTCAAGTGTTTGCCACACGGTGTGCCATTGTGGCAGTATTAGGGGGTAGTCTTATGCCCTACTGCCACTCCCTGGGTGCAGTGCCTTTGCTACGACCTGCGGAGGGAACAAAAAGACAAGGGCGGTGCTGACACAGCTTTAATACTTGAATGCTATTTATTGCAATTCCAAATAATGCAGATTCTACCAGCTAGCTGTAAATCATTAAGGATTTCCTTTGAAGGGCAAGGCTACGTGAGAAGGACTTGACTCACCGACTGGGGAATGGGGGTGTGATTTTGGCGGCAGACATTTGCACATGCCAGGAATACAGAGGCCAGAAGCTACCATCCGTGCTGCATTCTTCAGACAAAGGCACACCACGGCACCTGCCGCAGGAGATGGTGAAAGCGTGCGTCATTTACTGGTCGCTTCATTGTTGGAAACGAGAAGACGGACTGTCATGTACGAGGGGTTCTCCTGTGTGCGCCGTATACTCCGTGCCTGCTATCCCGCGGTGTTTGCCGGGAAAGGTGGCGGGAGATGACTACTTGCGTTGCCGGCTCGATCCAGAAGTCTGTCATCTGCTCACTGGAATCCGTGCAGATGTTTCGGGTATGCACCCATCGCTGGTTCTTCTATCCCCAAGGGGTAGTAATTACCTCCTTTCTCAGCTGGCACTTACGAAGGCACTTCATGTGCCTGAAAGCCCTATATCCGTCACAACACAGCTGCAGTTCTAAATCTACTTGGACTTTCCACTGTCTGTGTTTCTTGCCTCAAATTTATTATGCCAAGCTTTGTCATGCGATTCGTCTTCGAGATCTGCAATTCAGTTCATTGTGTGAATCTGTCTTCAAGGACACATAAAAAGTTTTTATGGGTTCCAATCCATGTTCCACTTGAAGGTAAAGATGGCATGCATGTACTGCTCAGACTTGTGATGAACAAATCAAGACGTACACGTGGGACATTTTCGAGGAAGTGATTTTATGTCACCTTTCACATTGGACATAGGCATCTTGCATCTTCCTACTGAGAAAAGACACTCCACTATGTGAGAATCATCCAGATGACTCAAGCTATAAACCATGTTTCATACACATGCAGAAAATTTTAGCACTAAGGAAAAAACTGTTTTACACCATTTTGTAATGCACATCTCTTTTTATGCAATCTTGCTTTTAAGTGAGTATACCCTGGTTGGAACTGTCATGTATTTTTAATTTTGTAAAGAAGCAAATGGTCTTGAACATATTGTACATTTGAAAAGTCATAGTTCAATCCATACAAAAATACTTTTCAAACCCCACATATAACACATGATGAACATAGCACTATCTTTTTCGACTGGTTTGCAGTGCTATCTGCTATTGCAGTCCTACATGCCTTGCGTGGTCGGGAGCACCATATGGCCAATCTAGGTGGGTTACTGCCCTGCTCTCGCCATGTTGGCATGGGTAAAGATACACAAGTACAAAGCAACGCTAGTGGATATGTGCTCTTAAATGCTACGTGTAAAGAACTTTGATAAGCCGTAGAGTGCCTATGGGAGAGCTGCGTCTTCATTATGTACATGGCAAACATGCGATTCGACGAGAATAAATAAATCCTCTAACAAAATTTTCCATTTTTCGGTGAAGGGGTATGTTGCTATATGAGGGTTAATGCAAAGAGCTTTAATGCACACCTATCAGCTTACCACATTCCTGAAGCTGCTTGATGGTGCAAGCCGAGGGCCACAAGAGACCAATACAAATTTCTTTTAGTCGAATGATTATGGGCTCCGCTGCACCGATGAGGGCAAGAGAAGAGGTTTGAGAGGTAGATGAACATGGACATTGCAAGGATGCTCAGAGGAATACTTGAGGCACTGTAGCCACAAGGACTAAAGGAAAGGAATCGTTTTAGATGCGTAAGGTTGGCCCTGTATTTCGTAACTGTTTTTTTATTATGATTTGGTCTCATTGCAGCAGTTGCAGATTTGAAAGATCTTAGTGTAGACCCAGTTTAGAGCATAAATACAGCTCTGCCTACCCTCCTCCGCTTGAAGTGTGTGATGCTTAAGTTCGTGACCCTGAATTAACCTTCCTAAGTTCCATGTGATCTCATACTCATTTGTAACATCCGAATCTCCTCAAAGCAAGAACCATTTGTTCGCAACCTGCAGTTTGTGATCTCACTTTAACACTTTCCAAAAATACATTAGTCTCCTGAACTAACGTTTATGCTGCCTGTGCCGTAAATGTTGACAACTGAGCATATGTCAAAAAATATCATTTTACACAGTTCCCTAAATGTCTTTACTGTAATAAACTAGAAATATCTCTCTAGCTCTAATAGCGTGCATAATCAACACAGCCTGGAAACCTGACAAATTTCTGGATCTCCTAGCCATGATAGTGTTGGGTGAAATGAAAGAGCAGATGTATGTGCAAGTCAAGAGAAGAATAGAATTTCAACATGCCACACAGATACACATTGCTTAAATTTAGCACACAGCAAACTGAGGGTCAAGTGACAAGATGCATCAAGCTTCATTCTGTGAAGCCCATGCATATGATCAATGTAATTTTATTTATGTCCTCTACACATTGTTGGGCTCCGTGTCCCCTCTTTATGTTTCAATCTGAACCTTTTTTATGTAGGCATGCATGCCACCAGGCAGGGCGAATGTGGATAGGCGAGCTGCCAATAGCCAGGGCGGCATGCAGGGTTTAAAGTGCGGCGAAGACATGCTTACACTCTTGTAGCGCCACTCTGCGTTACCTGTATTTGTTAGCAGATTTTTCTAATAAAATTCACTAATTTCCCTCCACTTGCACAAGACATATCACAGCACATGTATTACAACACATGTATTGTTGCTGCTTACCTAGCCATTTCCCTCCATACTTCGGGAGTGGTACGATAGAATCAAAACGCTTGGTGCATGCAAGAATGTAGAAAGCAAAAAAGAAGAAAATAAAGCATGGTGGATCTTACGGCGCTACCAAACACATGAAAACCTTATATAATCTTATATAATTATATTCGCCGCATAATGAAAAGCAATGGCAGAACTGTGCATCTTCCTGCAACTGTACAGTTTTCTTGCTGTGGCTGTATAGTCGTATGCTTTCCTGACATTTTTTTCTGCCTCCTACCAACTATATGACAAACCAGCCAGATTCCTACACATATTACTTGTTTTACTTACCTGCATCGTCCACCCCATAGGTGGCGCTGCATGGAAACAGTGATTGTGCCATCATCAAGAAGTTGATGCAGGCGCAATCACTGTTCCTGAAGCTCTGGGGTTTGGAGATACCAGTGGCCGGTTTAGTAAACCAGCAGTGGAAACTAGCAAAAAACAACTGGAAGATTGGTGGCTTAAAAGCAGAGAAGTGACATAATGTTAGTAATGTAGAAACAAAAAATTATTAAATAGAATGATGATTTAGTTAACCAATCTAAATCAATAATTAAGATATAGGGAGAAAAATGAACATGATAGCTACTGCTACCACCCCGTTTCAAAGAGGACGCACCTATATTCCATCCATTCATCCATCCATCACATCAGTCTCATCATTACACAAGATCAGCAACTCAGCATCACCAGTGCCACTAAAGGCATACTTTCCAAAGAGAGGTTGGCATGCATTGCCTTTAAGGGGGATGAAAACCCCACGTAGCTCAAGAGGTGTGCACCCCTGCACCTATCCTTTTTTTAATTGTCCATAAGATAATTCACTCGCGCTAGTCTCAGCTGGCATTCTCTGGCTGGGAACGGTCGGGATTTTTATGCCGGCTCAAACCTCATTCTTTGGGTAAACAACTGCATCGCTCTGCTCGGACCAGACGGTACAGTGTCACAGGGGACGATACTCTTTGCCAGGGAAGGGGTGGGGCTGGAGGGTGCCCTGACTAAACCGATTTGTGTTCCTTTACCTTTGAAGGTGCTACAGACATGGCAGTTTTCTACGATCGCTGTATTGTTGGCGCTGTAACGAGGTCATCAGGCAGTTGGCTTTTTTTTCTTGCCGTGGGCATTTTTGTCGTGACGCCGAATGATGGGAAATGGTTCCTCGAAGTTTTGAGGTTATTACATGATGTGCTAACACTGCCTTTAAGGCACTTGATGCTTTGTTAGGCACCCTTGTACAGACCGATTTGGCGAGAGCAGGCAGAAGAGTAGGAAAATACTCTCTAACCAGATTCCTTCCGCTGGCTCATTGTTGCTAGTACCGAGTGGGCTGTGCATTCTTGCGCTTCATGCATAACAGAGCGGCCTTGCACCTCGGTACATTGTCGCTTGGGAACCTTAAATACCTTTATTAGTGCCCATTTTAGTGGTAATGTCAGGACAGCAATGCGTGTTCGTAGACTGCTCAAACTATCTAAGAAATCGCAAGATGATTGCCAAGAGCGTATGTGGGAAGCATGCAAAGAAAGTCCGAGTGTGGCTGTGATAGGTTTCTGCTTCATAGCTTTTCAGTGCATGCTGATTTAATTCGCCTACGCAAGTTTTTTGTGCGCCAGACAGACTTAGTACTGATGATGGATTCATGAATATGATGCCCATTTTACTTCCTCTGCTCTAGTAAACAAGCACGCCTGGCAGGCCGTGTCTCCCGCAAGCCCTCTGTACCTGCCAATAGTATGGTAAATCTCTTCTACCAGTGCCAGAAGAGCGTCCTTGCTAAAATCTGTTCTTCACTTAAACAATAAGCCAACAGCAAAAAAAATTATCTTGCAGATCTATGACTCGTAGTGTGTTGATAACAGCAATACAAACAAGTTTCTCAACAGAGCCAGTTACCACTGGTGCACGGCTCGTCTGCATGCCGGCTCCGCTGCTAAGGCCTCACCGAAATTTACATCTTTCTTTTACTGATACAATGGGATTGGCAGTAAGGCAGTTTTATGAGAGACCATTTACTCTAGCGCTGAGCAATTATAAAGTGCCGTCTATGTCTTCAGTGCGAAACAGTTAGACCTAGCTATGACTAGGGAGAATGCCGTTGTTCACCGCGCCAGCATGCGGCGTTGCCTTCGTAATCGCTGCTGTATGTGCTGTAATTTATCGTCTTCGTTCGTGGTTCAGTTGAGAGCGCATGTTTTTCGACGCTTTGCTCAACATTACATTGTGCAAATGATGCTGTTACAACAAGACAGGGATATTATGTTGCTGGGCCACAGGGCATACATCAAGGCTATATAAAAACGTCGACGGATGGTACCTTAGATACTACTCCTTTATGTTTTGTTCTCGAACCGTGGTTTAACAGCTTGATTGTGTGCTTTTCGTACTCGAAATCACCGGCGCACCACAGACATCCATGCATTCGTCAGGCTCGATATTCGATAGCACCAGCTAGCGGTATAATCGCGATGAACACTGCCTGTGCCTTTAATGCAAAATGAAAGCAGCGCAACATTGAATATACTGTCGAGAGGAAAAACACGATATGAAATGGGTCATACTTTATGTTAAATCACTACGGCAATGACTGGAAAGCATCTTTCATAACAATCAGCATCTTTATTCCATGCTCGATAGCTGCCCGTACGATAAATTCATTGTATATGTACAGTTTTTGTTGTGATTTTGTTGTGATTAGAAAATATAATTGATTATATATGTATCATGAAAGATACAACAGATACATCCTCACAGTTAACTCTGACCAGTTCGGCCTACAGAAGCATAGCGCAGTCTTGCAGTTGCCCCGGCCACTACTGTTGTTTCCAACAGCTGCTGCCATGCCAAATGGAGGGTATTAGGTTTGCTGGCATGTTCAGACAAAACATAAAATAGCGCCAAGGTGTCTGATAGCTTTCATGACGACCACGAAATAGCGCTTTTATACTGCTGCATTGCAGCATCAACACACACAGCACAGCCTAAGATGGCATCAGAAAGAACCAGAGTGGACTTTCCCAGTTTGACTCCTATGGGGTGCCATTATCAAACTAAGATGGCTGCACCCAGGCATCGAAACTAAAGTTACCTATATAAACTTTGATATGAATGCTTAGAAATATTTTTGCCTACTAATAAATGAGTGCTATATTTGCTTGTTAGGTGGGTATAGCGTGGCTAGGGAGGTCAATTTCTGGACCTTCCTTCTCACTGATTGCCACACTGGCCAGACTTGAGGGGGCAATCTCCCTTCTTGGAAGCCCTAACCGTATCCGTGGTGTATGACCCTTGCAGTGTCGGTCTGGCGTTGTTGGATTTTGCTGTTTGCTACTAGTTTCTCTTTTGCCTTTAGGCATCAGTGGTGTGTGTCTGGATGACCAGTGTGTTGAGATCTGCTCTGTTCAGTTTCTCGGCACTATAGCATAACACGAAGCGCAAATTTGAAACTGAGTGGTTAGTGTATTGTAGCAACTCAGCCTGCACATTTTGTGATGTGGCTGAATTACAATTTTTAGAGCATAAAATGAACAGCAAAAAGTGAAATAATGTGCTCTATTTTCTTAATTCAATGGTGCTATGTTTGGGGCACCATCCACATCTATAGAAATCACCATATTTTACAATGTTCTGCATTTTTTCTAAACCTGTAGCAGCATCGGCTGCAGGACTGAAACAGTGGACTTGCTGCAGTGACAATAAACACTTCATATGATCATTTTGTATAGTGTTGACTGCTATAAGCCTATAAGTGGTGGCATCTAGTTTGTTGTACAGTCACTAGCACTATACAGTTCGAGCACAGCTGCATTTTAGTTGAACTTGTGGATGGGCTGTCTTAGTGTTTGGTGGAATGTCTTGAGTGCACTAGTATGCTTCGGGTCTTAGTTTGTTTCCTGCAAGTACTGGGGAAAACGATGCTAAAATGTAATGTCGGGTAAATTATTTAACATTCCTCTGCAATTCCAAGAAATTGGCAATGCCATTTTCGGAATGAAAAAGGAAAAATTAGGTCAATTCTGGCCCTGTGATTCAGGCCTTATCTTTTTTTGCGCGATCGAAGGAGTTTTGCCGTCTCTGTGACGACAAAAAGCTGCCTTGGGTTGTGTCCATTGTGTCGGCAGATACGCTGGATGTGGGTGCATGCTGCACATGGACATTTTCATTGGACCTCGCCCCGTGGGCAGAGGTCTTGTGGGCCACAGACCTTGAGAGGATGGCTCTGCTACAGCTCCACTGTCTGTGGTCGGAGCAGGTGCCGAAGGCTGGTGTGATGCGCAGTCACTAGCATACTAGCAAAGTCTATTTTTGGGGTTAGAGAGAACTTCTTTGCAGTTTCAATGCGTTTTCTAGGTTTGAAAGAAATGTTTTCTGTCTTTATTGTAATTATTTCTTTCTCTGTCTTCCATAATGGACAAGACCTAAAGTAAGCAGGGTGTCTCCCACCACAGTTTGTGTAGCATGGGGCTGCTGTACATAACTCAAAAGTGTTCTTTTACAGAGCATTTTGCACAGGTTTGCTGACAGCGACAACTTTGGGATCCATGGCCAAATCTCGGGGACTTGAAGCAATGGCGAGGGTTTTGGATATATGGACGCACTGTTATCTTTGTACATCCTACAGAAATAGATTCAGGGAGTGTGGAACAGGTGAATATCAAGCCAAGATGCTCGGTTGGTATTTCTTTGTTTTCTTTTCTTATGTTGATCTTCTGTACTTATCACGTTTTGGTCGGCAATTCCATCCAGCATTACTTCTTCAGTGAGTTCCATGAAATCAATATCAGAGATCACTCCGTGGACTGTATTACGTGACCTATGGGGTAAAATAGATACTTGAATGTCCCCAGATGACTTGATGTTTGGATGTTTCAATACTTGGTTTTTGTCAATTAGGTCTAGGAGCAAGTCACCGCTAGCCAGTTTCGTGGCCTTGTAACAGCGGCTGATGATATCTTTGAGGCACTTTGAAACAATGAATGAGGGAATTTTTCTTGCTTCTTTTTCTAGCACTTCCCTGTGAACGATGTGGTATTTTGGGGATACCTGTTTTGTTTTGGGGTAAAACTTGGCAGTCAGATTGGGCCACCCTCGTTTCAACGGGCGATCATGTTTGGAAAGCAAAAGAGCCATAAAAAAATATTCTGTTTGGCCACAGTGGTAGCGACCCACCACAGATCCCAACGAGGGGACGAGACAAGAACTTCGATATGAGTCATGCTTATGACAGCCGTGCATCGCGACTGTAATTATATATGGCCAAAGTCCCCTATTAGTTATTGGCCTATAGCCCTTACAAGTTGCCTTGCTAAATCTTTCGAAAGTGTTTTGAACATTCGGTTAGCTTTATTTTAGAATCTCGTAGGTAAACATTATTCTGTGTGGTTTTAAAAAAGCGTGCTCAACGACAGACCATCTTCTTAGACTTAAAAATGTTGTCCAAGAAGCATTTATACATAAACAACAATGTCTGACCGTCTTCTTTGACATGGAAGAAGCATATGACAGAACCTGGAGATTTGGCATTTTACGAAGAAGTGCAGCCTAACTGTAATTGCACTAAGGCACCAGTACTGCGCACAGTACAAGCTACAAATAGCTTCTAGCAGTCAAATGGTATAAATGAGCTCTTGCTATTATTTCTATATGACTGTGGGTAGCGGACATATTGCTGCGCACAAAACAAGCATCAGGCTAAGATGACCGCGATGAACAGGATGTTACGCCTGTTCATGCCTACTTTGCGGCCGTACAAATTGGTCCCTTAAACTTCTTTCATTTGCTTTCCTCTCGAGTTTTAGTGCAATGTAATGTACGCTGTGAATGCTTGGGCTCTGGGTGGATATGGATGGAAAGCTTTTCCTAGGCAAATGCAAAGTGTCATTCATGAAGAATCGCAACTGTGAAAGCGCTGCTCACAGACTGAATCAAAGCAGCGGAGTTACTGACATAGGTGAATGTCGACAGTATGTTTGAATGTTCTAGTACTCTATAGTCAGGCCATGTAGGGTCGCAAGAGTGCTTGAACTCAACATGAATAAGCAGACAGTGTCGCCTGGTCGCTATGATGAAAAAAATAGTGGGCGACGCTCCCCCTTGTCACTGCCTTTGTTGCCAATAGTCTTCATACCATGTGGTTACATCATGTGAATGAACCTGTAGGAATTTTGGGCACCATTTTCAAAATTTGATTGTAATGTTTAACCTTTTGGAACCATTTGGAATGTCCAATTGGTATTTGCAGAACCATTTAGTTAATCCAGTTAAACTAAACCCATTGGAGAGTGATGTCCAGTTGAGTCCATTTGGGTCTCATTGAATGTCCATTAGGGTTCATTTGGAACCAAATGAAACCATTTGCAGATCTCGATTGGTCCCAATGGTTTTTTTTGACTGGGAAGTGCTTCCACATGGCACATGCATGAGTTGCCTCATTGGGCATGATCATTCCACACAACCAATAATGTCCGATGGATGTCAGTTAAAGTTTATATGTCTGAAGCTGAAATGGGATATCTGCCGATAGAACAAAACACATCCTAAAACAGTCATCCAACTCCTGGACTCTTTACGAAAGCTTTAGGGCCAAACCACGGTCGACTGGCACATAAGTGACACTATTATTTTGTAGCACATCTAAATAACTGCACAATAAACAAACAACACAAAATGAGCATGTAAAACGAAATTCAAAACATCACCAAATGACAAAACCCACAATAAAACTTGTCTGCTGTACTCGATCGGATCAAGTGTGAGGTTTAGGAAGTGGGCTGCTATTCCGTTATGCCATGCTGCCTGGTAGGAGAGTGCATGCATTGCCACCTAAGAATGCTAAAAAAATCCATTAATTAACAGATAAAATTTTAGAAAGGCACAGTAATATGTTAGCTGAGGTTATTTTATATCAGAAGCATATTCGAGTGGTAGTAATGAGTTTAGTTCAAGTAGTCATCTCATCGTTATTAGGAATGGGGTCAGATGAAGTCAGTCATCTGCACAACATCTCTTGTCCAAATGTTTTGCATGAGGACAATTAAAACATATCAGCCACAAATTTATGGCCATAGACGGCCATAGAAATAGTAACAATCACGGATACTTTCAGCCATCCACTACAATAATTGAGAGGCATCCAATAATCGATGCACCTTGGACAAACCAAATCTCAAATCTGGATATCCGAATTTGGATGTCTGTAAGGCTGCCTTACAAATGTCCTGTAATGGCAATGGAAATTCGAATCCTAATCGGATTAATCATGGATATTCATAGTTGACTAGGATATACCCCAATCAGCACTGTGCAAACCACTGTAATGGCACCCCCCCTTGCATCTCTTGCTCCTGACATATCTGACATACATGATATATTCGGGTTAAAGATGTAATCAGTTAAATAAAAACACTTAATATTAAGCCGAAAGTTGCTTTATTTTTGTTTTATTATGACAACAAAAAAGAAACCTTCCTGATGCAAATATTTATTCTGCAATTCAACTCATTCTTGACTGTGAGTTTTCTTTTGCTCTCTGATCGTGAAAATGTACCTCCAGATTAAATTGGTAAAGTGGCTATGCTAATTTTCAAAGGTGCTCCATGGTGTCCATGTTTCGGCGCATCGGCAAGCTCATGGTTTGACTATTGGCTTGTACTTCACTGTAGAGAGCTAAGTCCAATTTTTGTTACGGTTTGTCCATGATTCCCTTTTTAAAACTTTTTAACATCTGTGGCAGAATGAAATTGCTCCATCCAGCGTTTAAGTTCCATCGCCTCTGTCATACCCCAGATTCTGCAGCCTTTTGCTGCCTGTGAACAAAATTCGTCTGAGTTTGGAATTGTTGACACTAAGCTGCTCAACAAGCTTGAGGGGAGTATGTCCGGTATGCAACGAAGCGTGGGTCAATGAATCAGATTGATGCAAATGCACGTCTTTCATAACGTAATGATCAGAAAGCTTGTGCAGATTCCAATCTTGCAGCATTGCTCGGACTTCAAAAATGCAATTATAGTTTTGGTGTTAAAGAAAAACTATATAGGTCATAGAATAGCTGCTTTTTCTTCAAGATTCTGTGCAGATGCATATCTTATTCTCATGACTGGATAGGCATCAAAATGATGCAGTTTTTAACCACGGAACCCTCTGGTCACTGTTAAGCAACTTGAACGGAAGTAACACCACCTATGCCTTAGTGACCTATTCAAGGGCCCCATTTTGTTAATCATAAAAACAGCCATCTGCTTATGCAGCGGAATCCATTGTCGCTACTGCATTATTCCAAAACTATTCCAGAAGCAGACATTCAACAAAAAATAATCATTATTATATTGCGCATCATATTCCATTGTGTGCCCGAGGACCTGGGCAGGTGTATTGCAAGTTCCCCATAGTGCATGGAGGTATTGGTAGGAAACAATAAGTATTGACTTCAGTGATTTGGTTGACTGATCAATCCATGTATCATTAGGTTGAAAGGGACACATCAAAAGTGAGTTGAGAAATATGAGGTGCCTTCTAGAGAAAAAATGTGGAAATCATTTTTGAGAGAGTGAAGAACTGATTATGCATCATATTTTGATGAAATGAGCTACAAACAAAAATACTGTACGTTATGAATGATAACTATACACATAACATTAAAGAAAATAAGATTCCAAAAGGCAGTATCAAAATATAAACTTGAAATATGGGAGGTGTACCAGTTCCGGTTGGAAATTACCACTCTGGGATCTTTGTAACCAGATACCCTTTACATATATCGTTTTACATCCCAACAAAAAGCCTGTAACAGGCAAAAAGCGTGGCATATAATGTCATTTTTTATATACATTGTCAGCTCATCATTGCTGAAAGCCTCTGGAAGCACCAATTCACACTTTTTGGTGAGCAGGATTGTAGATGAAGAAGTGCAGGAATGGGAGATAGAGAACGGTGAAGGTATGGCGACATCCATGGGCCTGATCGGGGCCCCCTTCTCAATGGCGACCAGTTCAGACAGCCACTACATGCTTCAACCATTGCCTGATCATTAGATCGGTCACATACTGACACCAGTTGTGCAATTGCCATGGCCAGCCATCCATCCTTTATACTTTTGATGCTCCTGCTGGCTGGTGATGCTGTGGCAATTATTCTTGCTAAGATAAATGAAGTGGAAAGCATGTTTATTCTCCCATTACTGAACTATGCAGTTGCTCACAAAATGCATATGCACAAGATACTGTCCATTTTACAAGCCTTACAGAGATAAGGGGTGAAATTGGTGTCAGAGGAACAAAATGGCATCAACAGAAATGGAATAGAGCTTTACAGCTGCAATGGCTTAAAAGCTGAACTCTAGAAAAGTGTGCTGCCACATAAAACCCCAAAAATACTTTGCACATTTTGATAAAACAAGACGTGCACAAGGACTCGATTATAAAAATGGAGGGCTGAAAAAAAAAATGCTGAAATGAACCTAGCTAATGGCCTCTGATCAAATTAAAGCTTTCAGTGCTGTTTGGTTTCTTTGTAATTGCAATACTGGCAGGAGTAGCTGCAGGTCAGAGACTGCACTAAAACATGAAGCTATTCTATAGAAACACTGAAAGGAAACAAAGGAAACAATGTGGCTCCTTGAACTGTTGCACTTACTGAAAACAACACAAAAAATTATCCATTCTGTGTTTTCAAGGGCAAACCTAAGACTACCCTAAACGGTGCAATAATTTATATGGAAGCACTTATTGAACACAACTTTCAACCACTCCAAACTGATAATTTATGCTTTCAGGAATCAATAACATTTAAGGACTGCAAGTGAATTAATAAAAACTACACAAAAGTCTCAAGATGAAGATGCAAACAACAGAGTTCTAAATGAAACATGTTGCATCAATAAATGGCAAAAAAAAGAATCAGTGTGGATGCTGCTGTATCACAAGTATATGAACAATGGAATCAGTATCATGGCCACGACAGAATGGAAATCAAGACAAGCAAGCTTACAACTAACAAATCTCAAGTGCACCATAGGCACCAAGTGACAAGTAGCATAATAAATATTTGCTAACGCACGGCTACTGAACCGAATGGAAAGCACAAGAGAGGAGCAAAACGTAAATATGTTGTGTCAAAATGTTCCATTTCTCCAACCTCAAAGTGTCACAGCTGCAATTCAGTCATAAAATGAACAACAAAAAAACGAACATTACCATTTTCCAAATAATCGAGAAACTGGTTCAGTAAGCATACATCACACTCTTTCAAGAAGAGTGAACATCAGCAATTATGGAAAAATTTCAGACAGTGGTCGAGCCAAATCAAGGAACCACTGTGAAATCAAGGCAGCAACATGTCCGAGAGGTTCAGGCACTGCACAATTGCAAGCCAGTAGTCCCCATTCAGCTTGGCCAAGTTGTGTACCATTTCCAGAATAAAATATTCTAAAATTATGAATTACTCTTGTCATGATGAGATAGTTGCCCTGCAGTTAATTTCTATCTGAAGTCAGGGCTGCCAATCTTTTGGTTTCCCGGTAGCTTTAACCAAATATGCAAAGAGACGCAGCTTGCCAAATTATTGATCAAGAGTTTCAGCATACTGCCTGTCTGGTAGGACAACAAACTGAAAAACTTGGTTTATTATGCTTCGGTTCCTTATCACTGCTTCAAAGACATTGAAGTTGTCATCACAATACAAGCTGCCAAAGCGATCAAAATCTACGATCTGCTTGTTTTGCCACAGACCTTCAGCAACACCCACATATTCATCAAAGAAATTTGCGAAGAAGGATAAAAACTTAGCGATAGTATTGTTAGTAGTTGTCATCACAACACAAGTTGCCAGAGATCAAAATCTACTATCTGCTTGTTTTGCCACAGCCCTTCAGCAATACCTTCACAATTCATCAGAGAAACTTGCCAAGAAGGATAAAAACTTAGTGATAGTCTTGTTAGCCAGCAAAAAGACTTTTTGCTTTTGCATAATCCCTGATGATCTGAATAGTAATCAGTTCAATTATGTCAACTTCATAAACATGCTACTTTCAACAATTGGAAAAGAACCATTTGGACTGGTCCCATTTGCTCGCGGTACGTGTAAAAGCCGAAGCTAGTGCAGCGTAACTGGAATTGCACTAAAATACCAGTACTGCGCACAGTACAAGCTACAAATAGCTTCTAGCAGTCAAATGGTGTCAATGAGCTCTTGCTAATATTTCTATGTGATTGTGGGTAGCAGACATATAGCTGCGTGCAGTACAAGCATCAGGCTAAGATGACCGGGATGAACAGGATGTTACGCCTGTTGGTGCCTACTTTGTGGCCGTACAAATTGGTCCCTTAAACTTATTTCATTTGCATTCCTCCGGTGTTTTAGTGCAATATAATGTGCGTTGTGAATGCTTCGGCTCTGGGTGGATATGGATGGAAAGCTTTTCCTCGCTCTATACTCGTTGGATGAGGCAAATTCATGTGGGATGGATGAAAAACCAAGTTATAATCATAAAGTGCATACAAAGAAAGTATCCAGGAAGGCAACTGACAAGCTTTAAGTCATCTAGAAGAGCAAAAAAAAAAATGGAGAAATTCGAAGATTTCAGTGCACACATGAGTGAAGACTTTTGCTCATACAAATGGCCTGTGATAACAACAAAAACCCTTTTTCTTACCAAGCTGCCATCGCTTTTATACTGAAATGGGTAATGGGATTATATTGTTACGGGAAATAATCACAGTACTGCAGTTGTCTACACCACTGAGGATGATCACAGCACTTGCACAGCACAGCCCTCGTCTGCGTCTTCTTCTTCTGGGGCTCTGTCGCACTTCTTTTTCGTCAGCACGGCCAGCGAATACCGCTCAGTAACACTACCCCCCTCGGGAAAAGCACAGTCCCGGTGCGTTCTACGTTTGTGAAACAGAACATGCATAATAGGGCTTCAGGCGGGACACATGCGCTATTTCCGAGGATGGCGCTCTGGACGAGGATTTCGGAGGCACAGATTCAACTTCGTATGTGACGTCTGTCACGGGCGCAGAACTCAGTAAGGGCCTGTGTAACGGGGCAGAAGTTTTTCACATAAGCCCACGCGACGGCACGGGAGCCACAGCAAGACGAGTGACCCAGGAGTGTAGTGGACATCACGGTGGCGACTGTCGTACCGAAACTTTTGAGAGTCTTGGGATGCAGAGAGCCTGGCGTGAGCTATCCGGCGGGCATCATGAGCGCGGGCTATGGCATCACTGGCGTAAGTACTGGTGGCGTCTGCCGCTGGTAGTGAGGTGTCGAAGGGCAGTAACGGATGTCGGCCAAATAACAGATAAAATGGGGAGTATCCAGCGGTAGAATGGACAGATGAATTGTAGGCGAATGTCACAAAGGGTAGATGAACGTCCCAATCCCGGTGGTCGTCAGACACATACATGGACGGCATGTCTGTGAGGGTACGGTTTAAGCGTTCCGTGAGGCCGTTGGTCTGGGGGTGATAGGCTGTGGTGAATTTGTGGCGGACGGAGCATGAACGGAGAATTTCGTCAACCACTCGCGACAGAAAGCAACGGCCATGGTCAGTTAGTAGTTCACGAGGTGCACCATGATGTAGAATCACGTTTTCTAGGAGGAAGTCAGCGACGTCTGTGGCGCAGCTGGTCGGGATGGCTGTGGTAATAGCATACCGCGTGGCATAATCGGTGGCGACGGCGATCCATTTGTTCCCTGAGGCGGAAACTGGAAAGAGCCCAAGAAGATCAACACCTACACGGGAAAACGGGTCAGTGGGTATGGGGATCGGCTGCAAATGGCCCGAAGGCAAAATCGTGGGCTTCTTTCGACGCTGACACAATTCACATGCGGCAATGTATCGCTGGAAGGAGCGGTAGAGCCCTGGCCAGTAGAAGCGTCGGCGCAGGCCGTCGTATGTGCGAGAGACACCCAGGTGGCCAGCCGTTAGAGCATCATGAAACTGGTCAAGGATGGTGGAACGCAGATGTTGAGGAACGACGAGCAAAAGGTCTGCGCCATCTGGTTGCATATTGCGTCGGTATAGGGTGTTCTCGTGAAGTACATATAAGGCAAGAGATGGGTCAGGTCGGTCGCAGGTCAGACGGAGGATAATGGAATGGAGCGAAAGATCTAAGTGTTGTTCGTCGGCAATGTTAGAAAAGGCCGACACAGACAAGACACATGCGTCATCGTCAGAGTCGGTAGGACTTGGGGAGTCGACGGGGTGACGGACAGGCAGTCTGCATCTTGGTGAAGCCGGCCGGACTTGTACACGACGGAAAATGTATACTCTTGTAATCGAAGCGCCCAGCGCCCCAAACGGCCTGTAGGATCTTTGAGGGAGGAAAGCCAACACAAGGCATGATGGTCTGTTATAACAGTAAAATGCCGGCCAAACAAATAAGGGCGGAATTTTGTAATAGCCCAAACAAGTGCCAGGCACTCTCGCTCTGTGATAGAGTAATTTTGTTCGGACGTAGATAAGAGGCGGCTGGCATACGCAATCACCCTTGTGCGGCCGTGGTGTCGCTGGGCAAGTATAGCTCCAATGCCATGGCCACTTGCGTCGGTGCGGAGTTCAGTATTGGCAGATGGGTTGAAATGGGCCAAAACGGGTGGAGTTGTTAGAGCAGCAATAAGTTCCGAGAAAGCTGCAACTTGTTCAGGTCCCCAGGAGAATGAAACGTCTTTCTTTAGGAGATTGGTGAGAGGACGAGCTAGCGCGGCGAAATTCGGGACGGATCGTCGGAAATACGAACATCGCTGGATGAACGTGGAGTGGGAAAATTTTTGACAGCACAAATCTTGTCGGGGTCAGGCTGAACGCCGGCAGCATTAACCAAGTGACCAAGGACTTTGATTTGTCGGTGACCAAAGCTGCACTTTTTGGAGTTTAGTTGCAGTCCCGCGCGGCGAAAAAGCGCTAGAATTGTAGAAAGGCGACGGAGATGGCTTTCAAATGTAGACGAGAAAACTATTACATCGTCAAGATAACACGAACAAGTGGTCCACTTGAAGCCTCGGAGCAAAGAGTCTATCATGCATTCGAAGGTTGCTGGGGCATTGCAAAGGACAAAAGGCATGACTTTGAATTGATAAAGGCCGTCAGGGGTGATGAACGCTGTTTTTTCACGGACTCTCTCGTCGACAGAGATCTGCCAGTAGCCGGAACGAAGGTCGATGGACGAAAAGTAGCTGGCTCCGTGCAAAGTATCAAGAGCGTCGTCAATACGCGGAAGCGGATACACATATTTTCTGGTTATCTTATTTAAATGACGATAGTCAACGCAGAATCTCCAACTGTTATCTTTCTTTTTGACCAACACAACAGGGGATGCCCAGGGGCTATTGGAAGGCTCAATTATGTCGTTCGCCAACATTTTGTCGACCTCTGTGGATGACGCGTCGCTCGGCAAGCGAAACACGATAGGGCCGCCTGTGAATAGGACTGGCGTCACCGGTGTCAATGCGGTGACTGACAACTGTGGTTTGACCCAATGGGCGGGTACCGAAGTCAAAAAGGTCACTGTAGGTGAGCGAAAGCTGTTTTAACTGCGGCGAATTCAGGCTGGAGATCAGCTGCAATCGTGCTTTTAACAGGATCAGGGCGCGATGTAGAGGACGAGGACGAGGGAGGGGTTGTAGGGACGGCATTTGGATTATCTTTAGTCAGAGCTGAAATGGCACAATCGGTCATCGGCGACAGCTCTGCTAGTGAAATTCCCTCGGGCAGAACTTGAGTTGATAAGCTGAAGTTAAGGACCGGGAGAGTGGCACGGTTCTGGGATATATGCACAATCAGATGAGGAAGGGTGACGTGCCGCTGCAAGATGACATCAATAATGGGACACGCGAGATAGTCGCCGTCTGGGACGGGTGGGAATGGTGACATAGGGATTTAGACGGCAGCTTCAGGAGGAAGGCGGCAGAACTGTGCTGATCGAAGGCGAAGGCGGGGTGAGCCGGAGGGGTCTTCAGAGCAGAGCGGAAGGTCCAAGTGAAGTAGGCCGGTAGAGCAGTCAATGAGGGCAGAGTGGGCTGTTAAAAAGTCAATGCCAAGGATAACGTCGTGGGGGCATTCTTGGAGGACGGTGAACAACACTGGAGCATGACGACCACCAATGGTAACTCGCGCTGTGCACATGCCAACCACAGCAGCAGGGCTTCCATTGGCGACGTGAACTGTGGGCGAGACGGCTGGAGTAAGAACTTTTTGAGGCGACGGCGAAATGAGGAGCTGAGAACGGACAGTTGGGCTCCGGTATCAATGAGAGCAGAAACGGGAACACCATCCACAAGGACGTCGATGCGATTATTTTGTAGGGCAGGGGTCAGCAGAGGTTTTTCAGTCCGGGTCACAAATGCAGCGTCACCTCCGGGAGCTGCATTGGCTAGTTTTCCGGTATGTGGCTGGAATAGGACGGGGACAAATGGCGGCGAGGAAGAGGAGAACGCGAGCGTCGGGTCTGCGGGGATGGTGAACGGTTGGCAGCACGAGCAGGGACACCGGGGTCAACAGTGGTCTGGTCGGGGCGAGGTGAATTGTAGCGAGGGGCATAGTCTCCGCGGCGGTCGACGTAGGTGAATTGACGAGATGGCATGTACCAACGGCTACGGCAGTGACGGGAAATGTGGCCAATGCGGGAGCAAGTAAAGCAGATGGGACGATTGTCATGGGTACGCCATTCATTCGGATTGCGGTGCCGATATCGGGGCGAGAAACCGGCGGTGGGTGAGGCAGCTGCAATCACTGGAGGGGCAGGTCCTGAATCCACGGTGTCGGTGCGGCAGGTAGAAGGGAGACCCATATTGGCCACCTCTTGGCGAACAACAGCCTGAATGAGTGATATTGTAGCCAAGGTATTGTCGGGGGTATGCGAGAGTGAAGCTGCAGGAGTCATTGCCTCGAGCTCTTGGCGGACGATGCGGGTCAAAGTAGTGTCATTAGTTGACGGTCGAGGAGGCGGAAGATCGACACAGGAAGAGCTGGCGGCCGTGTTCGGTAGCCGGTCGAAACGATGAGATATGCGTCTCTGTTTAGCTTGTTCGAAACGTCGGCACACTTGTAGTACAGAGTGCACAGTGGAACAATCCCTGCATAAAAGGAGGTTGAAAGCATCATCGGCAATGCCTTTTACTATGTGGCCGACTTTATCCTCCTCAGGCATGGCGTGGTCGACTTTGCGGCACAGGGATAGGACGCCCTGTATATAGGTGATGTAATACTCTGTAGACGTTTGCGCGCGAGAAGCGAGCGCCTTTTTGGCGGTAAGGTGGCGGCCAATGGGCTTTCCGAAGAGGTCGTGGAGTTTCTGCTTACAGATATCCCACGATGTGAGGTCCTCTTCATGGGTCTCAAACCACACCCGCGCTGTCCCAGTCAGGTAAAAGATGATATTAGCGAGCATAAGTGTGGGATCCCAACTATTGTGCTTGCTGACGCGTTCGTACAGGGCCAGCCAGTCGTCGACATCAACGTCGTCGGTCCCACAGAAGGTTCCGGGGTAACGGGGATGGGCCATGACGACAGCAGGTGCGGCGGCAGCAGATGTAGCGGCGTCAGTAGTCATAGTGGTGGTAACGATGCGTCGGCCGCTGCGGAGGTCCAGCTTGTGATGGGGATCGAAAGATTCACCTCCACCAAGAGATGTTACGGGAAATATTCACAGTACTGCAGTTGTCTACACCACTGAGGATTATCCCAGCACAGCCCTCGTCTGCGTCTTTTTCTTCTGGGGGTCTGTGGCACTTCTTTTTCGTCAGCACGGCCAGCGAATACCGCTCAGTAACAATATTACCTACTGGCATCATTAGGATAAACTTAGTGAGGTAGGGTGAAAAAAATAGGAGAGCAGGTGGGAGAGGGAGCCTGAGTGCCTTTGTGAACTGCACAAAAGGCAGCGACGAGTTCTTCAGATACACGCATCAAAGTGAAATTCCCTATTTAATGCAGTCACTTTACCGGGAAACGCCTTAGATCCTCACCTCCCTTTGGAGCCATCATTTCATCTAAAAGTGCAAGTTTGCCGAGTGCTAGTTAAAATGACTAAACTATGACGAACAAAGAGATGGGAAGCGAAAAATTTCTGGGAACAGCTTTAGCAACAATTTTCCACGTTGCCTGCGGCACAGCCTTCCAGCTGCAAGAGTACGAGACGTTTCCGAGCCCACTCATCAGGACATGTGACTCAGGTCTTATGTACAAAACAGAAGACTTCTGATAGTATTGTGTAGAAAGTGTAGCTTGGAATGAGCCCAGTTTAGCAATTACAGTAAACTCACTCTATTACAAACTTCTGGGAACGATGAAAATTTTTCACCTTGTCAGAAGCTCCACCTTATCGGGAGTGCTTTTAAAAATGGTTTAGTTTTATTTGTGGGGTTTAACATCCCAAAGCGACTCAGGCTATAAGAGACAGCGTTCTTTAACATGCACTGGCAACACACAGCACATATAGAGGCCTTGCCTTTTGCCTCCATCAAAAATCAGCCACCGAAGCTGGGATTCGATCCCGCATTCTTGGGCCCAGTAGTCAAGCACCCTTACCACTTCACCAACATCGCAGGGCTTTCAAAAGGATGTGCGACTATGCAGTGCGTGTCCAACTACCTTTTAAATGAGGAGAAATTACTGAAATGGCCGTGTAAGAGAGAAATAACTGCCAATTGAGTATTACAAATGGCGCATACAGAACATCCCCCATAAATAGCCTCCATGTCAAAACAAGTGAACCACCCCTCGCAGACAGAAGAACAATCCTTAGGTGTGCTTACGTGCCAAAAAAAGGTCAATCCCAAAACACCTTTGCCACTCTGTAGTCACAAAGTGCCCATCTAGAACACTTCTTAACAATAAACCGCTAGCAATAAACCGCTAGCAATAAGACCCCTAATTCTCCGTTATGAACAGATATGCTAGGAACTAAACATATATGATAAACTTCCAAATGTCCATAGTTCCAAACAAATTTCCCCATGGTACAGCTTCCCTTGTGTATGCGACCTCTCACTAACACAGTTTCGTAAAATGCAGACACCACCTGATCATAATACAAGAATTCCTAGCCTTGAAGGAAAAGTACAAAAACCACACTGCATTGTATACAGACGGTTCTAAAACAACTTTTTACGTTAGTAGTGGTGTAGTGGAAGAAAAACCTGAAAAAAACAGGCTACCTCTGTGTGCAACAGTTTTTACTGCCGATGTTATGCAGTCTCCTTAGCTGCGGAAAAGGTAGTAAAGTGCAACATCGTAAAAACTATAATCTACACAGACTCACTTAGTGTGATCACAGCACTACATGCCAGAAATGCAACACAACACTTATTAGGAAATATAATACATTGTATGAAACAGTTGAAACATGAGGACACAAAATTAAATTCTGCTGGGTGCCAAGTTGTCACGAAATCGGCGCACATGTTCATCAAGCAGGTATGGCGCGAGGCCCGCGCGGCGTCGCGTGCAAAACCATGGAGAGAAAAGCCTCCTTCCCCGCGCGGGAGAGTGCGTAGCTTTGCACGCGTTGCCGTCACCCTCTTTAGCATTGCTCAGGGAGGACGGTGGTTCATAGGCCTGGAATACGCCAGAAAATTCCAGAATCTTCTATGGGACCTAGCCAATGACGACGCGCGGCTCGACGGGGGGAGAAGGGAGCGCTATAACCAATGAAGTGTGTGTGCGCGCTAGCTTTGGCGTGTTTTAACAGGCAGACGCGGTGCGCCCTATTTAAAGAGACCGCGCCGCTTGTTAGTGAGTCAGTCAGTGTTTGCGACATGTTTGCTTGTGCTTCGGCTGGACTCCCGGGGACCACCCGCTGCTAGCAAGCCCACGGACCTGCAAGGGAGCGGCGCTCGTCTCGTATGGCGGCCACATCGTGACTCTTGAGGCATCGGTCTGCAACAATGCCCGGTGAACAATTCGGTGTTTGTTTATGTATCTCTCTCGTGTTTGATCTGTTGGAAAGCCTCTGTGTTATTGAATCATTCTGTAGTTGCATGCTTAGCGTTTGTATTCTGTGAACCTCTCGTCCGTGCAATTTTATTGTTTGTGTATTCCTCTGTATCGTCTCTTGCTGTGCATAAATTGTTTTGTTTGTTACTTCTGACTCCGACCCTTACTCTGGCTTGAACCGGCGACAGCTGGGCACCAAATGGCCACCCCCTTCTGTCACTACAAGGTAGTTGAATTCCGGCTGAGCTTGCCACGCAGGTCGAGGGCATCTCCTTCGCGACCGTAACAGCTACCCCCCCCTCACTCTAAGGGTGTCTGAGAGAGTGCGCACTGTTAAGGGCGCATCGGTAATAACACCCCCTAATTATTAACGGGTGACAATTATTCTGGCGTCCGCGACAGGACGTTTGGTGCACTCAAGCTCAGAGGACGGAGAAAGAGTTGGAAGAGTTTGCGAAGAGGTCGTAAACAGTGTAGCAGCAGAGCGGTAGCGAGAGGTAGTGCCGCGCGGAAGCGTTTAGGCGAAGTTCGCTAAGCAGTGTTTAGGCTACACCCAGACGGTTCGCGCTTCAGATATGAATCTGAGAGAGTTGATCGAGGCTGGCACCCAGCTGGGGTTGTCCGGGGCCGAACTGCGCAAATGGGTTAGCCAGAGAAAAAGAAGAGAGAGAGAAGAAAAGGAACGAGAGAGGGCTCGAAAGGAAGCCGGGGAAGAAAGATAGAAAAGAAACAAGGGAGGGCTCGAAAGGAAACCGAGGAAGAAAGAGAGCAGAAAAAGAACGAGAGAGGGCTCGAAAGGAAGCCGAGGAGGAACGAACGAGAGCAGAAAAAGAACGAGAGAGGGCTCGAAAGGAAGCCGAGAAAGAACGAGAGAGGGCTCGAAAAGAAGCCGCGGAAGAGAGAAGGCTCGAAAGGAGCGGGAAGAGGAATTTCAGCGAGAAAAGAAATTACTATGAGACTTCAGCTCCAAAACTCATGGAACAACAACGGTTTAGCTGAAGTGCATAGCTCCAGTGAAGGACATAGCAGCTTGCGGGTAGACGCAAGTAAATTGATGCCGAAATACGACGAGAGAAGAGACGATCTCGACGCGTTCCTCTTGCGTTTCGAAAGGATCGCCATAAATGCTAATTGGACAGACAGTGAATGTGCTACCATCTTGAGCACTTAACTTAGTGGCGAAGCATTGAGTGTGTTTGGAAGACTTCCTCCTGAGGATGCAGGCAGCTATAACAAAGTGAAAGCTGCATTACTTAAAAGGTTTAGATTTACGACGGATGGGTTTCGAGAGAAATTCAGGACTGGAAAACCTATGGACGGTGAAACGGCAACAGTATGTTGCGCGACTGAGTAATTATTTCAACCGCTGGACTGAACTCTCAAAAACTTAATTCCTGGGCAGCTGTCACCCTGGTCTGTCGCTTTATTTAAAAGAAAGAAAAGCGAATAACCTGGACGAAATGATGGATCTCGCAGACCAGTATTTGGAAGCCCAGGGAGGCGAAAATTTGAGCAAAATTGTAAATTCTGAAACCCCTCGAAAGCCCAAATTCCGGCAGACACAACTTAGCATGAAGTCAACCCCGAGGTGTTATCTCTGCGGACAACTAGGCCACATCGCACCTAACTGCCGCAAACTCGTAACCAACAATCCATCCTCGTGTTGGAAATGCGGACAGAAGGGCCACAAAGCGATGTCGTGTCCCGACGTTGAAAAGGCAGCTCCGCAGGCGGCATGCGCGAGGACTCCGTCAGAGTCGGAATGTCGCCTAGAGGAAGAAGATGCCGATGGCTTTGTTGAGCTGAAGAACGGCAGGAAAGTCCGCGTGGTGCACGGCCTAGAGGAGGAGGAAGCAGAGAAGCTTGTTAATCGGAAGAAGGACAAAAAACTCCGGGTGGTGAACGCCGTAGTACACGCGCAACCTGGATCTGCGGTGAATCGTATGCCGGTTTCGAGGGAAAAGATAGAAGAAAATCAGTTTCTGTGCTACGAGATACAGGTAGCAGTGCCGTAATCGTGAAACGGAGTTTGATTCATAAGAATGATCTGACCGGTGAGAAATGCCCTGTGAGGCTCATTGACGGCTCAATTCAATTGCTACCTGAGGCAAAATTGGAAGTGCAAACGCCATATTATTCTGGAAAACTGACACCCCTTTGCATGGAATGCCCTATCTATGATTTGGTACTGGGCCATATCAAGGGCGCAACATTTCCCGAGGATCCTGATCAAAGTCCCGCGCCTGTGCGCTGCAAGGAATCTAAAAAAAAAAAAGGCAAGGCGAGGAAAGCAAGGCCATGAGAAGCCGGATGAAAAGCCTCGAGACAAGAATAAACAAAAGGAAGCCCCTCAGGAGGAAACCGAAAAGAAAAAGACGGCTCAGGAAATTAAGTCAGGAATGCCTAGGCCGTCGTTGATGCAAGTAGCCCAAGTGTTTCTGCTGCTTATGGGGACATTACTTGGAATATTTCACCTTGAGCGGAAGGAATGCCGGTGCCTAGGAAAGAGCACTACTACAGTGATTCTTTTTGTTGGTCTGTGCGCGTTGGCACAGGTTCCCGTATATCCGTCGGCGCTACTGGTTGTAGGGGCAACTATCAGCACACATTGGTTGTGTGATTTGCAAGGGGACTATAAGTCATGCCGCAGGGAATTTTCAGTAGCCCGATCGGGAAACATAGAAGCGTCTCAAATGCGAGAGCCTAGAGCGTAGGCAGAATCCCTGGCGGACAGAAGCGTGTCACGTACTGATCGCGGGTTAGAATTTTTTTTTTTTTGCGAAGTTTATTGCCTCAGGGCATAAGAGGAATGTCATGATGGATGAGGGGTGTGGTCAAATAAATAAAAAAAGGTTGGCTGATGCAATGAAATCGAGGAGTGAACGATGATGCGGTCCCAGTGTCCGAACAGCATATGACTCCGGATTATGGGGGGAGAGGCCAGCTGCCACCAGGTGCCGGATCCGCGTTGGCTTCAACGCTGGGCAATCCCACAGTAGGTGATGGATGTCTGCTTCTATATTACTCTCGGAAATTTAGGTTTGTGCGCTTCGCATTTGAAGAGCTGTGTGTTGTTGATTCCTATGTGTATCCAACAACAGTGTGGTGCTATGTTTGTGAACATCATGGTATTGATGTGTGAATTTTGTAATGTGTTATTACAGTTTGTGAAATTTGTGCAATGTGTGTGATGTGGATATTTGCCCCATATATTGTGAGCGCATGCATGTGCGCGCGATTTTCGTGGTTGTTGTGAATATTGTGGGACAATATTCTTTAAAGGAGGGGCAGTGTCACGAAATCGGCGCACATTTTCATCAAGCCGGTACGGCGCGAGGCCAGCGCGGCGTCGCGTGCAAAACCATGGAGAGAAAAGCCTCTTTCCCCGCGCGGGAGAGCGCGTAGCTTTGTACGCGTTGCCGTCACCCTCTTTCCCATTGCCCGGGGAGTACGGTGGTTCATAGGCCTGGAATACGCCTGAAAATTCCAGAATCTTCTATGGGACCTAGCCAATGACGACGCGCGGCTCGACGGGGGGAGAAGGGAGCGCTATAACCAGCGAAGCTAAGTGTGTGTGCGCGCTAGCTTTGGCGCGTTTTAACAGACAGACGCGGCGCGCCCTATTTAAAGAGACCGCGCCGCTTGTTACTGAGTCAGTCAGTCAGTCAGTGTTTGCGACGTGTTCGCTTGTGCTTCGGCTGGACTCCCGGGGACCACTCGCTGCTAGCAAGTCCACGGACCTGCAAGGGAGCGGCACTCGTCTCGTATGGCGGCCACAGCGTGACTCTTGAGGCGTCGGACTGCAACAGTGCCCGGTGAACAATTTGGTGTTTGTTTATGTACCTCTCTCGTGTTTGATCCGTTGGAAAGCCTCTGTGTTATTGAATCATTCTGTAGTTGCATGCTTAGCGTTTGTATTCTGTGAACCTCTCGTCTGTGCAATTTTATTGTTTGTGTATTCCTCTGTATCGTCCCTTGCTGTGCATAAATTGTTTTGTTTGTTACTTCTGACTCCGACCCTTACTCTGGCTTGAACCGGCGACAGCTGGGCACCAAATGGCCACCCCCTTCTGTCACTACAAGGTAGTTGAATTCCGGTTGAGCTTGCCACGCAGGTCGAGGGCATCTCCTTCGCGACCGGAACAGCTACCCCCACTCACTCTAAGGGTGTCTGGGAGTGTGCGCACCGTTAAGGGCGCATCGTTAATAATACCCCCTAATTATTAATGGGTGACACAAGTAACATAGGTATAAACGGAAATGCAAGACCTTATGCGTGTGCTGCAGCCGCCCAGAATGCAAAAACAGAACAAGTAAATGTACCTCATACAGATGTCATAAAATATATACAAAGAAGATAAGAGAAATGGCAGGATTTATGGGACAAAGAAATCAAGAATAAGTTGCACGTCCTGAAGCCTGTGGTAGAGGAATGGAAAACATGTAGCCACCAAGAGCGTTTCGTTGAAGTGGTTCTGTCGTCTTCGTATTGGTCACACACAACCTTACACATAACTTTTTACTAACGAAACACGATCAGCCTACTTGTGAAGAATGTGGAGACGTGCTCAAAATCAGCCATATCCTAATTAGTTGTAAAAGGCTTGAAGATCTATGACAAAAGCACTTCCCACAACTTTACAATGAACATATACCATTCCACTCAAGCTTACTTTTAGGAGAAAAGTCACTCATTGACATTTCCTGCATATTTTTATTCCTAAAAGAAGCAAAGTATCTAAATAAGTTATATAACCTATAATAACTTCTAAAAACCTTAACAAAGGCCAGATTCTAATCCTAGCTTTTCTAATCCCTTAACAAAGGCCAGATTCTAATCCTGGATTCTAATGGTGGCCTCAGTTGCCTATGTGCCATAAAACACAACACAACACTTCACCAACATCGCAGGGCATTCAAACAGGATGTGCGAGTATGCAGTGTGTGTCCCAACTACCTTTTAAATGAGAAGAAATCTCTGGAATGGCCTTGTAAGAGAGAAATAACTGCCAATTGAGTGTTACACTTGATGCCATTTTACTCTTCATGGATGAAAGGTATTGTGCACCTAAGACTTTTATTGGCCCTCATTTTACTCTTCATGGATGAAAAGTATTGTGCACCTAAGACTGTTACTGGCCCTGCTGTTCTTTTGTGAAAATTTTGCAGCTGCCACAAAAAGAAAATATCTCTCTCTACTTTCTGAGAAATCCATCGATTATCTCACATTGTTTGAAAAACTGCGCTAACAGCTGCATCGCAAATAACTAGGGCACATTGGGTGATAACTTGTGCACCCTGTTTCGTTTCGATCAAACTTGCGATCTCCCATCACACCAGTAACCCACACTTTGTCTTTCTAAATAGCTGTGATAGTACTTTGGACATTGCCAATCATGTAGCTACGGTATGGACAGATTGTAGCTCGCACTGCTCACACCTCACGTCTCGCACCACGTGGCACAAGTGGCATTGGTGTTATGCTTCACATCATTGCTACTACAGACGGTGCTTTGGGAAAAACCCATCGCTGATCATAAGTGGTTTAATTGTGTTACTTGCATACTAAAATTGTAAAAACTCAGTTGAGGTAGAGTACAGCCAATTTGCTGTTCTTCAGCAGTAAAGGCCATGCAAGAGTCACCGCAAGCCTCTGGTCGGTAAGGCTGGCTTTACCGCGCAACAGTTGGTATACCGAACGCGTGCTTCTCTACATCACAGCAGCGTCGCCCTGAAAACAAGCATGACAGATTGAAGGCGACTTTCATCTTGATCATCATCCACCGGACTATACCCACTGCAGAGGGCAAAGTTCTATCCCATACTACACTATTAACCCGGTCCTGTGCCAGGTGCATCCACTTGACCCCTGTGAACTTCTTAACCTCATCCACAGACCTAACTTTATGCTGCCCCCTTTTGCGCTTTCCTTCCCTTGGAATCCAATTTGTACCCTAAGTGACCATCCGTTGTCCTTTATTCGCACTACATTTCCTGTCCAAGTCTATTTCTTCTTGATTTCCACTAGAATGGCAGTAACTAGAGTTATTTCTCTGATCCACTCTGCACACTTCCTATCTTTTAATGTTACCCTTAAAAGTTTTCGTTCCATAGCCCTCTACATGGTCCTCGACTTTCAAGCAACTTTAAAGCAGACTCAGCATTGACCTTGTCTAGTGGTTTGCGGCACTAGCATTGCAAGCTGGTGCCCGAGACTGTGCAGCCAAACCTGGCTCTACGCACGAAAAATTATTGTCAGGTGCCATTAGAAGAGGCACACTTGCAGAGACATGGCGTGCAGTTCGATATATTGGACATTCCGTTTCACAGGGGTTCTAAATGCAAGCACCACTTTGATACTTTTGGTTGAGATTTTCAAGGGGACCTTGGGAGAGTTAAATGTAACGAATAATTCGATATATCTGAGATCGATTGTGTTTCCTTCTTTGAAAGCCGGCCAGCACAAACTTTTGTCAGTGCATTGACATTCTTATTGATGGAATCTAGTCCCTTAAAGGAAGAGCCTAAATGCCATTTAGAGTCTCTCAGTTTACGACTGCTGTTAATCTAGAGTACACAAATTCGCCTTGCACCGTAGCTCAGGACAGGGTCAGGCTACGTAGTGATGTCTGTTCATTCCAAATGGGGCCGATTGTAGAAGACGCACAGTTCCAAAAGACTTGCTTCTGGAACATTTTGCACAGATTACCATTGAACTGCCAGCTAGCAAGCGGTAACTCCTTTTAAATTCTGAAGTCTCAGTAGTTGGGGCTAGTTGGTCATCCGGGAGTTCTTTGAGATCTGTTTGTGCAAAGAACTGAAAACAGAGGTCAAGAAGTGAGTAGCGAGACAGTAGGCAGCTAGCATGCCTCCCATCTGCTCACTTTTTCTGACTCCATCATTAATCTGGCAGATTCAACTTTTTCTGAAGTGCACAGTATTTTGAGTGTTCTTGTTTCTTGGTTTCCACGTATTTACTCTTAAACTAAATAAAATACTATATGAAAACTGAAGCAGGCTCTGGCAGTAAGTTACCTCAGCCCACTGACAAGGAAACCACTTTACTGACTGAAAGTGGAGCTTTTGTGATCTAGAAAAGGAAAACAAGAAAATATCACACAGGTGTCGTCACTACCTGATGGCTTTGAAAGCTGCAAGCATTCAGGCAAGATACATTGATGCAATTTTCTTAATACAGATACCAGGAATAAGCTTAGATTTAACAATATTCTCTTCAAAATTGTGCTCACGGAATTCTTCCTGGTACATAAATCTTGTCTCTAGTAACGAGGAAACATTTTTGAATGCAATTTGCTTGAAAACATGTCTTTTGCTGCCAGACAAGTGTCAACATACCCAAAAAGGGCCGAAGAAAGAATTTTTCTCAATACCAGAAGTTGGATGTGGCTCTACTTCCTGTTAGAGGGTGGTTAGCACATTTTCTCATAGTGGTGACAAAGCCTGGTAGCCGCAAACGAGCAGACTGGTGTTGCATATAAATAATCTCTTTTTGGGCTCACTTGCACCCACAAAAGAACTAATCAATTCGGTAGCAGGGATAACAAGAAGCGTGCTCGCTGATTATCGAAGAGAGAATGCCCGCTGCATGCAGCAAAGCTCAATTTAAAGTCGCAGGCAACATCGAGATAAACCAGCTAACAGATGTTGGGAAGGTCTGAAACAATGCGGAAGCAGTTACGCTTGCCGGCAATGCTTCGAGACTAATCCCAGCGCGTATCACGCTACGAAGAAAGTGACAAAGCCACGTTTCGCAACACCAAGCATGAACAAGCAAAGATCACAAAATAGTTCCATGTGCTACTGTCATAGTGATAAGGCCGCATGCCGACATTTGTTAAAAGCAACAAAATAAAGATTTCAAACCTTTGCGGCAGTTGTCTTGAGTCTTTTTTGTGCCTGTGTTTTTGGGCGATGTGGTTTAAACCTTAGCTGGTCCACAGAGAGAGAAAAGGGTTCTCTTTATGTCCCTTTCTTTCTGTCCGTTCTTTCTTCCCCATGTTGTGTGCGTCCAGGGTGCTCAGAGGGTGAAGTGAAACCTATGGGACGCCCTGTCACGTGGACCTCTGGCACATCCACCTGAAGGACATCCAGGGAAACTTCGGCTCAGGGGCTCTGCTGGCACTCAACCTCTTCATGGGCACCCTGCTGGTGAGAGGTCTGCTTGGCAGACGAGACGCTGTGTTTGTTCTCAAAAGAGGGTGTTGAAGTGTAGTGAGATTGGAGCGAGGTACGTGCATGCAAGGAGTGCGGATGAATTTCCAGTGTGCTTAGCTATGAGTCAAGGACTCGTTTATAAATATTTATGAAATCTAGACTCCCGCCGACAAATAGAGCAAGCACAGAACGGGTACACAGTAGAATCTCGGTGACGCTGCTTTCGATGTCAGCTTCCAGTCTTCCTGTGTCACTTTTGTGTAGCTACGAAAAACTATGCATCCAAAGACAAGGTTAGGTGAAGATGCCACCAGATGAAGCCACCTGCTGCTTTGCACAGTTTCACAAAGGCATTGTACAAGAATTTGTGCGTCTGGGCAGACTGCCCTGTTGTGATGCCTGCCCACTTGCAATCATCCTGCTTCCAGATGGGATTTGTGACTGTGCCCCAGCTGATCTACGATCGGTTCGCAATAGCCATGTGGTCTGACTACTCCGCCTAAATCGGCTAGGAGCAGGCCTTTGTCAACACCGTCATGGAAGCGGTGAGTCTTTTGCAGTGAGTGCGGTTTCTTTCAATCTTTTTCTTTGTTCTGTAGTCCGTATATATTATGTACTGTTTGCAATACTCTTCCTTGCATTTGTGGATGGCACATACCTTGTAGCTTTCTATTGAGCCTGAAACAGCACCACTCGCTTAATATGTCACATAAATTCATATGGTAAAAAAGGCCCAGTTCTTTCCTCTTTCCCAATATAGCACACACCACCGTTTTTAAGAAAAAAATCTTTATTGGAGTACTTCCCATTTTATTTCAGTGTATAACTTTTGTGCCCTTTTGAAAAACGAGTTATAGGATTAAATATTTTGACTTGTAAAAATCATTTCTTTTTTTTGTCTCAATTTGAAAGCTTTTGAAAAGTGCCAGGGATTGCAGATGCCAATTAATGCAACCTACCAAATGGAAAGGAACATTTCATAATGGAAAGTTCGTGCTTCGAAGCCTCCTTCCTTGTCTGTCTTCAGCACTGGCCAATGTACACGTATTCGAGTGAGAAGCTTTTGATTCTGGCAAAGTAACTATGCTTGAGAAGAGAATTATGGTTCAAAGAAAAAGTTTTAAGGTTTAAGCATGTCTTGAACTTAGTCATGGAGTAAAAGCTGCACATGTTGTAGCAATAGCCTCTTTAACACCAGCTTTTCAATCCTCGGGTGTTTTTCATACCTTTTATAAATTAAAGGTGCCTTATACTTTTGGGTGTACACCATGGAATGGTGGATACCTACACCTACCCAAGCCAAGGTCATGTTTTCATAACTTTTATTGGCTTATAGGAAAGGAAAGAAACAGTATTTGTCAGACTTAAGGAAAGGGAGGAAGGTGGGAATAAATGCAAATGAGGCCATGGAGTGATAGCCACCTGGGGCTGTGGCCTGTCCTTTGCCTCTTCTAGTGCAGGTCCTGTTTCCAGACACGGTGATAGGACTGGCTCGACCAGTTTGAGCGAGTGGCCAAGATCAAACAGTGGAGCGCTAACCAGAAGCTTTGCAATGTTTATTTTACCCTTCAGGATAATGCTAGAACGTGGTTTGAAAACCACGAGGCCAGCTTATCCACATGGAATGACTTCCGCTGCCAGCTGGTAGACACTTCTGCGAGAACTGACCGACGAGACAATGCGCTGTGCCTGCTTGAAGTGCGCGTCCAGAAGCCGAATGAGAGCGTGGCTATGTTTGCGGAAGACATGGCTCACCTTTTTCGCCGTGCCGACCCTGATATGAGTGAGCCAAGGAAGCTATGGCATCTCGTGCATGGCATCAAAAAAGGTGTTTGCCGGCTTGGTACGCAACCCACCTAAACTGAGTGAGTTCGTTAAGGATGCTATGGCTACAAAACGAGCCCTCTAAGACTGGCCCGCCAGTACAGCCGACCTGTTAACTGTGCTCCGACTGCGGTGGCGCTGAATGCAACCGATAAGGCCACTTTTCGAGACCTCTTTAGAGAAATTGTCCTTGAGCTGCAGCGAATTACGGCTACGAAGGCTCAGTCATCAGAGGCCCTCGTGGAAGCTGTCAAGAATGAAATTCGGTATGCCTTGTCACCATCTGCACCATGCAACCAGACTCACTCCACCGACAACGCGGCAGCCATTTCGGAATCATATCACGCTCCACAACCGGTCAGCTTCACAGCCGACATTCCTGCATATTACCACGAGCCGCAACCCGAGAGCTATGCCGCAGTCCTTTGTCGCCTGCCTCCAGACCATGCCCCACCGAGATCATCGAGCCGTCAGGAGATGCGATTCTTCCAGGGGCCTCAGTGGGCGCCTTCCAGGCGCTCTCAACCACGCCGAACTCACAGGTGGCAGAGTTATGACAGCCGACCACTCTGTTTCTACTGCGGACAACCTGGCCACGTGTATCGGTACTGCCCATACCGCGAAGAGAGACAGGCCTTCCCACCTGCTTCTGCTCACCACCACTTCAACGCTGACTCTTCCCAAATCGAGGACGACCCTCTGGTCAGCAGGGAAACCAAATCACTGGGCTTCTGCCGCCGCTCCTCCCCATCAACACAGCGTTATTCTTCGCCGATGCGTCGTAGCATTGCTGACGTTAGCGGACAGCGGTCTCCGAGCCCTCGCCAGGGAAACTAACAGCCGCAACCTCGCGAGAGGAAGTTGCAACCAGTCAAAAAGTGTCAAAATCCTCACCACCGCCACAACTGCCAACAACCTGTGCTTCTGACGCCGCTGTTGACATTGACATTGCCACATTACCGCCGAAAATGCCGCACCAGATGAGCAGCCTTGATGACGAAGTTGACAGCGCCGACCGTGCCGCACTTCCGCCACAAATGCCGAAAGAGACGAGCAACCCAGATGAAGTTGTTAGTGCTGACCTCGCTGTTTCTATTGATGGGCTGGAGGTACATGCTCTGGTGGATACTGGGGTGGATCTTTCAATTATTATCCAGAAACTGGCTGATACGCTGCGCAAAGTAAAAACCGAATGTTCTGGGCCAGTAATTAGAAGTGCTGGGGGTCAGCTACTGGCACCGACAGGGAAGTGCACTGCCCGGTAGGAATGGGAAACACGGTGTTTGTTTGCAGGTTGTCCCTGACTGTTGCAAAGACCTCATCTTGAGCATGGACTTTCTGCGTTTTCATGGGCCTGTAAGCATTCGGGACAGCGTCGTTGCCTTCACCAAGAATTATGGAGACCTTGGTTATGCGGAAGTACCTCTGATGCCCTTATGCGTCGTCACCAATGTGACGGTGACATTACCTCCGCGGTCATGCTCTCTGGTTCAAGTGAAGTGCGACCCCGGCGCATACCGGCAATGGTATCACCAAAAGGGCAGTCACCCTGGTATTAAGCCGAGGTGTTTCTGTATCTCGAGGGCTAGTCAGTGGGCAGACCGAAGTGGTGCTGAAAAACTTCAGCGACGAGTCAGCAAAATCCGAGCGGCACAACTGTGGCCTTTTTCGACATCCTCCCCAATGCGCAGCACTGCTTCTCACTGCAACAGGATCAATGTGCAAGACACCCGTTACCATCGTCACTGTGAGTCCAAATTTGTCTTCTTCAGAACGGGACCGCCTTTTGGATCTCATAAATCAATTTCGAGACTGCTTTGCTTCCGAATCGCGGATCGGCCAAACGTCTTTGACAAAACATTGAATCATCACGGATGACTTAATTCACCCTATTCGACAAAATCCTTACCATGTGGCTCCGAAAGAAAGTGACGCCATTTAGCGCCAGGTGCCCAAAATGCTTTGAGACGACATTATTCAGCCATCACAGAGTCCCTGGGCTTCCCCCGTGGTACTTGTTAAGAAGAAGGACGGCAGCTTACGATTTTGCATAGACTACCGCAAGCTCAACCAAGTGACCGAAAAAGACATCTACCCTCTTCCTCGCATCGACGATTCTCTTGGTCGCCTACGAAATGCACGTTACTTCTCATCAGTGGACTTAAAAATGCATATTGGCAGATAGAAGTAGAAGAGAGGGATCGGGAGAAGACAGCATTCGTCACTCCCGATGGATTGTATGAGTTTAAGGTCCTTCCTTTCGGTTTATGCTCGGCACCAGCAACATTGCAGAGGCGGATGGACACTGTGCTCTAGGGACTTAATGGTCCACAGAAACGGTCACCAAGAAGCCACTGATAAATGTGTTCAGTGTGTAGAACGAATCCTTTTGAACATTAACCCAAAGTATAATGCCCTGGAACAAAGCCAGCGATTTTATATTAATTTTTAAAAACAGCGTTTTTTATAATTCGTGGGCAGAGAGGACGTCGCTTGGAACTATTTTCTTAAACCGTGACGTCACGGGTGAGTTGACTGGCAAGGCTTGCTAGAAGCTGCCATTCGCTGTGGCCATTGCAGCCATGACGTCACGGACACACTTTCGGTAGCTGCAAAAGTCGTCTGCTCATGCGCTGCGCGAGCTCCTCAGGCGCCTCCTCAGGCGTTGAAGCACCGCACGATGGCAGGACCTCCCCGAAGGCCGTAAACACCACTGCCGCGGTCCCTCCTCCCGTATACCGTACGCGAACGACATGGCGGATCGCTAGCGCCGATGTCCGAAATAAAGCGTGCTAAAATTTGTTGACGTCTAGAATACTGAGCCGAATATCATGTGTGAAGCCCTCGTGAGGATGGCTGACCAGCCGCAAATTGCTGTTAAGAGCGATAGCCATGATACAAGCAAGTTTCTGCTCAAGCCTGCTGCCGCTGGTAAATTTCGGCTCATCCGATCTGCTCGTACTAGCTCTGCGATTAATGCGTAGCCAGGGTTATTCCTATAATTATTTTAATATGGCAGGATAGGATTCACAATAAAGCAGTTTCATAAGTAGACGATTTACGACGGCTTTGATCAGTTCCAAAGCGCCGACCGCCGCGGCTTCCAAGCGAAACAATTTAGGCCTAGCGACGACTAGGGACGGTCACGCACGGCGCCGTCGTTCGCCGCGCTCGCGCTCCCCACCCCCGTGGTAAAGTGTAACGTACCTCAGCCTGCTTGCGGCATCCCGTGCTGCAAGCATTGCAAACTCGTGTACTTTCATTACAGCTAAGGCTGCTCATTTGTTGACGTTCTGCTCAGCAACAAGACGTTCAAACGATACTGCAGGCAGGACAAGGCTTTAGTACGCAGTCACTGCGCTGTCGGCCGTAATCAAAGACGTCGGGCGGCACAGTTGACACCGCATATTCTATACATTGATCTTTGAACGTAATACAGTGGGCAAATGAATAACTGAAGCAGACCCGCTTGTACGTTTCACGCACTCAGGCGCCGACGAGTAGCCTCCATCAAAAGACGCTGCCATAACCTCGGCTAACGACACAAACCGAGGTCGCCAAGTTTGTTTTGCGATAACTGCGGTTCGTGGTGTAACCATGGTTTGGTCCGCCATGTACCATGAGCTAACCCCGGTTTCGCGAAATCGCGGTTACGCTGCGCGCACTGCCAAACTCCTCAGTGTGCGAGCGAGGACGGGTTGACCCAAGTATGCCAGCGAGCGAGCACGCGGCAACCGGAAGTTAGTCGAAGTGATGATGTATTTCTGGGCGGAGCTTTGAACTTGCTTGTATTCTTTATTTTTTTTATGACTCCCTTCGGCGTACGAGTTGAGAGGGAAACTTGGAAGGGTCATTTTTAATCGCCTATATCTCTGGTGTTGCAGAAGGTAGATCGAACATTTTTGCGAGAATGATGGGTGGTTCAATATCTATCAGTGGTGTTATGGCGTTGTTTACCCTTCTTGGTGACCCATTTCTGTCGACCTTGAAGTGGCAAACATGCCTAGTGTATCTTGGCGACGTGATTGTGTTTTCGGCCACATTTGAAGAGCATCTATGCTGCTTGCAAGCTGTGTTTCAGGCCATACGATTTGCGGGCCTCACACTAAAACCTGAGAAGTGCCACTTCGGTTACGAGGAACTGCAGTTCTGAGGTCACGTCTTTAACCAAGAAGTTGTCCGGCCTGATCCTGAAAAGCTCTCCGCAGTCGCCAAGTTCCAACACCTACGGACAAAAAGACATTGCGGCGCTTCCTGGGTCTTTGCACCTATTACTGTCGGTTTATTGCTGGCTTCTCACGAATTGCCTGGCCATTAACTTCACTGACGCCTGACAACGCTGTCTTTCGCTGGGGTGAAGAAGAGCAACAAGCTTTCAATGAGCGGCGGAGGCGTCTACAGACACCACCTGTCCTGGCGCACTTTGATGACGACGCCCCTACACTGCTTCATACGGATGCCAGCAACGTGGGCTTAGGTGCTGTGTTGGTGCAGCGCCAGGATGGTGTGGAAAAAGTAATTGCTTACGCCAGAAGGACCCTATCTAAAGCAGAAGCGAACTTACTCGGCAACCGAAAAAGAATGCCTTGCAGTAGTATGGGCGGTTATGAAGTTCAACCCTTATTTGTACGCTCACCCCTTTCAAGTCGTTAGCGACCATCACTCTCTCTGTTGGCTGACAAACCTAAAGGACCCTGCAGGGAGACTCGCGCGCTGGAGCCTTTGATTACAAGAATTCGACATGGCAGTTATTTATAAACCTGGAAGGAAGTACACGGATGCTGATTGCCTTTCGCGAGCGCAGGTTGAACCTTCCACTATGACCGATGAAGACACTGCACTTTTAGGTGTCGTAGATGACGCAACGTTTTCCCAACAGCAGCGAGAAGACCAGAAACGCTCTCTCTTATTGATTTCTCAGAAAAGCGAACTACAGTTGTGCCTAAGATTTTGGCGCGAGTAATATCTTAATTTTTTATTCGCATCAACGTCCTTTACAAGAAGAACTTCCGCCCTGGGGGAAATACATCTACTCGTCGTCCCATCGGCTCTCCGCAGTGAAGTTTTTTCAAGCGTGTCACGACGAGCCAACCGCCGGTCACCTAGGCTACACCTGCACTTTTGCTAGAGTGCAGCATGGATACTACTGGCCAAAACTGCTTGCGACAGTAAAACACTATATACGTACGTGCATAGACTGCCAGTGCCGTAAATCGCCACCTGTAAAACCAGCTGGCCTACTCCACCCTCTACAAGTGCCAACCACACCTTTTAAGCAAATCGGCATGGACCTCCTGGGTCCATTTCCGATGACCACAGCCGGGAATAAATGGATAATCCGATTATCTAACCGGCTACACGGAGACCAAGGCTCTGCCAAGGGGTACCACCACCAAAGCAGCTTGGGTCTTTGTTGAGAACATTGTCCTGAAGCATGGCACTCCAGCACTCATAACTGACCGAGGAACTGCATTTATGGCCGAACGTTTGGAGCCCGTTCTCCGCCTCAGTGGTACCAGTCATCGAAAAACTACAGCCTATAACCCCCAAACCAATAGGTTAACGGAATGCCTCAATAAGACCATCGCAGACAGGCTTTGATGTACATCGACGTGAACCACAAGAATTGGGACGAAATTCTTCCCTACGTCACGTTCGCCTACAATACAGCACGCCAAGACACCACTCGTATGACACCATTCAGCCTCCGTCACGGCGACCAGTAACAACTATGCTGGATGCAATGTTGCTCCCGAATGCCTACACCAATGATCTCGATCAGGACGCCAAGGAATTCACTCAGCGTGCAGAGGAAGCTCGACAACAAGCGCATGTGCGGATCAAAAATCAGCAAGAGCATGATGCACGATGCTACATGTCATGTACGAACCTGGCGATAAAGTGTTGGTCTGAATGCCTATTCGACACCGTGGACTCTGAAATCTATTGCGGCGATACTTCGGGCCCTATGTTGTTCAGCGACGTTTAACCGACGTTACTTATGAGGTGGTACCAGACGAGCTGTCGACATCAAAGCGACGCCAGCAACAAGCAGATGTCGTCCACGTTGTGCATATGAAGCTGTACAACTTGGACGGACCTTGACCTCCTACTTCCTTTCATACTCATTGGGACGATGCTTCCTGAGGAGGGGGGCAAATGACGCATAGAAGACGACGCTAAAGATGACATCTGGGACGACAAGCGCGAGCCTGGAAGAGAAAGAAGCTTGAGCCCAAGACTTGTTCCGGTCGACCATTCAAACAGTCTACCTTTAGGCCTTTGTCATTCGACTGAGATGTGACAATATACAGAAATATAGATGCATAATATATAACATCTTGCGAGGCCCCAAAGCTAGAAAGACGTCCAGGGACCTCCTAGCAGAAAGTTATTGATATTAATGTATGCTGTGCATGCAAAAGTTCCAGCAATTACTGAGATTTGACAGGAACAGGGTAACGGGGCTAACAGAAAAGAGGGGAGATAGAGCTAAGCCCCATGCTTGTATGTTCAGTTTCTGTCTTTGCCTTGAATATGTATACATATTCAGGAAGATATGTCCTAGCATTTAAATAAGTTACTACCGCATAGATAATGAAGTTTATTGTACAAAGACCAAATGCATGCAGTAGTAGGGGCTACCCTAAACTTAGCATAAGTATCCCATAGTGCGATTGATCATAATAGGGTAATGGATACTTATGCGCACATTTCATTTTCTTTTTTTTTTCTTTTTTTTCTTTTGCTTAAGAAAATTTGCTATTGCAGCTGCAACTTTGTAAATTTTCTTAGAGTTTGTTTCCTTTCCTGCTTGTATCATGTACAAGTGCAACAAAATAGGCAGGTCGTTTTTTTTAATACGTTATATGAATTATCTCTTTCGTGCAAGACAGTGTTTTCCAAGTGTTGTCTTATAAAACTGCTGGTTGCTGGAAGTGTTTCAAATAAGCGAAGAGCCAATACATTTTATGGAAAGCACATCTTAGAGCAGTTCAGAGCAAGACATTCGCCTTCACACTCGCTACGTTCCCAGCCTGACCCGGTCGTACAAGCAGAACTATACCGAAACTTCGATCGGAGTCAAGGACGTGTACTCTGCCAAGGTATTCTCGGCCTGGGACTTCAGCATTGCTTCCCGCGACACAGCCATGCTCAAGTCACGCAGCATCTACAATGAGCTCAAGGTACGGCTGGCAACATCACCATGGCAACATAACTATTCATGAGAGGAGTCACTCACGCCGACTACCTTGAGCCTGAGCAACAATGTGTGAAGTTGTATTATAACATTCAGTAGTACAAGCTACAATGCGCAAGGGGTGACGGAAAGTCAGGTCTCGATGCATAGACAGCCCAACGGAGCCCGAAATTTATCCATTAGGCTCTCAAAGGCAAAAAATAAAATTTCATTTAATATGTGTACTACGTGAATGCCAGTGCAAAAGTGCATTGATTTCTTGTGAAGCAGAAACTTTTTAAAGGGTTCACTTCGTGCATGTTGCTACTCATGCCGTGCAATAGTACAGTCGGGGACAAGTTTGTGGGACGTGAGTTCGGGTGAAAATGTTTACTCCTGTGTGACTGGGAAAATGTAGTGAATGAAATGTGCTGAATCACGAGGAGACATTCGTGCCTCATTCAGATAAGAAATATCACACGAAAAACATGTGAGGCAACGAAGAAATAAATGTTTCTCCTCAAGTCCACATCCGTAAACTTTTGTCTCTGACTGTACATTTTTATATTTTACATTTTTCTGTTATAGTCTCACTCTGTTGGTCGTAAATTTGCAGTTTTTTTATTGTCGGACTCCATATAACTCAGTAGTGCTCACTTTTCCTTGCAAAAGAATATCTGATCCTCACATTTTAGCAGAAGCCTTAGTAGCTCTTTTTTTAAGTCGGAATCAAAGTATCATCTGCCAGGGATGCAGAAGACAAGTTGTAGGAGCGGTCATTAGAAAAGCGAAATCGTCGAAAAAAAAAGCTGTGTGGAATTCTAGGAATTCGACCATCAGGTCTGCAGTCATCCATCCTTTCATTTGTGCACATATAGGGACGCCATGGGGAAAGTTTCTCTTCGGTATAGTCTTCCATTTGAAGATGATGTATGGTGGCAGCTTCCACCTGTCGGCCGTCACAGCAAGCCTGACAGTGAACCGCTGGTTTTCTGTGCCAGACGTCTTCACGAGGACGCTCCGAGCACCCTTCTCGTTCACAGTTGTATTCTGCGGCATGTCAAACATCAGTGGAGGTTATCACTTTGCTTTCATAAGTGAATGGGATCCGCTGGCACAACGATGTCTGCCACCTCAGGGAAAGTTCATTCCGTCGCATAAAGCGAGTCGTCCAACCGGAGCCAGCGCCGAAATCCTTTGCGGCAATTCTCAGCTTCCTGGCAGTTGTGCGTGCCTGCGTCTGTACCATTTCTAATGACACTGCACAGCCATCCTTGTGCAGGTCAGTTACGTATTCTAGGACAGCCTCCTCAGCACGAGGAAATATGCCTGTTTTGGGTCCGCGGATAGCCCACCGTGTCTTGTTAGCAGCCATCAGCTCCTCGCACAACTTCGTCTATTAGCGTATTCTGATTTCGTCAATGCCAAAATGCCTGCCAGCAGTGCGGTTGCCATGTTCCAGTGCATAGTCAACAGCCTTGAGCTTGAAGGCGGCGGTGTAACTGGCATTCCGCCCCATGGTGAAATGGCGTTAACTTACACAAAACCACAAAGCACGCTGCGACGCTGCCAAATTGCATAATGGAGAACGATGCAAAGTGCATTTTAATCAAGGAATTATGGGAACTCGTCGGAATGCATTCGCTGCGGGACACGGTTTAAGAGTATTTAGCTAGGGACACAGCACGGGCGAGGCACTGGCCGAAAGTTTCCAGATAAAGTACCAGCCGTGCTCCTCCGAACCCGGCTGCTGATCACAGCTTCAGCGCAGATGTAGCGGTGAATCTTCGCCAGAAGTAAAACATATATCAACGAAGCCGTTCTGATAACAACCAGCTTATATTGCAATGCACGTTTCTCTTGCGCGAGCCGTTCGCGTGGCCCGAATTGCTTCTCCGTCGTCGTCAGGAGCATCAGTGAAGCACTTTATTCTTAAGCCGTGCTCATTGCATCACTGCAGAAACGAAGCCCAGAATAATTTATTGGTTTGTCAATACTATTACGTAATTTAAATCCTAACAACGAAGTGCAGAAAAAGTTCAAGTTACACTTTACATTGAAATATTGTAGAGTCAGAAGCACATCAGTCAGCCATTAGGTCATGGTCATTCATTCCAAAGAACTGTGGAAGCAGTTTTCTCACTTTGGATAGCGTAAATAGGGCAGGGAAAGTGAATCCCTTATGTGAATGGGAGAAAAATGTAAATATTTTGTAGGGTTTTCTTGACTACTTAACGAAAGAAATCCAACAACGTCTCGTACTGCTTATATATCAAAACAATCGCTAACATACAAACGACTGAATGGACGAATGGATAAGCAAGCAAACAAAGGTACGGACGGTTCACGTGTACGAAAACCAGAACAAATGCTGCCGTGATTTAAGGCTTATTTGACTCAAGCAAGCCCCACCGCCATCAATATTTCATGAACCTCGCATGCACGAACCACTGGACGATCCCCAAAACGTGTAAGCATTTGTGTCCGCCGTGCCTGTTTTGCACATCTTGACTGGTTTTAAGACATGCAGGCAATGACGAAGCGAGTTGGCACGCTGCCAAGTTCACTGGGCGGGCTGCCAGTGCTTCCGTTAACATAACAAGCTGTCGGGGCACATCTTGGCTGTTATGACCGTCCATGGTCCGCACTTGCGCGCTCTATTGTTCGCCTGTGGGCATAGATATGTGCTGTGGATATGTGCTGTTGGTGCAAGGCCTCTAAGTGAGCCTGTTTCCATGAATCCTTTTGTGTAAGCCGGTTTTGCTTTGTCGAGACCCTGCAAATGCCAAATTGGCCCTGTCAAGGGAACGTCTAGAAAAATACAAAGAAATGTCGCCCTGTGGGAAATAGCCGGAAGTGCTTTCGTTCAATTGTTCACCCTTCTTTTCGAGAAGCGCTATTGTCCAGTAAGGAATGCCTATTGTCCAAAGGAGACGACAGAGTGACACGTCCGCTGACGTACAGGACAAGAAAGGAGCAAGGTGATTACGGCCATTAGAGGATTTCCCGGGAATGCAGGAAAGATTTGCAGTTGCCGGAAAGGGACACTGCTGGGAGCAGTATGCGGCGCGCACGTGCACTTGGGTTTCTGAGAAGGAAATCCACTTGCCGGAACCAGCCTATCGAATCTTTGCTGAAGAATAAAAATGTACCTTCTCGCCGTTCCCAAGCTCTACCCGCCAACAAGTGACCACGCCCAACGAAACAATGCCGGACCAGTCAGTGCATCAGACCATCAGTGCAGTGATGTGTTCGATTGGATGCCGATATCTGAGAGGCGTGCTCTGGAACTGGTTGGTCAGCATCTTCATAGAGGGGCTGGACATAGGGGGTTTTAAGGACATTGCAGAGCACGAAATGACGCTCTGAGCCCTGGGTAAACGGCTCATCCAGACGCTTCTCGCTATGAACTCTTTACGCTTGCTATTCTGTTGAAATACCCTTCTTTTTCATGTAAATAATCATGTAAATACGTTTTCTCAAAGTGCCATTAAACCTGCTTGTATATATTTTACCAACTTCGAAGATTCAATCCTACTTCTACCCGGAGTCTCTGCACGCTACCAAGTGAAGGCCGGGTCGACTTAGCCCCAGCGTCACGACAACTGGTGGCAGCGGTGGGATACGAACCCACGCCTCCTGAGAGACTGGTGATCGGAGGTGGCATCTCAAGCAACAAGCAGGAGCAACAATCGGCCAAAAAGAAAGCAGCTCGGAACATCGATCGCATGTGTGGGTGAGTGCTTGGCTTTTCTTCTGATGTGGACCAGGTTCTAGAACAGGGTTAGATTTTAGAACTGGTAAAGAGTGTTGAAACGCATTTAGGTTTGGTAGTTTGCACAGTTGTTTTGGAAGTAGCCGACACTCGGAGCGATCATGGACCTACAAAAGCTGCAGAAACCGGAACTGTTGCTATTGTGTGAGGAATTGGGAATTGATACAAGTGGTCTGGCACGAAAACCCTTGATTTTAAAGGCAATCAATGATTTGGGAGCCGATGATGAGGAGCTCAGTGAAGCATAGAACCGCATAGGACAAAAGAAGGAGGAGCAGCTCAGACAGCAGAAAGAGCGCGAAAAAGAGGAAAAGAGGCGTGAGCGTGAAATTGAGAGAGAAGCAAAAGGGCTGGAGCAAGAACTTGAGCTCCGGAAATTAGAATTAGAGGGGTGCAAGAGGTCGGGAAATTGTCCCCAGCTAGCGGTACTTCTCAACAAGGAGGCAGATTTCAAGATGTCAAAGTACGTGCAGCCATATGTGATATCAGGGGATATCGGTCTGTATCTGGCTAACTTTGAGCAAACCTGCGAAAAACTGTCCTTCCAGCGAGACACTTGGTCTCAGAGATTATTGACGGTTCTGCCCTGCGAGGCAGCGGAGGCTGTCGCGCGGCTAAACAAGGAGGACGCGGACAACTACGAGAAGGTCAAAACTTGCCTTCTGAGAAAGTATAGGCTTAGCGCCGAGGCGTTCAGACGTTTTCGGAACGCTACTAAGTCCAGGGACGAGAGTTACCCTGAATTCCTGTACAATTTAAGAGTCAATTCGGGCGAGTGGCTAAAGAGCACAGATTCCTACAGTGATAAGGATGCTGTAGTCGAGCGAATTGTTTTGGAGCAGTTTTATAACTGCCTCCCAGAAAATGAAAGAAATTGGTTACAGGACCGAGGCGACATTAAGTCGGCAACTGAAGCCGCAGAACTCATTGAGGAGTATGCTTCGCGCCGACAATTCAGCAACCCAGCAGTGGATAGGCCCCGCAATCCCAAGTTGAGTGTGAATAACCGTCGGGAAAGGCACTTTGCTAGAGTTGGAAACGTAGAAAGGAAGGTTTCTTCAGGCAAACTTCCTAGAAAGGACAGCAGTGAGAAGAGTGGGGAAGTGACCAACGCGCAGAACACAAAGAATAAGCTTGAGGCTAGGAAGCCGCTCACATGCTTTAGGTGTAATGAGCAGGGTCACAATGCCGTCAACTGCCGGAAAGAAAAGATTGCTTTCTCGTATGTCAGTGACTGCGATGAAAATATGCAGCTTTTAGAACCCTACCTGCACGACCTAGTAGTCAACGGGAAGCCTTGCAAGGTACTGCGCGATTCGGCCGCAACGATGGATGTTGTCCATCCAGCGTATGTGTCGCCTTCCGACTATACAGGACAGTGTGCATGGATCCGCCAGGTAGTGGAGGAACAGAGTGTGTGCTTGCCAATCGCGAACGTGGTCATCGAGGGCCCTTTCGGCAAGTTAACAACCGAGGCTGCCCTTTCAGGAAAGCTTCCTAAGTGCTATCCGTATTTGTTTTCCAACAAATCCGACATGCTACTGCGAAAGAGGGGCATCCTTTTCGGAGACAGAGTTGTGCAAGCCTTAACACGTTCAAAGGCGTGAGAACTAGCTACACTGCTCATACCAGAAAATTTCACAGCGGAAGAAACGGCAGTTAAAACAGTGGTCGATGTGGAAGATAGCGGGTCAGAAAACTTTGAGAGCGAGGCATCTCAGATAAGTCAACTTGAAAGTGAGCTTGATGAGACGCGGAATGAGGACGTTCTTGAGAGTAACCTCTTGCCGCCAGTGTCTAGTAATCTCACGAGACTTTTAAGTGGAACCCGAGAGGACTTAGCCATGGAGCAAGCCAATGATCCCAAGATACAGGAGATAAGGGAGCGCCACCGCGCCACTAAGACAGCAAAGAATATTTCTTTCGAGATGAGAAAGGGAGTGCTGTATCGCTTATTCAAGGATAAGCGCGGAGTAGAGCGGGACCAATTAGTCGTTCCCCAAAAGTACCGCGAAGACTTACTGCGACTTTCGCATGGCAGCTCGTGGTCATGTCACCTTGGAATAAGGAAAACAAAGCAGAGGCTGTTGCAAGAATATTATTGGCCTGGATGTTTTAAGGACACGGAAATTTTTGTACGGTCATGCGACACGTGCCAACGGGTTGGAAAGGCGCAAGATAAGCGGAAAGCTCCGATGGTGTTAGTACCAATCATTACCGAGCCGTTTCATCGGTTAGTAATAGATGTAGTTGGGCCACTTCCTGTGACAGAGTCAGGGTACTGATATATCCTCACTATGTTATGCCCAGCCACAAAGTTTCCAGAAGCTGTTCCGCTGCGCGAGGTGACGTCCGAGAGTGTAGTGGATTCGCTGCTGTCAGTGTTTGCACGAGTTGGATTCCCTTCCGAGGTCCAAAGTGATCAGGGTAGCGTTTTCACAAGTGTCCTCACCACCTCATTTCTCGAGCGATGCGGCATTAAGGTAGTGCATAGCTCGATCCACCATCCGCAGAGCAACAGCGTAGTAAGATGGCATTCTGTTCTCAAACGCGTCCTGAGGGGACTGTGCTATGAAAACAAGCGCGAATGGGATACCTGCCTGGCAAGGGCGACCGTGGACTACTTGGGTCACAATGTAGGTCAAGGTTTCAGGAAACACAGCGAGATTAAGATTTCTGCGGCAGCAGACTACCCGCGGCCGAGCACGAAGACGGAAATTCGAGCATTCCTGGGTCTGACTGGATACTACAATCACTACATCCCTAACTATTCAGCTTTGGCTAGCCCTCTGACCGACGCTCTCCGCAAGACAGAACCGACAAATGTAGTCTGGGACGAACAAAAGGAAGCCTCCTTCGTAAACCTGAAGGCTGTGCTGATTAGCCGTCCGGTATTGCGAGCTCCAAACTATGACCGAGAATTCACGGTCCAGTGTGATGCAAGTCATCGAGGGCTAGGTGCTGTTCTCTGCCAGAGAGATGACGACGGTAATGAGCACCCCGTGCTCTACCTGAGCAGAAAACAGTTCTAGAGAGAGAGCTTATTGCGCGTCAGAGAAAGAGTGCGCTTGCATTGTATGGGCCATTCAAAAATTGCAGTGGTATCTTGGAGGGGCCAAATTCACCGTAGAGACGGACCATTGTCCCCTGGCGTGGCTGCAAACTGCGACATCGAAGAACAGTCGCCTTCTGAGGTGGAGCTTGATTTTACAGCAGTACAATTTTGAAATAAGATACAAAAAGAGGAAGTTAAATGGGAATGCGGACGCGCTTAGCCGCTGTTTCTAAGCGGTCCGAGGTGTTCCTCACCATGTATCCAAATTGATACTCAGGTTCTTTTTTTTCGTACGCTTGTACATGTGTGACTATATAAAGCAGCACGTTTGGTTTTCTAGGCATACGTGGGTCCTGAACGTCTTGAGTGTGGGCTTTTCTCGGACAACGATGGCACTTTTTTTTTCACCTGGTCTCTTCAGACGGGAGCCGAGTGCTTGCTTAGACATGTGGTTGAGTTTCAGAGACAGCTCAAGCAATTTGGCCTACGACAATCAAGACAACGCGACAAGCAACAGCGAGCTTCAAGCATTCATGTGCAGGCCATTAAGTCATCTCTTCATGCAGCAGCTGCGACTGCTGCCCTTCGACACTCTTCTGGCGGGGGAGGAGGCTGTTATGACCGTGCATGGTCCGCACTTGCGCGCTCTATTGTTCGCCTGTGGGCATAGATATGTGCTGTGGATATGTGCTGTTGGTGCAAAGCCTCTAAGTGAGCCTGTTTCCATGAATCCTTTTGTGTAAGCCGGTTTTGCTTTGTCGATACCCTGCAAATGCCAAATGGGCCCTGTCAAGGGAACGTCTAGAAAAATACAAAGAAATGTCGCCCTGTGGGAAATAGCTGGAAGTGCTTTCGTTCAATTGTTCACCCTTCTTTTCGAGAAGCGCTATTGTCCAGTAAGGAATGCCTATTGTCCAAAGGAGACGACAGAGTGACACGTCCGCTGACGTACAGGACAAGAAAGGAGCAAGGTGATTACGGCCATTAGAGGATTTCCCGGGAATGCAGGAAAGATTTGCAGTTGCCGGAAAGGGACACTGCTGGGAGCAGTATGCGGCGCGCACGTGCACTTGGGTTTCTGAGAAGGAAATCCACTTGCCGGAACCAGCCTATCGAATCTTTGCTGAAGAATAAAAATGTACCTTCTCGCCGTTCCCAAGCTCTACCCGCCAACAAGTGACCACGCCCAACGAAACAATGCCGGACCAGTCAGTGCATCAGACCATCAGTGCAGTGATGTGTTCGATTGGATGCCGATATCTGAGAGGCGTGCCCTGGAACTGGTTGGTCAGCATCTTCATAGAGGGGCTGGACATAGGGGGTTTTAAAGACATTGCAGAGCACGAAATGACGCTCTGAGCCCTGGGTAAACGGCTCATCCAGACGCTTCTCGCTATGAACTCTTTACGCTTGCCATTCTGTTAATATACCCTCCTTTTTCATGTAAATACGTTTTCTCAAAGTGCCATTAAACCTGCTTGTATATATTTTACCAACTTCGAATATGCAATCCTACTTCTACCCGGAGTCTCTGCTCGCTACCAAGTGAAGGCCGGGTCGACTTAGCCCCAGCGTCACGACATGGCCTACGCCGACGGCGATCAAGCGAGGAACTAGTTATGTCAATAAATATTTACCCTCTAAAATAGGTTTAAAAGAACTAGTCCCTCTGCATGGTCCGTATGCGCACAGCACACTTCATTTCTTATCATCGTAACCACGAAAAGTCTCAGTGCGCCATTGCAATATGGTGACATGTGTACAATCATATTTACTAACAACCTAGTGTATAATGGAATTTCTTGCCCACATTTTTACTGAGCATCAATAATCTATCCAGCTCAAAATGTTCCTTACCGCGCTGAGTAATCTGTGCTCATCAACTGACTTACATTCTGCTCTGGCGCACCACATCACGTTATTGTTGGTCAATCTCTAATGTAGATTCAAGAAAAACTAACCATTATTTTACTCTATTGTTTTTGTATTGTATTTTTATGCTTGTATTGTTATGCTTTGCGTTCTTTCTCTGTTGTGAAATTTTCTTCCCCTCTTTACTGTACCCTGTACCGTTAGGATAAAAGAAAGACAGAAAGAGAAAAGTAGCAAAGAAAGAGAAGTAATGATATAGATAAAGTGAGAGGGGAGGGGGTGTTCAGGGGGAGCGGGCAGAATGTAGTTAAGGACCTCTAATTTAAGGAAGAAATAAAGTAAGGGGCAAACTAAGGGTCGAACGAGCGCTTGTGGAAAGGGCGAAAAGATGAGCGGGCACACTGATGCGCGAACCAAAGAAGCAAAATCAAAGAACAAACGAGACGACCAATGGTTCATGCTTTGTTGTAAAAGTGAGTGAGTGAGTGAGAAGACTTTGCACCGACATGGACCTCGGGGCAGGGGCTCAGCCAGGGGCAGGGACTCCTTGCCAGCTCTCCTGCGCCTTGGCCGCAGAGAAGGTCTTGGAGTAAGCCTCCTCCGCCAGGCGTACTCTCAGGTAATTTGATCAAGGGGATCAGTTTCTTTAGCTCCCGGAGAATCGGGGCATTGCCAAATTAGGTGATTTTGACTCAAAGTTATGTTGCAGAGATTGCAAGCCTCTGGGTCCTCTGTCAACTCATTATGCATGGTAACATGAGGAAAGAAATGACTGGCCTGAATTTTTTACCAGGCCCTCTATTCTGAGGGTATTAGGGACGTATCTGGTGGTAGATAGATCCCTCTGTTTAGTCTGGGAGTCTCAGAGCTCCTTGTAGGTGATGGGGGGGTCTTTGTCTCCGGGTAGTGGGGTCTCTATGGCCGCTCAGGTGTATACATCTCGAGCGAGGCGATGGGCAGCCTCATTTCCTGGTAGACCCTCGTAAGCTGGAACCCAGATGGCTGAAACCTCCCGGTTTAGCGGGTACTTTCTCAGTAGACTAGCCGCCTGCTTGGAAATTAGGCCTTTGCCGAAGTTCCTAACAGCCACCTTATTATCTGAAAGGATAGTTCTGGCTTTAGTGCCTGTACAGCTAGCGCTATCACAGCCTCTTCAGCTATTAGTGCCACCGCGTATTCGTGCAGCAGGTTCAAATTCCACGCTAAAAAGTCTTCACTTTCTGCGCTTTTATTTAAGCATGCACGAAGCTACAGATCCACAAAACTGCGTCTAATGGACCTAGACAAAAACTTGTGGCAAAATTATTTTTCTTTCATCATCGGCTACAGTTTACGACAAAATGGCCCTCAAAAAGCGTGTATTCTCCATAGGAAAGCATTGCCCCCCACCACGTCACAGGTCGATGAGCAAGATGCCATCTCGTACGGCTTAGACAAACTAGGGGATTTTATCTGGAACTGGCGCGGCCCACTGTGTCCCCACCTATATATCTTGCAGCACCATGCTGCGGGATGACTGCAGATCAACCAACAGGGGGCTGCCGCTATAACTGTGTGGGACATGAAAACAAAACTGGCGGCGGAAGCAAGCTCGGGGTGCGATCATTATGCGGGCAATTTAAAAATGAATTTTTTACCTCAAAATTCAGGGGTGCGATCATTACGCGAGTGCGATCATTATGCGAGTAAATATGGAGTAAATATTAGAGATTTTATTGCTACCTGATATAGTTTTCCTTCCCCTGCCAGCTTTTTAAGCGTAATAAATTAGGCTGATGATGGGCGAATACAGAATTTGTTTGCAATGTCTTCTGCTTACCATAGCTGCGTCTTGCAGGAGAGCGTCTGTATTTATTTCGAAGTAGATGTGCCTCAATAACGCAAGTTACTGACATTCTAGCGGAAATCAAGAAGAAATGGGCAGGGTGAGGACATGTACTCCGAAGAGAGGATAACCGATGATCGCTTAGGGTAACAAACTGAATTCCAAGGGAAGGAAAGCGTAGCAGGGGGCCGCAGAAAGTTAGGTGGGCGGATGAGGTTAAGAAGTTCGCTGGGGTCAAGTGGATGTAGCTAGCACAGAACCGGGTTAATTGGAGAAATATGGGAGAGGCCTTCGCCCTGCAGTGCTTATAGTCAGGTGATGGTGATGAGATGTGCCAGTGGCCAAAATTACGTGCTTGAAAATATATTTGTAAACATTTGAAATGGTTTAAATCAGTTTGCGACCTACTTTTTTTTTACTAATATTTATATTTGCTTTACAATGAAAAATTCAATATTTGCACACCTAAATCTTCCTTTTGTCCAACCTCATCGCTCTAAACTGGAGTACTACATATGTGAAGAAAGTTGCATGAGAAAGGAGGATAATAAAGAGGGGGGGGACAGAAGAAAATTCTACGTTATTACCTAGTAGAAAAGCAAATGATCAACTCGAAAATGAAATGGAGAGGCACTTGAAAACAAAATGCTGCGTGCTTTTTTGGAAATAACAGATTCACTGACCTGTACAAAGTTGTTGAAAAAACTATTCAGACAATTGATTGCATGTCATGGTGTGTGACGAATTGAAAGCGACGACTCTTGCCAAAAATGGAAAAAAAATGCAGCTGATGCTGCGAGCGTTAAAATGCACTACAAGATAGTCTTCGTTTCCGGAGCCATTAACTCGGCCCAGAAGATCCACCCAGTGTTCGTGTTCCTCACACATTGTTGCCTGCGCATGCAGATGCAGTCAATGAAGCGCCGTACGGTCTTGCCTGTGGGGAGTATGCGCAGGCAAAATCCTGGCCCATATCACGGTCAGCCTGGTCATCATGCTCATCATGGCAGGCTCCAGGGTGCTGGTCTACCACCTGCAGGAAAAAAAATCTTCAGAGGCTCGGGAGCTTTGACCTGTTTGCATGATTGACAGTGAACGGGGGGGGTTGTCTGGAGGCAATAGAGACTCTGGGGAAGCTGTTAGCTGCTTATACTTTTACAGGTCTTGATCTTTGATGATTAGTACTAACGTCATTCTTCAAGGCTTAGTAACTGCTTCGCAATGACGTGGCAAAGCGCACGGCATTGTAGGTGGTGCGGGTCGTTAAGAAGTCGCTACGAGGTTGTTAAAAGGCAATTAAGAGGTCGTTAAAAGGTTGTTAAGAAGCCAGGGCTGACAGCTGCTCCTGCTTTGTGAAAGGCCACTTCTGCAGAGCTCGATTGTGGTCCACATGGCACTAAGAACCATTGCTTCCCAATTGAGGTGAAAATATCCGCTACTTATCTGTCCTAGCATACCGCCTGTTTTTTCCGTATTTTCCTTTGTCTGCGGGAGGGGGCCTCGGTTTAGTTTGCCGGAACACCATCAGGTTGCATTGTAATCGTAACGACATCTCTTCCGAAATTCTCTTGTGTTTTCAGTCTCCCCCTTTGCATTATTATATTTTTGCAAATAAGGTAAAAAAGTCATTTTTCCGTCGTAGTTTTTCCTAGTGATATGTGTAACAATAGTAGCATTAAAAAGAATGTGGCTGCTAAAACACACAATTTTGCACAAAGTGCCTAAATTTGCTATTTTTCCGCAGAATCGCAAAACTAGCGGTCTTGATCGTAGTTGTCAAGTGCACCCTGGGCAAATGCTGAATATAGGGCTAGTCATCAGGCTAGCGCCTGAAATATCCTCTCGACTGCAACACATGCCCAGGGGCAAGGTTGTGGCCGCCGCTGCATAAATTGAGGGAAAAGGCATTAGTACAGGATGATGCAAGATAAAGTAAGCACAATTGCCTTTATTGCCCTCATCACTGTGCTGGTCGGGGCACAACAGCTGCATCATTTTCATACAGCTGCATATTTCTACACCAGAAAGGTGAAATTTGTTAAATTTGCGCCACAAATGCCCTGACTAGTCGCTAGAGTTAGCAAAACTTTCTACGGCCTTGATGTGGCCGGTCACGACGTATCAGACACTACAGCACGTGTTATTGGCCATTTAGTTTTATTTTAAGACGGTGCCCTGTCATTCTAATGCCTACTCATATTTTTCTCTTGTATCCCCTTGCTTCTTCCACTCTTCACGTACGCTGAACCGTTACGGCTTGAGGATGCTTCACCTCATGGCTCATAATTTGTGCGGTGAAGCATCCCCATAATACAAAGGGGCTGTTTGTAACAAGGCACCACTGTTAATGTGTTGAATTGCGAGAAGGGCTGTGGGGGTGCTTGTGATTTTGGAGCAATACTCCAACACTGTTTTAAGCACTGCAGGCTTTTAATGGATGTACCTCTACATTTTTTTATGCAGCTCTTGGGAGTTTTCACTCTTTTGTGCTGTTTTCTGCTGTCTCGTTGATAGACTTGCTTTCCCGTCGTCAGATGCAGAAGGTGCGTCAGTTATAGCTTTGGTGTTTGCGCTAATTCGAGGTGGTACATGTGAAATTTATTTCGGCCGTCAGCACAATTGGAGACGCACAGCAGCTTTAGATTTTTAATTCCAAAACGCCGCAGTGGAGGCCAAGGCTGCTAGAATTAACATTTACAGATGCTGGAACATCGAAATATTATAAGGTCTGCTCTGCACACAATATCTCGAGTCATCGCCCAACGCTTAATCAAAATATCACGACCGCCAAGTCATCGCCAGTTCCTATAGAAAGCAAATCACGGGCTGAAGAAGCACTCGCTCGTTAGTTTTCTTTGCTTATGACTTGCTTTCGTATCTGCTTTGAGGCATCTGCCCTTTCGCCTTTTAGTCGCTGCTTTTCTTTTCTTCGTCTTTTTTCTGTGTTTGCTTTCTAATCAGCACTCGTTTGTTTTGCTTTTGTACTGCGCTCGCTTTTGGTCACAGAGTGATCGCAGTCTGGAGCTGCTCTTGCAGGGCACAAGCGCTGGATTTCGCAGAGAGTGAGATGTATAACAGCAATCAAGATGAGATCCCATGATTAAGATTGTCAAACCATGCTCGATGCAAAAAAAATGCACCATTTTTCAGTTTTATTGCTTTGGATAACATTAATACAGTCCCAATATTCACACCTCTGCTTTTTTTGTGCCAAAAGTAAGGTTTCTTTCCTGTTTAAAGGGTCGAAATTTTGAATTCATGCTTCAAAGTGCAGTTCTTTTTTTTTTCTTTTTTGTGCGACCTACTCCAAATATAGATTTTACTGCTCCAGAAATTTCAAGAAATCCTATTTCAGCTGTTGCACCCCCTGGCTGCTGTTCTCTCGGCAAATTTAGCTTGAGAGCAACTAGTGCTCAGCCTGATTTGTTGTCAATGTGTTGAGATTTTGGAGCGTGCATTCTGGTAAATGCCAACAAAACGATTTAATAAGCCACACACCTGGTGGTTGGTTAAACAGGCTGTTCTGATATCTTCTCATTCCCTATGACTGCCTTCACGAAATTAGTTAATTTGTTTTTGTTTGTTTGTCTGTTTGTTTGTGCGTGCGTCAGTGCATTCATGCTGCAATCTCACTGAGTATTTTAGCAGAGTTGGAATAGAATAAAAAACAACCCACAAATGAGCAGAAAATGAATATGACTTATTGTTCCAACATCATGCAGTCCAGAGATAACAGGAAGCACAATAAAACAATGTGACAGATTTACAGAAATAGGCGAGGCATAACCTTGTAGAGTATGTTAAAGTAGACACTGTAGAAATTAGACTGTAACCAAGGAACTTTCCAGCGAAATTCAAATACTTGCATGGGGTGGCTGTATTACTTTATCGTTTGCAAGCTTTTTGCAATAGATTACCATCATTGGAAAAAATTAAAACTAAAAGCGATTTATGTCTGCAAAATCATGCGATTATCAAATTATGACACTGCCTTGTGGCATACCCAGAAAAAGCAGTAAAATCCACCTTTTAATGTATGGTAATTTTCATAAATGTTTAGGATATGGCTATAAATCTACTCTAATAAGGTAGGCCAAGGATGAGTGCTGTCCTTTGTCTGGATCAGTCTGCTTAAGTAAAGGGAACAAGTAAACAAGTTTGAGCAGCAAAATGAACAAAAAGTGCTGGTAGTTTAGCTACGGTTATCTACCTAGTTTGTATGCATTAGCTTCATTCGCGTCCCTCTCCTTGGGCTCCATGCATGGAGTTCGAGGAGAGGGACTCATGCATGCAACTCTGCGACTCGTTATATACTGCGACTCATGCATACGACTCTTTATATACTCAGCCACAATGTGACATCAATTATCACTTGACAATGAACCATATGTCCACATCATAGTTCATTGTTTTGACCTTGGACCTCAACCTTTGTTACAATGGGGTGCAACACCACAAGTGTTTCATGGCTTGACCTCTGGCTCACTTGCAGGTCATATTGGTGTGCACAAAGACCTTAGCTTTACATCACATAGTGAAGCTAATGCTTCAAGAATGTGGTGCTTTCACAGAGCTGTGACCATCTTGTATCGAGTGGCCCTGGCAGCTGGTGTGGTTTAGTGGTGGTGGGAGAAGCAGGGGGTGCAGCTCGAGTGAAACCTACGTGTGGTGATTGATTTTGAGACAGACGGGCCCGTGTTGGGTGAGATGACGGTATCCCTGATGGTGGGTGCCCTGTGCTTTGTGCTGCCCACCCTGTTTCTAGCACTGTCCTAGCTGGAGTTCATCGAGCGGGTTCAAACCAGGCTCTACCTGAACCTGGTCAGGTATAGAGGAAATGAAGGCAGGGTCCTACCATGCTTGATGTGTCTGGAGAAGGGTAAATTCATAGTTTATATTGTTAGAGGAAGGAAGTGTAACTGGAAGGGGAGGCGGGGACTGACTGGGAGTTTTTTGTTTGGCTCCTCAATGTCCCAGTATCTGAGCTGAGACATGCCAGTGCTTTTTGGGAGGTCTGGGAAGCAGGTAAGAAAACATGCATATTCAGCAGTGATGGCAGTGCCAAAAATGTTATACCAATATGAAGTTCATCTTAGTAGTTGCTTTTTCATGGCAGTGGCACTCTTCTATTGTGGTTGTATTGGAAAAAGTAAAGTTTATATCTGGGACCGCATTGCAATCTCCAGAAGCAAAAGTGGAGGATATTGTAAATAATGGGTCCTGGATACAAGGACAGGCAGGGTCGGAGTAAATAAAGGACTGCTCAGTAGCGTAGTGTGGAAAGGTGGAAATTGCAAGACAGTTTGTACTTGACTGGGCCTGATTAGGCCTGAGATGTGCCTGCGATGCCACTGCATGATGTATGACTGAACTTGAAATATCTTTTTATGCCTCTATTTGGTGGAAAGTCCCCTTCAAGCTCTGCTTTATCCTTTTGCACACAAAATGACCCAGGCAACATGTGCCAAAAAATGTCAAACGATTTTACAAGTCATCAGATTAAAAACAATTTTTTTTGTGCATGGGACCCCATTTTGCACAGTAAAAGCACTGGAGGTAATGAGGCATGGTCAAAAGTTAGTAGGTCCACAGTTTAGCCCTCACCCATCTTTACTCGAGAGATGCTGATATTTGTATCCACAATCTCTTATGGTAGGTGACTCATTTCATTTGTGTGCTAGCTCTTTAAGGTCTTATTTTTTATTTTTATTCTCCCCTTCATTCTTTCTATCCTGCTGTCAGAAAGGGCCTGCACCTAGTGGCGAGCTCTAACGCACGCTTTCCTTTGACCTTCTAGGGTTACCCTGGCCAAACTCGTGCTGCTTGGCATGCTCATGTATTTCTGGCTCACTGCTCAGCGGGTGAGTCTTTTTATCTGGTGCAGGAGAAGGCAAAAGGAAGCTGGAGGTTTCCTTCTCACTTCCTGTCTTTTACCCCTTACCTCAAGTTCTTCCTTAAGAACGAAGGAATGTCCTATCTTTCTTTTCTATCTCTGTGTGGCTGTGTACATGCAGGGAACACAGTCGAAAAACACAGTTCCAACTGAGAAATTTCCAATTAGTACCATTTGAATTTTCCAGTTGTGTTTTGCCCTCAGTTGGACCAGTTGGCACCAACTAGAATTTGGACAAAATGGGATCAATATGCCGTAGGGAAAAGGACTAGATCCAGGATATGATAACAAAATATACGTCCTGTGCAAAAAAATAAACATTTGTACAACCTACATTTTTCTGTTGGTGAGTTGAAGTGGAAGCTAGGGTGTACTTGGGAGGTGCCAGATGATATTTTACAACAGAAGTGAAATGAAACTTATATATATATTGTGGAAGAAGGCTAGGTCAAGACGGCGAGGTCGTGGCGGCAAGGACAGCGAAGCCTTGTCCAGCGTTTTAATCCGGTCACCAACCCAGGCACGCGCCAGAGCCGGCGCCGCGGGACGATGATGATGGTATGTACAAATGAAAGAAGATGATGATGGCATGTACGAATGAAAGAAGGTCCACAGAAGGCTCACACAATCTGCCCGGGGTGTCGGAAGCGGCCAGCCTGGCCGCTCCTAACTAACCGATGTACCGCGGCGCACAAACGGTTTCAAGCGAGAGACATGGACAATTTCAGTTCCACGGTGGCGTCGATCGGCTGGGGGATCAACAGGCGCGACTTTGTAGTTAACTGGAGAAGTTTGGCTGATGATCTTGTAGGGACCAAGGTAGCGGTGGTGGAATTTGTCACTAAGGCCAGGGGTGCGCAGTGGAGTATAAAGCAGTACTTCGTCACCGGGACGATAAGAGACCACGCGATGCGTAGAATCGTAGCGGCTCTTGCGGTCTTCCTGGCACGCTGCTGTGTTGAGGCGGGCAAGATGACGGCATCTGGCCACACGAGATAAGAACTGGGTAGGTACCGATGTGGAGTAGTCGGGCGTAGAGAAGAAGGAAGCGTCGAGAATTGTAGTGGGAGGACGGCCATAAACGAGGAAAAATGGAGAATAACCGGTAGTCCGTTGTACTGCTGTGTTATAGGCGAAAGTGACGAATGGTAGAATAGTGTCCCAATTTCGATGATCCGGTGTGATATACATGGAGATCATATCCGATAAGGTGCGGTGAAATCGCTCAGTCAGCCCGTTAGTCTGGGGATGGTAGCTCGAGGCTGTCTTGTGAAGGGTGGATGACGCGTAAAGAACTTCGGCAACGACTGTCGATAAGAAGGCCGTCCCGCGGTCACTTAGGAGCACCCGAGGAGCGCCATGACGCAATACAATTGATTGCAAAAAGAAATTTGCTACTTCTTGAGCGGAACCGGTCGGTACAGGTGCTGTCTCAGCATAGCGTGTAAGGTGGTCGACAGCTGTTATAATCCAATGGTTACCCCCCTCGGAGAGAGGTAGGGGACCATATAAATCGATGCCGACTACGTCGAATGGCGTGGCGGGACAGGGAACGGGTTGTAGAAGGCCAGCGGGTGAAGAAGTCGGCCGTTTGCGACGTTGGCATAGAGGGCAGGATGCGACGTATTTGGCAACGCTGGAAGATAGGCCAGGCCAAAAGAATCGTTTTTTCACGCGGTCGTAGGTTTTGTCAATACCAAGGTGACCTGCAGTAGCGTCATCGTGGAGAGCCGCCAGTATTCGTTGACGAAGCACATGCGGCACGACTGGTATCCAGCGAGTTCCATCAGTGCAATACACGAAGCGGAGTAGGATGCCATCTTCGAGCTTGAAATTGCGAAGTTGTCGGCGAAGCCGAGCATTGGGTGGGTCCGAAGCGCCAATAAGGCGATCGATGATGGGACGGCAGTAGGCATCGGCTAATTGCTGTGAGCGGAGAGTGTGTTTGTTCTCTGCGTCGTCAAATGAAACTGTTGTGATATACGGCGGGGGAAGAGATGGTCGGCTGTGGTCATAGGTGGAAATGCATTGGGAAGAAAAACAGCAAGCCGATTCCGAAAGTGGACAGCGAGAAAGAGCGTCGGCGTCTTGGTGTTGGCGACCCGATTTATAAATGACGTCAAAATCGTATTCTTGCAGGCGTAGAATCCAACGGCCAAGTCGGCCTGTCAAATTTTTGAGCGAAGACAACCAGCAAAGAGCATGGTGATCGGTCACAACTGTGAAGTGCCGACCGTATAGGTAAGGGCGAAACTTTTGGACAGCCCAGACGACGGCAAGGCACTCCTGTTCTGTAATAGTGTAGTTTTTCTCAGCTGGAGTCATAGTCCGACTGGCGAAGGCAATCACTATCTCACGCGAAGTTGCATCGCGCTGCAGAAGTACAGCGCCAAGACCGATACCACTGGCATCAGTGTGCAGGATGGTTGGAGCGCTGTCACTGACGTGGCCAAGAACAGGGTCTGATGTGAGGGCGTGCTTCAGGTTATTAAAAGCAGCTTCGCACTGTTCAGTCCACACGAAAGGGCTGTGTGCTTTAAGTAGTTGATGGAGGGGAGCAGCAATACTTGCAAAATGCTTTATAAAACGCCGGAAATAAGACGCCAGGCCGAGAAAACTGCGCAATTCTGTAGTCCGTTGTGCACGAGCAAATTTCAAGACCGCGATAATTTTTTCAGGGTCTGGACGAATGCCGTCATGGCTGACTAGATGTCCCAATATTTTAATTTCCTTCTGTGCAAAGTGGCACTTCTTGGTGTTGAGCTGAAGGCCCGCTGAAGCGAGACACGTGAGGACCTCATTCAGGCGCGTGAGATGGTCGTTAAAAGTTGACGAAAAGATGACAATGTCATCCAAGTAGCATAAACAGGTTCTCCATTTTAGGCCACGAAGCACAGTATCGATCATCCTTTCAAATGTCGCTGGTGCGTTACAAAGTCCGAAAGGCATAACATTAAATTCGTAAAGGCCATCGGCAGTTGCGAAAGCGGTTTTTTCTTTATCGTCCTCGTGCATAGGTATTTGCCAATAACCCGAGCGGAGGTCCAAAGTCGAGAAATATTGGGCGCCTTGGAGAGAGTCAAGGGCGTCATCAATTCTTGGCATTGGGTATACATCTTTGCGGGTAATTTTGTTGAGTGCGCGGTAATCAACACAAAAGCGTACCGAGCCGTCCTTTTTTTTAACTAACACTACTGGGGAGGACCATGGACTTGTCGAGGGACGAATAATATTGCGATGGAGCATGTCATTTACATTTTCTTCAATTACCTTTCGTTCAGAGAGGGAAACCCGATAAGGCCGTCGGCGAACGATAGAGTTACCTTCAGTAATGATGCGATGGTGCGCAACACTAGTCCGTCCCAGTGGTGGGGAAGTGGCATCAAAAATGGCTTGGTGTTGTCGAAGCAATGTCAGCAGTTCTTGGCGTTGGTTCGGCGTGAGGTTAGGATTAATAGTCTTTGTAAGAACAGAAAGAGAGACGTCTGTCGAAACAGGGTGCTGAGGCTGAGGGGCGGTGAGCACCATCAAGGACAAAGGTTGAACTTCCACCTTGCAGGGGAGAGAAGTTCCTTTTCGGAGCACGAGGGATTCACGTGAAGTGTTAGTGGCCGCTACTGTCGCTGAGCCGTTGCAGAACCTCACAAGACTAGACGGGAAGGCGATACCGCGTCCAAGATGACGATAAGATGGTGCGATGAGTACGTCCCCGTCAGCGATGTGGTCAGAAACAACGGTAAGCAGTTTTTCGCACTGAGGAGGCAGAACAGTATCAGCGGCGGCAACGAGGGGATGATGTCGTTCAGAAACTTCAGATGAAAAATCGCTTTCTGTCATATGGATAACACGGTCGCCACAAGAAATTAATGCCGAAGCGGTTGACAAAAAATCCCATCCAAAAATTATCAGGTGCGCACATGGAGAGAGCACAGCAAACTGCACATGATGGCGGACGCCGTCAATAACAACTCGTACGGTGCACTTTGCTAAAGGGCGCAAAGGGACGTCATTGGCTCCACGGAGTTCAGGCCCATCATATGGTGTCGTAACTTTTCGCAAACGGTAGCACAAATCAGCGTGAATGACAGAAATTGCAGCCCCTGTATCAATTAATGCTTCTACCGGTAATCCTTCAGCTAAAACAGAAATCACATTATACGGGCGATCTGGAGGACTTTTGGTAAGTTCGCAGACTGCAGTTTGACCTCCGGAAACTGCAACGCTTAGTTTTCCGGATGGCGGACAGGGAGAGTTGTTGCGGGTCGGAGAGGGGAAAATGAGCGGCGGTATGGGGATAGGGACCGACGTCGGGACGCATGGGTTCCACGAGGCTCAGACGAGGATTCTGGAGGTGGAGATGATCTTCGAGGTGGGCTGGACATAGGAGGTCGTCGCTGATAATATGAGGGTACGTCACTTTCGAATGCGTCATAACCACGCCGCTCGTTCTGAATACGGCGACGGCAGAAGCGGGATATATGTCCTCGTATTCCACAGTAGTAGCACACTGGGCGAGAGGGGCGCCAGGGCGCGTAATAGTGTGGCGTAGGCTGAGCCGTCGTCACGGCGTTGATGTGGTTGTAGGGCGATGCCAGTTGGGGCGGCGGAACAAAAGGAGGGGGTGATGCTGCGACGTGCGCGTAAGTCGATGCTTGGTGGGGTGCAGGAGGGTCGGACGGCATAGGTCGCGTGATTGTTGCCAGCTCATCTTTAATGATGTTGCGTAGACCGGCGTCATTAGAAGGTACGGAAGAATGATCGCACCCGTGTCGACAGACAGGCTTGAGGGCTTGGAGCTCCTCCCGGATGATGGCTCGAATCAGTGCCCGTAGATCCAGGTCAGCATAGGTCGGGCCTGTAGCAATGCTGGGCTGCAATCGGGAGGACTGCAGCTGGTCGATGCGTTGGCAGGTCGCAATAATGGCGTCAACAGTAGAAGGATTCTGGGCAATCAGGGTATTATAAGCCACAGAATTAATTCCTTTTAAGATGTGGTGTACGCGTTCAGGTTCCGGCATGGTGGGACTAACACGCCGGCAGAGTGCAAGTATGGCCTCTATGTAAGACGCGTACGACTCATCGGGACCTTGGAGGCGAGAGGCGAGCTTGTTCTTCGCGACCTCAGTGCGAACTGCTGGGTCGGCGAAATATTGGCGGAACTGCTGCTTGAATGTTGTCCAGTTAGTGGTGTGGGGTTCGCGGTTAATAAACCAGGTTCTGGCGACCTCAATGAGGTAGAAAGAAACGTTCAGAAATTTTAGAGCGTCGTCCCACCGGTTGTAGTTACTGCAGCGTTCATAGGTGTCCAGCCAGTCATCGACGTCTTCGTCGCGACGACCAGCGAACAGCGGCGGGTCGCGTTGTCGTGCGGGCATAGTCGGAGGGGGTGGTGCAGCCGAGGTAGAGGGTCCTGCCGATTCTTGGGTGCTCTCGGTAGACATAACGATGGTGGCAGGCGGTAAACAGCGACCGGAACGTAGCTCCAGCGAGAGGCAGGGCACAAAACAGCAAGGGGATCAATTCTCACCTCCACCACTTGTGGAAGAAGGCTAGGTCAAGACGGCGAGGTCGTGGCGGCAAGGACAGCGAAGCCTTGTCCAGCGTTTTAATCCGGTCACCAACCCAGGCACGCGCCAGAGCCGGCGCCGCGGGACGATGATGATGGTATGTACAAATGAAAGAAGATGATGATGGCATGTACAAATGAAAGAAGGTCCACAGAAGGCTCACAATATATATATATATATAATCACGTAAGTCACAGATACACTACATAGATAGGCACGTGTGGAAACATAGTTCCTACACGTATACTTTTGAATATATATACACTCGAGTTATTAGACCCTAAAGGTGGGGTCAGTGGCACTTGCCCATTAAGAATAGATATCTAAATTATTTATATCGTGGCAGATGGCGTGAGTACTGAGTACAGTTCCGCAGGTCAGGCTACTGACATCTATTACATAATCAACACTTGTTCTAGGCTGTGTTTATACCGAGCATGTATATTGCACAGTAATGCACAGCCAGGAATATCCAAATGGAACTGTTGAAAAACTCAACTGGAACCAGTTGGAATTGTATTCCATTTGAGTCCATTTGAAACCAGTTGGAAAAACATTTATTCTATAGAAAATCCAGCTGGTCTGAGCAGTGGGAATGGTAATTCTAACAGGAATCAAATGGAACCAGTTGCACACCATTTGAATCCAATTGGAACCTGTTGGAAACGCAACTGTTTTTTTCGACTGGGAAAGGTTAGGTAAAGTAGTTCTCATGTATCTCTGCCATCAACTGTCTTTCACAAACTATTGTGACCGATGATTCTCTTGTGGTGGGGACCGCGGACACTACTTTGTACAGCCATCCACTTCCAGCCTGAGAGCACTGAGTTGAGATTTCATCTTCATGCTTTCGAACCAAACGAAAGGGAAGATGTTCCATTTTCAAATTCAAATTTGTGAGCGGTGAGCTCGTCTTCTGCCACTGAGTGAACATCAGCCGAGCAACAGAGAGCTTTGACAAGTTGACAAGAAACAAAAGTTGGATGCTGTTGTCACACTGTTCCCTTAAGACTCATTGAGTGATGTTCATGGGTGAAGTAATTTCCTTACGCACCCCCTTGTTCATCTGAAGGCACCCTCGCATATTCTTGTTCTTTAGCTTTTCTGTTCATAAATACAACCTTTTTGTCTGTTTGCAGTCTTTCTCATTGCTAGTCCTGCACAACGCGTCAACGACAGACATTAAAAATGCTTCTCCTCTGCCATCTATGTCCCCCGCCCCAAAAATTTACCCCCTCCCCCAACACCTGCATAGGTCACACTTTCATGTTTCTAGTAGGTTTTGATATAACTTTATTCATACTTTTGCACTGTTCTCGCGTTTTTATGTGTTTGTCCTTCTGTAGCAATCTAGTGCCTTCTAAACCTTACCATACCTTTGCATTTGTCCTTTAGTCTGTTTGTTTTAAATATCATTCCCCGTGCCCACAGATGAGATGCTGTTATATCTTCCCTGCTCTCTCTCTCTCCCTGCCTCCCTGCTCTCCATGATGGTGCACCACCTAGCACCAGGACCGGTGCTAGGAGAGCTGGCTGGGCCACGAGCTGTACCGGCTGCTGGTGGTGGATACGGTCCTTGTGCTCCTGCTGACCGCGGGTGTTGGCAAAGCGCTCCTCTCGTTTGTCTACAAGCACATCACCTCGCGCGTCGGACCTCCCGAGCTGGACATTGCGCACAACACTCTGGACCTCATCTACATCCAGGCACTTGTCTGGTGGGTGCCTCCGACCCTATGCCCCGGTCGTGTTGTTCTTGTTTATTGTCGACTGGCCTTTACTGCAGATCTGTTCTTATGCACATTTTACCGTACCCGTTTCATGTCAAGTTTTTGAGAAAACTTGTCATTGTTTTATGTTATATATAATGGAGGGTGTTCTAGTTGGAAAAAGTTTCCTTTTTAGGAAGTTTTGTGTAAAATTTTCAACAGGGGGAATCTTTACAAAGTTTCAGAGAAGATTAGGAACCGAAATTGTCTCACTTGTTTTCAAATTCACAAAATGTCCCTGCCACTACAGGGAAAAATGGCCTGCAATAAGGAATGCATGTCTAATTGAGGTAATGTTTGGTGACATCATAGAAAATAAAGAAGCTCGAATGCATTCAAGTTAGGTCAAGTCATATTTTGTTCAAGCCTTCTCCTTATTTAAACTAACATTTTTTTCGTTTTAGAACTAATATTGCAAGGCTGTCACTGATGTGAATTCGACATTCAGGTTCTTGCACAAATGCTGATTTGATAAAACAATTAGTGTTGTAATGTAGGCGTTGTAAATTACCTGCAGAAACCAACAGTTTGATGGTGTTGTTTAGCATTTCTAGCATCATTCTTAGTGCTTTTCTATTGTAATTTAATTTTACTGACAGGGACAGTTATGTTTTCACCACCTTGAAAACTCTCAAGAATGGCGTCAAATCGCAGTTTCAGAACAGTGTACTTTTGTGCAGAATGAACTGGCATCTGGAACTGAACTGACATTTGAAAGCTTTTATTTACTCATTATTGTTCACCTTTATGTATGTAAGGCATGCTGATGCAATAATGAAGAGACTGGGAAAAGATTCACACCTGTGTTATGTGAATTGGTACCCAGAGACTAGGAACATGTTTTTTGGTAGTAGAGCTAAGACGAAAGCATAGAATCACGCATAACACATGACATGCAATGCATCGAACGCGGTGTCAGAGGCGGATGTCTTGAAAAAAAGCACTCGGTTAGCTCAGTGTTGAATTTTGTGACTTCGGTGCAGACGTAGGTGGTGGCTGGACCACAGTGTTGGGGTGTCACTAGATGAGGTGCTTCTTCGTGCTTGCAATGTTCAGGGCAGGCCTGTTCTACTGTCCCTTGCTCGCACTGGTGGCCTGTGTGAAGCTGGTGCTGACATTCTACGTGAAGCGAGTGAGCGTCCTGTGCACTCAGCCCTCGGTGCACTCCTGGCGGGCGGTGCATGCCCAGTCAGTCTTCCTGGCACTCACCTTCCTCGTTTTTAACCAGCCAAAGGACGAGACACAGGGAAGAGGAGGACAGGACAAGGTCAACCTTGTTGAATTTCACCTTCCTCAGCACTGGGCTGGCCACAGGGACCCTGAGATACGCCCTGCTCAGGTGGGTCACATCTTGGTCTTGTGCATCTATGTAATGGCTAGTGTGCTTATTATTAGTGGACTTTTACTTTTTGTTAAAGGAGCATGGAATCCTTTGAAAGAGGCTCTAGTTATATGTGAAAAAAGGCCGACTGTGAAAGCTGATGTGAGAAAGCTGCGCAAGCATTCGCATTTACCCTCAGTGATTTACATTTATGATTTTACTCTAATGATGGCTGGTTTTGTTCTAAGAAATAGTCTGAAGGAGTGAAGAAATGCTTGAAGAAATGAAAGCCAGTGATACACTGCAGCTTGATCGAGGCAGCATCTAGCAGAACCCTCATAATACGACGTTCCTTGCTCCACGTCCACGAGGTTACTGGGTGCAACACCCACCTGAGCAATTATTTTTAATGGGGCAGTGTGGCTAGACGGCTAGGTTACGATCATGTTGACTACATTTGTTGCTATCGCAACGTTTGACCGACCTATTTGCGGGTTGTAAGGTAAGTTAGCTGTGAATAAGTGGTGGGCAGTGGGTGCTTCCCTGTGACCGTTTCCAGTCCCAGCAGGATGCATGGGGCTCCATGTATCAAAAGAAGTAGTTGAGTTTTATGCAAATTCAAATTGCATGCTGTTTTCCCAGCTCGTTCATGCTGAATTGCTCCCTCGGACGAGTGGTAAATAGCACCCGATAATAACCTTGAGGACCTGCGTGCGCCATGGAATAAAAAACTGTATGGTCATGCAGACTTGCCTGCTTCAGGCCATTAGAACTGCAGTCAAGTGTAGAGGGTAAAGCCAGGTGCTGTTTCGCTTTTAATGTTTCTTGGCGTTGTTAGGATTTAACTTATTTTAAAACTGTGTACCTGCCGTAATGCCACCCACACTGCGATCTTTGGAATGCCCCTGTTTCCTTGAGGGAAAAGAGAGAGAGACTGGTGGAGAAAATTTTATTGTCATCATTGCGATTGTTACAAACCGCCAGCCGCTGGCGGACGCCTGCCAACAAGTCGGCGGCAGAGCCCGCTAGAACACGAGACTGATGGCTGGGGCAGAAAGAACAAGGTTTATTGTGTGGCTTGGGTTTTTATATCAAGCTAAAGGAAAACGAGAATGAAAGGAAAGCTGCAAGCAGAGGCTGCCGTGATGCTTGGTGATAACTACGAGCAGAGCGGAAGAGGGCACACGTGTCGCGGACAAAGCATTTAGCAGTTCGCAGCATCCCACTTTTCTTGGAATCCATATCTTACTACGGGCCTCCTGACATGTGTTTACCGCCGCAGCACAGGACCCTCGATGTCGCTGGCTATGGAGCCTCCGTTCTCTCCAGCTCCGTGTAATAAAGCATATGAGCCTAATGTGCGGCCGCCGTCTTTTGCATCTTCTCATACAGTGCTAATTCCCAAAATGGAGGACCGAGGTCAATTACGCACCGTTACCGCTTACCGCCCGGTTAGTTTAACCAATGTCAACTTTTAATGAAAGTACTTTCTAAAAGACTGCAAACATTATTAAAGATATTGATACGTGGCTAGGTTAGTACATGAAGGTTCGTCCAGGATGACACAGCATACAAAACGCAGGACAGCCGTGTCAACCTTCTAGCACAAACCATTGCTACCACGTTGTCTTCTTCTGTGTCACTGTTGCTGATCGTTGTCTTCTTCAACGTACAGCGATGCAGGGCATAAAAGTCACATTACCCCCCCACCCACGAAAAGCACAGTCCCGGTGCACACAAGCACGAACTACTGCAGGAGTAGTACGGCTTCATTCGGGCGACATGAACAATCTCGGTGCTTGGCATAGAGGACTGTTGCGGCGGATGTACAGGGGTGATCTCATATGTCACTGGAGTGACTGGCCGTAAAACACGGTAGGGTCCTGCGTAGCGTCGCATGAGCTTCTCACACAGCCCAACTTTACGATCGGGAGTCCAGCCCAACTTTACTAGCAGGAGTCCATAGCAAGACGAGAGAGCCAGGAGAGTAATGGACATCCCGGTGGCGAGAATCATGGCGCCGTTTTTGAGATTTTTCGGAGGAAGCCAGTCGGCGGCAAGAAATAACACGGGCGGCGTCAGCTCGGAGATGGCGTCACGAACGTAGGAACTGGCGTTAGCGGTGGGAGGCAGTACGCTGTCAAACGGAAGGGGGAGGGTCGCGGCCGTATAGAAGATAAAAGGGTGAGTAGCCCATTGTGTCGTGCCGAGAGGAATTGTACGCGAACGTTACAAATGGCAATGTAATATTCGAGTCACAGTGATTATACGAGACATACCTTAACAGCATGTTTGTGAGCGTGCGGTTCAGGCGTTCGGTGAGGCCGTTCATTTGTAGATGGTAAGCGGTAGTAAAATAGTACTTAATGGAGCAGTACCGAAGAATTTCGTCGACTACTCGAGCAAGAAAGCAACGGCCATGGTCAGTGAGCAGCTGGCGTGGAGCACCATGCAGCAGATGACGCCGTGAAGAAACACTGCCATGCCAGTTGCACAGCTAGTGGGTATCGCTCGGGTGACAGCGTAGCGCGTAGTATAATCTGTGGTCACCGCAATCCATTTATTCCTCGACGCAGAAAGTGGGAAAGGCCGGAGGAGATCAAGGCAAACTCGGGAAAACGGGTCTACTGGGATGTTGATCGGCTGCAGGGATCCAGCAGGCATAACTGACGGCTTCTTCCGTCGCTGACACTGATCACAAGAAGCCACGTAACGACGAACAGAGCGATATATGCCTGGCCAAGAGAAGCGGCGGCGGACGCTGTCGCACGTACGAGATACGCCAAGATGACCCGCTGTAGGTGCGTCTTGCAGCTGCTGAACGGTTGGTACGCAGGTGTTCGTGGACTACGAGCAGACGCTCGGCGCCATCTGGTCGCATATTCTGTCGGTATAAGGTGCCGTTGTGAAGCACAAACAGAGCAAGGGTAGCATCAAGGTGATCAGTGCTGAGGCGATTTGTAATGCTGCAAAGCTTGGGATCTAAGTGCTGCTCATGGCGAATGTTTGAAAGGTCATGGATGGCCAGCACATATGTGTCACACTCACACTCACTCGCAGGTGGCGGATCTACCGGGCTGCGGGACAGTCAGTCAGCATCAGCGTGCAGCCGGCCAGGCTTGTGGACGACAGAAAAAGTGTATTCCTGAAGGCGGAGGGCCCAACGGCCCAGGCGACCAGTAGGGTCCTTCAGCGTAGAGAGCCACCATAAGACATGGTGGCCGATGATGACGGAGAACGGGCATCCAAACAAGTAAGGGCGAAATTTACTTTCTTATGGCCCACACGGGGGCTACGCACTCACGTTCTGTGATCGAGTAATTTTGTTTAGCGGCAGAAAGGAGGCGACTGGCATAGGCAATGACGCGAGTGCGACCCATCTGCTGTTTGGCGAGTATGGCACCAATACCGTGACCACTGGCATCGGTGCGTACCTCCGTTGGTGCCGAGGGATTGAAGTGTGCCGAAACGGGAGGGTTGGTGAGGTATGCAGTAAGTGCAGAAAAGGCGTGGGATTGTTCTTCGTCCCAGCAAAATGGAGCGTCGTTCTTCAGAAGATTGGTGAGTGCACAAACCGTCTCCGCAAAGTTGGGTACAAACCGCCAAAAATAGGAGCAAAGCCCAAGAAAACTGCGCACGTCACTGGTACAGCGAGGTGTAGGAAATGCACTTACAGCACGTATTTTGTCTGGATCGGGTTGAACGCCACGGGCGTCGACCACGTGTCCGGATGCTTGAAGAAGAAGGAAGAATAGAACGGCTTGCCAGCACGATAATTACCGGTGAACCTTTGCCCAGGACACTGTCGGGCCACACGTTCCCACGACTCGATGGCGGAAGCCAGGGCACGCACCGCATGGCATAGGCAGGGAAGGATGTATTGAAGTGTAGCGGTGTCTTGGGTCGTGGGGTCTTTGGGCAGTACATCTGGTCAATGGGGTCACATATGGTCGTTCGGGTCTCTTCTTTTGTCTTGTGGTCATGCGCGGCGTCTCGGGTCAGTCTCTCCTTCGTCGTGTCTTGTAGTCGGGGTGGGGAAACAATTGAAACGTGTTTCTCGGATGCCGTGTTTTTCTGGGACGTGCTCCAGAGTACGTTTAAAAAAGAACTACCTCTGAGCCCACATGGTATCCGACTTCTGCCCGCAAAAGCGAGCGTGATACACCGTTGGATCCTTTGATGCTACTGGCCCTTTACAGCATATGGAAAAGCAGAATGGCTGTAGGGCACGCCGACGCCGATGCACGTTCAGCGAGGCAGCTTTTTAGAGAGCGCATACGAGCATATGTGGATGAACAGAAAGCTTTGAAACTACAGCCAGAATGGCTGGTTAGTGTTGAAGGGTTGTCACGTACAAGAGATTTTAATCCGATAAATTCAGCTAAGAAAAGCTGAAGCTTTTATTCAGCGCTTGGTTTTTATTTTGTCACATTACTGATGTCATACGTGTCTTTTCTCTGTACGTCTTCGGTAAGGCAATAAAGAAAAAAACCTGCGGCGTGCAGGATACGGCGTTGGCCTCCGGAGCCAAAGGTTGTGTGTTCAAGTCCCATCAGGTGTGGTAACGTGTTTTTACTTTCTAAATTTTCATTGGGATGACTCGATACTGCGTTTTTTGTCCCAAAGGGAGCGCGTCTGCGGAATATTCTTCCACATAGCACCTAAGAAGGGCTGCCATCTGACTTCAGGTAACGGTAAAAGCGCTACCCTATTCTGAATATAATTCATGTATGCTGCGCACCTGTGGCCTAATGGATATGGCGTTGGCCTCGGGACCCAGATTGTGAGTCCTATCAGGTACGGTGACGTGATTTTGCTTTCTAAATTTTGCATTGGGATGACTCGATAGTGCGTTTTTGTCCTAAAGAGAGCGAGCTTGCGGAATATTCTTGCACTTAGCACCTAAGAAGGGCTGCCGTCAGACATTCAAGTAACCGTAAAAATGCTACCCTATTCTGAATATAATTTCTGTATGCTGCGCACCTGTGGCCTAATGCGATTCCACTTCCCGCCATCACTGTGAACGGACATGTCATCATGTGCTCCTTCGGAGCGGTGTTAGCGGCTCAGCCGAGCCGCGGAAACAGGTTTGCTGCTGAAGATAACGACACAGGCTGCGAAGTTATGCTGCTCCACCTCCCAACAGCTCGTATTGTTTTTAATACTGTATTTTTGCACGCCGACGTTCAAGCGCGGCCGTATAGGGTCGAGGACTACAGGGATGCCCTGGCCCGTTTGGGATTGCTTCCCGAGGTTGTGGCCTTGGGAGCATTTCAAATGAATCGTGTGGGCAGTCTCGTTTAAGAAAACTCGGAAGCCGCTAAGAAAGTGCTTACTGCCGGGAGCCTGACTGTGAAGGAGCACCGGTGTCTTGTGATTGACCCCAACAAGCAAGAGGTTCGTGTTAAAGTGCAGTGGGTTCTTCACAACGTGACTGATGAAGAAGTGCGTGCGGCCTTCCTTCCGTACGGCCAGCAGACCGAGCTGTCGAAGGAGCGCTGGCGTGTGCACGGCGTCACAAAAAAAGGGTAAACGACCCGTGTACTAAGCCTGAAGCTGAAATCCAACGTGACAGTTGAAGGCATACCTCACCAACTGCGAATAGCCGGTGAACCTGCACTTTTGGTTGTAGCTGGGAGGCCCCTGCTCTGCCTCCGCTGCCAAGGGAAAGGCCACATTCGCCGCGAGCGTCGGGTACCTCGGTGCTCGCGCTGTCTCCGGTTTGGTCACGACGAAAGTAAGTGTGTACCGTCTTTGCCAAAAGTTACCAGGCTGCTCTGAAGGCTGGCGGTGCAAGCGCGCGGCCGTGTGGCGGCGTTGCGTTTGCTGTGGCTTATCGGTGCTCTTCAGTTCCGAGGGTACAACAGCTGACGTAACTTTGGACCCTCAGTCTCGCCCGTTGGATGATAAAAATTAGGCGCGTATGATGTGCGGGCTGCGATTTCACGTGTGCGAAGCTTAGCTGCACCTAGCGAGGGCGCTCAGTATAGCGACGGGGCTATTCGCTCTTCTCGGCAACTGCCCTGAGACAGATATGTCGCGTTACTCGCTACGTGCTTATGTTCTGTAATCAGCTGCTGAAGCGCACCAGCAGAATTGCGCTTTCCTGCGTGTTTGATGCGCCTGTACATTAAAGAATGATAACGCACCTCGAATTTTCAGTATGCTTTCTCCGAGGTGCCTTGCGTACTGCCGCTTTACGGGCCGTAACTTCAGTACAAAGATATGAAAAAGCTAGTGAACCCTTTTAAGCCACCTTATCTCTCTTTTAGGGTCGCGAAATTGTGTTAGCCCCTTGGTGAGGCTGCATATAAATAAGTGCAATGATTGATTCTAGGAAATTCTTGCTTTTGCTTGTAGGTAATTTTTGGTTTAAGTAATGAACTATAATGAAACCTTCCCCACTCTTAGGCATTATATGCACAGGATTGCTTTCTCGTTCGTGGAACCCTTATTTCAGAGCAACACTTTCTGGCAAACCTAGCACATATTCGTCCTAGAAATGAACAAGAACTCACAGTATCTACTATCACCTGCTTTTCTGTTTTCCGCAGTTGCCGAGAAGAGCGAATAGCCCCGTCGCTATACTGAGCGCCCTCGCTGGGCACAACCAGGCTTCGCAGTCGTGAAATCGCAGCCCGCACATCATACGCGCCTAGTTTTTATCATGCAACGGGCGAGACTGAGGGTGCGAAGTTACGTCTGCTGTTGTACCCTCGGAGCTGACGAGCACCGATAAGCCACAGCGAGCGCAACGCTGCCACACGGCCGCGCGCTTGCTCCGCCAGCTTTCGGAGTAGACTGGTTACTTTTGGGAAAGACGGTACCTACGTACGCAAACAAGACCGGGCCAGGAAAGACCATCAATTTGAGTGAACACGTTATGGACGAGGTGGAGGCTGAGGAAGCATCAAAGGCAGCTGGAGAGAAAGCAGCAACCGTCGAGAAGAGCACGCAGCCTTCAAGTGTTGGGCCTAGCGCCACAATTCCGACCGAGGCACCTCCAGTGCTGCAACACGTCTCCGAGGAAAAGACCAGCCAAGAAAAGCAGTCGCCTACTCTCAGAGCCCCTGCTAGCACACTTGACGACCTTCACGTCGGACACTACCCTAATGATGTCGCATTGGAAGTAGCTGCTGTCTCAGCCGCAAAACGCGCTTACCTCAAATCTGTGAAAGATGACCGACTAACTGATGGAGCACCCGCGGAGGAGCCGCCCACCAAGGCGGTAATGACGCGACGGTCGCCCTACAGGCCAAGACCAAATATTCCACCAGACATAAGACCTGCGGTAGAGGCGCCTGAATAGCGCTTCTACAGCTGTAATGCGCTGCCGTCGGTTTCCGGATAAGCGTGCAATGGTGGAGACGATATACCATGGAAGGGAACTGTGAGCTTGATCGTCAAACTTTCGCCATGGACTGTGAAAGTGCGAGTGATCGTTGCGAGGCAGTGCTGGAGCTCCAACACGCGGAACCCCCTTCAGCGCCACGGTACCCTGAGGTTAGCACTGCGAGAGCAGTGGGTGCCTTTAAAAATGAACAACAAAAGATTCAACTGCCACTACACGTAGCCACGCTGAACGTGCGTGGACTGGCGGCGAGGAAGCGCCAGTGTCAGTTTAACCGCCTCTTTTTAGAAAATTAATTGGATATAATCGCATTACAAGAAACTAAGATTGAGAGCGAGGAACACACAGATCGCACGGTTGAAATTTTTCGGTCCCGATACAATGTCTGCGTACGTCACGCGGTTGGAAAGTCCGGAGGTTGCGCGTTTTTGAGAAATAATCTTGGAATTGGGAATGAAACTGTTGTCACATCCGAGGAGGGTCGGTTGCTGGTTGTCAATTTTACCCTTTCTGGATGCTCTTGGAGCGTGATTTGTGTGTATGCCCCTAACAATTACAAGGAACGTGCTATTTTTTTTAAAAGGTCAAAGTGTTTTCGAACTACGAGAGAAGCGTTGTTTTGATGGGTGATTTTAACAGTGTTTGCATGCCAGAGGATCGAGTGCCGATCAACCCTGTGCGTGATCAGCGTGTGCAGTATCTCGATGCGATAATTCAACACGACATGGAAGATCTGGGCTGGGTGTTGTTTCAAGGCACGCAGTCATGTATTACACACTTCCCACGCGGTAGCAATGCAAGACTAGATAGAGTATACGCAAGCATAGGATTTGTGACAATATGTTCCAAACATGAAGTGAAACATCTTTCTTTCAGAGATCACAGCCTTGTTATTATAAGCTTTGGGAATAAACATAGTAGGATTCGTTTCAACTGGAAACTTGGGAAATTTAATGCTAAATTGCTGGAGGATGAAACCTTCGTTAAACAAATTATAGACTTAGCCAAAATGCCTTGCGTCGAATCGGCAAGCAGCGCAGATAAGTGGGAAACTTTTAAGAACACAGTCAAGATAGAAGCGATAGAACGAGGAACTATCCTTCTTCAAAGTGAAAAGAAACCAATCAAATAATTGGAGTGCAATTCAGACTGTTTGACATGTATGGAAAGAGTAGTGCCCGCTGTGTACATAAAAGAAATCCGAGAAATGTAAAAGCCAGCTGGAAGCTCTGGAGGCAGGTAAGTACCGAGCGGATCTGATAAGGGCGCGCGCCGAAAATTGTGGGCGGGTGAAATACCGAATAAGCGTGCATTGTGTGATGAAAGAAGATATGCAGCACAAAATCAAATTCAGCAGATCCGCTACCGCAACAGAATAACGACCGACCGCGAAGAAATCGAGCGAGCGTTTGTTGACCATTACAAAGGACTGATAGGAAACGACAGAAGCGCAAAGGGTAGTCTGTGGGAAGAATTTTTGCACCTCATGCCTCGATTAGACAAAGAAAAACGTGCGCGCTTAGAACAGCCTATTAGTTTAGAGGAAGTTCAGAAGGCTATTGAGGACCTGCCACTTGGGAAAACACCAGGACCTGGTGAGTTAGGCGCTGCTTTCTATAAACCATTCAGAGAAGAAGTCAGCCCGCTGCTATACGATATGATTGCAGAAGCATACACGGTAAAACAAATGCCACCTTCCTCTTCTACTGTCCACATTGTGTTTATCCCCAAAACAGTTGACCGAGAAAAAATGCTATCTGTGGGGGCTTATCGCCCGATAACCCTCACAAATATCGACTATAAGATCTATATGAAGATTCTAGGCAAACGTTTACAGAGTGTCATCACGGATCTATTTGTACCGCACCAAACGTGCGGAGTGAAAGGGCGCACCATCTGCACAAATGTGCACATCGCTCGAAGTATCCTTCAGTGCTGTGATGCCTTCGGTGGCCGAGTTGCAATGGTACAGCTAAACCTGTCGAAGGCGTTTGATCGCGTGGCGCACGATGTTCTGTACTCAGTTTTGGAACATCTAAATGTAGGCAGCATAATCGAAGACTGGCTTAAAATGGTTTACAGCAGCTGTACAGTTCAAATGATTGTCAAATAGAACCTGTGTGAACCCATCCCTCTGCGGTCCTCCGTAAGACAGGGATGCCCCTTTCACTGTTGCTTTTTGCACTTCACCTTTAGCCCTTCTGTTTACGTCTTATTTACAACGACAGAATAAATGGCTTCATGTTTCAGTCATCTAATGCTAAAATTCTTGCGTGTGCAGACGACATTGCTGTATTCTGCAGTGACCGCGAGAGTGTTCAAGAAAGTGTTTACGTCGCCAAGCGGTTTTGCCAGCAAACTTGGGCTGAGATCAATTGGGAAAAGAGTGTGGGCGTTTGGCATGGAAGCTGGGGAAATAAACCTGCGTTGTTCGCGAACCTGCAATGGGCAAACATGCCATCTAACTACTTGGTTGTGCCTCTCGAGCACTATAACAAGAGCGCAGATTACTGGAACGAGTCGAAGGCAAACGTTAGCGAGAAAGCAAGGGCATGGTAAGGACGAGACTAGTGGATGTTTGCGAGAGCAACAGTATGCAACATTTTTTCAATTGCCAAAGTGTGGTATGTTTTGCAGTTTCTGTCTATGTCGTGTGTAAATTCGCAAAAATGCATAGGGCGTTTGCTGTGTTTATTTGGAATTCAAGATGGGAGAGGGTCAGAACTAATTTGTTTCGAACAGTTCAAGATGGTGGTCTGGATCTCGAGATTTGTTTGTCCGCCAGGTTGTGTCCCGTGTTATTTTTATGAGGGATCAGAAAGAACCCTTCCTGCGCTCAATGATACAGGTGCGCCTGAGCAGGGCTCTTCCTGATTTTATAGTGTCCACTGTCAGATCGTCAGCTTGTGGCGCTAGAAGTTATTTGAAAGAAGTTGTTGACTCGGTGCAATTTTTCAAGGTTTGGTTTTTGCAAGAGTATCTCAGCACTGTAAAGAGGAAAAAATTGTACAAAGATCTTATAGATGTAATCATGCCAGTGCCTCTGTATCGTATAATAAACTCTGGAGGCCTAGGACAAGATGTTATTAAAAGAATTAAAAGCATGCCAGTTAAAGCAAGTACGAAAACATTCTTTTTCAAACTGCACACGGGTACCTTGCCGGTTAAGACATTGGTATCTGACAAAGGCATTTTTGTTCTATGGACAACGAACTGCTTGCTGTGCAAAAAGCCAGAAACCGTTGAATATGTGTTCATTGAATGTTGGTGGTGGTGAACTCTTTTATTGCGCCCAAAAACAGGGGACCAGTCAAAGGACCGGTTGCGCTGACTTAGAGGAGGTCGGCGGAGATCCTTTGAGATGCCGCGGCCTCCACCGCGCACTGGATAAGCCAGCGTTAGTCTGCTGGCTCGGAAGTACGCAGGAGAGACTCCCACGTCTCTGGGGTGTTTGAGTTGTCTGTGTTGTAATGTGTACAAGTCCACACCATGTGTATGAGTGTGGCCGGCATTGAGCAGTGTTTACACATGGGGGCTATCCGATCCGGAAAGATCCTGCTGTATAAGAGGGGGTGTGGGAAGCTGCCAGTTTGTAGTTTGCGCCATTGGACGGCCTCGCGTCTTGTTAGATCGCGGTATGCGGGAGGATATGTGCACCTTTGGAGTCGGTAGTGCTGGAGTATGTCCGTGTAAGTGGGGAGTAGAGATGCGCGTGAAATATTAGTGTCAGCGAAAGCAGGGTGGCTGATCATACTCTCGGCTCGGCAGCTGAGATCTCGAGCGAGAGTGTGTGCCTGGACGTTTCCGCTGAGCGACTCGTGGGCTGGAGCCCAAAGAAGTAAGCGAGATGTGGAAGAGGGTGATTTAGAACGTAGAATGTGTAACGCCTGGCAAGAGATACGGCCAGCATCGTAATTGCGAATAGCGTGTTGAGAGTCACTGATGACGACTTTGGTATTAGGGTCGGCTAGCGCTAGAGCAATGGCAACCTCCTCAGCTGTGATGACTTTATCTGCATTGCGAATGCTGCAGGCTGTGTACCAGCTGCGGTGAGGGGCGAGAGCTACCGCCACCATCGCTGGCCTCGATGGATGGTAAGAGGCATCCGTATACCTGACATCCGGACGTCCGCTGAAGCGTTTCTCGAATTGACGAGCCCGGTCGGCCCGTCTCTCGGCGTGTGTTCCGGGTGCATCCGTTTGCGTATGGGAGGAATGCGGAGATTTAGGCGATATTCCGGTGTAAGTTCAGCGTAACTTGGGGCCGATCTCGGCGGGGAGATCCCAACTTGCTGCAGTACCGCTCGGCCAGCGTGTGTGAGTGAGAGCCGCTCATACTGGGCGGTGAGGGTTGCATCGATCAGTTCGCTCACGCTATTGGAGATTCCGAGAGCCATGAGCTTATGGGTAGCTGTGGGCATGGGAAGACCTAGTGCCATCTTGTATGCGTCTAGAAGTGACGCCTCTAGCCGTTCGCTTTCGGCACGAGTGAGACGTAAGTAGGGTCCAGAGTAGGTGATGCGGGAGCAGATGAAAGCTTGAACGAGGCACAGGAGGTTGGACTCTCGCATGCCATGATGCTTGTTGGAGATTTGCTTAAGGAGGCGTCCAATCTGTACAACCGACTGGTCGATGCGTTGGATCGTGATGTTGTTGCTGCCGTTGTCCTGTAGATGCAAGCCTAAGATCCTGATGTTGTCTGTTCGAGAAATCGGGTTTCCTTGCACCTGGAGGTTGATGTCAGGAAGTATCTTTGAAGGGCGTCGTCTCGGGGAAGGGATGATGACATACTCGAACTTTGTCGCCCAGAAAGTGAGGCCAACTGTACTTAGATAATCTCCAATCAGTTCGATCGCGGTCTGTAAAGTCTCTTCAATCTCGCCGTCACTGCCGCGCGTGATCCAAAGAGTGAGGTTGTCAGCATAAATGCTGTGATGCAGATGGGGGATGTCGGCCAGTAGCTTCGGCAGGCCTATCAGTGCGACGTTAAAAAGCATCGGCGAAAGTACGGCGCCTTGCGGCGTGCCACCGTTACCCGGAGAGATGATGGAAGTATCTCCAGTGCCTGCTTTAAGTTACACTGTGCGGTCGGTGAGAAAGTTTCGGATGTACGCATACATGCGATGTCTAACACCGAGAGCTTGACGTTGTTGAAGAATCGCTTCATGGAGGACGTTGTCGAATGCCGTGGCAACATCGAGGCCGACGATGACTTTCGTGTCTAGCGTACGTCTCATGACTACCTGATGATGGAGAAGAAGCATAATGTTCGGGGCCGCTAAATGAGGGCGGAAGCCGAACATTGTGTCCGGTAGAAGATGGTTTTCTTCAAGGTATCGTGAGAGTCTGGTCTGGATAACGTGTTCCATCAGCTTCCCAACGCAGGACATGAGAGAGATGGGATGGAGGTTGGCCAAGGTTGGTGGTTTGCCCGGCTTGGGGATGAGGTCTAGATTGGCGCATTTCCACTCTTGAGGGATGGTACCGCTGGTCCAACATTCTTGAAAATAGTCGGTAAGAACATGAATGAATGCGTCGTCTCGATTCCTAAGCATTTTACTTGAAATGCGGTCAGGGCCGGCCACCGAAGTCGTCTTGAGGCGATTGAGTTCTGCTCGTACCTCCGAAAGAGTGACTGGAGCGTCTAGACAGAGATTGTCCGCGCCCTGATAGAAAGGGAGGTTGGTTGTTGGCTCAGGGCGGATGTAAGTATTTATAAGCTCTTGTTTGAGCTCGTCAGACGTGCCAGGACACTGGTGGAAGATTCGCTCGAGCTGTTGGCGTGTCTGGAGCTTGCCTCCTGCTGGGTCGAGTAAATGTCGAAGGAGGTTCCACGTCTTACGAGCGTTTGGAGTCGTGTTCATCTGGTCACATATGTTGTGCCAGCTCTGTCGAGTGAGTTCAATTGCATAGTTCTCGATATTTGTATGTGCGCGCGCCAGTCTACGCTGGATATCGAGGTCCCATTTCCGAGCGGCAAGTAGAGCTTCGAGCGAATTCTTGCGCTCCCACAGATGGGCGTAGTAGCGGTCGCAGTGTGGGATACTGTCCTCTAACTCGACGATTTGAGTGGCGTCGGCCACTTGTTTGACAATTTCGGTTGTCCATGCTTTATATCAGTAATAGCGGGAGGTTTGTCCTGCTGTTTCCTGTGCGTCAGGAAGGAGTCCCAATCACCTGAGCCGGTCGCGTACATTCTCTGGTGGGCTCATGCATTACGATTTCGAGTACGAAGTGATCATTCCGAAAGTTTTCGTGAGTGTGACACCAAGTCGCTTTAACTCCGGAGGTCGTAAAGGCAAGATCCGGCGTTGTATCACGGTGTAGGCCCGTACCATGTCTAGTGGGGTAGGATACGTCCGTGATAAAGGTCAGCTGGTGCGTGTGCCAGTCATTCCAAAGCCGTCGACCTTCAGAGTCATAGTGGTAGCCCCAAGCGCGGTGATGCGCATTAAAGTCACCGACAATGAAGAGGGGTTGCCCCTGCGCCAGCTGCTGGGCTTTGAGGAAATGCGGACAGAAAATATCCTTGTGAGCTCGGGGACATTAATTATAAACAGACTAGTGCAACGTTTACGCGAGGGTCGAGGTAATATTTCTAAGAAGACGTATTCGGGGAAAGTTGGATCTAAACAGTGTTGAAGGACAGTGAGATTACGTTTGACGAGAGTAGCTATTCGAGGTTTTACTCGTTCCGATAGGTATGTACTGTAACCGGCAAGGTTCGTGTTCTTGTCGCATTCCTGGGGAGCTATTAGTTCGGGGCGATCACTCGCGGTGAGGAACTGCTGGAGGACCGGACGCGTACACGCGAACCCACGACAGTTCCACTGCCAGATGGTGGTGTGGTCTGACGAGCTGCTCGCCATGATTAGGCTGGGATAGTTGTGGGGTTTGAACGGGTGTCGGCGCAGGGGCCGCGGGTACCATGGCAGCGAGGAGTTTGTCCTGTGCTTCTATAGCTTTGTTCAGCATCTCAAATTGTTGCGTGACTTGTGAGCTGATTGTTAGGAGTGAGCGTTCGATGTGTGCTTCTAAAGCCTTGATGCGATTTTGACTGATGTTGCAGCTTTCCTCAACTTTGGTAAAACGCGCCTGCCAACCCTCTGAAGGGTGAGTCGGTGTCGGACGTTGCTTTGCGTTTTTGTGCGGATCGGTTGGGAGGAGTGATATTCATAGGTACTGATTCATAAGATCCCTGCGGATGCGGGGGAGACGAAGTGAGTGTGGCCGTTGGCTTGTCGAGAGCCTCTACTCTGAGTATAAGTTGTTGGATGACTGCTGTCAGTTCCATAAACGCTTTGTGTGTGTCTAGAGTAGTGGGAGTCCCTTCCTGCGTACTCACCGGTTCTTGACATTCTCGTAGACCGGGTAGAGATGGTGGTAGCCCAGGTGGCTGCTGCAAAGGATTGAATCTTGAGACCCGATCTTCTATTGGCATGTCTTGCAACGTACACTAAAAAAGGAACTACCCTTAACACCGATTGGAATTTGCTATTTAGCAACAGACAGAGATGACACAGGTGTCCCTTACGACATCATTATGCTCCTTGGCCTCCATAGTTTATGGAAAACGCGAATGGCGGTACGCAATGCAGACGTAAACGTCCGATCTACAACGGAAAACTTTATTGAAAGTGTATGTTGTATACGTGATGTGTACCGAGCGCAGAAAGGCCCACCCGCATGGATAAGTGTACTTGATGAGTTAGTTCAAGACATTTTAACTTGTGACCGGCTGAAGGAGCCGGGGTGCTTTTAACGATGCATCGTGCTTTTCTCAATAAAAAGGTATTAGAAAAAAACCTTTGGCCTAATGGATATGGCGTTGGCCTCCGGAGCCAAAGGTTGTGGGTTCGAGTTCCATCAAATCGGGTGACGTGCTTTTGCTTTCTAAATTTTGCATTGAGATACCTCGATAATGCGTTTTTTGTCCCAAATGGAGCGAGCCTGCGGAATATTCTTCCACTTAGCACCTAAGAAGGGCTGCTGTCAGACATTCGGGTAACAGTAAAAACGCTACCCTATTCTGAGTATAATTTCTGGATGCTGCGCACCTGTGGCCTAGTGGATTCTGCTTCCGGCCACTCCAGTGAACGGACGCAGAATGCAGGGCTCCTCAGGAGCGGCTTCAGCGGCCATATCAGGCCGCGGTAACAGGAATGCTGAACAGGACAATACTTACCAGGTTGTTTTGCCTGCACTGCCAACAGGTCAGTTTGTTTTGAGTACCGTTTTTTTTGCACGCCGATATCAGGGCCCGCCCGTACCGGATGGAAGATTTCCGGGATACATTAACACAGCACTCGCTAATTCCCAATGTTATCGCAATGGGGCGTATCTGATGAGCCATCGGATGAGCTGGGCCGTCGCTTTCAAGGATACTGAAGCGGTGACCAGCACTGTTAGTGTAGGTGAGCTGTGTGTGAAAAACGGTCGCTGCTTGGTGATTGACCCGGCCAACCAGGACGTGCGACTGAAACTTCACTGGCTGCTACGCAACGTGCCAGAGGATGTTCGTGTTGCCTTTACGCCATACGGAAAGGTGTCGGAAGCTATCCGGGAGCGCTGGCGCGTTAAAGGTATGTTAGAAAAGGGCTCTACTACTAGAATCGTCATCGGATCACATCCGCAGAGAGTTCCAGGCTCCTCGCTACGGAACCTGTCGACAGTTACGGCATGAAGATTGCCAGTGTGCACGTACTTACGCTAGCATTGCCGGACCTGGGGCCAGCGAAGACTCGTCCGAGTTAATAACGGATGAGGTGAATGCGGAGAAGGCGGCTGACATTAGAGGTCAATCAGCGAAACAGGACGCGCATTCCATGACGGTGTTAACAAAACATAAGGTGACGGTCTCCAGTGAAAAGAATGAAACTCGGCAAGTCTTGCACGTTCCATCACAGGACCATGAAGGCGCGTCAAAGGAAGCGTCAGAAGATGTAATCAATTTTTCTGACGCTGAGGAGCATCTCAGTACTGAGCCCCCCTGTACTGATGCCATGGAGGTTGGGCCGGAGACAGCGGCCTTAATTGCCACGAAACGTCCGCACGAGGAAAGCGTCGAAGAGACGCAGCTGCCAGGTGGTGTTTGTGGTGAGCCGCCGCCGAAAACTGCGGGTATCCGAAAATCGACATTGGGACCGAAGCCTAACTTTTCGGCCGACACGAGGCAGGCGGGGAAGCCGCCTCCGTAGTTTTAGTGGTGTCCTGAACGATTTGTGGGTCGGCTGCCTACCAACCAGCGTCAGAAACCTTCTGCAACCAAGCGGCGCTTGTGTGCGCAAAAATGAAACACTGTGCTTGGACTTCTTTTGAATGCATCCCGACGTTCTGCTGGGAGGACATTACATGCATACACACGCCGCTGTTCGTCTGAAGCGGAGGCCATGCAACCATGAAGGTAGGCACCATGCGGGTACGGGCGTCTCTTTCTGATATATTACCCTCAAGCTTAATTTGCCGTTAAACGTAGCTACTTTGAATGTCAGAGACTTGAGAGCGAGGGGGCGACAATGCCAGCTCAGTCGCCTCCTTTTGGATAATGATAGATATAGCAGCTGTGCAAGATTCAAAGATTGAGAGCTAAGAAAGCACTGACCGTATGGTGGCTTCTTTTCGAACAAACGTTTGTGTGTGTATGCCATTCTGTTGGTGTATCGTGTGGATGCCTTTTATTTATAAGTAACACGCTGGGAGTAAGCGTAGAGTCCGTTTTTGCCTGTCCAAGTGGTTGGCTTTTGGTTACTGATTTTACCTACTCTAATTTATGCTGGCGTGTTGTGTGTGTGTATGCTCCCAATTCAGAATGTGAGCGTGAATTGTTTTTTGAGTGTATTGAGTTGTGGTTGAAGGTCGACAAAATCTTGCTTTGTACATGCATGTGACTACAACTGTGTGTGCGCAGCTGTGGACCGAGCGGCGAAGTGTAAACCTCGCAGAGAGAGAAGCTCCGAGCTGTTGAAAACACTTGTGCATGAGTATGGCCATGAGGACGTTGGTAGTGCGCTCGCCACTGGAAACCAGCCAGAGTTCACGCACTTTCAGCGAGATAACCATGCTAGATTGGACAGGGTGTATGCCTCGGTTGATCTTATTTCCATATGTACTGCATATGAGGTCAAACCTGTGACTTTCAGCGATCATTGTCTCGTGAGTGCAGTGTTTCGCAGTGTTTGGTAGGAAAGGAAAGAAATCGCGCTTTAACTGGTACCTATGGAAACTTAATGGCAAAGTTCTTGCTGATGAAGAGTTCCTTACGGAAGTTAAGACCGAGTTTGAAAATCGTCTTGATATGCGACCAGTAAGTTTTGCAGCGGAATGGGACAGCTTCAAAGAGAGGGTCAAATTGAAAACCATAGAAAAGAGTAGTAAGGTGCTGTATAAAGAGAAAGAGAAAGAACTGAATGAACAACTTGAATTTTTTTTTGACCATGGAAAGTACTGTGCCAGGGAACTTCGCCAGTAAAATACGAGAGCTTAAAAGTGAGCTGGAAACAATCGACAGCGAAAGATACACAGCGGCTGTCATGCGTGCAAGAGCTGAAAAACTTGGGGCTGGAGAAGTGCCGACAAAACGAGCGCTAGCAGACGAGAAAAGATACGCCTGCCAGGAAGAAATAAGGAGCATAAGGTATGCCGGCCATATCACTGAAGATGCTAAAGATATTCAGCGTGCGGTAGCAGAGAACTTCTAAGAACTGCTTAGCGCTAAGCTTGAGGCTGTAGGCGGCTTTCAAACAGATTTTCTAAGACTGATGCCTGCAATGGATGGTGAAAGTAAAGCGCGCCTAGAAACACCGATAACGTTGCAGGAGATAGAATCTGCAATAGATGACCTGACACCTGGAAAAGCCCCTGGGCCGGATGGTCTAAGCGCTACCTTCTTTAAAAGTTTTCAGCAATATGCGGCTCAGTTTATGCTCGATGTAATCACTGGAGCTTATGAACGTAATACGGTTCCATTGTCTTTCTCTACATCGCACATTGTTCTAATACCCAAGACAGAGGATCCGGAGAAACGACAGTTGGTGGGGTCATATCGACCGATTAGCCTCACCAATGTTAACCACAAGGTGTACATGAAGGGTTTAGCAAAAAGATTGCAAAGCGTAATAAAAAAATTGGTTGGGTCTCATCAAACATGCGGCATCAAGGGTCGATCCACTGCCACGAATATACATCTCGCAAGACCCGCATTAGAATGTGTTGATACACTCGGCGGTCAGATAGACATGATGCAATTAGATTTGGCGAAAGCCTTTGACCGTGTTTCTCACGGAATTCTTTTTTTAGAGCATTCTAAACTTGCTGAAGTCATAGTGGAGGAAGTTAAAATGGCTTATGCGAACTGCACGACCCGTATTATAGTGAATGGTGAACTGACTGGCAGCATCGCTGTACTTTCATCGGTGAGGCAGGGCTGCCCGCTCTCACCCCTGCTTTTTGCACTGTATTTAGAGCCACTTTGCTTGGCTATCATTGATAGCGATCGCATGCTAGCACACGAGAAAATGCTAGCATACGCTGATGACATAGCAATGTTTTGTGCAACCAGAAAGAGCATCTGTGAAGTCACAGGTGTCGTTCAAACATTTTGTGATCAAACCGGATGTAAGATCAATTGGGAGAAAAGCTCTGGGTTTTGGGACGATGATTGGGACGCGGCACCTGATTTCTTCTGTATGCTGCGATGGTCTGCTCTCCCAAGGCGATATCTAGGCGTGCCGTTAGATGGTTATCGAGATCCCAACGTGCACTGGATGGAAGAAACTTCAAGAGCGAAAGAAAAAGTGGATGCATGGCAAGGAAGGCAACTCTCAATGTTTTCGCGCGCTTCTATTTGCGATGTTTTTCTTATTTCGAGGCTGTGGTACCACATATGTATATATAACTGTATTAGGGAGCCGGCAAAGGACGGGTTAAAGCATCGTGACGCTGGCCAAGCGTCTACCGGGGTTAAGCCCTACTCTGCACTACCTCATTTGGCCCGTTTGTGGTGGGTTGTGAGGCTCATGATTTTCGAGCGCACCCCGGGCCTGCTGGACGGCCCATAGTTGAATATCTTTGTCTGTATTCTGCACAGCACTTTGAAGTTCCAGCGGGTATGTCCTGGATGCAGCTTTGGTCGGGAACCTGGCACAGTCCCACGTGTTGTGCCATTGGTCCGCAGGACCCACTTGACATACACTGCACATATCACTCGTGTAGATGTCTGGGTGGAGGACGTGTAGCACTGCCGGGGCTAGGAGTGACCCGGTTTTCATTTGCCTCAGGATGACCGCCTCCTCACGACTAAGTACCGGGTGAGGCGGCGGTACTGTCCGTCGAGCTAAGCGGTAAAATTTAGTCACTTCCTGGTAACTGGTCAGTCGGTCTTTTGTTTCGAACCACCATTCGGAACGGTCCCTCTCGGGGGTGCGGAAGGTAAGCACTCGCGCCGCCGAATGGGCCGTCTCGTTGTGATTCGGTGAGGATGCACAATCACCCGCGTGCGCCGGGAACCACTTGATGCGGATAGGGCTGCCGCGGTCTTGAAGCTGGAGCTTAATGATGATGGCGGCCGCCGGCGTTGTGTGTCTCACGAACCTGAATTCAGAAAATGAACCGCGTTTTTTTATTTATTTTCATTATTTATTGATGCTAGCAGGGTGGGAATACAAACTAAGCAGTTTAACAAAACAGCAAAAATAAACAATAATTACAGTTGCTGTTTTTATTTGGGCATCCACATGGGAAAAACCGCCCGGACGAATATGTTTATTTTTGTTAAAAGGGGCGGGCTTTGCCTTGCACATTTGTTCTTGCGTCAAGTGGTTTCGGGATTTATATTCCTCCGTGATCACAAAGGTATCTTTCTAAGAACTGTGATGCAAGTGTGATTGCAGAGGCTGCTCCCTGAATGGGTTGTGTCATGTGAAAACATGCCTGGTACTGTGACTAGCTACCTGAGCGAGGTTTTTCGTGCAAGTTGTTGGAAGTGCGGTTTTCTTTTGATTATCTTTACAATGTTCCAGGAAAAAACCTATATAAAGATCTCATTGACGTGATGCTGCCGGTGCCTTTTTACCGGGCATTACACTCTGGAGGCCCAGGGCAGAACGTTTTGAAAAGAGTTAAGATGTCCGTGAGGCCATCTGCTAAAACCTTCCTTTTCAAACTTCACTCTAATACGCTCCCTGTTAAAACCTGGCGGAATGATAAAGGTATAATCGTCCCATGGACAACAAATTGCCTGTTGTGCAAAAACCCGGAAACAATTGAGCACGTTTTCTTAGTGTTGGCATGCGGTCTTTCTATGGGACGTCCTCCAAAGGACAATTAAAAAGGAACTTCCCTTAACTCCTTACGGTATCAGATTCCCAAGATTGCAGAACGATGATGCACCTTATGATGTAATTATGCTTCTTGGCCTCCATAGTTTGTGGAAAACACGAATGCAGGTGCGTCACGCAAATATAGATACACGATCTGCGCGTGAAAACTTCATTGAAAGTGCGATGCATATACGCGAAACTTTCAGGATGCAGCAGGATCCACCATAATGGCATCGTCTATTTGATGAGATGACCCGATACTGCGTTTTTTGTCCCCAAGGAAGCAAGTCTGCGGAATATTCTTCCACTTAGCACCTAAGAAGGGCTGCCATCAGATATTCAGGTAACGGTAAAAGCGCTACTCTATTCTGAATATAATTTCTGTATGCTGCGCACCTACTGTAGAGGTCTGTATAGAACTCCTCGGCTACTTTGACTATCTTGTCCATATTTTTGACGACGTTGGCCGTCTTGTCCCTTATCACATACATCTGGTTTTTGCCTATGCCCAATTTCTTCTTTACTGCTTTAAGGCTCCCCCCATTCTTTACAGCATGCTCAATTTTTTCCATGTAATACTTCCTTATAACGGCCACCTCGCGCTTATTGATTAGCTTTGATATCTCGGCCAACTAGATCTGCTCGGTTGGATTGAAAGCTTTCATAATCTGACGTTTCTTAATCATGTCTTTGGTCTCCTTAGACGGCTTACCTGTATCCCCTCTAACTATCCTACCGCCTACTTCTACCGCACACACAGTAATTATCTGAAATTATTGTTCATTGCTTCTAGGGTCATGTCGCCATCCTCGGTTAGAGCTGAATATTTATTCTGTCGCGAGATCCTGAATTCTTCTGCCCTCCCCCTCACCACTGATACGTTGATGGGTTTCTTCCGTACTAATCTGTTGCGTTCCTTCTTCAGATTTAGGCTAATTCGGGTCCTCACCATCCTGTGGTCACTGCATCGCACTTTCTTGATTGCCTCTAAGTCTTGAACAATGGCAGGGGTTGAACACATTATGAAGTCAATTTCAATTTTAGTGTCCCCGTTAGGACGTTTCCACGTCCTTTTCCGATTCTTCCGTTTGCTGAAGAAGGTATTCATGGCTCTTAAGTTATTGCACTCTGCAAATTCAACTAGTAACTCCCCCCTGCTATTCCTAGATCCAATGCCATAGTCACCTACTGCCTGGTCTCCTGCCAGCTTCTTCCCTACCTTGGCATTGAAGTCCCCCATTAGTGCAGTATACTGCGTCTTTACTTTTCGCATTGCCGATTCTATATCTTCGTAAAAGCTTTCAACTGCCTGGTCATCATAACTACATGTAGGTGCATAGGCCTGTACAACCTTAAGATTATACCGCTTATTAAGCCTAATTACGATGACTGCCACCCTCTCATTATTACTATAGAATTGATCTATATTACCCGCAATATACTTATTGACACGGAAACCTACTCCTAGTTGTAGCCTGTCTGGTAAGCCTCGATAACACAGTACAGGCCCATCCTTCATTACAGTATATGCCTCATTCGGCCTCCTAACATCACTAAGCCCTATGACAGCCCATTTCATACCCTCTAGTTCCTCTAACAGCACTGCTAAACTAGCTTCACTATCTAGGGTTCTAAAGTTAAACGTTGCCAGGGTCAGTTTCCAATGAATGGCGGCCTGTCCAGCGGAGCCAGAAGTTCTCAGCACCCCCTGCTGCGTCACAGGTCTGACCGCCGCCGTGGTCAGTTGTTCCGCAGCCGCTGGTGACTGAGGGCCGGGGTTTTATGGAGCTTACCATGAGAGGTCGGCCAATTACTGCACCAGGGTGGCCAACTCCTGTTCTGGTGAGGGAGTGCGTTACCGGAGGTATGTTCACCGGCATCAGATCGCACCCCAAACCTGTTTATGCAATTCCATCGACAAGCGGATGTTTTTATTTTTTTTAAATCCGGTGGAGAATAGCGCGGCCAAAGTAGTCAGGACCGTAACGAGATTAGCGGGAGGGAAAACGTCAGACGTTCCACCAGTGACGAAGGACGAGGTCAAGAAAGCATTAGAAACTATGAAAAGGGGGAAATCAGCTGGAGAGCATCAGATAACTACAGATTTGCTAAAGGACGGGGGGGATATCGTGCTAAAAAAACTGGCCACCCTGTATACGCAGTGCCTGGTGTCATCGACGGTACCGGAACCATGGAAGAATGCAAACATTATCCTCATTTATAAGGAAGGGGACTCTAAGGACCTTAAAAATCACAGACCAATCAGCTTACTCTCTGTTACGTATAAGGTATTTACTAGGGTAATCGCTAATAGTATCAGGACAACCTTAGACTGCAATCAAGCAAAGGATCAAGCAGATTTTCGGAAACGGTACTCTACTATCGATCATATCCATACCATCAGTCAGGTGACAGAAAAATGATCGGAATATAACCAGCGCTTATACATAGCATTCAATGATTACGAAAAAGCATTTGACTCAGTTGAAACATCGGAGGTGATGCAGGCATAGCGAAATCAGGGGGTAGACGAGCCGTACGTGAGAGTGCTGGAAGATATATCTAGTGGCTGCACAGCAACCATAGTTCTGAATGAAGAAAGTAACAAAATTCCCATAAAGAAAAGTGGTAGACAAGGAGACACAATCTCCCCAGTACTATTCACAGCTTGCTTAGAGGAAGTATTCAGACACTTGGAATGGGAGCAGTTAGGGATAAAGATAGATGGAGAATACCTCAGTAATCTGCGATTTGCTGAGTACATTGCCTTGCTAAGCAACTCGGATGATGAACTGCAAATAATGATTGATGACCCAGACAGGAAAAGTAGAAAGGTAGGCTAGAAAATCAATATGCAGAATACTCAGGTAATGTTCAACAGCCTCGGGAAGGAACAGTAGTTTACATTAGGTAGCGAAGTTTTGGAAGTAGTAAGCGAATATGTCTACTTAGGACAGGTAGTAACCGCAGATCCGAACCATGAAAAGGAAATAAGAAGAATAAGGTTGGGATGGAGCGCATTTGGCAAGCACTCGCAGATTATGACTAGCAGGTTACCGGTATCGCTCAAGAGGAAAGTATACAACAGTTGCTTCTTACCTGTACTCACCTATGGGGCTGAAACGTCGAGACTAACCAAGAGAGTTTTACTTAAGTTGAGGACAACCCAGAGTGCTATGGAACGAAAAATGGTAGGGGTAACATTAAGAGATAGGAACCATGCAGAGTTGGTCAGAGAAATAACTCAAGTTACCGACGTTCTAGTGAAAATTAAGAAGAAGAAATGGGCATGGGCAGGACATGTAGTGCGAAGAGAGGATAACCGATGGTCGCTTAGGATAACAAACTAGATTCCAAGGGAAGGAAAGCGTAGCAGGGAGCGGCAGAAAAGTAGGTGGACGGATGAGGTTAAGAAGTTCGCAGGGGTCAAGTGGATGCAGTTAGCACAGAACCGGGTTAAGTGGAGAAATATGGGAGAGGCCTTCGCCCTGCAGTGGGTATAGTCAGGCTGATGATGATGATGCGCACCTGTGGCCTAATGGATATCACTTCCGGCCACCGAGCGTGACGGACGTGTGCTTCATGGGCTCCCAAGAAGCGGTTTCAGCGGCCCAGCAGGGCCGCCGCATCAGGAGTAGTGACAAGCCTGCCGAGGATTACGAAATGGTTGTGCCGCATCTGGCCTCAGGTTCGAGTGTTTTGAACACGGTCGTTTTGCATGGTGACGTCAAAGCCAGGCCATATCGCATTGAGCATTTTCATGACGCCTTGGCGCGTCTGTCATTGTTGCCGGAAGTGGTTACCCGCGGGGCATGTCAGATGGACCACCTGTGGGCGGTAACTTTCAACGGCGAAGGAGCGAAGGCAAAGATATTTTAGGCTGAAGCCTTCAACGTGAAATATCACCACTGCGTGGTGATCGACCCGAGCAACCAAGGCGTCAGGCTTAAGCTGATTTGGCTTCTTCACGGCGTGCAAGACGACGACGTGGGAGAGGCCTTGGCAGCATTAGGGAAAGTGACTGAAATCTCCCGTGACAAGTGGAGGGTTAAAGGGTGCGTCGTCAAAACTTCAACGACGCGGTCGGTTACTCTGAGACTGAAGGTGGGTGTTACCATTGACGACTTCCCCCTTCAGCTACGTGTTTTGAGGACGTTGCTCTCGTCCATGTGCCTGGCAGGGCTCCTCTCTGCCTCCGATGCCGTGGCACCGGACACATACGCGGAGAGTGCTGTGTGTCGCGTTGCGTGCTTTGTCGTCGTTTAGGCCGCGTTGAGTCCCAGTGCGTGCGTACCTATGCAAACGTTGCGGGGCCGGTGCGCACGGATCGCCTCCACGGGCCGGTGGAGGCGACCCGCGAAAGCGGTGGCGACGAGGAGACCAAGGAGTCACTTTCCGAAGTAATCGCACCTCTTGAGAAAGTCAGTCAATCCACCGAGATGCAAGCCCAGCAGGCTGACGATTCAGGGGGCATGCTGCCTCCAACAAAAGATTACAGCTCGAGCACCGGAAGCTGGTTGCGACTGGACAGCAGAGCGGTAAACAGGAGGACACCGACGTCGACATGCCCGGGGCTTCAACCTGGCCAGTAAAGCGGGCACACAAAGGCGCAGACTACCAGGGAACAACGGAGGATGGGGAACGCGTTGAGGAACCTCCGTCTAGGGCACCTCCAATGCGCCGCGCGCCTTTCAAGCCGAAACCTAACGTGCCACCAGATCATAGGGCTGCGTCTACGCTACCTACGCCTTAGCGGAGGTTTCCTTTGTCACAACGGTAGAAGCCTGATCATTGATCGGGACAACATCGAGCTCCGAACGTTGGATATTCCTGGATGTGCGTGTGAGTACAGTTCAGCGACTCCGAATCTCTTTAAATGGCTACCAACCTTGCGACTAGTTTACGCGTGGCTACGCTGAATGTAAGAGGCCTCTCTGTGCGTAGACGACAGCAGCAACTAAAACGCATTCTGCTAGAAAAGGAAATCATTTGCTCGCAGTTCAGGAAACCAAGGTTGAAGATGAAGAGCAGACAGACAGAATGGCTGATGTTTATCGAAGCAGATACAGTGTTGGCATTTGCTATGCACTTGGTAGATCCGAAGGATGTGTTATTTCTATGAGAAATTTTACTTGGGCTTGTGACTCTGTGTTCTCATGTGAAACTGGACGTCTTGTGATATGCGATTTCAATGCGGCTGGAGTGGCCTGGAGAGCTATATCTGTTTACCCACCGAATGTGCTATACGAAAGACAGATTTTTTTTTCACCGTGAGAAGTCTTTCCTACTGACAAAAAGGCGTGTGATAATGCTTGGCGACTTCAATTTTGTCTGTACACCAGATGATAGATCAAACATGCGTTCTTTCGCGACAAAAGTGCTGAATTACTTTCCAAAATTGGTAATGAGCATGACCTTGAAGATGCAGGCTTGATACCGACGCACGAAGGCCAGGCAAAGTACACACACTTTCAGGGAGGTAGTCATGCAAGATTAGATCCGATATACGTTTCTATTGAATGTGCACTTTTATGATCGGAATATCTTACAATGTATGTCAGTTTTAGCGACTACTGTCTAGTCATGGTTACACTCGGCGTAAAGAAAACAGCTACAAAGTTTAATTGGGACTTATGTAAATTTAATGATAAGTTACTGGACGATAAGGAGTATGTCACGAAAGTGAAGATAGAGATAGTGAACATGATGGAAAGTGAGTCAAAAAACATGTATGAGAGCAGTTCAAATGCGATATTAAAAGAGCTGCTATAGATGATAGAGCATGTGCGCTTGGGCGGAAAGAAAAAGAAGAAAAAGAGCTTCACAGCGCCCTTGATTGTTCGCAAAAGAAATAAAAGAAACAAAAGCTAAGTTCGAAATTTTGGACGAAGAAAATTACCATGGAGCGGTGATGAGGGCGCATAACGAAAGGCTGTGGTTAGGAGAGACGCCCACAAAACGGGCGCTTAGCGACGAAAAAAGGCATGCACTGATGAAAGAGATAACAGAAATCTGCTATCAAAATGAAGTTACATCTCGAACTGGAGAAATCGAAAAGGCATATGTGAAATATTACAGAGATCTATTCAGCCTGAAAATTCCAGACACTGAATGCTTCAGAACAGATTTCCTACCTCGGATGCCGAGATTAGAAGACGAACTTTTGCAAACCCTTGAAGCTCGTATAACAGCAGCGGAAATTGAAGTAGTTATCCGGGAACTGAGTTCAAACAAGCCCCCGGGCTAGATGGACTCCGTGCATCTATATATAAAGCTTTCAGAACTGAAATGGCAGTCGCTCTGGAACGACTCATTAGCGAATGCTACGAAAACGAAGTGACGCCTCCATCTTTCCTAGTGTCCCACGATTTACTAACCCCTAAAACAAATGACCCGATTAAGTTAGTCTGTGGAATCATACCGGCCCACTAGCTTAATGAATGTGGATTATAAAATATACAAGAAAGTTTTAGCTCGACGTCTCCAAAGGGTAATTAAATCACTTTTAGGTCCTCAGCAAACGTGTGGCATAAATGGCAGGACAATACCAATATTCATACAGCTAGAAGCATCCTTGAATGCTGCGAGGTAATGCATAGGCGGGTAGCCATGTTGCAGTTAGACTCTCACAAGGCATTTGACAAAGTTGTACACCAAGTTCTCTTCTTAATAATGGATAACAGCAACGTGGGCAGGGTTATTACTGATGGCATAAAAATGAGTTTCGATAGTTGTGCGGCGAAGCTGGTAATAAATAAGCAATTAAGCGAGAGTATACCTGTGCTGTGTTCTGTGACACAAGACTGCCCTTTGCCTGCCCTGCTTTTTGCACTATATTTTGAGCCTTTTGCTTGCGGCTGCTTTCAATGCGAAACATCCGGGGTTACGATTTCTACAGAACTGAATTTAAAGTCTCTGCATACGCTGAGGATCTAGCAGTGTTTTGTACGGACCATGAAAGTGTGAAAAAAGTTGTAAAAGAGGATGAAACATTTATAATGCAAGTGGAAGTGCTGTGAGCCAGTCCAAAGTGTTTTTGTTTCTGGCATGGGAGCTGGCAATACTCGCCGGAGGTGTTTTGCAACATGATATGGGCGGTAAAACCAGGCACCTACCTAGGTGTGCCACTGGAGCATTACCGCGCGAGCAAAGATTACTGGGCAAATGAAGTTGTACGCGTTAAAGCTAAGACAGGAAAATGGGGAGAGCATAATTTTTCAATGTTTGCAAGAGCAACTGTCTGCAATTTGTTTTTAGTGGCGAAAATCGTTTATGTGATGCAAGCGTTATGTTTTGCGACAATGTCTGTGCAAAAAATGCATAGAGTATTCGCGACATTTATTTGGGGTTCAACATGGCAGCGCACATGTCATAGCAATCTCTTTCATAGGATGGTGAACGGGGGGCTGGGGTTGTCGCATTTGTTCCTCAGGCAGGTTGTAACAAGATTCCTTTTTTTGCGTGATCAAAAAGATGATTTTCTGAGGAGAATTATTCAAGCCTGATTGCGCGATTCATTGCCTGATTGCGTTGCGTCGTCCATGTCTACAGGGCCAATAGCTTTATGTGCGTTTTCGCTGCGCAGTGGTCGCGTCTTTTGATATATTAAAGGCGAGATTTTCAAGTGAGTATCTCGCCGTGCTTGACTGTAAAAGGCTTTATACAAAGACCATGTTGGCGTATTCTTGCCTGTACCTTGAAAAAAATGCCGGTACGAGCAGTTGTTAAATCCTTCGTTTTCCAAGTACACACAGGCACTCTCCCAGTGAAGCCGTGGCTACAAAGCAAAGGCATCTTTTTACCTCGGTCCGTGAACTGCTTGATATGCGGAAAATAGGAGACGATTGAACATACTTTTCTGGATTGTCATGATGCAGTATTTTTGTGGGATGTCTTAAAACGCAGCATCAAAAAAGATTTGCCGATATATCTATTCGGTATACATTTCCTGCCATGCGCTGAAACAGGGGGAGTGCCCTACGACCTGGTAATGCTTTTGTGCATGCATAGCGTGTGGAAAACGCGTATGGATGTTAAACATGGCCATAATGTTGCGACTCCTTCTCGAGAATATTTTATTGAGAGTGTGGTGTACATACGGAATGTTTTTGGTTCCAAGAATGATCCTCGCGACTGGTTACCTGTTTTAGACAGATTGACCACCCTTAACCCATTTTATCACCGTACACTGCTCAGACTTTGACTAGTGGTCTTACGCCCATGTAACAGTTACCAAGCCGGTAATAAGGAAAAAAATGTTGCCTTATGGATATGGTGTTGGCCTCCGGAGCCAAAGGTTGTGGGTTCGAGTCCCATAAGGTGCGGTGACGTGTTTTTGCTTTCTAAATTTTGCATTCATATGACTCGATGCTGCGTTTTTTGTACCCAAGGAAGCGAGCCTGCGGAATATTCTTCCACTTAGCACCTGAGAAGGGCCGCCGTCAGACGTTCAGGTAACAGTAAAAACGCTACCCTGTTCTGAATATAATTTCTCTACGGTGCGCACCTGTGGCCTGCAGAACAAAGGGCTTTTTGTACCGTGGTCTATTAACTGCATTATTTGCAGAAAACCCGAGACCACTGAACACATCTTCTTGGAGTGCCATGACTAAGTTTTCCTCTGGGATATCTTGAACCGAACTTTAAAAAAGGAATTGCCAATAACGCCATTCGGAATCCAATATTTGCCATGCGCTGACCCTGAAGGAGTGCCGAGTGACATGCTGATGCTAATATGTATGCATAGCGTATGGAAAACGCGTATGGATGTCAGGCATGAGCGAACCGTTGTACACCCCGCTCGACACCACTTCATCGAGGGCGTGGTATACCTGAGAGAAATTCTGCGTGCACAAGATAGTTCCCCGGAATGGCTACCTGTACTGGACCAGCTGGCTTCAGTAAAGCCATTTTAAATCTAACGCTTTAGGCAGAATGTGCCTAGGGCTTTTGGCATTCCTTTTGTTTTGCTTTGTTTTTGTGTATTCAGAGTGTACGGTGCTGTGCTTGAAAACTGGTAATAAAGAAAAAAAAACACCTGCGACCTAACGGATATGGCGTTGGCCTCCGGAGCCAGAGGTTTTAGGTTCGAGTCCCATCAGGTGCGGTGACGTGTTTTTGCTTTCTAAATTTTGCATTCATATGACTCGATACTGCGTTTTTTGTCCCCAAGGAAGCGAGCCTGCGGAATATTCTTCCACTTAGCACCTAAGAAGGGCCGCCGTCATTCAGGTAACAGTAAAAACGCTACCCTATTCTGAATATAATTTCTCTGCGGTGCGCACCTGTGGCCTGTTGATTACAAAATTTTTGCCAAGGTCCTTTGTTCTCGTTTGCAGCTGGTTATCATGGACTTGATAGGTTCGCATCAGGTATGTGGTATCAGAGGGCGCAGTATTCAAACACACATCCATATTGCACGTTCAGTAATCGAGACAGTATCAGATGAGACAGGCCAAGTAGCTCTGATTCAAATTGACCTAGCGAAGGCGTTTGATAAAGTTCGGCACAATTTCTTGTTCGCGGTCTTGGAGAATGCAAAGATTGGTGACGTTTTGCTCAAAGGCATAAGGCTGTGCTATATGAACTCGTATACAAGACTAATTGTTAATCAGGAGCTAACGAAACCAATACCACTGGAATCATCTGTTCGTCAAGGATGTCCACTGTCTCCACTGTTGTTTGGCTTATATCTGGAACCCCTCTGTCTCAGTATAATTAACAGTGCAGTCATCCGTGGTTTCTCTCTGGCTCAATGTGAAGTTAAGATTTTAGCTTACGCGGACGATATCGCCCTCTTTTGTTCTGACAAAAACAGTGTACTTGAGGCTTTACACTTGACTGAACAGTTCTGCGATGTATCAGGCGCGGCCCTTAATTTAGATAAATCCAAAGGTTTTTGGTTGGGACACTGGGGCACTAGACCAAGCCAGTTTGGAGGCATATGCTGGGACTGTAGTCCTCAGTACCTAGGGGTTGCGCTGCACCAAGTTTGTAACAGCGCAGCCTACTGGGATTCACAAATCGTACCTATGCGGCGAAAAACGCAGGCTTGGATGGGTAGGGAACTCTCAGTGTTTGCTAGGGCACAGGTCTGTAACATATTTTTGTTTGCAAAGCTTGCGTATGTCCTTCAAGTCCTGCATTGTGCGAGGAGCAAAGTACAAGTTATACACAGAATATTTGCAACATTTGTGTGGCGCTCTCAATGGGAGCCCATGCGGCGTGACAACTTGTTTCTTCCCTTAGAGTCTGGTGGAGTGGGCCTTGTTCACTTGTTTGTGCATCAACTTGTCTCCCGTTTTTTCTTTTTCAAATCGGCAAACCATCCGTTTCTTGTAACTGTGCTCATTAGGCGCCTTAGTCCACATTTGCCTTACTTATTTGCACCAACTGGGCAGGCTCGTGAGGGGCGTTTATGGGGATTCCTTAAGGAGGTTGCTGACACTTTCAATTTTCTCACTGTGCGTTTCTCTGTAGATTACCTGTATAGCCTCTCGAGAAAGCAGATGACCCAGGCTCTCACTGAGTCTTTGTTCCCTACACCGTTGTATCGGCAGCCTTATCTGGGGTTTTTGGACACCACTGTTCTAAAGCGTGTTAGGCAAATGTGCATTCAGGCAGCTGCAAAAACGTTCTTTTTCAAATTACATACAGCGACGTTGCCTGTCAAGACATTTCTTCACAATAAGGAGATGTTTGTGCCCTGGTCGGTAAATTGTCGTCTCTGTAACGTGCCTGAGACAATTGATCATTGCTTTATTCTGTGCCGTGATGCTATGTTCTTTTGGGACATACTACAAAGAACTCTTAAAAAGGACATTGAAATTACGCCTTATACAATTAGATTTTTGCCTCCTGACAAAAACTCTGTCGTGCCTTACGATCTATTTGTGTTGATGGGACTGTTCAGCCTTTGGAAAAGCCGCATGATCGACAGGCATGCAGAGCCACCAAGATCGTCGAAATCCGTGTTTCGGGAGCAGTGTGCTTTGGTGAGAAGTGTATATGCTGCACGTGAAGAACCTCCAAACTGGATGCCGTATCTAGACGCATGTGTATGTCTCCCAGACTTTTGATGTTCTGATGATTGTGCGTTGTCGGGCTGAGGATATGACGGGCTCGTATTAAGCAGCCCGGTAACTTTAGACATGGACATGTTTAAGTAAGTGGAATTGTTCCTTTTTACGGAAGTTTTTCCATGCAATAAAGAAGGAAAAAAAAAAGCACCTGTGGCCTAATGGATATGGCGTTGGCCTCCGGAGCCAAAGGTTGTGGGTTCGAGTCCCATCAGGTGCGGTGGCGTGTTTTTGTTTTCTAAATTTTGCATTCATATGACTCGATACTGCGTTTTTTGCCCCAAGTAAGCGAGCTTGCGGAATATTCTTCCACTTAGCACCTAACAAGGGCCGCCGTCGGACATTCAGGTAACAGTAAAAACGCTACCCTATTCTGAATATAAGTTCTCTACGGTGCGCACCTGTGGCCTAATGAAAGCATTAAACATCCGGCTTCGCTAGCGAACGGACATGTGCATCATGGGCTCCGTAGGAGTGGTTACAGCGGCCCTACTTCGTCGCGGAAACAGGTTTTCTTGCTCAGGTGACCAAGCTTACGAAGTTATTTTGCCCCGGCTCCCAACAGGTCGTATTGTATTTAACACTCTTTTTTTGCACGCCGACGTGAGAGCGAGACCTACAAGGTCGTGAATTTTCGCGACGCGCTGGCTCAGTTGGGACTGCTCCCCGAGGTTATCGCCTTAGGGGCGTACCAAATGGATCACGTTTGGGCCATCACGTTCAAGAGTGACGATGGAATGAAGCAGTTGTTGTCGTGCCATGAACTAGCCGTGAAAGACCGTCGGTACATTGTTGTCGATCCTGGTGACCAGGATGTTAGAATGAAAATTCACTGCATTTTGTACAACGTTCTCGATGAAGATGTACGGACCGCCCTGGCTCCGTACGGCACAGTCACAGAAATTGCCAAGGAACGCTGGCGCGTACAAGGCGTGTTGGACAAAGGCTCTTCAACACGGTCAGTGTCCTTGAAGTCGAAGCCTGGTGTGACAATTGATTTGCCGCACCAGCTGCGCATTGCTGGAGAACAGGCTCTCATAGTCATTTCCGGCAGAGCTCCACTTTGCCTGAGGTGCCATACCACAGGACATGTTCTTCGTGAGTGCAAAGTCCTCGTTGTACTCTATGCCGCCGATTCGGACATCATGAACCAGAATGTGTGAAGACCTATGCAAATGTCACAGGGTCTATGACAAGGCAAGACACCTCGGAGCTCGTCATGGACGAGGTTGAAGCCGAGGAAGCTGCGAGAACAGAATCGAACATACCGCAGTCAAATGCTAAAGATACGGACGACACTGGGGGCGGGGCAGTGAAGTCTAGTGAAGACCGCGCCTCTGTGCCTGCTCAGGCAGGTGCAGCCGAGACTATGGGGGCATCAGATGGAGAAGGCAGCCAAGTTATTATAAGCATGCGAGAAAATGCAGCTGTTAACGAAGGCGGTATGAGAACGACCAGTCATCCACGAACGTGGCACCAACAAAGAGGACCCATGACAAGGCCTGTGTTGAAGATTCGAGCATCTCTACCCTCAGCGCCGACGAACCACCTCCCAAAACACCAGTACAGCGTCGGACGACGCTTCGCCCGAAGCCCAACATCCCGCCGGACAGAACGCCGGCGACGACTACACCGACGTAGGAAAAATGGCTCGCCCCAGATTGACTCCAGGACGAGGGGCGACTCACGACGGGTCTGCCTGCGAGGGTGTGCTGACGTTAAGTCAGTACACGCCGGACGACCCGCACACATCTCGAGTGGACTCGAAATTTCGTAAGTGAGAACGTTTCCTGCGTTCCTCATCTGTGTATAATACGGTAGAAGGTGAACACCGAGCGGTTTGGTTATCTTGTGTTTATAAACGAAATGGCAGCTCAACCTGAAGCAACACTTAGATTTGCCACGCTTAATGTAAGAGGCCTTGCAGCGAGTCGACGTCAGTATCAACTGAGTCGCTTCATGCTGGACAACGATTTGGACGTGATATCAGTGCAATTGGAGACTAAGGTCGAAAGTGAAGCTCAGACAAACTGCATGGTCGAACCGTTTAGAAATCGGTACAGTGTATGTGTATGCCATTCTGTTGGTACTACATCGGGAGGGTGTGCTATCTTCATCCGCAAGTCTTTAGGTACTGTTGAAGAATCTGTTGTAGTGTGTAATACTGGACGTTTTGTTGTGTGTGATTTTTCATATCTTGATTTACAGTGGCGCATACTGTGTGTGTATGCCGCAAATAAGGAAAATGAGCGCAAAGCATTCTTCAAAAATATTGAACCTTATTTGAATTCTACCAGATATACGATCCTTCTAGGTGATTTCAATTGCGTGTGTATGCCCGAGGACAGAGCTACTAACGCGATCATTCGGGATCAAAGTTCGTTGCTTTTAAGCTCAATCGTCCAGAGAATAATCTCGAAGACGTTAGGAGTGCTCTTTCAGGAGGAATCCGTCCTCAGTTCATGCACTTCCAACAAGCCAGCCACGCACGACTCGACAGAGCTTATGTGTCGGCTATCTTGGTGCCAATGATTAGTGAATACTTGTTTAAATGCATCGCATTCAGCGACCATTGCATGGTGATGTTTACAGTAGGAACTAAGCCCAGGAGATCTAATTTCAACTGGAACCTCTGGAAACTAAATGTAAAGCTGTTAAGTGATGAAAGTTTCGCGCGTACAGTACGAGAAAAACTTGATAGTTTGTTTATGGGCGACTATAGGGGCGTTATAGAGAAATGGGAGCGTTTCAAAGAAGAAATAAAAATGAGCGTAATCGAAAGAGCGTGTGCACTACGCCATAACGAGAAAACGGAGGAAAAAGAACTTCAAAGCCGATTAAATTCATTTCTGCGGCTAGAAAACGCACAGCCAGGCCAGTTTGCAACAGAAATAAAAGAAAGAAAAAATAGACTAGAACTGATAGATAAGGAAAAATACAAAGGTGCTATCATACGCGCGCGCGCAGAGCGGTTGTGGCTAGGTGAGTCGCCAACAAAGCGGTCCCTGTGCGACGAAAAACGATATGCCGTCAAGAATGAGATTAAAGAGATAGACTACGAGGGAGAAATAACTCTCGATTTCAAGACTATTCAGCGCGCGTTTGTTGATTATTATGAAGAACTAATGGGTCACGAGGCAAACTTGCAAGAAGGCTTTGAGTCAGAATTTTTGTCACTGTTGCCTATACTCGGTGATAAAGTTAAGCTTAAACTAGAGGCACCTATTAGCGTTATTGAAATCGAGCGTGCTATTGACGAGTTGAGCTCTGGAAAGGCACCGGGACCAGACGGGCTTAGTGCAGCTTTCTACAAAGCCTTCAAGAGTGATATGGCGTATATGTTGCACCGAATAATTCAAGAAATGTACGAAACCAAGATGATGCCTCCGTCGTTCCGAAAAACCCACATTGTTCTCATACCGAAGAGTGACGATCCCCCAGGCGACTATCAGTAAAAGCTTATAGGCCCATAAATCTTACAAATGTAGACTATAAGATTTTCATGAAGGTTTTAGGAAGAAGATTGCAGAATGTAATAAAGTCTATTGTTGGCCCGCACCAAACGTGCGGAATAAAAGGTCGAACGATATATTACAAATATTCATGTAGCACGTAGTATTCTAGAATGCTCTGATTCATTTAAGAAACGTGCAGCCATGTTGCAATTAGACATGGAAAAAGCCTTTGACCGCGTTAGTCACCATACATTGTTTTCTATCCTTGAACATGTGAATGTTGGCCGCGTTCTTGTTGAAGGTGCTAAAATGGCATATGCTGGTTGTACGGTAAACATCATTATTAATAAGCAACTGAGTGAAAGCATTACTGTTCGTTCTTCAGTGAGACAAGGGCGCCCTTTGTCGCCATTGTTGTTGGCCCTGTATCTCGAACCATTCTGTCTAAAAATTATGTAAAATGAGAATGTGCACGGCTTTGCGATATTGTCCACTGAAGTTAAAATCCTTTCTTTCGCGGATGACATTGCAATCTTCTGCGCAGATAAAGATAGCGTGACAGAAGCAGTGAAAGAGGCAACTAGGTTTGCAAAGTCTCAGGAAGCGTGATAAACTGGGAAAAGTGCTTCGGCTTTTGGCATGATAACTGGTATTCTGCGCCCATCATGCACGAAGGCTTTGAGTGGGCAATGTCACCTGTTAAATATTTGGGAGTTCCCCTAAACGATTATAAGGAACCAGCAAGGTACTGGGAAGCATAAATTGAACGAGCGCGTGAAAATACGCGCAAATCGGGTGGCCGAGATTTTTCTATTTTTACTAGAGCCACAGTATGCAACCTGTTTCTAGTGGCCAAAGTTTGGTATGTGCTTCAGGCATTGTGCATGTCACGAACCAGTGTCCAACGATTGCACCGAGTGTTTGCAGTGTTTATTTGGGGGTCGAGTTGGGAGAGGACAAGCCGCACAAATCTTTTTCGATCTGTGAAAAACGGTGGCCTGGGTTTGACTCATTTGTTCATTAGGCAGCTTGTGTCGAGATTTATGTTCCTTCAGGACCAAAAAGACGCTGTCTTGCGGACAGTAATGCAACTGTGGCTGGGTGAGGCACTGCTAGACTTCGTTGTATCATCCAGTCCTGCTAAACACATGAGGGTCAGAGGTTTTCTCTGGGAGGTTCGAGCTTTTCAATTTTTGAAAGCTCGCTTTTCAGTGCAGTACCTTACTGAAGTATTGAGGAAAGAACTTTACAAAGCACTCATAGATACTATGTAACCTGTTCCTGTCTACCGGACCATGTACAGTGTAGGTCAAGGGAAAAATGTGCTGAAAAGAGTAAAGAGGATGCCTGTGCGGGCCTCGGCGAAAACCTTTTTTCAGTTGCACAGTGGCACTCTACCAGTGAAGCCCTGGCTTCAAGAGAAGGGTATTTTTGTCCCATGGTCCGTAAATTGCCTAATTTGTAGAACACCGGAGACGATAGATCAAATGTTCCTTCACTGTACAGGCTCTGTATTTCATTGGGACATCTTACAACGAACGGTTAAAACGTTGCTTCCGATATCGCCAAACGAAATACGATTTCTACCTGTAGAGAGTGGGGCGACATACCATACGACATGTTCATGCTTCTCAGCCTACACAGTATTTGGAGAAATCGGATGGCATTCAGGCATGCAGACGAGACTGTACTCCCCGTCAGGGAGTACATTATCGAAAGCATGTCTTTTATAAGAGGTGTGCTTAAGGCACAAAATGAGCCCCCAGAGTGGCTCTCAGTAATGGACGACCTTGTACAACTTAAACGCTGTTAATCCTGTTGCGTGAGCGCCTTTTACTTGCCATGTGATGTAGATGCTGTACAGATCTGTTTTTTGTGTTATATTCCAATGTGGCAATAAAAAAAAGAAACCTGTGGCCTAATGAATATGGCGTAGGCCTCCGGAGCCAAAAGTTGTGGGTTCGAGTCCCATCAGGTGCGGTGACGTGTTTTAGCTTTCTAAATTTTTCATTCATATGACTCGATACTGCGTTTTTTGTCCCCAAGGAAGTGAGCCTGTGGAATATTCTTCCACTTAGCACCTAAGAAGGGCCGCCGTCAGACATTCAGGTAACAGTAAGAACGCTACCCTATTCTGAATATAACTTCTCTACGGGGCGCACCTGTGGCCTAATGGCATTCTACTTCCGGCCACCGGCGTGTACGGACGAAGAATCATGAGCTCCGGCGGAGGGGCGATTGCGGCCCAGGCTGGCCGCGGTAACAGGCTTGACGGAAACGAAGATAAGGAATATCAGATCATTTTGTCGCATCTGCCCACCGGACGCGTTGTTTTCAACACAGTTTTTTTTGCACGGCGACGTACGAGTGCGACCCTTCAGGGTTGAAGATTTCCGGTACGCCTTGGCCAAGACTGGTACGCTCCCAGACGTGGTGGCCTTGGGGGCTTACCAAATAAACCATGTCTGGGCGGTGACTTTGAGCAGCACTGAAGCAACTAAGCGGCTGCTTCAGTACTTCAGCCTATAAGGAGCTTCAAGTGAAAGGTCGACGGTGTATAATCATTGACCCGGAGGATCAACAGGTGAAGCTACGGCTCCACTGAATGTTGCATGGCGTGGCGGATGAGGATATGCGAATTGCTTTTGCGGCTTTCGGTGAGGTGACCGAAGTGACCCGTGAGTGGTGGCGAGTCCAGGGCGTTCACAACACAAGGGCACAACAACGAAAACCGTGCTCATGAAGTTGAAGCCCGGGATGAAGATAGAAGACCTGCCTCACCAGATAAGAGTAGCAGGGGAGGTGGCCCTTGTTGTGGTGCCTGGGCGGTCAATGCAGTGTCTGCGCTGCCGCGGGACCGGTCATGTGCGCCGGGAATGTAAGATTCCACGTTGTTCGACATGTAAGCGTTTTGGCCACTACGGGGAAGATTGCGTACGAACGTATGCAGTGGCTACTACACCAACAGCGAGGGCGGACATGACGGAGAACAAATGGATGTCGCAGAGACAGAAGAGGCCGCAAAAGGGGTCGGAGAAGCTGAAAAGCTAGCAGCAACGACAGGCATGTTGGTGCCCCTGGGGGGTGCTGACGAGATACTCAGTAGGCCAGACAAGGAAGTCACACTACCAAACAACGGACCGTCAGAAGCAGGAAGGGTGAGCGATGCCGAGAGCTCAAAAATTGAACTTCCGGAGTCTGCGGGCAGACAGGAAACCCTCGAAAAGAGGAGCGGCCGAGCGACCAACGTCCAAGGCCCTGTGAAGCGTGCCCACGAGAACACAAGTGAGACAAACAAGACAGAGGCAGCTAGCAACAACGAGCCGCCGATAAAAACGCCAATAGGGAGGAGGGCGACCTTCAAACCAAGACCGAATGCCTCGACTGACAGGAGAGCTTCCGAAAAGCCGCCCCTGTCACAAGGTCTGCCAGTCCAACCTCATGGCTCTGGCGTCAACGAAAGCGTCTAGCGCCATGCTAGACGTGAAAGGTAAACACTATGCTCTTGGCCTCTTTTCACTCTAAGAAAATGGCTAATGTACTGTCACTAATAATTGCGATCCTTAACGTGAGAGGTCTAGCAGCGAAAAGGAAGCAGAGCCAAGTCCTGCGCCTTTTAAATGAAAATGACATCGATATACTTGGAGTTCAAGAGACAAAAGTCGAGGGTGAACAAGAGACCGAGAGCATGGTGCAACGTTTCACGTCGCGGTTTTACGCAGCTGTCAGTCATGCAGTCGGTACTTCTGCTGGATGCGTCCTGTTTTTGAAGAAGTTGCCGGGTCTTGTAGTGCAGTCGCATGCTTCTTTTCCGTCGGGTCGGGGTGTGGTCCTCGATTTTAGTTTTTGCTCTGCTGAGTGGCGTGCTGTTTGTATATATGCACCTACGATAGTTGATGAGAGGGCTGCTTTGTTTGATTTTGTTGAGGAGTATTTAAACACGGATAAGCAACTTGCCTTTCTGGGACATTTCAATTGTGCACTGAGCTCCGGTGACAAAGCTAGCCATCGTACATTTAGGGATAGTAGCATAGAGGTACTTTCGCGCTTCATTGACGAGTTTGTGCTGGAAGATGTTGCATAGTGTCTCACGAGTGAGCGACGGGTTCAGCATACTCATTTTCAGGGTGCTAGCCACGCCTGCCTTGACAGAATTTGTGTCCGCAGAACTGGCTCCAAAATGCCAGGATTATTATATTTTGGCGGTAACGTACTCAGATCACTGCATGGTTCAGTGTACAATTGGAACAAGAAAAGGAGGTAGCGGTTTTAATTGGGAATTGTGGAAGTTAAATAATAAACTGCTGAATGACGAGCAATTCACCATACTTGTAGAAGAAATTGGTGAGATTTGTCAGGAGGACAGCCACGAACTGGGTCAAGAATGGGAACTGTGTAAGCAACAAATTAAAATCAAAGCTATAGAAAAGGCCAGCTGCATACGGTTTCAAGAAAAACAAAACAAAATGAAATGCATTTAAGATCTTTGCTAGATAAATTGTTAGCCCTGGAGTGTAACACGCCAGGGTTATACATATACGACGTTAGAAAAATAAAACAAAGACCAACTGAATGACGAAGACCGTTATTGCGGAGCACTGGTGGTGCGTGCGAAAGCGGAAAAACTGGCCATGGATGAGACGCCGACAAAATGATCGTTGGGAATAGAAAACTCAAATGCAAGGCGAAATCACGTGGCAGAAGTAGATTGGGCAGGACGCAAAGAAACCGATAACGAAGGAATCGCGAAAGCTTTCCGGGAGTATTCTGAAGAGCTATTTTCGTCCCGAGAGGTTTATTTGGACCGCTTTAAAGAATTCTTTCTTCATGCGATGCCAAAAATTGATGACGAACAAAAAGAAAGACTGCAGCGGCCAATAAGCGAAAAAAAAAGTACAGTCGGCAATAGAAAATTTAAACCGAGGGAAATCACCCGGGCCTGATGGCCTGAGTGCGGCTTTTTATAAAGCGTTCAAGGAACAGCTATCACCTTTATTGTGTGCCTTATTTAATGGAGCATATCAACTGAAAGCACTGCCTGCGACTTTCGGATCGTCGCACACAGTACTTATTCCGAAAACTGACCAATCAGATAAGCTTAGGCAGTTGTCGTCTTACAGGCCCATTGCTCTGACAAACGTTGATTACAAGATTTATATGAAGGTGCTTGCTGGCAGACTACAAACGGTTATATGCGAACTAGTGGGCCCTCACAAAATGAGCGGTATCAAAGGGCGATCCATCTTTCAGAACATTCACAAAGCGAGAAGTGTGCTCGAATGCTGCGATGCAACTTACGCATGTGTTGCGATACTGCAGTTGGACTTGGAGAAAGCTTTTGATCGTGTGGCACATACTATTCTGTTCAGTATATTACACTATGTTAATGTCGGCTCTGTTATTCGACAGGGAGTGGCCTTGGCGTACCGTAACTGCACTACGAGATTAATTGTCAAAAGTCATTGAGGGTCCCCATCAACGTACGACGTTCGGTGCGCCAAGGTTGCCCCCTCAGCCCTCTTTTGTTCAGCATTTATATTGAAACATTGTGTTTAAGCATTCTACAAAACAATGACAATGATGGCTTTCGACTGCAGGAGTCAGAAGTCAAATTACTGGCTTGCGCAGACGACGTTGCGGTTTTTTGTGCAAATAAGGAGAGTATAAAGAGGACAGTGGATGTGGTAAAACATTTTAGCAAAGTCACAGGGAGTCAAGTTAACTGGGGTAAGCGCCTGGGATTTTGGCACGGAGAATGGCAGCTAACCCCCCACACTTTCGCTAATGTGTCGTGGGTTACAACGCCTGCAAAGTACTTGGGTGTGCCCTTAGAATTTTACAAGGAAAGCGAGCCATACTGGCTAGAGCAGGTCAAAGAAACCCCTGAAAAGGCAGAGAAATGGAAAAGCGCTCAATTATCAATATTTGCAAGAGCCGCAGTTTGCAACCTGTTTTTAATTAGTAAGTTATGGTATGTAATGCAAGTGTTGCATTGCTCCCGTGTAAATGTGCAAACATTCAATAGAGTTTTTGCGGTGTTTGTTTGGGCCTCGAGTTGGAAGAGGTGCAGTCGGACAAATTTGTTCTGGCAGGTGACGCATGGGGGGCTTGGTCTGGGTCATTTGTTTGTGCGACAGATTGTCAACCGGTTTATGTTTTTTAGGGATGCCAGCGATCCATTCCTGCCCACAGTGTGTCAACAAAGATTCGGTCGAGAGTTGCCTGATTTCGTAGTTTATACTCAATGCATGCCGGGTTCTCTTTTTGGATTCTTTAGGGAAATTGTTTTAGCGTAAAATTAGCGTAAAATTCCTAATCGCGCGTTTTTCGAAGGAGTATTTAAGTAATGTTTACAGGAGAACATTATACAAGGATGTTTGTGAAGTGGTGTTCCCGGTGCCCTTGTACAGAGCTTTATACTATGGAGGTACAGGAAGTAATGTATTAAAACGCGTAAAAAAATGCAAGTTGCTACGGGAGCTAAAACGTTTTTCTTTATGCTACATGCCGGTACTTTGTGTGTAAAATCATTTATGGAGGAAAAGGGTATGTTCCTACCGTGAGGGGTACAATGTCTCATCTGCAAACAGCCAGCCACAATAGATCGCGTGTTTTTGCATTGCTGGGAGGGGGTATATTTGTGGGATGTACTACAAAGGACAATAAAAAAAAAGTTGCCACTTGATTCCCATGGCATTAGGTATTTGCCATTGGATAACCATGATGATATGCCGTTAGACCAGGTTATGTTAATGTGCCTCCACAGTATATGGCGCGCACGAATGGCTGGTTATCACTGCGATCCAGATGCGCGGCCAGCCCGCATGTATTTCCGCGAAAGCGTGCAGCGATGGCTCGACATACTTATATTGCAACCATGCGCTCCTGAGTGGCTGTCAAAGCTGGAACCTTTGACGGTGCTCAAGGAATTTTAACATGACAAAGCCAGCCTCTCAGTGGGTGTTAGGCAACGCGAACTAGCTTTGTGTACATATATTATTCCTTTGTTCCTGTTGTTTTGAGTTCCAGTGCAGTGTATTTGTGTCCACGTCAGGCAATAAAGAAAAAAAAAACCTGTGGCCTAATGGATATGGCGTTGGCCTCCAGAGCTAAAGGTTGTGGGTTCGAGTCCTATCAGGTGCGGTGACGTGTTTTTGCTTTCTGAATTTTGCATTCATATGACTCGATACTGTGTTTTTTGTCCCCAGGGAACCGAGCCTGCGGAATATTCTTTCACTTAGCACCTAAGGGCCGTCGTCAGACACTGAGGTAACAGTAAAAACGTTACCCTATTCTGAATATAACTTCTCTACGGTGCGCACCTGTGGCCTAATGGATATGGCGTTGGCCTCCGGAGCCAAAGGTTGTGGGTTCGAGTCCCATCAGGTGCGGTGACGTGTTTCTGCTTTCTAAATTTTGCATTCATATGACTCGATACTGCGTTTTTTGTCCCCAAGGAAGCGAGCCTGCGGAATATTCTTTCACTTAGCACCTAAGAAGGGCCGTCGTCAGACATTCAGGTAACAGTAAAAACGCTACTCTATTCTGAACATAACTTCTCTACGGTGCGCTCCTGTGGCCTAATGGGCGGCACTTCCGGCTTCGCTAGCGAGCGGACGTGTGTGAAATGAGCTCCGTCGGAGCGGCTTCAGCGGCCAAGCAGGGCCGCGGTAACAGGTCTTTTGCCGCTGTTTCTTGAGCAGGGTGTGATTACCAGGTAGTTTTACCGAGTTTGCCTACAGGGCGTTTTGTTGTAAACACAGTTTTTGCACTGTGATATCAGGGCCCGCTCTTACCGGGTGGAAGGTTTCCGCGATGCGCTCGCGTAATTATCGCTCCTACCGGAAGTCATCGCCATCGGAGCCTACAGGATGAGACATGTGTGGGCGGTTACCTTCAAGGATGAAGACGCCGTGAAGAAAATTGTCAGTTCTGGTGAGCTGGTAGTGAAAAAGTGTCGGTGTCTTGTTATCGATCCAGCTAACCAGGATGTACGCATGAAAGTACACTGGCTTTTACACAGTGTACCGGACGAAGACGTGAAGCTCGCCTTTGCGGCATATGGCAAGATCACCGACGTCGCCCGCGAGCGGTGGCGCGTGAAGGGCATGGTGGACAAAGGGTCTACCACACGGCATGTGACCCTGAATCTGAAGCCGAGTGTAAAGCTCGATGACATCCCCCACCAGGTGAGCGTCGCCGGCGAGCTGGCCCTTGTGGTCGCGCCAGGGAGAGCTCCGCTCTGCCTACGCTGCCGCGGCACTGGCCACATTCGCGGCACCGGCCACATTCGCCGAGAGTGCCGTATACCAAGGTGTGGTGCTTGTCGACGATTCGGTCATGAGGAGGGCCAGTGCGAGCGCACCTACGCAAAAGTGACAGGGCCCGTGAACGCACAGGACGCATCCGCCTTGTTCATGGACGAGGCGGATATGGAAGAGACATCTTCCGCTGCGACTGAGAATGCTGCGGGTGAGAGGGAGACTTCCTTGGGGGTGCTGCCTCAGGAGAAAACCGTGGTTGAGGCGGATGTTACCACACGTGAACCAGCGCCTCACCAGGACGTCGGGCCCAAGTCGGAGGGCGAGGCGAAATCTTCAGTCGACACTCAAGCTCCTTGCATTCCTCCAGACTCTGAGGGCATGGACATTCATCCCGGTGCGGCTACCTTGGTGGCCGGAAAACGCCCCCACGACGCCGTTGACAGCGGGACGCTTCAACAGGACCACAGAGGGGGAGACGGACCGCCGGCCAGAACTCCAGGTTTGAGGCGGTCTACCCTGAAGCCGCGGCCGAACATTTCGGTCGATTCAAGGCAGGCGGGGAAACTTCCTCCATAGTTTATTGTGCAAAGTGCCATTCTGGGCTAAGGGTATTGGGGTGTGGCGGGAGGGCAGACACCATTTTATAAGGCGTTTTTTTTTCTTTTCGATATGGCGATCACAATAAGTGAAGCACTGCGTGTAGCATCTACTAACGTGCGAGGCCTTGGAGGAAGAAGGCGACAGTGTCCGCTCAGTCGCCTTCTTCTAGATAACGACCTACATGTTGTCGCCGTGCAAGAATCGAAAATTGAGAGTCAAGTTGCTACAGACCGAATGGTGTCTGCTTTCCGTACGCATTTTGATGCATGTGTCTGCTATTCTGTAGGTGCCTCTGGTGGTTGCGTACTTCGCAATAATCTTGGTATTATGGTACAGTCGATTTTCTCGTGTCAAAGCGGCCGTCTCCTTGTCGTTGACTTTTTGCACTGCGGCCTTGATTTCCGAGTTATTTGTGTGTATGCACCAAGCGCAGAGACTGAGCGAAAATTATTTTTTGAAGGATTGGAGTCATATTTAAACAGTGACAAAGTGATAATCCTACCGGGCGATTTCAATTGCGTTTGCCAAGCTTCAGATCGCGCCAATAAGTCAATTGTACGTGATAAAAGTGCTGATGTTTTGAATGAAATCGTCCATGGCCCTGATTTAGAAGATATTGGAAGTTTATTTACTAATGGCACCTATATGCAGTATACCCATTTTCATGGCAACACCCATGCTCGATTGGACAGATTGTATGTCGCAGCTGAACTTGTACCACTTTGCACCTTGTACGAAGTTAGACCTGTGGCTTTTAGTGATCATGCCTTAGTAATTGCAACCTTTGGAAGAAAACAAAGCAAGAATTGGTTTAATTGGCATTTATGGAAACTTAATAATACGTTGTTGGAGGACGAGAGCTTTTTTAACGAAACAGATCAAGAATTAATTACATTACTTACAGCGAAAACGTTGAGCATCGCTGTAAAATGGGAGGATTTTAAGCAGGGGGTGAAAATGAGAGCGATAGAAAAAATCGCGAAATTAAGATACGCAGAGAAGCAAAAAGAAGCAGAGCTTCGTAAACAGCTCGAATCTATGACATGTATAGAAAACACCCAACCAGGCGCATGCTTTAATGAGATCAGGGGTGTCAAAGCCCAGCTTGAAAAAATGAACACATTAGTATAGTGCGGCAGTTATTCGGGCGCGAACGGAACAGCTGTGGGCGGGGGAAACACCAACAAAGCGTGCGTTATCAGACGAGAAACGATACGCGTGCCGAAAGGAAATACGAGAAATAAGAACTAGCACAGGTATTTCGGCGGACAATAGTGTAATCAAGAACGCAATCTGTGATCATTTCGCAAATATGCTTTGTCAGTCGCGAAAAACTGAACGTGGCTTCTATAGTGAATTCCTTCCACTTATGCCGAAACTTGAGGAAGAAGTGAAAACACGGCTTGAGCAGCCGATTTCCGTGAAAGAAATTGAGGATGCAATAGATGCCCAGCCAGCAGGTAAAGCCCCTGGCCCTGACGGACTGGGTGCAGCTTTCTACAAAGTGTTCAATCCAGCAATAGCCCAGGCACTGCTGAAGGTTGTTGACGAAAGCTATGAGAAAAAACGGGTTCCGCTGTCTTTCACAACATCCCACATAGTGCTAATTCCTAAAACCGATGACCCTGATAAGCGCCTGTTGGTGGGGTCTTATCGCCCGATAAGCCTCACCAACGTCGACTACAAAATTTTCATGAAGGCGCCAGCGAAAAGATTGCAGGGTGTTATAACAACACTCGTAGGCACGCACCAAACATGCGGCATAAAAGGGCGAAGTATCGCCACTAACATACACGTGGCACGATCCATACTAGAATGCTGTGACTCATTTGATGACCGAGTGGCGATGATACAACTAGACCTGGCAAAAGTATTTGACCGCGTTTCTCACGATGTTTTGTTTGCCGTATTAGATCATGCAAATGTCGGCCGAATAATAGTAGATGGCGTTAGAATGGCATACGAAAACTGTACCACACGGATTGTTGTGAATGGAGAACTCACTGAAAGCCTCCAAGTGCGATCTTCTGTGAAGCAGGGTTGTCCACTGTCGCCATTGTTATTCGCAGCCTACCTTGAACCGCTTTGCTTGGCCATCCGGAATAATGAATGCATAACGGGCTTCACACTACAATCAGTGCATGTGAAAATCCCGGCTTACGCCGGCGACATCGCTGTCTTTTGTGCAAATAGAGAAAGTATTTGTGAGGTGACGAATGTAGTACAGAAATTTTGCAGCTGCACAGGTTCCCAGATAAACTGGGAAAAAAACTGCGGTTTCTGGCATGGTAGCTGAGAGGTCACACCCGAACACTATTCTCGGATGCGCTGGTCACACACTCCAGCATTGTATCTAGGAGTGCCCCTTGATTCTTACCGGGACCCAGATCCGTTCTGGCATGACAAGGCATCGAAGGCCAAGGAAAAAAGTGATGCGTGGCAAGGAAGGCAGTTATCCATGTTCTCGCGTGCCATTATATGTAATCTGTTCCTTACTGCTAAAGTGTGGTACGTGGTGAATGTGCTCAGTGCTTCGAGGACAAACATACAAAAACTTCATCGTGTTTTTGCCGTTTTCATTTGGGCGCCGACCTGGGAAAGGACTAGCCGAACAAATTTGTTTCCCTCCGTACAAAAAGGAGGGCTTGGTCTGGCGCATTTATTTTTGCGACAAGTTGTCTCGCGTTTCATGTACCTTCGTGACCAAAATGATGTCTTCCTCAGAATAATAATCCAAGTTCGGCTTGGTCGACTCCTTCCTAATTTTCTTCTTAGTTCGTGTCTCAATGTATGTGGTACAGTAAGAGGGTACTTGCGAGAAGTGGTGCTCGCGTACAGATTGCTGCATGTGCGCTTTTCCATGGAGTATTTGTGCAATATTAAGCGGACAAAATTGTATGCGGACCTAGTGGACACAATGCTTCAGGTACCGATATACCGTTTGTCGCACTGTCCAGGCCCAGGAGATGATGTACTCAAGAGAGTTAAGAAGATGCGAATATCACCACCAGTCAAATCATTTTTCTTTAAACTCCACACTAGCACATTATCAGTCAAAACAAAGATGCAGGCTAAAGGCCTGTTCGTCCCTTGGTCAACAAACTGTTTCTTGTGTAACAGACCTGAGACGATAGAACACGTATTTTTGGACTGTTGGGAGGCCATTTTTTTCTGGGATGTGCTTCAGAGAACTTTAAAAAAAAGAGCTACCTCTAGATGCATATGGCATACGATGTTTACCTTTTCCTAATACAGAGCAGTTTCCCTTTGATACAATAATGCTCCTGGGCCTCCAAAGCTTATGGAAAACCAGAATGCAGTTTAACAATGCAGATATACAAGTCAATCCTGTACGAGAACATTTCATACACAGTGTTGTGCGGTTCAGGGAAGTGCATATGACACTCCCCGAGCAGCCACAATGGATTCATTTGCTTGACAGTTTGGTAAAACTGAAGATTTAACCCGCCGTGTTATGCGAAAATGTGCTGGCATGTTTTTTTGTTAATCGTCTTGTTTTGAATGTCCAAGTCGGCAATAAAGAAAAAAAAAATCCTGTGGCCTAATGGATACGGCGTTGGTCTCCGGAGCCAAATCTTGTGGGTTCGAGTCCCATCAGGTGCGGTGACGTGTTTTTGCTTTCTAAATTTTGCACTCATATGACTCGATACTGCGTGTTTTGTCCCCAAGGAAGGGAGCCCGCGGAATATTCTTTCACTTAGCACCTAAGAAGGGCCGTCGTCAGACATTCAAGTAACAGTAAAAACGCTACCCTGTTCTGAATATAACTTCTATGCGGTGCGCACCTGTGGCCTAATGGATATGGCGTTGTTCTCCGGAGCCAAAGGTTGTGGTTTCGAGTCCCATCAGGTGCGGTGACGTGTTTTTGCTTTCTAAACTTTGCATTCATATGACTCGATACTGCGTTTTTTGTCCCCAGGGAAGCGAGCCTGCGGAATATTCTTTCACTTAGCACCTAAGAAGGGCCTTCGTCAGACATTCAAATAACAGTAAAAACGCTACTCTATTCTGAATATAACTTCTATGCGGTGCGCACCTGTGGCCTAATGGATATGGCGTTGTTCTCCGGAGCCAAAGGTTGTGGTTTCGAGTCCCATCAGGTGCGGTGACGTGTTATTGCTTTCTAAACTTTGCATTCATATGACTCGATACTGCGTTTTTTGTCCCCAGGGAAGCGAGCCTGCGGAATATTCTTTCACTTAGCACCTAAGAAGGGCCTTCGTCAGACATTCAAATAACAGTAAAAACGCTACTCTATTCTGAATATAACTTCTCTACAGTGCGCACCTGTGGCCTAATGGATATGGCGTTGGCCTCCGGAGCCAAAGGTTGTGGGTTCGAGTCCCATCAGGTGCGGTGACGTGTTTTTGCTTTCTAAATTTTGCACTCATATGACTCGATACTGCGTTTTTTGTCCCCAAGGAAGGGAGCCCGCGGAATATTCTTTCACTTAGCACCTAAGAAGGGCCGTCGTCAGACATTCAAGTAACAGTAAAAACGCTACCCTGTTCTGAATATAACTTCTATGCGGTGCGCACCTGTGGCCTAATGGATATGGCGTTGTTCTCCGGAGCCAAAGGTTGTGGTTTCGAGTCCCATCAGGTGCGGTGACGTGTTTTTGCTTTCTAAACTTTGCATTCATATGACTCGATACTGCGTTTTTTGTCCCCAGGGAAGCGAGCCTGCGGAATATTCTTTCACTTAGCACCTAAGAAGGGCCTTCGTCAGACATTCAAATAACAGTAAAAACGCTACTCTATTCTGAATATAACTTCTCTACAGTGCGCACCTGTGGCCTAATGGATATGGCGTTGGCCTCCGAAGCCAAAGGTTGCGGGTTCGAGTCCCATCAGGTGCGGTGATGTGTTTTTGCTTTCTAAATTTTGCATTCATATGACGCGATACTGCGTTTTATGTCCCCAAAGAAGCGAGCCTGCGGAATATTCTTTCACTTAGCACCTAAGAAGGGCCGTCGTCAGACATTCAAGTAACAGTAAAAACGCTACTCTATTCTGAATATAACTTCTCTACGGTGCGCACCTGTGGCCTAATGGATATGGCGTTGGCCTCCGGAGCCAAAGGTTGTGGGTTCGAGTCCCATCAGGTGCGGTGACGTGTTTTTGCTTTCTAAATTTTGCATTCATATGACGCGATACTGCGTTTTATGTCCCCAAAGAAGCGAGCCTGCGGAATATTCTTTCACTTAGCACCTAAGAAGGGCCGTCGTCAGACATTCAAGTAACAGTAAAAACGCTACTCTATTCTGAATATAATTTCTCTACGGTGCGCACCTGTGGCCTAATGGATATGGCGTTGGCCTCCGGAGCCAAAGGTTGTGGGTTCGAGTCCCATCAGGTGCGGTGATGTGTTTTTGCTTTCTAAATTTTGCATTCATATGACGCGATACTGCGTTTTATGTCCCCAAAGAAGCGAGCCTGCGGAATATTCTTTCACTTAGCACCTAAGAAGGGCCGTCGCCAGACATTCAGGTAACAGTAAAAACGCTACCCTATTCTGAATAAACTTCTCTACGGTGCGCACCTGTAGCCTAATAGATATGGCGTTGACCTCCGGAGCCAAAGGTTGTGGGTTCGAGTCCCATCAGGTGCGGTGACGTGTTTTTGCATTCTAAATTTTGCATTCATATGACTCGATACTGCGTTTTTTGTCCCCAAGGAAGGGAGCCCGCGGAATATTCTTTCACTTAGCACCTAAGAAGGGCCGTTGTCAGACATTCAAGTAACAGTAAAAACGCTACCCTGTTCTGAATATAACTTCTATGCGGTGCGCACCTGTGGCCTAATGGATATGGCGTTGTTCTCCGGAGCCAAAGGTTGTGGTTTCGAGTCCCATCAGGTGCGGTGACGTGTTTTTGCTTTCTAAACTTTGCATTCATATGACTCGATACTGCGTTTTTTGTCCCCAGGGAAGCGAGCCTGCGGAATATTCTTTCACTTAGCACCTAAGAAGGGCCTTCGTCAGACATTCAAATAACAGTAAAAACGCTACTCTATTCTGAATATAACTTCTCTACGGTGCGCACCTGTGGCCTAATGGATATGGCGTTGGCCTCCGAAGCCAAAGGTTGTGGGTTCGAGTCCCATCAGGTGCGGTGATGTGTTTTTGCTTTCTAAATTTTGCATTCATATGACGCGATACTGCGTTTTATGTCCCCAAAGAAGCGAGCCTGCGGAATATTCTTTCACTTAGCACCTAAGAAGGGCCGTCGTCAGACATTCAAGTAACAGTAAAAACGCTACTCTATTCTGAATATAACTTCTCTACGGTGCGCACCTGTGGCCTAATGGATATGGCGTTGGCCTCCGGAGCCAAAGGTTGTGGGTTCGAGTCCCATCAGGTGCGGTGACGTGTTTTTGCTTTCTAAATTTTGCATTCATATGACGCGATACTGCGTTTTATGTCCCCAAAGAAGCGAGCCTGCGGAATATTCTTTCACTTAGCACCTAAGAAGGGCCGTCGTCAGACATTCAAGTAACAGTAAAAACGCTACTCTATTCTGAATATAACTTCTCTACGGTGCGCACCTGTGGCCTAATGGATATGGCGTTGGCCTCCGGAGCCAAAGGTTGTGGGTTCGAGTCCCATCAGGTGCGGTGATGTGTTTTTGCTTTCTAAATTTTGCATTCATATGACGCGATACTGCGTTTTATGTCCCCAAAGAAGCGAGCCTGCGGAATATTCTTTCACTTAGCACCTAAGAAGGGCCGTCGTCAGACATTCAAGTAACAGTAATAACGCTACTCTATTCTGAATATAACTTCTCTACGGTGCGCACCTGTGGCCTAATGGATATGGCGTTGGCCTCCGAAGCCAAAGGTTGTGGGTTCGAGTCCCATCAGGTGCGGTGATGTGTTTTTGCTTTCTAAATTTTGCATTCATATGACGCGATACTGCGTTTTATGTCCCCAAAGAAGCGAGCCTGCGGAATATTCTTTCACTTAGCACCTAAGAAGGGCCGTCGTCAGACATTCAAGTAACAGTAAAAACGCTACTCTATTCTGAATATAACTTCTCTACGGTGCGCACCTGTGGCCTAATGGCATTCTACTTCCGGCCACCGGCGTGTACGGACGCAGAATGATGAGCTCCGGCGGAGCGGCGATTGCGGCCCAGGCTGGCCGCGGTAACAGGCTTGAGGAAAACGACGATAAGGAATATCAGATTATTTTGCCGCATCTGCCCACCGGACGTGTTGTTTTCAACACAGTTTTTTTGCACGGTGACGTACGAGTGCGACCCTTCAGGGTTGAAGATTTCCGGGACGCCCTGGCCAAGATTGGTACGCTCCCAGACGTGGTGGCCTTGGGGGCTTACCAAATAAGCCATGTCTGGGCGGTGACTTTGAACAGCACGGAAGCAACCAAGCGGCTGCTAGCATTCAAGGAGCTTCAAGTGAAAGGTCGACGGTGTATCGTCATTGACCCGGAGGACCAACAGGTGAAGCTACGGCTCCACTGGATGTTGCACGGCGTGGCAGATGAAGATATCCGAACAGCTTTTGCGGCGTTCGGCGAGGTGACGGAAGTGACCCGTGAGCGGTGGCGAGTCCAGGGAGTGCACGAAAAGGGCTCAACAACGAGAACCGTGCTTCTGAAGTTGAAGCCTGGGATGAAGATAGAAGACCTGCCTCACCAGATAAGAGTAGCAGGGGAGTTGGCCCTTGTTGTGGTGCCTGGGCGGCCCATGCAGTGCCTGCGCTGCCGCGGGACCGGTCATGTGCGCCGGGAATGTAAGATTCCGCGGTGTGCGACGTGTAAGCGGTTTGGCCACTCGGAGGAAGACTGCGTACAAACGTATGCAGTGGCTACTGCACCAACAGCGAGGGCGGACATGACGGAACACCGAATGGATGTCGCAGAGACGGAGGATGCCGCAAAAGGGGTCGGAGAGGATGAGAGGGTGACAGCGACGACAGGCATGTTAGTGCCCCCGGGGGGTGGTGACGAGATGCTCGGTGTGCCAGACAGGGAAGTGGCACTGACAAGCAACGGACCGTCGGAAGAAGAAAAGGTGAGCGATGCCGAGAGCTCAAAAATTGAACTTCAGGAGTCTGCGGGCAGAAGGGGGACCCTCGAAGGAAGCAGCGGCCGAGCGACCAACGTCCAGGGCCCTGCGAAGCGTGCCCACGACGGGAGCGCCAGTGAGACGAATGAGGCAGATACAGCTAGCAACGACGAGCCGCCGATAAAAACGCCAATAGGGAGGAGGGCGACCTTCAAACCAAGACCGAATGTCTCGACGGACAGGAGAGCTGCCGAAAAGCCGCCCCCGTCACAAGGTCTGCCAGTCCAACCTCATGGCTCTGGCGTCAACGAAAGCGTCTAGCGCCATGCTAGACGTGAAGGGTAAGCACCATTCTCTTGGCCTCTTTTCACTCTAAGAAAATGGCTTATGTACTGTCACTAAAGGTTGCGACCCTTAACGTGAGAGGTCTAGCAGCAAAAAGGAAGCAGAACCAGGTCCTGCGCCTTTTAAATGAAAATGACATCGATATACTTGGAGTTCAAGAGACAAAAGTCGAGGGTGAACAAGAGACCGAGAGCATGGTGCAACGTTTCACGTCGCGGTTTTACGCAGTTGTCAGCCATGCAGTCGGCACATCTGCTGGATGCGTCCTGTTTGTGAAGAAGTTGCCGGGTCTTGTAGTGCAGTCGCATGCTTCTTTTCCGTCGGGTCGGGGCGTGGTCCTCGATTTTAGTTTTTGCTCGGCTGAGTGGCGTGCTGTTTGTATATATGCACCTACGGTAGTTGATGAGAGGGCTGCTTTGTTTGATTTTGTTGAAGATTATTTAAACACGGATAAGCAACTTGTCTTTCTGGGAGATTTCAATTGTGTACTGAGCTCCGGTGACAAAACTAGCCATCGTACATTTAGGGATCGTAGCACAGAGGTACTTTCGCGCTTGATTGACGAGTTTGCACTGGAAGACGTTGCAGAGTGTCTCACGAGCGAGCGACGGGTTCAGTATACGCATTTTCAGGGTGCTAGCCACGCCCGCCTTGACAGAATTTATGTGGCCGCAGAACTGGCTCCAAAATGTCAGGATTATTATGTTTTGGCGGTAACGTACTCAGATAACTGCATGGTTCAGTGTACAATTGGAACAAGAAAGAGAGGTAGCGGTTTTAGTTGGGAATTGTGGAAGTTAAATAATAAACTGCTGAATGACGAGCAATTCACCAGACTAGTAGAAGAAGAAATTGGTAGGATTTGTTAGGAGGACAGCCACGAACTGGGTCAAGAATGGGAACTGTGTAAGCAACAAATAAAAAGCAAAGCTATAGAAAAGGCCAGCTGCATAAGGTTTCAAGAAAAACAAAATGAAATGCATTTAAGATCTTTGCTAGATAAATTGTTAGGCCTGGAGTGTAACACGCCAGGGTTATACATGGACGATATTAGAAAAATAAAACAAAGACTTCAACTGAATGACGAAGACCGTTATCGCGGAGCACTGGTGCGTGCGAGAGCGGAAAAACTTGCCATGGATGAGACGCCGACAAAAAGATCGTTGGGAATAGAAAAAGCAAATGCAAGGCGAAATCACGTGGCAGAGGTAGATTGGGCAGGACGCACAGAGACCGATAACGAAGGAATCGCGAAAGCTTTCCGGGAGTATTATGAAGAGCTATTTTCGTCCCGAGAGGTTAATTTGGACCGTTTCAAAGAATCCTTTCTTGACGCGATGACAAAAATTGATGACGAACAAAAAGAAAGACTGGAGCGGCCAATAAGCGAAAAAGAAGTGCAGCAGGCAATAGAAAATTTAAACCCTGGGAAATCACCCGGGCCTGATGGCCTGAGTGCGGCTTTTTATAAAGCGTTCAAGGAACAGCTATCTCCTTTGTTGTGTGCCTTATTTAATGAAGCGTATGAACTGAAGGCACTGCCTGCGTGTTTCGGATCGTCGCACACAGTACTTATTCCGAAAACTGACCAACCAGATAAGCTTAGGCAGTTGTCGTCTTACAGGCCCATTGCTCTGACAAACGTTGATTACAAGATTTATATGAAGGTGCTTGCTGGCAGACTACAAACGGTTATATGCGAACTAGTGGGCCCTCACCAAACGTGCGGTATCAAAGGGCGATCTATCTTTCAGAACATTCACAAAGCGAGAAGTGTGCTCGAATGCTGCGATGCAACTCATGCGTGTGTTGCGTTACTGCAGTTGGACTTGGAGAAAGCTTTTGATTGTGTGGCACATACTATTCTGTTCAGTATATTAGACTATGTTAATGTCGGCTCTGTTATTCGAGAGGGAGTGGCCTTGGCGTACCGTAACTGCACTACGAGATTAATTGTCAATAAGTCACTGGGGGCCCCCATCAACGTACGACGTTCGGTGCGCCAAGGTTGCCCCCTCAGCCCTCTTTTGTTCGGCATTTATATTGAAACATTGTGTTTAAGCATCCTACAAAACAATGACATTGATGGTTTTCGACTGCAGGAGTCAGAAGTCAAATTGCTGGCTTACGCAGACGACGTTGCGGTTTTTTGTGTGAATAAGGAGAGTATAAAGAGGACAGTGGATGTGGTAAAACATTTTAGCAAAGTCACAGTGAGTAAAGTTAACTGGGGTAAGTGCCTGGGATTTTGGCACGGAGAATGGCAGCTGACCCCCGACACTTACGCTAATGTGTCGTGGGTTACAACGCCTGCAAAGTACTTGGGTGTGCCCTTGGAATTTTACAAGGAAAGCGAGCCATACTGGCTAGAGCAGGTCAGAGAAACCCGTGAAAAAGCGGAGAAATGGAAAAGCGCTCAATTATCAATATTTGCAAGAGCCGCAGTTTGCAACCTTTTTTTAATTAGTAAGTTATGGTATGTAATGCAAGTGTTGCATTGCTCCCGTGTAAATGTGCAAAAATTGCATCGAGTTTTTGCGGTGTTTGTTTGGGCCTCGAGTTGGGAGAGGTGCAGTCGGATAAATTTGTTCCGGCAGGTGAAGCACGGGGGGCTTGGTCTGGGTCATTTGTTTGTGCGGCAGATTGTAAACCGGTTTGTTTTTTACGGATGCCAGTGATCCATTCCTGCGCACAGTGTGTCAACAAAGACTTGGTCGAGCGTTGCCTGATTTCGTAGTTTATACTCAATGTATGCCGGGCTCTCTTTTTGGATTCTTTAGGGAAATTGTTGTGAGCGTGAATTTCTTAAGCACACGTTTTTCGAAAGAGTATTTAAGTAATGTTAAAAGGAGAACATTATACAAGGATGTATGTGAAGTGGTGTTCCCGGTGCCCTTGTACCGAGCTTTATACTATGGAGGCACAGGAAGTAATGTATTAAAACGCGTAAAGAAAATGCAAGTTGCTACGGGAGCTAAAACGTTTTTCTTTATGCTACATACCGGTACTTTGAGTGTAAAATCATTTATGAAGGAAAAGGGTATTTTCCTACCGTGGGGGGCCCAATGTCTCATCTGCAAACAGCCAGAGACAATAGATCACGTGTTTTTGCATTGCTGGGAGGGGGTATATTTGTGGGATGTTCTGCAAAGGACAATAAAAAAACAGTTGCCACTTGATTCCCATGGCATTAGGTATTTGCCATTGGAAAACCACGATGATATGCCGTTAGACCAGGTTATGTTAATGTGCCTCCACAGTATATGGCGCGCGCGAATGGCTGGTTATCACTGCGATCCAGATGCACGGCCAGCCCGCATGTATTTCCGTGAAAGTGTGCAGCGATGGCTCGACGTGCTTAAATTGCAACCATGTGCTCCTGAGTGGCTGTCAAAGCTGGAACCTTTGACGGTGCTCAAGGAATTTTAAAATGACAATGCCTGCCTCTCAGTGGGGGATAGGCAACGCGAACTAGCTTTGTGTACATATATTATTCCTTTGTTCCTGTTGTTTTGTTTTCCAGTGCGTTGTATTTGTGTCAAAGTCAGGCAATAAAGAGAAAAAAAAACCTGTGGCCTAATGGATATGGCGTTGGCCTCCTGAGCCAAAGGTTGTGGGTTCGAGTCCCATCAGGTGCGGTGACGTGTTTTTGCTTTCTAAATTTTGCATTCATATGACGCGATACTGCGTTTTATGTCCCCAAAGAAGCGAGCCTGCGGAATATTCTTTCACTTAGCACCTAAGAAGGGCCGTCGTCGGACATTCAAGTAACAGTAAAAACGCTACTCTATTCTGAATATAACTTCTCTACGGTGCACACCTGTTGCCTAATGGCATTCTACTTCCACACACCGTAGTGAACGGTCGCAGAATCATGTGCTCCAGCGGAGCGGCGATAGCGGCCCTTTCCAGCCGCGGAAACAGGCTCGACGACATGGACGATACCGAGTATCAGATTATTCTGCCAACTTTGCCCACCAGACGCGTTGTTTTTAACACGCTTTTTTTGCACGGCGATGTGCGAGCCAGGCCATACAGGGTCGAGGATTTCCGCGATGCCCTGGTCAAGGCTGGTGCGCTCCCCGACGTTGTGGCGTTGGGGGCGTATCAGATCAACCATGTTTGGGCGGTCACGTTAAGCAGCACAGAAGCAACGAAGAAATTGGCGGCTTTCAAGGAACTCGAAGTTAAGGGACGCCGTTGCCTCATTATTGATCCCGAAGACCAACAGGTGAAGCTGCGACTTCACTGGATGTTGCACGGTGTGGCAGACGACGACATCCGGACCGCTTTTGCTGCGTTTGGGAATGTGACCGAGGTGACCCGGGAAAGGTGGAGAGTTCAAGGCGTCAAGGAGAAGGGGTCCACCACGAGGACTGTGCTCCTCAAATTGAAACCCGGCATTAAGGTCGACGACTTACCTCACCAGCTGCGAGTTGCCGGAGAGCTAGCCCTTGTCGTGGTGCGTGGGCGAGCGATGCAGTGCCTGCGCTGCCGCGGTACCGGTCACGTTCGACGTGAATGTAAGGTACCGCGTTGTCCAAAGTGTAGACGCTACGGACATGACGAGGCTGCCTGTGTGCTTTCGTACGCTTCGGCCGCGGGACATGGAACTGCGGAACGGTCGGCGGAGCTCACAATGGACGTGGTCGAGGCGGAGGAGGCGGCGAAGGGTGCCGGAGAGGTGCGAACGAAGACACGGGAGACGGATTCGTCGGTGGACTCGGCAGAAAGCGGCAATGCTGCGAGGGATGTGGGGAGAGCGGACTCTGCACCTGAGCTCCCTAGCAATGAGGAAGGCACGGCACTTGAGCCGGCAAACGGTATGGAGCAGGATAATGGGGAGGAGCACTCGGACACCAGCGGTGTTCGTAAGCCAGGCGTCCCAGCCCCAGCCAAGCGATCCCACACACAGTCCGAACCCGAAGGTAACCAGGTGTCAGCCCCCAGCGTCGACGAGCCACCAGCAAAAACGGGGCAATCCCGGCGGTCCACGCTACGTCCGCGGCCAAACATATCATCAGAGAGACGGGCAGCGGATAAAGTGCCCCCGCTGCCGGGTCAGCCGCTCGCACCGGACGGGGATGGATCCAACGACGGCGTCTAGCAACGCGCTAGACGGGAAAGGTAAGCACCATGCTTTCGGTCTCTTCACCCTTGATGAAAATGGCGCCCGAAACCACCTTAAGAGTAGCCACGTTAAATGTCAGGGGATTGGCAGGCAAAAAGAAGCAGAGCCAGGTGCACCGGCTCTTAACTGACCACGATATTGACGTGCTTGCCGTGCAAGAAACTAAGGTTGATGGGGAGGAAGAGACCGGGAGCATGGTGCGACGTTTCACGGCTAGATTTTACGCCATTGTTAGCCACGCAGTTGGGACATCGGCCTGGTGTGTATTGTTCGTCAAAAAGCTGCCTGGTCTGGTTGTAAAGGGCTACTCCTCATGCTCTTCTGGACGGTATGTAGTGGCTGATTGTGTATACAGCGGTGTTGAGTGGCGCATTATTTGTGTGTACGCTCCTAACTGTGTGGAGGAAAGAACAGTGTTTTTCGAGAATGTTATGCAGCAGTTAAGTACGGAAAGGCAGGTAGTATTGCTGGGCGATTTTAACTGTGTACTGAATGCTCGAGACAAAACCAGCACACGCGGATTCAGAGACAAGAGCACGGAAATGTTATGCCAGTTAACAAGCGAATGGAATATGGAGGATGTGGCTGATTGCTTGGAAGGACCGCGTGCCGTTCAGTACACGCACTTCCAAGGTTCTAGCCACGCGCGTCTGGACAGAATTTACGCGTCGCTGGATTTGATTCATTCATGCAATGAATACCGAGTGGTGCCTATGACATTCACGTATCACTGTTTGGTGCAATGCTTATTCGGCACCAAAAAACGAAGCAATGCATTTAGCTGGGAGTTATGGAAATTGAAAAATAAATTGCTTAAGGATGATGCCTTTAGACGCGTGGTATTGAATGAATTGATTAAAGTGAGGCCAGAGACTTGGCTCGAAATCTGGAAACAGTGGGAGTTGTGCAAGGAACAGATTAAAATTAAAGCCATTGACAGATCCAGTTGCCTGGTGTACGAGAAGAAAATTACAGAAACCCAGCTTAAGGCTTTGCTCGCAAAACTACACGAACAGGAATGTAAGGCACCCGGCAGATGGATAGAGGATATTCGAAAAATAAAAGAACAGATTAACTTGATAGAAGAAGACAGACACCAAGGAGCGTTAGTGCGTGCAAGAGCGGAAAAATTGGCCATGGATGAGACGCCGACAAAAAGATCGTTGGGAATAGAAAAAGAAAATGCAAGGCGAAATCACGTGGCAGAGGTAGATTGGGCAGGACGCACAGAAACCGATAACGAAGGAATCGCGAAAGCTTTCCGGGAGTATTATGAAGATCTATTTTCGTCCCGAGAGGTTTATTTGGACCGTTTTAAAGAATCCTTTCTTGACGCGATGCCAAAAATTGACGAGGAACAAAAAGAAAGACTGGAGCGGCCAATAAGCGAAAAAGAAGTGCAGCAGGCAATAGAAAATTTAAACCCAGGGAAATCACCCGGGCCTGATGGCCTGAGTGCGGCTTTTTATAAAGCGTTCAAGGAACAGCTATCTCCTTTGTTGTGTGCCTTATTTAATGAAGCGTATGAACTGAAGGCACTGCCTGCGTCTTTCGGATCGTCGCACACAGTACTTATTCCGAAAACTGACCAACCAGATAAGCTTAGGCAGTTGTCGTCTTACAGGCCCATTGCTCTGACAAACGTTGATTACCAGATTTATATGGAGGTGCTTGCTGGCAGACTACAAACGGTTATATGCGAACTAGTGGGCCCTCACCAAACGTGCGGTATCAAAGGGCGATCTATCTTTCAGAACATTCACAAAGCGCGAAGTGTGCTCGAATGCTGCGATGCAACTCATGCATGTGTTGCGTTACTGCAGTTGGACTTGGAGAAAGCTTTTGATTGTGTGGCACATACTATTCTGTTCACTATATTAGACTATGTTAATGTCGGCTCTGTTATTCGAGAGGGAGTGGCTTTGGCGTACCGTAACTGCACTACGAGATTAATTGTCAATAAGTCACTGAGGGCCCCCATCAACGTACGACGTTCGGTGCGCCAAGGTTGCCCCCTCAGCCCTCTTTTGTTCGGCATTTATATTGAAACATTGTGTTTAAGCATCCTACAAAACAATGACATTGATGGTTTTCGACTGCAGGAGTCAGAAGTCAAATTGCTGGCTTACGCAGACGACGTTGCGGTTTTTTGTGTAAATAAGGAGAGTATAAAGAGGACAGTGGATGTGGTAAAACATTTTAGCAAAGTCACAGGGAGTAAAGTTAACTGGGGTAAGTGCCTGGGATTTTGGCACGGAGAATGGCAGCTGACCCCCGACACTTTCGCTAATGTGTCGTGGGTTACAACGCCTGCAAAGTACTTGGGTGTGCCCTTGAAATTTTACAAGGAAAGCGAGCCATACTGGCTAGAGCAGGTCAAAGAAACCAGTGAAAAAGCGGAGAAATGGAAAAGTGCTCAATTATCAATATTTGCAAGAGCCGCTGTTTGCAACCTGTTTTTAATTAGTAAGTTATGGTATGTTATGCAAGTGTTGCATTGCTCCCGTGTAAATGTGCAAAAATTGCATCGAGTTTTTGCGGTGTTTGTTTGGGCCTCGAGTTGGGAGAGGTGCAGTCGGACAAATTTGTTCCGGCAGGTGAAGCATGGGGGGCTTGGTCTCGGTCATTTGTTTGTGCGACAGATTGTCAACCGGTTTATGTTTTTTAGGGATGCCAGCGATCCATTCCTGCGCACAGTGTGTCAACAAAGACTTGGTCGAGCGTTGCCTGATTTCGTAGTTTATACTCAATGTATGCCTGGTTCTCTGTTTGGATTCTTTAGGGAAATTGTTTTGAGCGTGAAATTCTTAAGCGCACGTTTTTCGAAAGAGTATTTAAGTAATGTTAACAGGAGAACATTATACAAGGATGTTTGTGAAGTGGTGTTCCCGGTGCCCTTGTACCGAGCTTTATACTATGGAGGCACAGGAAGTAATGTATTAAAACGCGTAAAGAAAATGCAAGTTTCTCCGGGAGCTAAAACGTTTTTCTTTATGCTACATACCGGTACTTTGAGTGTAAAATCATTTATGGAGGAGAAGGGTATGTTCCTACCGTGGGGGGCCCAATGTCTCATCTGCAAACAACCAGAGACAATAGATCACGTGTTTTTGCATTGCTGGGAGGGGGTATATTTGTGGGATGTTCTGCAAAGGACAATAAAAAAACGGTTGCCACTTGATTCCCATGGCATTAGGTATTTGCCATTGGATAACCACGATGATATGCCGTTAGACCAGGTTATGTTAATGTGCCTCCACAGTATATGGCGCGCACGAATGGCTGGTTATCACTGCGATCCAGATGCACGGCCAGCCCGCATGTATTTCCGTGAAAGTGTGCAGCGATGGCTCCACGTGCTTAAAGTGCAACCATGTGCTCCTGAGTGGCTGTCAAAGCTGGAAGCTTTGACGGTGCTCAAGGAATTTTAACATGACAATGCCTGCCCCTCAGTGGGTGTTAGGCAACGCTAGCTACCTTTGTGTACATATATTATTCCTTTTTTCCTGTTGTTTTGAGTTTCAGTGCGGTGTATTTGTGTCAAAGCCAGGCAATAAAGAAAAAAAAAAAAACCTGTGGCCTAATGGATATGGCGTTGGCCTCCGGAGCCAAAGGTTGTGGGTTCGAGTCCCATCAGGTGCGGTGACGTGTTTTTGCTTTCTAAATTTTGCATTCATATGACGCGATACTGCGTTTTATGTCCCCAAAGAAGCGAGCCTGCGGAATATTCTTTCACTTAGCACCTAAGAAGGGCCGTCGTCAGACATTCAAGTAACAGTAAAAACGCTACTCTATTCTGAATATAACTTCTCTACGGTGCGCACCTGTGGCCTAATGGATATGGCGTTGGCCTTGGAGCCAAAGGTTGTGGGTTCGAGTCCCATCAGGTGCGGTGACATGTTTTTGCTTTCTAAATTTTGCATTCATATGACGCGATACTGCGTTTTATGTCCCCAAAGAAGCGAGCCTGCGGAATATTCTTTCACTTAGCACCTAAGAAGGGCCGTCGTCAGACATTCAAGTAACAGTAAAAACGCTACTCTATTCTGAATATAACTTCTCTACGGTGCGCACCTGTGGCTTAATGGATATGGCGTTGTCCTCTGGAGCCAAAGGTTGTGGGTTCGAGTCCCATCAGGTGCGGTGACGTGTTTTTGCTTTCTAAATTTTGCATTCATATGACGCGATACTGCGTTTTATGTCCCCAAAGAAGCGAGCCTGCGGAATATTCTTTCACTTAGCACCTAAGAAGGGCCGTCGTCAGACATTCAAGTAACAGTAAAAACGCTACTCTATTCTGAATATAACTTCCCTACGGTGCGCACCTGTGGCCTAATGGCATTCTGCTTCCGGCCACGCCAGTGAACGGACGCAGGATGCAGGGCTCCTCAGGAGCGGCTTCAGCGGCCATGTCAGGCCGCGGTAACAGGACTGCTGAAAAGGACAACACTTACCAGGTCGTTTTGCCTGCACTTCCAACAGGTCGGTTTGTTTTGAATACCGTTTTTTTGCACGCCGATATCAGGGCCCGCCCGTACCGGGTGGAAGATTTCCGGGATGCTTTAGCACAACGCTCGCTAATCCCCGATGTTATCGCTATGGGGGCGTATCGGATGAGCCACGTCTGGGCCGTCACTCTCAAGGATACTGAAGCCGTCAACAAGATTGTCAGTGTAGGTGAGCTGTCTGTGAAAAACGGTCGCTGCTTGGTGATTGACCCGGCGAACCAGGACGTGCGACTCAAGCTTCACTGGCTACTTCACAACGTGCCAGATGAAGATGTTCGTGCTGCATTTGCGCCGTACGGAAAGGTGTCAGACGTTTCCCGGGAGCGCTGGCGTGTTAAAGGTATGCTGGAAAAGGGCTCTACAACTAGACTCGTCACGCTGAAGCTGAAAGCTGGCATGAAGCTCGACGACCTGCCGCATCAGCTCAATGTTAGCGGTGAGCTCGCGCTCGTCATTGTGCCAGGCAGACCCCCGTTGTGCCTACGCTGCCGGAGTACGGGTCACATCCGCAAAGAGTGCCGGGTTCCTCGCTGCGGAACCTGCCGACGGTTCGGGCATGAAGACAACCAGTGTGCACGAACCTACGCTAGCATTGCCGGACCTGGGACCAGCGAAGACTCGTCCGAGTTAATTATGGACGAGGCGGATGCGGAGGAGGCTGCTGACATTAGAGGTCAGTCAACGAAACAGGACGCGCCTTCCATGACGGTTTTAACAAAGGGTAAGGTGATGGTCTCAAATGAAAAGAATGAACCTCGGCATGTCTTGAACGTTCTATCCCAGGACCATGAAAGCGAGTCAAAGGAAGGGTCAGAAGACTTAACCAAATTTTCTGACGCTGAGGATCATCTCAGTACTGAGCCTTCCTGTACTGATGCCATGGAGGTTGGGCCGGAGACAGCAGCCTTAATTGCCGCGAAACGTCCGCATGAGGAAAGCGTCGAGGAGACTCAGCTGCCAGGCGGTGTTTGTGGTGAGCCGCCGCCGAAAACTTCTGGCATCCGAAGAGCCACGTTAAGACCGAAGCCGAACTTCTCGGCTGACACGCGGCAGGCGGGGAAACCGCCTCCGTAGTTTTTGTGGAGACCTGAACGATTTGTGGGTCGGCTGCCTACCGACCAGCGTCACGAACCTTCTACAACCAAGTGGTGAGTGTGTTAGCAAAAATGAAACAATGGGCTTGGACTTCGTTTGAATGCATCCCGACATTCTGCTGGCAGGACATTACATGCATGCATACGCCGCTGTTTGTCAGAAGCGGAGGCCACGCAACCATGAAGGTAGGCACCATGCCGGTACTGGCGTATCTCTCTAGTACATGACTCTCAAGCTTAATTCGCCGTTAAACGTAGCTACTTTGAATGTTAGAGGACTGGGAGCGAGAAGGCGACAATGCCAGCTCAGTCGCCTCCTTGTGGATAATGATATAGATATAGCAGCTGTGCAAGAGTCAAAGATTGAGAGCCAAGAAAGCACTGACCGTATGGTGGCTTCTTTTCAAACAAACTTTTATGTGTGTGTATGCCATTCTGTTGGTGTATCGGGTGGGTGCCTTTTATTTATACGTAACACGCTGGGAGTAAGCGTAGAGTCCGTTTTTGCCTGTCCAAGTGGTCGGCTTTTGGTTACCGATTTTACCTACTCTAATTTATGCTGGCGTGTTGTGTGTGTGTATGCTCCCAATTCAGGGCGTGAGCGTGAATTGTTTTTTCAGTCTATTGAGTTGTGGTTGAAGGTCGACAAAATCTTGCTTGTACTTGGTGACTACAACTGTGTGTGCGCAGCTGTGGACCGAGCGGCCAAGTGTAAACCTCGAAGAGACAGGAGCTCCGAGCTGTTGAATGCACTTGTACATGAGTATAGCCTTGAGGATGTTGGTAGTGTGTTCTCCACTGGAAACCAGCCAGAGTTCACGCACTTTCAGCGAGATAGCCATGCCAGATTGGACAGGGTGTATGCCTCGGTAGATCTTGTTTCCCTATGTACTGCATATGATGTCAAACCTGTGTCTTTCAGCGATCATTGTCTCGTGAGTGCAGTGTTTGGTCGCAAAGGAAAGAAATCGCGATTTAACTGGTACCTATGGAAACTGAATGCCAAACTTCTTGCCGATGAAGAGTTCCTTACTGAAGTTAAGACAGAGTTTGAAAATCGTCTTGCTATGCGACCAGTAAGTTTTGCAGCGGAATGGGACAGCTTCAAAGAGTGGGTCAAATTGAAAGCAATAGAAAAGAGTAGTAAGCTGCGATACAAAGAGAAAGGAAAAGAAAAAGAACTGAATGAACAACTTGCTCTTTTTTTGAGCATGGAAAGTACTGTGCCAGGGCATTTCGCCAGTAAAATACGAGAGCTTAAAAGTGAGCTGGAAACAATCGACAGCGAAAGATACACAGCGGCTGTCATACGTGCAGGGGCTGAAAAACTTTGGGCTGGAGAAGTGCCGACAAAACGAGCCCTAGCAGACGAGAAAAGATACGCCTGCCAGAAAGAAATTAGGAGTATAAGGTATGGCGGCCATATCACAGAAGATGCTAAAGATATTCAGCATGCGGTAGCAGAGCACTTCGAAGAACTGCTTAGCGCTAAGCTTGAGACTGTAGGCGGCTTTCAAACAGACTTTCTAAGACTGATGCCTGCACTGGATGACGAAAGTAAAGCGCGCCTAGAAACACCGATAACGTTGCAGGAGATAGAATCTGCAATAGATGACCTGACACCTGGGAAGGCCCCTGGGCCGGATGGTCTAAGCGCTGCCTTCTTTAAAACTTTTCAGCAGTATGCGGCTCAGTTTATGCTCGATGTAATCACTGAAGCTTATGAACGTAATACTGTTCCATTGTCTTTCGCTACATCGCACATTGTGCTAATACCCAAGACAGATGATCCGGAAAAACGACTGTTGGTGGGGTCATATCGACCGATTAGCCTCACCAATGTTGACTACAAGGTGTATATGAAGGTTTTAGCAAAAAGACTGCAAAGCGTAATAAAAAAACTGGTTGGATCTCATCAAACGTGCGGCATCAAGGGTCGATCCATTGCCACGAATATACATGTCGCAAGAACCGTACTAGAATGTGTTGATGCACTCGGTGGTCAGATAGCCATGATGCAGTTAGATTTGGCGAAAGCCTTTGACCGTGTTTCTCACGAAATTCTTTTTTCCATTTTGGAGCATTCTAACCTTGGAAAAGTCATAGTGGAGGGTGTTAAAATGGCTTACGCGAACTGCACGACCCGTATTATAGTGAATGGTGAACTGACTGACAGCATCGCAGTACGTTCATCGGTAAGGCAGGGCTGCCCACTCTCACCCCTGCTTTTTGCACTGTATTTAGAGCCACTTTGCTTGGCTATCATTGATAGCGATCGCATTTTAGGGTTCAAGCTGCAATCAGCACACGTGAAAATGCTGGCATATGCTGATGACATAGCAGTGTTTTGTGCAACTAGAAAGAGCATCTGTGAAGTTACGGGTGTCGTCCAAACATTTTGTGATCAAACTGGATGTAAGATCAATTGGGAGAAAAGCTCTGGGTTTTGGCACGGTGATTGGGACGTGACACCTGATTTCTTCTGTAAGCTGCGATGGTCTGCTCTCCCAACGCGATATCTAGGCGTGCCTTTAGATTGTTATCGAGATGCCAACATGCACTGGATGGAAGAAACATCCAGAGCGAAAGAAAAAGCGAATGCGTGGCAAGGAAGGCAACTCTCAATGTTTTCGCGCGCTTCCATTTGCAATGTTTTTCTTATTTCAAGGCTGTGGTACCTCATGAATGTGTTGTGTGTCTCACGAACCTCAATTCAGAAAATGCACCGCGTTTTTGCTGTTTTTATTTGGGCATCCACATGGGAAAAAACCGCCCGGACGAACTTGTTTATTTCTGTTAAAAGGGGCGGGCTTGGCCTTGCTCATTTGTTCTTGCGACAAGTGGTTTCGCGATTTATATTCCTGCGTGATCAAAAAGATACCTTTCTAAGAACTGTGATGCAAGTGCGATTGCAGAGGCTGCTCCCTGAATGGATTGTGTCATGTGAAAGCATGCCTGGTACTGTGACTGGCTACCTGCGCGAAGTTGTTTTTTCGTGCAAGTTGCTGGAAGTGCGGTTTTCTTTTGATTACCTTTTCAATGTTCCCAGAAAAAAACTGTATAAAGATCTCATTGACGTGATGGTGCCGGTGCCTTTTTACAGGGAAATACACTGTGGAGGCCCAGGGCAGGATGTTTTGAAAAGAGTAAAGAAGATGCCCGTGAGGCCATCTGCTAAAACGTTCCTTTTCAAACTTCACTCTAATACGCTCCCTGTTAAAACCTGGCTGAATGAAAAAGGTATCTTCGTCCCATGGACAACAAATTGCCTGTTGTGCAAAAAACCGGAGACAATTGAACACGTCTTCTTACAGTGTTGGGATGCTGTTTTTCTGTGGGACGTCCTCCAAAGGACAATTAAAAAGGAACTTCCCCTAACTCCGTACGGAATCAGATTCCTACCAGTGCAGAACGATGATGCACCTTATGATTTAATTATGCTTCTTGGTCTCCATAGTTTGTGGAAAACACGAATGCAGGTGCGTCACGCAGATATAAATACACGATCTGCGCGTGAAAACTTCATTGAAAGTGCGGTGTATATACGCGAAACTTTCAGGATGCAGCAGGATCCACCACATTGGCAATGTCTATTTGATGAGTTGGTGAACCTGAAAAGATTTTAGCCGCGTACGCGTTAGCTCAAGTGTAGTTGACGTGTTTTATCATGTGTATTTTTGTTTTCTGTTTCACGGCAATAAAGAAAAAAAAAAAAAACCTGTGGCCTAATGGATATGGCGTTGGCCTCCAGAGCCAAAGGTTGTAGGTTCGAGTCCCATCAGGTGCGGTGACGTGTTTTTGCTTTCTAAATTTTGCATTCATATGACGCGATACTGCGTTTTATGTCCCCAAAGAAGCGAGCCTGCGGAATATTCTTTCACTTAGCACCTAAGAAGGGCCGTCGTCAGACATTCAAGTAACAGTAAAAACGCTACTCTATTCTGAATATAACTTCTCTACGGTGCGCACCTGTGGCCTAATGGATATGGCGTTGGCCTCCGGAGCCAAAGGTTGTAGGTTCGAGTCCCATCAGGTGCGGTGACGTGTTTTTGCTTTCTAAATTTTGCATTCATATGACGCGATACTGCGTTTTATGTCCCCAAAGAAGCGAGCCTGCGGAATATTCTTTCGCTTAGCACCTAAGAAGGGCCGTCGTCAGACATTCAAGTAACAGTAAAAACGCTACTCTATTCTGAATATAACTTCTCTACGGTGCGCACCTGTGGCCTAATTGATATGGCGTTGGCCTCCGGAGCCAAAGGTTGTAGGTTCGAGTCCCATCAGGTGCGGTGACGTGTTTTTGCTTTCTAAATTTTGCATTCATATGACGCGATACTGCGTTTTATGTCCCCAAAGAAGCGAGCCTGCGGAATATTCTTTCACTTAGCACCTAAGAAGGGCCGTCGTCAGACATTCAAGTAACAGTAAAAACGCTACTCTATTCTGAATATAACTTCTCTACGGTGCGCACCTGTGGCCTAATGGATATGGCGTTGGCCTCCGGAGCCAAAGGTTGTGGGTTCGAGTCCCATCAGGTGCGGTGACGTGTTTTTGCTTTCTAAATTTTGCATTCATATGACGCGATACTGCGTTTTATGTCCCCAAAGAAGCGAGCCTGCGGAATATTCTTTCACTTAGCACCTAAGAAGGGCCGTCGTCAGACATTCAAGTAACAGTAAAAACGCTACTCTATTCTGAATATAACTTCTCTACGGTGCGCACCTGTGGCCTAATGGATATGACGTTGGCCTCCGGAGCCAAAGGTTGTAGGTTCGAGTCCCATCAGGTGCGGTGACGTGCTTTTGCTTTCTAAATTTTGCATTCATATGACGCGATACTGCGTTTTATGTCCCCAAAGAAGCGAGCCTGCGGAATATTCTTTCACTTAGCACCTAAGAAGGGCCGTCGTCAGACATTGAAGTAACAGTAAAAACGCTACTCTATTCTGAATATAACTTCTCTACGGTGCGCACCTGTGGCCTAATGGATATGGCGTTGGCCTCCGGAGCCAAAGGTTGTAGGTTCGAGTCCCATCAGGTGCGGTGACGTGTTTTTGCTTTCTAAATTTTGCATTCATATGACGCGATACTGCGTTTTATGTCCCCAAAGAAGCGAGCCTGCGGAATATTCTTTCACTTAGCACCTAAGAAGGGCCGTCGTCAGACATTCAAGTAACAGTAAAAACGCTACTCTATTCTGAATATAACTTCTCTACGGTGCGCACCTGTGGCCTAATGGATATGGCGTTGGCCTCCGAAGCCAAAGGTTGTAGGTTCGAGTCCCATCAGGTGCGGTGACGTGTTTTTGCTTTCTAAATTTTGCATTCATATGACGCGATACTGCGTTTTATGTCCCCGAAGAAGCGAGCCTGCGGAATATTCTTTCACTTTGCACCTAAGAAGGGCCGTCGTCAGACATTCAAGTAACAGTAAAAACGCTACTCTATTCTGAATATAACTTCTCTACGGTGCGCACCTGTGGCCTAATGATTCTGCTTCCGGCCACGCCAGTGAACGGACGCAGGATGCAGGGCTCCTCAGGAGCGGCTTCAGCGGCCATGTCAGGCCGCGGTAACAGGACTGCTGAACAGGAAACCACTTACCAGGTCGTTTTGCCTGCACTGCCAACAGGTCGGTTTGTTTTGAATACTGTTTTTTTGCACGCCGATATCAGGGCCCGCCCGTACCGGGTGGAAGATTTCCGCGACGCGTTGGCACAGCATTCGCTGATCCCCGATGTTGTTGCGATGGGGGCGTATCGGATGAGCCACGTCTGGGCTGTCACTCTCAAGGATCCTGAAGCGGTGACCAAGCTTGTTAGTGTCGGTGTGTTGTGTGTGAAAAACGGTCGCTGCTTGGTAATTGACCCGGCCAACCAGGACGTGCGACTGAAACTTCACTGGCTTTTACACAACGTGCCAGACGAGGATGTGCGTGCTGCCTTTACGCCGTATGGAAAGGTGTTGGAAGTTACAAGGGAGCGCTGGCGTGTGAAAGGTATGGTAGAAAAAGGCTCGACTACTAGACTTGTCACGCTTAAGTTGAAAGCTGGCGTGAAGCTGGATGACCTGCCACATCAGTTGAACGTTAGCGGTGAGCTGGCGCTCGTTGTTGTGCCAGGCAGACCTCCCTTGTGCCTACGCTGTCGGAACACGGGTCACATACGCAAGGAGTGCCGGGTTCCTCGCTGCGGAACCTGTCGACGGTTCGGTCATGAAGACAGCCAGTGTGCACGTACCTACGCAAGCATTGCCGGACCTGGGACCAGCGAGGACACGTCCGAGTTGATAATGGATGAGGTGGATGCGGAGGAGGCGGCCGACATTAGAGGACAGTCAACGAAACAGGACGCGCCTTCCATGACGGTTTTAACTAAGCAAAAGGTGACGGTCTCAATTAAAAAGAATGAAACTCGGCACGTCTCGCACGTTCCATCGCAGGACCAACAGGACCACGAAAGCGCTTCAAAGGAAGAGTCAGAAGACGTAATCAAGTTTTCTGACGCTGAGGAGCATCTGAGTACTGAGCCTCCTTGCACTGATGCCATGGAAGTTGGGCCGGAGACAGCGGCCTTGATTGCCTCAAAACGTCCACACGAGGAAAGCTTCGAGGAGACTCAGCTGCCAGGCGGCGTTTGTGGTGAGCCGCCGCCGAAAACTGCGGGCATCCGAAGATCGACTTTGAGACCGAAGCCGAACTTCTCTGCCGACACGCGGCAGGCGGGGAAACCGCCTCCGTAGGTTTTGTGGTGTCCTGAACGATTTGTGGGTCGGCTGCCTACCGACCAGCGTCAGGAACATTCTGCAACCAAGCGGGGCGTGTGTGAGCAAAAATGACAGACGGTGCTTGGACTTCGTTTGGATGCAGCCCGAGGTTCTGCTGGGAGGACAATACGTGCACACATATGCCGCTCTTCTTCAGAAGCGGAGGCCACGCAACCATGAAGGTAGGCACCATGCGGGTACGAGCGGCCCTTTCTAACACATGACTCTCAAGCTTAATTCGGCGTTACACGTAGCTACTTTGAATGCAAGAGGGCTGGGAGCGAGAAGGCGACAATGCCAGCTCAGTCGCCTCCTTGTGGATAATGATATAGATATAGCAGCTGTGCAAGAGTCAAAGATTGAGAGCCAAGAAAGCACTGACCGTATGGTGGCTTCTTTTCAGACAAACTTTTATGTGTGTGTATGCCATTCTGTTGGTGTATCGGGTGGATGCCTTTTATTTATACGTAACACGCTGGGAGTAAGTGTAGAGTTCGTTTTTGCCTGTCCAAGTGGTCGGCTTTTGGTTACTGATTTTACCTACTGTAATTTATGCTGGCGTGTTGTGTGTGTGTATGCTCCCAATTCAGAATGCGAACGTGAATTGTTTTTTGAGTCTATTGAATTGTGGTTGAAGGTCGACAAAATCTTGCTTGTACTTGGCGATTACAACTGTGTGTGCGCTGCTGTGGACCGAGCGGCGAAGTGTAAACCTCGAAGAGACAGAAGCTCCGAGCTGTTGAATGCACTTGTGCATGAATACGGCCTTGAGGATGTTGGTAGTGTGTTCTCCACAGGAAACCAACCAGAGTTCACGCACTTTCAGCGAGATAGCCATGCTAGATTGGACAGGGTGTATGCCTCGGTTGATCTTGTTTCCCTATGTGCTGCATATGAGGTCAAACCTGTGTCTTTCAGCGATCACTGTCTCGTGAGTGCAGTGTTCGGTAGGGCAGGAAAGAAATCGCGCTTTAACTGGTTCCTATGGAAACTGACTGCCAAACTTCTCGCCGATGAAGAGTTCCTTATGGAAGTTAAGACCGAGTTTGAAGATCGTCTGGCTATGCGACCAGTAAGTTTTGCAGCGGAATGGGACAGCTTCAAAGAGTGGGTCAAATTGAAATCCATAGAAAAGAGCAGTAAGGTGCGGCATAAAGAAAAAGAAAAAGAACTGAATGAACAACTCGAGTTTCTTTTGAGCATGGAAAGTTCAGTGCCAGGGCATTTCGCCAGTAAAATACGAGAGATTAAAAGTGATCTGGAAACAATCGACAGCGAAAGATACACAGCGGCTGTTATACGTTCAAGGGCTGAAAAACTTTGGGCTGGAGAAGTGCCGACAAAACGAGCCCTAGCAGACGAAAAAAGATACGCCTGCCAGAAAGAAATAAGGAGTATAAGGTATGCCGGCCATATCACTGAAGATGCTAAAGATATTAAGCGTGCGGTAGCAGAGCACTTCGAAGAACTGCTTAGCGCTAAGCTTGAGACTGTAGGCGGCTTTCAAACAGATTTTCTAAGACTGATGCCTGCACTAGATGACGAAAGTAAAGCGCGCCTAGAAACACCGATAACGTTGCAGGAGATAGAATCTGCAATAGATAACCTGACACCTGGGAAAGCACCTGGGCCGGATGGTCTAAGCGCTGCCTTCTTTAAAACTTTTCAGCAGTATGCGGCTCAGTTTATGCTCGATGTAATCACTGAAGCTTATGAACGTAATACTGTTCCATTGTCTTTCGCTACATCGCACATTGTGCTAATACCCAAGACAGATGATCCGGAGAAACGACTGTTGGTGGGGTCATATCGACCGATTAGCCTCACCAATGTTGACTACAAGGTGTATATGAAGGTTTTAGCAAAAAGACTGCAAAGCGTAATAAAAAAACTGGTTGGGTCTCATCAAACGTGCGGCATCAAGGGTCGATCCATTGCCACGAATATACATGTCGCAAGAACCGTACTAGAATGTGTGGATGCACTCGGTGGTCAGATAGCCATGATGCAGTTAGATTTGGCGAAAGCCTTTGACCGTGTTTCCCACCAAATTCTTTTTTCCATTTTGGAGCATTCTAACCTTGGAAAAGTCATAGTGGAGGGTGTTAAAATGGCTCACGCGAACTGCACGACCCGTATTATAGTGAATGGTGAACTGACTGACAGCATCGCAGTACGTTCATCGGTAAGGCAGGGCTGCCCGCTCTCACCCCTGCTTTTTGCACTGTATTTAGAGCCACTTTGCTTGGCTATCATTGATAGCGATCGCATTTTAGGGTTCAAGCTGCAATCAGCACACGTGAAAATGCTAGCATATGCTGATGACATAGCAGTGTTTTGTGCAACTAGAAAGAGCATCTGTGAAGTTACGGGTGTCGTCCAAACATTTTGTGATCAAACCGGATGTATGATCAATTGGGAGAAAAGCTCTGGGTTTTGGCACGGTGATTGGGACGTGACACCTGATTTCTTCTGTAAGCTGCGATGGTCTGCTCTCCCAACGCGATATCTAGGCGTGCCTCTAGATTGTTATCGAGATCCCAACGTGCACTGGATGGAAGAAACATCCAGAGCGAAAGAAAAAGCGGATGCGTGGCAAGGAAGGCAACTGTCAATGTTTTCGCGAGCTTCTATTTGCAATGTTTTTCTTATTTCGAGGATGTGGTACCTCATGAATGTGTTGTGTGTCTCACGAACCTCAATTCAGAAAATGCACCGCGTTTTTGCTGTTTTTATTTGGGCATCCACATGGGAAAAAACCGCCCGCACGAATTTGTTTATTTCTGTTAAAATGGGCGGGCTTGGCCTAGCACATCTGTTCTTGCGTCAGGTGGTCTCGCGATTTATATTCCTGCGTGATCAAAAAGATACCTTTCTAAGAACTGTGATGCAAGTGCGATTGCAGAGGCTGCTCCCTGAATGGATTGTGTCATGTGAAAGCATGCCTGGTACTGTGACTGGCTACCTGCGCGAGGTTGTTTTTTCGTGCAAGTTGCTGGAAGTGCGGTTTTCTTTTGATTACCTTTTCAATGTTCCCAGAAAAAAACTGTATAAAGATCTCATTGACGTGATGCTGCCGGTGCCTTTTTACCGGGCATTACACTGTGGAGGCCCAGGGCAGGACGTTTTGAAAAGAGTTAAGAAGATGCCCGTGAGGCCGTCTGCTAAAACGTTCCTTTTCAAACTTCACTCTAATACGCTCCCTGTTAAAACCTGGCTGAATGAAAAAGGTATCTTCGTCCCATGGACAACAAATTGCCTGTTGTGCAAAAAACCGGAAACCATTGAACACGTCTTCTTACAGTGTTGGGATGCTATCTTTCTATGGGACGTCCTCCAAAGGACAATTAAAAAGCAACTTCCATTAACTCCTTACGGCATAAGATTCCTACCAGTGCAGAACGATGATGCACCTTATGATTTAATTATGCTTCTTGGCCTCCATAGTTTGTGGAAAACACGAATGCAGGTGCGTCACGCAGATATAAATACACGATCTGCGCGTGAAAACTTCATTGAAAGTGCGGTGTATATACGCGAAACTTTCAGGATGCAGCAGGATCCACCACAATGGCAATGTCTATTTGATGAGTTGGTGAACCTGAAAAGATTTTAGCCGCGTACGCGTTAGCTCAAGTGTAGTTGACGTGTTTTATTATGTGTACTTTTGTTTTGTGTTTCACGGCAATAAAGAAAAAAAAAAAAAAAAAAAAAAGCACCTGTGGCCTAATGGATATGGCGTTGGCCTCCGGAGCCAAAGGTTGTAGGTTCGAGTCCCATCAGGTGCGGTGACGTGTTTTTGCTTTCTAAATTTTGCATTCATATGACGCGATACTGCGTTTTATGTCCCCAAAGAAGCGAGCCTGCGGAATATTCTTTCACTTAGCACCTAAGAAGGGCCGTCGTCAGACATTCAAGTAACAGTAAAAACGCTACTCTATTCTGAATGTAACTTCTCTACGGTGCGCACCTGTGGCCTAATGTTCCGTCGGGTTAAAGACGGCGGTTTGGGACTCGGCCATCTGTTTTTACGGCAGGTGGTCAACCGGTTTTTGTTTTTTCGGGATGCTTCGAACCCTTTCTTACGCACCGTCTGCCAAGTTAGGCTTCGGCGCCTACTGCCGGAGTTTGTTGTCTCCACCGAAGAAGCTACGGGTGGGATTTTTGGTTATTACAGGGAGGTCGTCGCTAGTGTAAGATTTCTTTCAGTGCGTTTTTCTAATGAATATTTGTCCACTGTAAAACGAAAAAAGCTGTATTGCGATTTATGTGACATTGTTTTGCCACAACCCTTGTACAGAACCTTATACAGTGGAGGTCCGGGCAGAGATGTCTTGATGAGAGTAAAGAAAATGCAGGTGTCGCCAGGAGCTAAGACATTTTTCTTTAAATTACACACCGGAACATTATCAGTCAAGAAGTTTTTGGAGGAAAGGGATTTCTTTTTACCGTGGGGGGCGCACTGTTTAATCTGCAAGCAGCCGGAAACAATAGACCATGTTTTTTTGCATTGTTGGGAAGGGGTTTATTTCTGGGATGTTTTGCAACGTACGATAAATAAAGAATTTCCACTAGACTCCCACGGCATCCGGTATTTAAGCATTGATAATGAAGATGGCGTTCCGTATGATTTAATCATGCTCATGGGCCTCCACTCTATATGGCGCTCCAGAATGGCGGGCTATCACTGCGACAGGGATGCTCGACCCGCTAGAATATACTTTCGAGAAAGTGTGAATTGGTTTATTGCCATACAGAAAGTGGCTGCTGAACCTCCCGAATGGCTCTCAAGGGTAGAGCCTTTGCTGTCGTTGCGGGAGTTTTAATGTACTGAGACGAAGCCAGCCTGACATTGGCTGATGATGACCTTCCAATATGTACTTTGTTTTGTGTTATTAGTGTTGTGTTCTTGTGGAATGGTATGAACCAAAGCCAGGAAATAAAGAAAAAAAAACCTGTGGCCTAATGGATATGGCGTTGGCCTCCGGAGCCAAAGGTTGTGGGTTCGAGTCCCATCAGGTGCGGTGACGTGTTTTTGCTTTCTAAATTTTGCATTCATATGACGCGATACTGCGTTTTATGTCCCCAAAGAAGAGAGCCTGCGGAATATTCTTTCACTTAGCACCTAAGAAGGGCCGTCGTCAGACATTCAAGTAACAGTAAAAACGCTACTCTATTCTGAATATAACTTCTCTACGGTGCGCACCTGTGGCCTAATGGATATGGCGTTGGCCTCCGGAGCCAAAGGTTGTGGGTTCGAGTCCCATCAGGTGCGGTGACGTGTTTTTGCTTTCTAAATTTTGCATTCATATGACGCGATACTGCGTTTTATGTCCCCAAAGAAGCGAGCCTGCGGTATATTCTTTCACTTAGCACCTAAGAAGGGCCGTCGTCAGACATTCAAGTAACAGTAAAAGCGCTACTCTATTCTGAATATAACTTCTCCACGGTGCGCACCTGTGGCCTAATGGGGATTCCACTTCCGGCCACCACTGTGAACGGACTTGTTGTCATGTGCTCCTACGGAACGGTGTTAGCGGCTCAGCCGAGCCGCGGAAACAGGTTTACTGCTGAAGATAACGACACAGGCTACGAAGTTATGCTGCCCCACCTCCCAACAGGTCGTATTGTTTTTAATACCGTATTTTTGCACGGCGACGTTCGAGCGCGGCCGTATAGGGTCGAGGACTACAGGGATGCCCTGGCCCGTTTGGAATTGCTTCCCGAGGTTGTGGCCTTGGGAGCATTCCAAATGAATCGTGTGGGCAGTCACGTTTAAGAACACGGAAACCTTTAAGAAAGTGCTTGCTGCCGTGAGCATGACGGTGAAGGAGCACCGGTGTCTTGCGATTGACCCCAACAAGCAAGAGGTTCGCGTTAAAGTGCACTGGGTCCTTCACAACGTGACTGATGAAGAAGTGCGTGCGGCCTTCCTTCCGTACGGCGAGGTGACCGAGTTGTCGAAGGAGCACTGGCGTGTGCACGGCGTCACAGAAAAAGGGTCAACGACCCGTGTACTAAGCCTGAAGCTCAAATCCAAAGTGACAGTTTAAGACATACCTCACCAACTGCGAATAGCCGGTGAACCTGCACTTTTGGTTGTAGCTGGGAGGCCCCCGCTCTGCCTCCGCTGCCAAGGGAAAGGCGACATTCGCCGCGACTTTCGGGTACCTCGGTGCTCGCGCTGTCGCCGGTTTGGTCACGAAGAAAGCGAGTGTGTACCTTCGTACGCAAGCAAGACCAGGCCAGGAAGGAACATCGATATGACTGAGCACGTCATGGACGAAGTGGAGGCTGAGGAAGCATCAAGGGCAGCGGGATGCAAAGCAGCAAGCGTCGAGAAGAGCACGCAGCCTTCAAGTGTTGGGCCTAGCGGCACAAGTCCGGCCGAGGCACCTCCAGTACCGCAACACGTCTCCGAGGAAAAGACGAGCCAAGAAAAGCAACCGCCTACTCTCAGAGCCCCTGCTAGCACACTTGTCGAACCTCACGTCGAACACCACCATAATGATGTCTCATTGCAAGAAGCTGCTGTCACAACCACAAAACGCGCCTACCTCGAAACTGTGAAAGATGGCCGACAAACTGATGGAGCACCCGCGGAGGAGCCGCCCACCAAGGCGGTAATGACGCGACGGTCGCCCTACAGGCCAAGACCAAATATTCCACCAGACATACGACCTGCGGTAGAGGCGCCTCAATAGCGCTTCTACAGCTGTAATGCGCTGCCGTCGGTTTCCGGATCAGCGTGCAATGGTGGAGACGATATGCCATGGAAGGGAACTGTGAGCTTGACCGTCAAACTTTGGCCATGGACTGTGAAAGTGCGAGTGATCGTTGCGAGGCGGTGCGCTTTGTGGAGCTCCAACACGCGGAACCCCCTTCAGCGCCAGGGTACTCTGAGGTGAGCACTGCGCGAGCAGTGGGTGCTTTTAAAAATGAACAAAATATTCAACTGCCACTACGCGTAGCCACACTGAACGTGCGTGGACTGGCGGCGAGGAAGCGCCAGTGTGAGGTCAACCGCCTCTGTTTAGAAAATGAATTGGATATAATCGCGTTACAAGAAACTAAGATTGAGAGCGAGGAACACACAGATCGCATGGTTGAAATTTTTCGGTCCCGATACAATGTCTGCGTATGTCACGTGGTTGGAAAGTCCGGAGCTTGCGCGTTATTTTTGAGAAATAATCTTGGAATTGGGAATGAAACCATTGACACATCCGAAGAGGGTCGGTTACTGGTTGTCGATTTCACCCTTTCTGGATGCTCTTGGAGAGTGATTTGTGTGTATGCCCCTAACAATTACAAGGAACGTGTTAGTTTTTTTGAAAAGGTCAAAGTGTTTTTAAACTGCGAGAGAAGCGTCGTTTTGATGGGTGATTTTAACTGTGTTTGCATGCCAGAGGATCGAGAGCCGATCACCCCTGTGCGTGATCAGAGTGCGCAGTATCTCGATACAATAATTCAAGAACACGACATTGAAGATCTGGGCTGGGTGTTGCTTCAAGGCTCGCAGCCATGTTTTACGCACTTCCAACGCGGTAGCAATGTAAGACTAGATAGAGTATACGCAAGCACAGGATTTGCGACAATCTGTTCCAACCATGAAGTGAAACATGTTTCTTATAGCGATCACAGCCTTGTTATTGTAAGCTTTGGGAATAAGCATAGTAGGATTCGTTTCAACTGGAAGCTTTGGAAATGTAATGTTAAATTGCTGGAGGATGAAACCTTCGTTAAACAAATTATAGACTTAACCAAAATGCCTTGCGTCAAATCAGCAAGCTGCGCAGATAAGTGGAAAATTTTTAAGAACACAGTCAAGATGAAAGCGATAGAACGGGGAACTATCCCTCATCAAAGCGAAAAGAAACGAATCAAAGAATTGGAGTGCAAATTAGACTTTTTGACAAGTATGGAAAGAGTAGTGCCCGGTTTGTACATAAAAGAAATCCGAGAAGTCAAAAGCCAGCTAGAAGTACAGGAGGCAGATAAGTACCGAGCGGCTTTGATAAGGGCGCGCGCCGAAAAGTTGTGGGCTGGTGAAGTGCCGAATAAGCGTGTATTGTGTGATGAAAGAAGATATGCAGCACAAAATGAAATTCAACAGATCCGCTACCGCAACAGAATAACGACCGACCGCGAAGAAATCGAGCGAGGGTTTGTTGAGCATTACAAAGGACTGATAGGGAATGACAGAAGCGCAAAGGGCAGTCTGTGGGACGAATTTTTGCACCTCATGCCTCGATTAGACGAAGAGAAACGTGCGCGCTTAGAACAGCCTATTAGCTTAGAGGAAGTTCAGAAGGCTATTGAGGACCTGCCACTTGGGAAAACACCAGGACCTGTTGGGTTAGGCGCTGCTTTCTATAAAACATTCAGAGAAGTCAGCCCGCTGCTATACGATATGATTGCAGAAGCATACAATGTAAAACAAATGCCACCTTCCTTTTCTTCTGCCCACATTGTGCTTATCCCCAAAACATGTGACCGAGAAAAAATGCTGTCTGTGGGGGCTTATCGCCCGATAACCCTCACAAATGTCGACTATAAGGTCTATATGAAGACTCTTGGCAAACATTTACAGAGTGTCATCACGGACCTAGTTGTACCGCACCAAACGTGCGGAGTGGAAGGGCCTACCATCTGCACAAATGTGCACATCGCTCGACGTATCCTTGAGTGCTGTGACATGTTCGGTGGCCGAGTTGCAATGGTACAGCTAGACCTGTCGAAGGCGTTTGATCGCGTGGCGCACGATGTCCTGTACTAAGTTTTGGAACATGTAAATGTGGGCAGCATAATACAAGACGGGCTTAAAGTGGTTTACAGCAGCTGTACAGTTCAAATGATTGTCAATAAGAACCTGTGTGAACCCATCCCTATGCGGTCCTCCGTAAGGCAGGGATGCCCGTTTCACCATTTCTTTTTGCACTTTACCTTGAGCCCTTCTGTTTAAGTCTTATTAACAACGACCGAATAAATGGCTTCAGGTTTCAGTCACCTAATGTTAAAATTCTTGCGTATGCGGACGACATTGCTGCATTTTGCAGTGACCGCGAGAGTGTACAAGAAAGTGTTGACGTCGCCAAGCGGTTTTTCCAGCAAACTTGGGCTGAGATCAGTTGGGAAAAGAGTGTGGGATTTTGGCACGGAAGCTGGGGATTTACACCACCGTTGTTCGCGAATCTGCAGTAGACCTTCCCCATCAACTGAGGGCGAGTTGGCCCTCGTCGTAGTGCCCGGAAGGCCTATGCAATGTCTACGTTGCCACGGCTCCGGACACGTGCGACGCGAGTGTGCCGCGTTGCTCTCGCTGCCGGCGCTTCGGACACGCGGAAGTGGAGTGTGTGCGCACGTACGCGGAGGTACCAGCTATGAGACGCCCGAGGACGTGATGGACGTTGCCGAGGCTGAAGAAGCAGCGAAGGGAACCCAAGACAACACGGGAGTTCCGCTGTGCCAGATAATGTGGCGACATCGCATGGCACGGATAAAGAGGTGTGCGTGGACACCAGCACTCAAGAGCCAGCGTCGGCTGTATCGGAGTTGTCCTTGAAAGAGGACGTGTTCAGTCAAGGCGCCGCACAACAGGGACCAGCAATGAATGTGAGTGCTATCACGGAAGTCGGAGCTCGGCCAACGGGCACCGCTTGTGCGCCAAAGCGTCCGCATGCCGAGGCCGGCAACTGTGCTGACAAAGGGAACCCTAGCAACAACGAGGAGCCACCAGCGAAAGCGACACAGAGCCGACGACCACTGTTCAGGCCCAAACTTAATACCTCGGCAGACAGGAAAACCGCTGAAAAGCCTTCCCCGCAGCAAGTCGGACCCACCACAAGTGATGGCGGTGGGACCTCTGGAACTGTCTAGCAGCACGCTAGACGTGAAAGGTAAGCGCCTTGCTCCCGGTGTCCTCCTTATGCATGAAAATGGCGATGAAACAGGTCCTGAGCGTAGCAACGCTTAACGTCCGTGGGTTGGCAGGGAGACGAAAAGAAATCCAAGTACATCGCCTTTTGACAGAGCTAGACATAGACGTGCTAGCGGTTCAAGAAACCAAAGTGGAAGGGTAGGAGGCGACTGGGAGCATGGTGCAGCGTTTCACGTCAAGGTATGACGTGGCTGTTAGTCACGCGGTGGGTTCATCGGCTGGGTGCCTTCTGCTTGCTAGGCGGTTGCCAGGACTGACAGTGCAGGCCGTGACCTCATCCGCATGTGGAAGGCTCATTGTGTGCGACGTCGTTTTTCCCAATAGCGAATGGCGCGTTCTGTGTGTGTATGCACCCAATACTGTTGAAAAAAGGTTCAACTTCTTCACAAGCATGCAACGATATTTAAGTTCAGAGAGGAAACTCGTGGTGATGGGGGATTTTAACTGCGTGTTTGTTAAGCGCTAGAGATAAGACCTCAAACCGTGCCTACAAAGACGCAAGCACTGACTGTTTGTCCCAGATGATTGGTGAATTTTCGCTGGAAGACGTTGCGGAGTGTTTGGATGGTGCGCGCAGTGTGCTTTACACTAATTTCCAGGGATCCAGCCATGCGCGACTCGATCGGATTTATGTATCGTTGGATGCGATAGCAAACTGTTAAAATTATGCCGTTATCGCGATTTCGTTTTCCGATCACTGTCTTGTGAAGTGCAGTATTGGACCTAGAAATCAAAGCAAACATTTTCTGTTGGAACTCTGGAAGTTAAATTCTCAACTCTTAGATGACCAGATTTTACGTGATACTATACTAGAGAAGATAAAAGAAATAGAGAAGCGACCTAACGGTAACATTGGGGAGCAGTGGGAGCTATTTAAACAAGAAATAAAGATGAAAGCGATAGAAAGAGGTAGTTGCATTCGTCATAATGAAAAGCGAGAAGAGGCAGGACTAAGGTCAACACTAAACATGTTAGGTGCTCAGGAAAGCAAACAGCCGGGGGTGTATAAAGATGACATCAACAATATTAAAAAGAAAATAGAGTTAATGGATGAGGAACGATATCGTGGAGCGATCGTTCGTGCAAGGTTTGAAAGATTGACAGCTGGCGAGGCCCCCACTAAGCGGGCCCTCAGTCTCGAAAAAGCACACGCTCGTCGAAACGAAATGCTAGAAATAGAATGGAACGGCAGCCGTATGACGGATAAGGATGACATAGCACGTGCGTTCTATGATTACTATCAGCAGCTATTCGCAATAAGGGACATTGAGTTGGAGGAGTTTAAGGGGGTGTTTGTTTCTTCATTACCCCGACTGGACAACTGCACAAAAGAAAGACTAGAGCAGGTAATTTCCGAGCAAGAAGTAGCACGAGCAATAGAAAACCTAAACCCAGGGAAGTCGCCTGGGCCTGACGGTTTGAGCGCAGCTTTCTACAAAGCATTTAAGGAAGAGCTATCCCGCTGTTGGCAGAAGTTTTTAACGAAGGTTTCCATCTTAAGAGCGTTGCCGCCTTCGTTTGCCACGCCACACACTGTGTTAATACCTAAACCTAATGAAGCGGAGAAATTAAGATTTGTGACATCATACAGGCCTATATCACTAACAAATGTTGATTACAAAATTCTAATGAAAGTTCTTGCGGCCAGGCTGCAGACAGTAATTCAAGAGATAGTCGGCACCCATCAGACTTGTGGCATCAAAGGACGGTCCATAACTACTAATATACATAAGGCGAGGTGCGTGCTGGAGTGATGCGACGCTGTTTGCGCTAGGATCGCGGTTCTCCAGCTCGACTTGGAAAAGGCTTTCGATTGTGTTTCTCATGATGCTTTGTTTTCTATTTTGGACTATATCAACGTGGGTTCTGTTATCAGAGAGGGCGTGGCCCTGGCGTACCGAAACTGCACCACGAGATTGATTGTCAACAAGGAACTGGGCGATCCAATAAATGTGCAACGCTCGGTGCGCCAGGGCTGCCCCCTCAGCCCTCTTCTGTTCTGTATATATATATATATATATATATATATATATAGAAACTTTGTGCTTGTCTATTATACGAAGCGAATTTGTCCAGGGCTTCCAACTGCATATGTGCGAGGTGAAACTCTTGGCGTACGCAGATGACGTAGCAGTTTTCTGCTTGGACAAAGAAAGTGTACTCAAGGCTGTTGAGATAGTGAAAGAATTCAGTGCGATCTCAGGAAGCCCAGTAAACTGGGGAAAGTGCTTAGGGTTCTGGCATGGGGAGTGGTCATCGACACCCAATGCTTTTGCCAACGTAACCGTGGTCACAACACCGGTGAAGTATTTGGGCGTACCTTTGGAATGCTATGAAGACAGTGATTCATTCTGGCGTGCCCAAGCTCAAGAAATAAGCGAGAAGGTCGACAAGTGGAAAGGGGCGCCGCTATCTATCTTCGCACGAGCCACTGTGTGCAATCTGTTTTTTGTGGCAAAGTTGTGATATGTCATGCAGGTACTTCATTGTTCCAGGTTAAATGTACAAAAGCTTCATCGAGTTTCTTTCAGTTTGTATTTGGGCATCCAAATGGGAAAGGTGTAGCCGAGATAACTTGTTTCGCCGGGTTCGAGAAGGTGGACTTGGGCTTGCTCATCTATTTGTACGCCAACTGGTTAATCGTTTTATTTTCCTCCGTGACGTCTCAGACCCTTTCTTACGTACTGCGTGCTAAGTAAGGCTCGTGCGGGCAGTGCCCAATTTTGTTGTCTCTACGAGAAGTATTCCAGGGCGAATTTCCAAGTTTTTAAAGAAATAGTAAGCAGTGTCCGAAATTTAACTGCTCGTTTTTCTGTAGAATACTTGAGTACAGTCAAAAAGAAGAAACTGTACAACGATATTTGTGACAACCTTTTTCCTCTTCCTATGTACTGAGCCTTGTACAGCGAGAGTCTAGGTCAAGACGTATTAAAACGCGTGAAAAGAATGCCACTTTTTCCGGGGGTAAAGACGTTTTTCTTTAAGCTACATACAGGTACATTATCGGTGAAATCATTTTTCGAAGACAAGGGTTTTTATCTGCCTTGGGGTTCACAATGCCTAATATGTAAACAACCAGAGACAATAGACCGTGTTTTTCTGCACTGCTGGGAGGGGGTTTATTTTTGGGACGTATTACAAAGAACACTTAAAAAAGAATTACCTTTAGATCCACACGGAATCATGTTCCTGCCGACAGATAATGAAGATGATGTACCCCTAGACACCGTAATGTTGCTAGGATTACACAGTCTTTGGCGGTCCCGAATGGCGGGCTTCCACATTGACCCTGAAGCTCACCCTGCAAGGCTCTACTTTCGCGAGTGTATGTAGACCTTTGTTGAAATGCACAAAGCGATGAGTGCAGTCCCAGCATGGGTGGCGAAAGTTGAACCATTGGTAGAGTTGAAAGAATTTTAACTCGACAACGTCAACCCCAATAGGGTCAACAGCTTTTTTACCTGTGTCATATTTATGTGAACATCACGAGCTGGAGTGTTCAGTTCAATTTGTGTGTCAACCTTGGTTATGTGTATGACAGCCGGCAATTAAAAAAAAGTGGCCTAATGGATATGGCGTTGGCCTCCGAAGCCAAAGGTTGTGGGTTCGAGTCCCATCAGGTACGGTGACGTGTTTTTGCTTTCTAAATTTTGCATTCATATGATTCGATACTGCGTTTTTTGTCCCAAAGGAAGCGAGCCTGCAGAATATTCTTCCACTTTGACCCGTTCAACCCGACTGGACCACAAAAATTTTGGCTGGGATTGACGCCGGAACTGAAGAGGACCACGAGTACCCCAAATTCAAGCCTGTGATTCCAATATTTTGGATTTTGTCGACATTTGAATTTTCCATGTGGCCGACCAGGCATTAAGCCTAACGAGGCTTAGCAAGAGAGCGGGGCTCCGCGGCCTCCCCGGCCTCGGCCCGAGGTAAAGAAGGCCCGGAGCGATGTCCCGAGCAAGCGACCCCAGCTACGACCGACCCTCAGCGACAGGCCCGACAAGATTTTCGGCCGACTCGCAAGAATTCATGGAGGAAGACATCCAGGACACCACCGAAGCGACTCCCGAGTAACAGGTCCGAGGCGGACCCGCGGCGGCGGGCAGCCAAGCCCTAGGAAGCAGCACCCCATCGACGCAACGCTCACAAGTAAGCAACAATGGCGGAACCGACGCAGATTGGGAAATCGCCATGTCGAGAAGGCAGAAGAGACGCCAACGCAGCGATAACAAGCAGCAAGTCTTGGCGGGAACGAGCCTAGGCAACGGGCCTTCCCTAGGCGCGGCGAAGGTCACAGATGGAACGCCAGCTGCGTCGGAAAGGAAAGAGAAAGTAGGAGCGCCGAGGCGGAGACTGCCGCCGCTCCCCAGAGACGACCTTAAAATAGTCCTTCGGCCGAGGGGACTCGCTGTTAAAAACCTGCAGACGCACCAAGTGGCGCGGGCGGTAGTCGCGGCTACCGAATAAGGATGTAAGGCGGAAGACCTCTTCATCCGACTGCGCAACGGATCGAAGATCATCATCATCAACACCGACAACGAAGAAGCGGCCCAGAAGATTAGGCGCATCATGCAGCTGAGCTTCGGGGGCAAGAGCTACGCCGTCAACGGCCACGTGGCAGCACCGGAAGGAACGCTGCGCGGGGTCGTCCACGGCGTGGACCCGGGAACCTCACCGGAAGAACTCAAGACTAACCTCAGAGTCCGCACGCAAGGCGTGAAGATCCTGGCAGCCAGAATGCTCGGGAAATTCAGCACGGCCGTCATCACCTTCGACGGCCCCATTCTCCTGAAGCAGGTGCTGTACTACGGCGGGGAGATGTGGTGCTACCCGTACCGGCCCACGAGGCAGGTGTGCTACGCCTGCGGCCAGCAGGGGCACCGAATGGACGTCTGCCCGAACCCGGAATCCAGGACCTGCAGGCAGTGCGGATGCCAGAATCCGGCGGCAGGGCACCAATGCACACCCAAGTGCCTGCTGTGCGGCGGCGATCACGCGGTGGGCACGAGAGACTGCAAACAATGCCTAAAGTCAGCGAGCGAGCTGAGGTGGGGACCCCAGCAGCAGCAGCGGCGCAGCCGAGGCCGCAGCCGGGGAAAAAGACCAAGATGGTTCCGGGACGAGAGCCAGGACCCGGGCCGGAGCAGCCGCGGCAGCAGCCGGAGCCAGAGCCGAGGGTCCAACCGGGACGGGTCCTACCCACCCCTGGGCAATGCCGGCAAGCAACAGCCGCAGCAAAAGCAGCAGCCGTGGCAACAGAAAAAAAAAGAGCGGCGGCGGTGTTAAGGTGAGCTGGGGAGACGGCCCTCCCAAATCACTTTTTGCTCCGCACTCTAACACTAACAACATACAAACCACAGAAGACAAACAACTATTAGAAGAGATTACGAGCCTCAGGCGCGAACTAGAGCAAAGTCGCGAGGAAGCGAGGCAACTAAAGAAACAACTAAACGACATTATCAGAGAGAAACAAGACATGAGGGCGGGTTATTTGCCAGCTAGAACGCTGACTCCACCACCTCAGGCGATGGACATGGCGCAACAAAACCACGAAGGGGGAAACCCAATTGATGATATAAAAGACCTCATAATGGCTCTACAGGGACAGATGCAGCAAATGCAAAGGGAACTGCAACAGACACAACAAAAGTTTGCCCTGCAAGAACAGAACTTTAGAACCTATGTTAAAAACAACACCACGCAAAGAACCACCAACGACGCCAAAGAAAGACTATACAACGAACGCAGGTTCGGCGCAGAGACCCCCAACACAAACATCAATAACAAAACACGGCAGAACGCCACCGACAACTAGAACTTTGGCAATGGAACTGCAGGGGGTACAAGCGTAAGCAAGGCCTCCTGCAGCAATTCATATACACCAGAGGAACCCCACCGGATGTAATTATGTTACAAGAAACAAACAACACCCCAATACTCAAGCGCTACACGTGTCAGGAAAGCGGACGCACTGCGACCCTCATAAGCAAACAAGTAGTAGCCATAGCACACAAAGAAATAGAGGACACCCAGGTCGAACACGTAATTACAGAGATAATTCCCAAAAAGAAAACAAACTCCAAAAGCACCTATATCGTAAATCTATACAGCCCACCCAAGCAAACAAATGGGAACTTTATTAGGCTCTTTGCGGAGGCGAAAAAGTTGGCGGGACAAAACACCTTAATCATAGTGGGCGATTTTAACGCCAAGAGTCCAAGATGGGGCTATAACAGAGAAGACAAAAAGGGGCGCGGCATCTGCACGGCGGCAGAGAACGTAGGATGCGAGCAGCTAACCGACGAGAATTACCCGACTAGGCAGGGCAACAGCGTCAGTCCAGACACGAGTCCCGACCTAACCTTCATAAGGGGCGCCAAACAAGCGGAGTGGGAAAACCTACTCGAGAACCTTGGAAGCGACCACCATAAATAAGGATCTGCACAGTGGCGGACAACGTCAGGAGGAAGATTGGCACGGCTCGGCTGACGGACTGGGATGCCTTCAGAGTGCACTGCAAGCAGCTCGAGGGCGACATCGGTTCTGCGCAAGAGTGGAGCCAACAACTCAGACAAATCCAAGACCTATACACGAAAGAAGTAGACAGAACGGAACAAACGCCGGAGGTGGACAAGCGGCTCCTCAAGCTATGGGAGGCGAGACGCCGGCTCACCAAGCGGTGGAAGAGACAAAAACTCAACAGAAAGCTAAAGTGGAAAATTGCCGATATAACCAAGCAAACGGAGCAGTACGCGACGCAGCTGGCCAGGCAAGGGTGGCAGCAATTCAGCAACTCGCTGAACGGCACCCTCAGCACAGCCAGACCGTGGCAGATCCTCAAGGCCCTTATGGACCCCAGCAAAAACAAATCCGAAGGCAGCAAATTGATACAGAGGCTGGTGCACCAATACGAAGGCACGGACGAACAACTACTCGAAGAGGTCCGGATCAAGTGCTACGACAAAGATCAGGTCGAGAGCTACCGAGAAGAATACCGTGGCGAGGAGAACCCGGCCATGGACCGACCCATCACGAGAGAGGAGGTCATCGAGGCGATAAGATTGGCCACGAAGAACACGGCGGCGGGGGCGGACAAAATCCGGAACTCGCTAATAAGGAACCTCAGTGACGAGGCGATAGATCAGCTTACGACCTACCTCAACAAGCTCTGGCAAGAGGGAAGAGTGCCGGCGGAGTGGAAACACGCCGTCGTCGTGATGATTCCGAAGCTAGGCAAAAAGCTGCAGATCGAGAACCTCAGGCCGATATCTCTAACGTCGTGTCTGGGCAAGCTGTACGAGAAAGTGATCACGAAAAGAATCCAGTCGCACATGGAAAACGAACAATGGTACCCGGACAGCATGTACGGGTTCAGAGCCAACCTCTCTACGCAAGACGTGCTGCTCCAACTCAAGGAGGAAGTGCTCGAGGCGATGCCGAAGGCGGGCGACAACGTCGTCATGGCCCTCGACATAAAGGGGGCTTTCGACAACGTAAGCCACGCGGCCATCATGGAAGGCATCAACAACACCAACTGCGGGAGGAGAACGCACGATTACGTCAGAGTTTTCCTGAGCGACAGAACGGCGACCGTGGGGCTGGGCGAGCTGAGAAGCGACGTCTTCCCCACGCCGTGCAAAGGCACACCCCAAGGATCCGTCATATCGCCCGTCCTCTTCAACGTGGCAATGATTGGACTTGCAAGACGGCTCAAGGAGATCCAGGGCATCCAACACGCGATGTACGCCAATGACATCACGATATGGGTCACCCAAGGATCACTCGGGGAGAAGCAAGAAAAACTACAGGAAGCGGCAACTTGCGTAGAAACTTACACCAGAGAGAGGGGCCTAAGATGCTCGACGGAGAAGTCGGAACTCCTCAGGGTCGGCAAGCATCCCACTCAAGCGACACTGGAGGTCGTTCTCGAGGGACAGAACATCCCGGAAAAGAACATGATAAAGATCCTGGGCATGTGGTTGCAAGGAAGCCGGAAGTGCAGCCACACCATCAGCCTGCTGAGTAAGGCGGCAGAGCAGGTGGGCCGTATGATCAACAGATTCTCCCAAAAGCGATATGGAATGAAAGAAGAAGACACTCTCAAGCTAGTTAACAGCCTAATTGTCAGCCGAGTCATGTACTCCCTGCCGTACCACGGGACGACCAAGGCGGAAAGAGAGCAAGCCGACATCATTATCAGGAAGGCATACAGGACTGCTCTGCACCTACCCATGCACACGTCGAACGAAAAGTTGCTCCAGCTAGGCATCAGCAACACCTTCAGCGAGCTCGCCGAAGCTCTGCTGGGAACGCAAATCATGAGACTCAGAGGCACACCCACGGGACGAGCGCTCCTAAGAAGGTTGGATCGGGACACGAGCGGACTGGTAGACAGATACGCGGACGTACCGGACCACCTTAGGAAAACCATTAACGTGGGACCAGTGCCGAAAAACATGGACCCCAATCTTCACGAAAACAGACGAAAAGCGAGGGCCGAGTACGTTGAGAGAACGCTAGCCCAGTTAGACAACACCGTATACACGGACGCTGCCGTATATCCGCGCGAGAGAGAACGCGTAACCGCGACGGTAGTGGTAAACAAGGAAGGAAACATGATCACGTGTGCCACGGCAAAGGTCGCCGGCACAGCGGAGGCCGAAGAAATTGCCGTCGCGCTGGCGGCAGCAGAAGGCTACAGAACGAGCCGATCTCTCAACATACTGACGGACTCGAAGGAGACGTGCAGGAACTACACGAGGGGCAGGATCAGCAGAACAGCCCTTAAAATACTCAGCGGGGCAACGTCCGCCGAGGAGAAACCCAGGCATAACCTAATCTGGATCCCGGGCCACACGGGCATAGGGGGGAACGAAAGGGCAGACAGCCTAGCTCGACGTAACGCATTCCGAGCAGGGCAGTCAAATGCTCCGGAGCTCCGCCTACAGGCTTGCGAGGGAGGATATGCAGAGATCTTGCACTTGCATAGGGAAGCTAGAATTAGATATCCACCACCACACAAAACCCTAACAAAGGAGGAAGCGACCAGCTGGCGCAGATTACAGACCAACTCCTTTCCTAACCTACACATACTTAATAAAATGTTCCAGACACAATACAGAGCCACCTGCCCTTGGTGCGATGCCACACCTACACTTTATCATATCACGTGGGAATGCGAACGCAACAAAGCATTCCACCAACACGAAGACCTGAGTGCGGAGCAATGGGAGAGTCGGCTCACCAGCGGCGAGCTCGCGACCCAAAGGGCCTTAGCGCAGCACGCGACTGATACAGCACGACTCAGTGGAGCCTTGGAATAGGGGCCCACCCTTGTGGACGAGAAGCCTCAAGTCGCCAGCGCCAGAGAAGACGACGGAGACTTCAGAACCGCGAAACCCTTGAAATATCCAATAAAGTTTTCACTCACTCACTCACTCACTGACTCACTCACTCACTCACTCCACTTAGCACCTAAGAAGGGCCGTCGTCAGACATTCAGGTAACAGTAAAATTCCTACCCTATTCTGAATATAACGCCTCTGCGGTGCGCACCTGTGGCCTAATGGATATGGAGTTGGCCTCCGGAGCCAAAGGTTGTGGGTTCGAGTCCCATCAGGTGCGGTGACGTGTTTTCGCTTTCTAAATTTTGCATTCATATGACTCGATACTGCGTTTTTTGTCCCCAAGGAAGCGAGCCTGCGGAATATTCTTTCACCTAGCACCTAAGAAGGGCCGTCGTCAGACATTCAGGTTACAGTAAAAACGCTACCCTATTCTGAATATAACTTCTCTACGGTGCGCACCTGTGGCCTAATGGATATTCCACTTCCGGCCACCGTGCGTGACGGTCGTGTTATCATGAGCTCCGGTGGAGCGGTGTCAGCGGCCCGTGAGGGCCGCGGAAACAGGTTTTTTGCTGGTGGTGCCCAGGATTATCAAGTTGTGCTGCCGCAATTGCCAACAGGCGCGTGCGTTTTACCGTCTTTCTTCACGGCGATTTGAAAGCTAGGCCTTTTCGTGTGGAAGATTTTCGCGACACGCTGGTCCGTCTCGGAATGCTCCCTGGGGTGCTAGCTTTGGGGGCGTTCGAGATGAACCATGTGTGGGCGGTCACCTTTAACAGCCCAGAAGCGACAAGAAACATTTTGGAAGCTAGCGATGTTCAAGTGAAAGAAGAACGGTGCCTTGTCATCGACCCGGCTAACCAGGATGTGCGGCTAATGCTCTACTGGGTGCTTCATAATGTCCCTGACGAAGGTATTCGTGTGGCACTATCCCCATACGGCAAAGTAACTGACCTGTCTCGGGAGTGCTGGCGCGTTCAGGGTATGGCAGACAAAGGTTCCTCTACCCGCACTGTAGGCCTCAAGATGAAGCCCGGTGTGACACTGGAGGACTTGCCTCACCAAATATGCATTTCTAGAAGTACGGCACTACTAGTCGCACCAGGGCGCCCGCCGTTATGTCTGAGATGCAATAGCCGAGGGCACATCAGGAGGGAGTGTAAAGTGGCTCGCTGTGCCATGTGCAAGCGATACGGCCATGAAGAAGCAATGTGCTCTAGGTCGTATGCCAATGTAGCAGGTATCAGTGCGGGCAACGAAGTCCAGGCAGAACATCTCATGGACCAAGTGGACGCAGAAGAAGCAGCTGGTGGAGGGAGCGTGCCACTTACTGCAGACAAGGATGCCACACTTGCTCCTGAAACAGAAGGACCAGTTAACGCGCAAACAAAGATTATATCGGAAGCTTCTCCTGCGACGGAAAACGCTGCGGACGAGAATGGTGGAAATAGGAGCGAAGCTACTTGTGCATCGCCTGGGAAAACTCAGGAAAGTGAAGACGTCGTGATGTCAACCATGCCTACAGCAACGAAACGACTTCACGCCGACAGCAGCAACGATGTGCACGGCAAAGGAAACGAAGCCAACGAGGAGCCACCAGTGAAAGCTCTGCCCAACCGAAGGCCGTCCTTGAGAGTAGCACCCAAAATTCCGCCCGAGCCGAGACCCGAGCGGAAACCGTCGGTGATGCCACCGACGTGATCTCCAGCCAAGTGAGTGTTGGAGCCGCCAACGAGGGTACGATGGCTAAGGCAGGGACAGCTTCTCGCGGCAATTTAAAAAACGCCGTGTCTAAGAACTGTAGGCTGCAAAAGACTGTGCAAGGGAGAGAAAATGAGATTTCGATCGGGGGCTCCAAAGTCGAAGGTAACACCATGCGGTTCGGCAGCTCCTTGAGAAAAAAATGGTAGTGAACATAGAAACAAGTTTCCATGTGGCCACGCTGAATGTGCGCGGCTTGTCCACTCGGAAAAGGCAATATCAACTAAGTCGGCTTTTTCATGGAAAACAACCTCGACGTCATTGCTATTCAAGAGACAAAAGTTGAAAGTGAGGAAGCAACAAACCGCATGGTGGAACCTTTCAGAGCACATTATAACGTGTGCATTTCGCACGCTACTGCCACAGCAGGTGGCTGTGGCCTTTTTGTTAAGAAGTCCTTGGAAGCAACCATTGAAACTGTTTATACTTGTGGCAGTGGCCGTCTAATAGTGTGTGATTTTATACTGCAAAGTAACAAGTTTAGAGTGATTTGTTTATACGCTCCAAATAAGGAGGGTGAACGCAAAATATTTTTCGAGTCAGTCGAGCGCCACCTAAACAAAGATGAAATGATCATCGTAATGATGGGTGACTTTAATTGTGTGTGCCGATCCGAAGACCGAACTAGGCAGGCGCCTGTTCGAGATGCGAGTTCGTTGTTTTTGAACGAGCTGGTTGGCGACCGTGGGCTAGAAGATGTAGGGTTATTTATGTCGAATCCAACATCACAATGGTTTACCCATCACTAGCGAGGCAGCCTCGCCAGACTGGATTGAATTTATGTATCTGCAACAGTAGTACCTGTGTGCACCGAGTATGGTGTTAAAAACGTTTCTTTCAGTGACCACAGTTTGGTCATGGTGATGCTTGGTCCGAGAAAACCGCCCAAATTTAACTGGGATCTGTGGAAATTCAATGCACAGATTCTCGACGCTGAATCATTTGTTAAAAAATTCAAAGAAAAATTGACGACTTGCTTGTTCGTAGGCAGGAAAGCTACAGTGAGGCATGGAAACTGTTTAAACAAGAGGCGAAAAAGATTGCGATCGAAAGTGCCGGTGTAATGAGTAAAAACAAAAGGAAGAAAGAAAATGAACTGCTCATACTTAACCAGCCAAAAGACGGGACACTAAGTTGGATTTTTATTTAAGCGCCGAAGCATTGTCGCCAGGCCGATTCAGTAAGGAAATCAAGGAAGTAAAGAGCGAATTAGGAATAATCGACGTAGACAGATACAGGGGAGCGGTAATCCGTGCGCTCGCAGAAACTCTGTACATGGGGGAAGCTCCAACAAAACGGTCCTTATCAGACGAAAGAAGTTATGCTACGCGCAACGAAATAAGAGCGATAACATTCGGGGACAAGGTTGTGCGAGATAACCAGGCGATACAACGCGCTTTTGTGGATTATTACTGTGAATTACTTGGTCGGGAGCAACAACTGGAAGAAGGGTTTGAAACGCAATTCTTAAAGCTCATGCCGCAAACAGAAGATGAGATGAAAGCAAGTTTGGAAGCGCCAATTACCGTTACAGAAGTAGTGTGTGCAATAGACGAATTAAACTCAGACAAAGCGCCGGGACCTGATGGGTTCGGCGCCGAGTTTTATAAAGCGTTTAAAGACGAGTTCGCTATAGTCCTACACCACGTAATAGAAGAAGCATAGAGCATAAAATAATTACCTCCGTCTTTTAGGCACAGTCATATGGTGCTATTTCCCAAATCGGACGATCCTACTACGCTATTGTCAGTACGAGCATACCGGCCAATGACGATTGCAAATACAGACTATAAGATCTTTGCGAAAATATTAGGCAAAAGACTCCAACGCGTAATACAGAGGTTGGTAGGGACACACCAAACGTGTGGTATCAGGGGGCGTTCTATTCAAACAAACATCCACGTGACTAGAACTATCCTAGAGTGTTGTTGTGCGTACGGTGAGATGGTAGCAATGATACAGTTAGACTTAGAGAAAGCGTTTGATAAAGTCGCTCACAAAATCCTGTTCAGTATCTTGCAACATGTGAACATCGGGAAGGTACTAATACAAGGAATTAAGTTATGCTATACTAACATGTTCACCAGGATTGTAGTCAATAAGGCATTAACCACTCCATTTCAAGTAAAATTATCTGTTAAGTAAGGATGTCCCTTGTCGCCTTTACTATTTGCCTTGTTTTTGGAGCCCTTTTGTTTAAGCATTATAATCAACAATGCTATCACCGGTTATCGATTTTCTTCAAGTTAACTTAAGCTTTTAGCATGCGCGGACGACATAGCTGTATTCTGCACTGATGAGACCAGTATCACTAACGCGGTAAGCGCAGCAACAAAGTTCTGCAGGATGACGGGAAGCAGCATTAACTGGGAAAAATCTATAGGAATCTGGCATGGGGAATGGGGCCCCACGCGAGTACGTTTCGAAAACATGAAATGGTCACGCTCGCCAACGAAGTATCTCGGTGTGCCCCTACAACACAATAAAGACCCCTCGGAATATTGGAAACTGGAAGCAGAGCAGCTCAAAGAAAAAACCGCGAAGTTTGGTGGGCGGGACCTATCCATCTTCGCGAGGTCAACTGTTTGTAACCTGTTTCTTGTAGCGAGAATTTGGTATGTTCTGCAAGTCATGTGTGCTTCGAGAGGGAGCATACAAAAGCTACATAGGGTGTTCGCAGTAATTATATGGAGGTCGACATGGGAGCGCAGAAGCCGCACGAACCTTTTTCGTACAGTAAAAGGGGGCGGACTGGGTTTAGCTCACTTGTTCTTGAAACAAGTGGTTTCGAGGTTTCTGTTCGTGCGAGACCAAGGGGATGCTTTTTTAAGGACTGTGATTCAAGCTCGATTGTGTGATCATGGGCCATCTTTTGTTGTGTCCTCAACTCGAGCTAAGGGATCGAGTGTGCGCGGATTTCTTCGAGAGGTTATTGGGTCCTTTCAATTTCTCCAAGCACGATTTTCAGTAAAATACCTGGGTGACGTACCCCGAAGGCAATTGTACAAGGATGTTGTTGATGTATGCATGCCACAGCCAATGTATCGCTTGATGTATCCAAAAGGTAAAGGTAAAGATGTATTGAAGAAAGTAAAGCGGATGCCAGTTCGACCCTCGGTAAAAAGCTTCTTTTTTTCAAGTACACACTGCAACTCTACCAGTGAAACCATGGCTTCCTGCTAAGGTGGCTTCATCGCTCCTCTGAAAATTCTTGCCGTCCTTTTAAGCACCTGTCCTGTCTCCAGAGAAGTGGATCTTCTATTTCCGAGGAAGCTCCAGACGTCCTCTCCACGTCAGGTTGCGAGACCTCCGGCGCATGCTATTCATGCATGATTGCAGCTCAGGTCGGCACGGAGGCTAGGCCTAGTGCTGCCGCTGCCACGCTGGCAGAGGTAGCTTCGCCGGAGTTGCTCGCTGCAACTCCTGCTCTGCCGTCGACACCTCAACCGGACCATCGGCCTCAGGTCCAGCTTGGTGGTCCCAGTTCTTCAGCACCAGCGCCCATTCAGCCTTCCTAAAATGGACAACAGCCCGTAAGTGAACTGTTCTCTGGGCGGAGCACGGCTATGGCCACTCAGCTAACACGACGAGATGCACATCCAACAGTGCGACCTGAGGAGACAAGCTCTCCAATGGACCTATCGGCTCCACCATCTGTATCAACGAGCACCCGTGCCCCTCACAAGCGTCCTTCGGAAGATAATCAACCGAATTCGTCCTCGGCAAGTGGTGGCTATCAAGGAAAGCGCTCCTGTTTAACTATCGAAAACTAGGTTGCACCTACACCGGGATCGTCATCTTATAAGGTGGCGATTAAATCTCTAGCCAACCAAAGCCTCACCGATATACCAAACAGAATCATCCAGGCCAACGTGGACGCGTGTCTCGGAACCAGAGGCTTTCGGGCTTCACGGCAAGGAAGAAGTCAAACACTATAGCTGTGTGGCTCCCGACACTTACTGCGGTGGAAAGAGTCCAAGCGCTTAGTTATATTTCAGTCACAAGTGAGATTTCAGTGCCTGTGCAAGTGTATCTAGTTGAAGGCTCCGACTTGCAGCGTTGCGTCGTTTACAACGTCGACATAAGCGAAGATCAAACCACCCTTCAACGTGAGCTGTACTGCCCAACGCACCGAGTCATACAGGCCGACACATAGGAAAGGGGCGTTCCTGCATGATCACCTTGCAAGGCCCTCCGACACTCCCAGCCTGTCTGTACTACTACGGCTGCATATTAAGGCCACTGCAGTATAAACCGAGTGTAGTTTACTGTTATAATTATTTTCGGGTAAGGCACATGCGCAAATCTTGCCCCTTTGCTACTGCCGATGAAGGTGCGTCTGAAGGAAACGTTACGTACCGATGCGGCCTCTGCAAATCGGACGACCACGAGATAACATCTCCAAGTTGTCCGACAAAGCAAAAGGCAACGAAGAAGGCTCGTCTTCGGAACACTAAGCGTTGGCCAATAGAGGACATGACACCGGTGCAGACATCCAATCGCTTTGCAGCTCTTCAGTATGATGATGACGAGTGGCCAGAGCTTCCTGAGCCCGCTTCGAATGCGCCTCCAGCTAAGACAAAGTCTAATGATACGGTGCTCAAGAAACGCCGTCGACAACAGCCAATACAGCAGCGTACTGATCTACCAGACGACGATATGGCTGTAGTGGATGAGCAAATCAATCGTCTCTTAGCAGAAGTCTCTAAGCTCCGACAACACCGCGAAATGCTTGCTCGACGTCGGCGAGCTGCAGAAGTAACCGCCAAATCTAGTAATTGCCCAACACAACCGCCTTGATCCCGTGCAACAGGGCCATTTGCTGCCTGTTCCCAGAGTACCACAACGCCCAATGATAACTCTGCAACATCGCTGCACCGCTATATGGTCAACCAGTTGTCCAACTTGACATCCGTGATACTACAGTGCTTGGACTAGCACACAAAAATGGCGAAATCCGGTCGTCCTGGTGTACTACAGTGGAACTGTAGAGGCATTTCCACGAAGGTGGCCGAGCTCAAGACCCGACTGCGATTCAACAAGCTTCGGGTGTGGGCTATGTTACTTCAGGAAACGAACGCCTTGCCATCTATTCCTGGCTTCAGCGGCTACGTGTCTCCTTCAATGACCGACCGTCGCGTGCAGACTGCTTCTCACCCGGGAAAGGCGGCGATATATGTTGAAACGCGTATTCCTCGTGTACGCCTTTCTCTCGAAAACTGGTGCACATCATACCAAGAGGTAGTAGAAGTTGCTGCGAAATTTCTCAAAGGAACCGTTGTTCTTGTTTCTTATTACGTTCGACCAGCTGGAGGCGCCTCTTCCCGTATTAATCTTGGCTGGTAATTAAGTGTTCGTCGGCACTACCCCGGGTGTCCAATTTTAGTCGGAGGCGACTTTAACGCCCCTCACACAGATTGGGGGTATCCGACTGCAAGCCCTCGTCGTAGGCGTGTGCGGGATGCCTTCACTGATGCCCTGTTTGTTCTGCTTAATCACCCTGGGACAGCAACACGGCCTGTGCGTCACATACGTAGTGCTGCCTATTCTCCAGACTTGACGTGGTGGTTGGGCGCAGGAACTCCCTCATGGCACATGGAGCCAGACTGCTGGGGAAGTGATCACCACCCTATCCTCATCGGTCTCCATCCCTCCCGTCTCCGCCCTTTACGCCGCAAATGTTCTTTGATAAACTGGGACAGCTTTCGCTCATGTCTCGACAGAATGTCTTCAGATTCGCCGTCACTCCTTGTTGACCGTATACAGAGAGCACTAAACAGCGCTACGACTACTACCTGGATTGATGTAGGTCGACCAACACCAGATCTCGGCCTGCTTAACTTGTGGGCAGCCCGCCGTCAAGCTGAGCTGGCTGCTACGCGAGACCCTACTTCGGGGCAGGCACGTACACGACTGAATTATCTTACCGCGAAGGCTCGGAGATATGAACGCGATCTCTCGCGACGCCAGTGGCATGCATGGTGTGAACAATTTTCTGATAAATCATCGAATGCCTCACTCTGGCGAACGTTTCGTGCAATGGAACACGGTTGTCGTTCTACTGACGCAGCAGCAACAGCATGCTTTGCGGCTAATCTGTCGCCGGGCGATTTCGCCAAAGAAGCTGCTCGACATATTTTCTCAAAATACGATATACTGCCTCCTTCAGCTGTAAACCTTAATTTGGCAGGTATCCCTGCAGACACATGGAAACTACCATCTGCTGCCGACGCTGATGGAATTGCGAGCCCCTTTTCGATGTGCGAGCTGCTGGCTGCAATTGACGATGCGAAACGGAAAACAGCGCCCGGCCTGGACAACATTCAGTATGAGGTTTACAAAAACCTCAGTACTGCTGCACTTCCTCAACTACTAGACACCATAAACAAAGTGTGGCTTGATGGTGTCGTACCCGAGAGCTGGAAAACCGCTGTCGTGATCCCTATTCCCAAACCTGGGAAGCCTCCAACGGACCTCGCCAACTTACGACCAATCTCCTTAACATCAACGCTTTGCAAGCTCGCAGAGAAAGTGCTAGCCACACGACTTTCTTGGTGGCTTGAACAGCACGGTTTTTATCACCCTGCTCAAATTGGATTTCGTCCATACATAGGTACAGAGGACGGGTTGGCTGTCTTGGCATCAGCAGTTCTATCATCTACCCGCAGCCGCAATGTACGTACCATATTAGCATTGGATGTTGAAAAGGCATATGATAACATCAGTCATGCTGCAATCCTGAATGCCATTGACATGCTTCATCTCCCTCCGAGAGTACGCACTTTTGTCGCATCATTTTTGGACGGAAGAAAATTTGCAATACGCCTCAGCGGTGACACTGTTGGTTCATTCGTTTCACTACGTGGCGTGCCCCAGGGATCAGTATTGTCTCCGCCGTTGTTCAATATTACTTTCATCCCATTGGCGTGGCGCTTACATGATATCCCTGAAATCAAGGTTTTGCAGTACGCAGATGATATCACGGTATGGAGCACTCACCATGATCTTCTCACTCAAGAGGCCGCCCTTCAGTCAGCATTAGACGTAACCTCTGATTACGCATCCTCCATTGGCCTTCAACTTTCTTTGTGTAAAACTTCATACACGTCAGTCGCCAACCGCTGGGGACGCCGTAAACTTGCCTCAAATCCAATTCGTCTCTCTCTATCAGGCACCCCAATACAATAAAGTTCGAGCCTGAAAATTCTGGGCTTAACAATTCACCAATCAGGATCAGCGACTGCTTGGCTCTCTCAGGCAAAAAAGCAAGCACTTCAAACTATAATTTTAATAAGTAGAATTGCACCTAAAACGGGTGGTGCTGGCTCGTCTGTTGCACGCCAGTTAGTGAGGGCGGTTCTGCAGCCCCGTATTGTTTATCAGGCCCAGTTCCAGCATCTTACAAGGGCACAATGGGATCGCCTTGAAACAGTAAATCGAGAAGCTATGAGGACCATAACATGCCTCCCACGAATCACACCGGTCGTAGCATTACAGGAGAATGCGCAGCTCAACATCATCGATGAACTGGTGCAGCAGCGTCGTGATGCTCGCAGACTCAAGGCCACTTTGTCACATTCCACGCAAGCACTGAGGGCGTATGCAACGTCACACATTATTCTTCAGCCACCTGCGCCAGTTCTCCCTCCCTGGAAATTTATACAGTTAGGAGACAACAAGCAAACTGACATCCGCAGACCGACGTCTGCCAACTCTGCATCGTTGCTACGCCAGAGATTTGAAGAGCATGATACTAACCTGCCTCAAGATTCCATATTAGTGTACGTAGATGGAAGCCTGCAAGGCTGTGAAGCCAAAACGGCAATCTACTGTCCACGGAGACCTAGCCTGAATCAGACAACTACGTTTCAGCTTTCGGAACCACTTACATCTTTCTGCGCTGAGCTTGTGGCAGTTCAGGAGGCACTCTGCTCCGTGACTTCTATAACCATGCTGTGTTACAAAGGACACCTAAAAAAGACCTGCTAATTACGCCACGTGGAATTCGGTACTTGACAAATATTAATGATGATTTTCAGTATGACCTCATCATGCTATTGGGCCTTCACAGTATTTGGAGGAGCAGGATGGCTTATAGACACTGTGATGTCGATGCACGATCTGTAATGTGATTATTTTGTTGAACAAGTGTATAAACTAAACGAAATTTTGACGCAGCAAGACGCTGCGGAGGAGGTCTTGAGTCTGATGGGCGAACTTGTGGTAATGAAAGTCCATTAGACACGGTTGTCAGCCAAGGGGCATGGCAACCACGATCTTTTACTGATGTATTTGTACCAATTCATGTAATAAAGACAAAAAAACACGGTGCGCACCTGTGGCCTAATGGATATGGCGTTGGCCTCCGGAGCCAAAGGTTGTGGGTTCGAGTCCCATCAGGTGCGGTGACGTGTTTTCGCTTTCTAAATTTTGCATTCATATGACTCGCTACTGCGTTTTTTGTCCCCAAGGAAGCGAGCCTGCGGAATATTTTTCCACTTAGCACCTAAGAAGGGCCGCCGTCAGACATTCAGGTAACAGTAAAAACGGTATACCCTATTCTACATATAACTCCTCTAAGGTGCGCACCTGTGGCCTAATGGATATGGCGTTGTCCTCCTGAGCCAAAGATTGTGGGTTCGAGTCCCATCAAGTGCGGTGACGTGTTTTTGCTTTCTAAATTTTGCTTTCATATGACACGATACTGCGTTTTTTGTCCCCAAGGAAGCAAGCCTGCGGAATATTCTTCCACTTAGCACCTAAGAAGAGCCGCCGTCAGATATTCAGGTAACAGTAAAAACGCTACCCAATTCTGAATATAACTTCTCTACGGTACGCACCTGTGGCCTAATGAGTTTCCACTTCCGGCCGCGCTAGCGAGCGGACGTGCTTATGATGTGCTCCAACGGAGCGGTGTCAGCGGCCGTTTCTGGCCGCGGTAACAGGGTTTCTGCTTCATCGAATGATGAGTACCGTGTTGTTTTACCTAGTCGGCCTTCAGGGCGTTTGGTTTTGAATACCGTGTTTATGCATGCTGATGTGAGAGCCCGGGCCCTACCGTATGGAAGACTTCAGGGAAATACGCTGGCCCGTTTGAAACTGCTCCTGGAGGGTTCGGCCTTGGGGGCGTATCAAATGAATCACGTTTGGGCAGTCACGTTCAAGTGTGCTGAAGGTGCAAAGAGGTTGCCCGAGAATGCCGAAGTACAAGTGAAGAGTCATCGCTGCGTACTCATCGACCCGTCGAATCAAGACATCCGGTTGAAGTTGCACTGGTTGCTCCCCACCGTACCTGATGACGACGTACGGGCAGCTTTGCTCGCATACGGAAGACCGACTAAAGTGGTGGAGGAGCGCTGGAGGGTCAAAGGTGTTTCGGACAAGCGTTCGACGACACGAACCGTGACGCTGAAACTCAAGGCGGGGGTGACGCCGGAGGACATACCACATCAGCTGAGAATTGCCGGTGAGCTGGCCCTTGTGGTAGTGCCGGGTAGGGCATCACTCTGCCTGCGCTGCCAGAGCACCGGTCATATTCGTCGAGACTGCAAGGTACCGCGCTGCGTTTTGACCACGACGAGACTGAGTGCGTGCGCACCTACGCCAACATCGCAGGGCCCATGGGGAGTGACGATAACTCGGAACTCCTAATGGACGAGGCTGATGCTGAAGCAACAGCAAGGGTAGAGGCTAGTATCGCTAAGGACGAAAAGGCGTCTGCCAAGCATACATCAGGGAACCCAGTCGCGGAAGAAACGCGAAACCTTGAAGAAGACGCACTTGCGTCAACAGAGGAGCCTAGTACGCCAGCCGTGGTGCAAGAAAAAGACAACACCGTGCTGTCGGTGGAAAGCGTGAGCGAGGTGCACGAGGCCATGGACACTTCCAAGGAAGGCGCCGCCGCCTCGGCAACTAAGCGCTCGCACGAAGTCGCCGAGCCAGAGGGAGCATCTCCTGGACTGACCGTCACCGGAGAACCACCTTCAAAGGCAGGTCCCATGCGTCGGCCGACGTTACGCCTACGGCCGAACATCGCTTCCGAGCGGAGGTTGACGGCAACAACGCCGCCGGCTCCACCTCCGCCGCCGCCTGCTTCGTAGTTATAAGCGCAGGCACATGCCGTGCGCTGGATCCTGCGTCTCTGGACCTGTCGTCCAAGGTAAGCACCGTACTCTCGGTCTATTTTCAAGCTATAATGGCGCTACCAGATAGGTCCTTGCGACTCGCCACAATCAATGTTCGAGGGCTTATAGCGAGGAGGAGACAACGGCAGTTATATAGGTTGGCAGTGGAACAAGATATAGACATCCTTGCTGTACAGGAAACTAAAATCGAAGGCGACGATGAGACCGAGAGTATGGTGCTCCCTTTGACGTCAATGTACTACGCGTGTGTTAGTCATGCTGTCGGGAGATCCGCGGAGTGTGCACTCTTTGTTCGGCAACATTTGGGGCTTGATGTCCAGGCAGTGAGGACGGACATATTGGGGCGCACGGTTGTATGCGATTTTGCTTTTGGCTCAGTAGAGTGGCAGGTGATATGCTTGTATGCTCCTAATGTGCTCGAGGAAAGACGACAGTTTTTTGAGTTTCTCAAAAATTTTATGAGTGTTGACCGAAAACTTGCACTGATGGGCGACTTTAATTGCGTGCTATCGGCGCGTGAGAAAGCGAGTGTTACACCGCACAGAGACGCCAGCACGGCAGTATTGAGCAAAATAACTGACGAATTTGGGCTCGAAGACGTGGCGTAATCCCTGGGAAACGAGCTGTGCTCTCGCTTCACGCATTTTCAAGCAGCAAGTCCTGCCAGAACAGAAAGGGTGTACGTGTCGGCTGAACTGATTGCGCTTTGTCGTGAGTACCACGTGAAGTCTGTGTCATTCAGTGACCATTGCCTGGTAAGGTTTAACATTAGACATAAGGCAAAAAAGGAAATCTTCACATGGGATCTGTGGAAATTGAACGCGAAAATTTTGGACGAGGATGCTTTCAAAGAACAGGTGTCAGTTATGCTTGAAAAAAATGAGAACGGCGCAGCCACAGCGATAAGCGAGCAATGGGAAACTTTCAAACAAATAATAAAATTGAAGGCATTGGAACGAGCCAGTGCCATAAATCATGCGAAGAATAAGTATGAGGCAGATTTGCAGAAAACCTTGCAAATGCTAATAAATGAAGAAAACATAGCCCCCGGCACATTCAAGGCCGACATCTGTAAACTCAAGCAAACGCTGGAGCAGATAGATATCGAACGTTATCACGGGGCGCTTGTTGAGCAAGAGAAGATAAAGTGATAACCGGTGAGGCGCCAACTAAAAGGACTCTGGCAATGGAACGCAAATGGGCCAGCAAGAACATGATTTCTGAAATTGAGCAGGACGGAGTTATCGTAGAAGGAAAAAACGACATCGAGCACGCTTTCACACTTTTCTATACAGCCTTATTCATGCGTAGCGGGGTCGACTCAAACAGCTTCAAGGCAGAATTCCTGAATTTGATGCCCAGAATTGATGACAACTCAAAAGAGAGGTTAGAGCGCCCGATTACAGCCAATGAAATAGAGTTGGCAATTGACGACTAAACACGAGGGAAATCCCCGGGGTCAGATGGATTAAGCGCCGATTTTTACAAAGCTTTTAAGCAGGAACTAGCGCCTATATTGGTTCGAGTTTTAGATTATGCTTACGAACGAAAGCGTCTACCGCCTTCTTTCCTGTCCACTCATACAGTTCTGATCCCCAAAACAGATGATCGAGCCGCATTAAGGCAAGTAACTGCCTATCGTCCTATTAGCTTAACCAATGTTGATTATAAGATATACATGAAAGTACCCCGATCGAAAAACCCAACAGGAGTTTTTGTAGCAGCGACAAAACAGAAAAGAAAGGTTTGTTGTAACGACAAACTTTTCGACCTCACAACAAACATTTCTTTCGATACTACAAAGTGTTTTGTTGTCGCAACAAACTTTTCTTTCCATACTACAAACGTTTTTGTTGTTACAAGTTTTTTCTTTGTCGTGACGAAAAGCATGTCGTATGCTTTCGTTGTTGACGTATCTTGTCGTCGACGCTCTTGTAGTGATCCAAAAGAAATTTTTCCAGCGGCAGGCGGTCTTGTCGCGACTACAAGATATCTTCGCAACAGGTACCGTTTTCGCAACAAAACTTGTGTGTTGTCGCAAGCAGATAGCCAAAACAACCCCAGCCCACCTTAGTTGCGCGAGAGCCGTGAAGAAATTGTTCGTCGCCGTATGAGCAGTTTTCCTTGTCTCCAAAGGCGCGGCCGCATGATAAATATGTGGAGCTGTCCATGCAACTGGTCCTACGAGCAAGAGCAGCTCGTATGCCTCGATTTGTGCGCTGACGTTGAAGCAGCTAGCTCGCTTACGCTGGAGTGTTCTCGATCGCGGAGAATTTATTTTATTTCAAGCATCAAGCATGCATGGTAGGAGAATACCTCCAGTGATTGTGAAAACTTGCTGGCTCATATCGCGCTTCTGCGCTGCCGAGGCGATATATATATAACGCGAAAATGCCGAGTGGCGTGGCGAATGTCATTGCATGGCGTTGTGCGGTAGACGATCGGCACCTGCCCTTACTGTTATACTAGCCAAGAATGGCGTTTATTATGCAAGTGGTGTCTTCAGGCACACATCTCAAAATCTGCGCAACGTAAATTTGTGCACCAGCATATGCAGCGCTAGGCTAACGAACGCACGTGCACGTTCATCGCACGCGAGCCCGGTGCAAAAAAACCATCGCTAGATCAGCAGCTGATCTGTTCTCAGCTTTCTTACAATAGCTCCATGTCTTAGTTATTCGGAAATCTCTTCTGCCGTGGTGCACGCATTCATGAGAGTAAGCTGACGAGCTAATGGTACATAAATTGCAAACTGCTTTCTGCGCATAATATGGATTGTTCCTAGCTGCTGTTCTGGTCACCTAGTATATATTACTGGACCACTTAAGTGGTAAATTTGGACAGTTTATAGTACAATTCATCAAAATTGATTTTTCGTTATAATCCTCTAATGGATACTAAATTGATAATTGCTTAATTTTGCGGGGTGGTACGTTATAGTTCAGCTGACTGTTTTCCATATGTTGCAGCAGTGGCTCCATATAATGTGTACACCCTGCTAACAAATGATGACAACATGCTGTCGGCTTCCTGCAAGTTGGCATCGGTGACAGATGTCTGCAGGAGGAGAAACACTCCCTGACACAGTGTACTAAAGTGGCTCAGATAGGTCGGTGGTAACACATCTTTCAGACAAGGTAATGAATAATAAAGAAGCCAATAGAGCCACTCAGTGGCTTTCCAATGAGCCCGGTCAGAGATAGGCCGTGGGAGTCGAGAGAAGGCAATTGGGGGTTTCATTTTAGTGATGGCACTGTCCAACTCTCTGATGGAGCGTCCAATGTAATAGGCTTCCCCGACTGCTGAGAGCCACAGTTCGAGCAATTGTTTAACAACGCCTTTAAGGACACAATGCATGTAGTCAGGAGGCATACACCACACAAGATTGAATCCTTCAAGCTTCATGAGTGGTGATGGCCCCTTCACTCCATTGATTGGCTCTCTTCGTAGGTATGCTTCATGCATGTCCTCCAGCATGCCACTGTGCGTCCTTGGTGCTGGTGCATTTCTTCCTGGGATATAGCGAAGCACCCCTGTAAAAAGAAAACTAGTATTAGAGTGTTAGCCACATGGTCCGCATGTTCTCGCAATGAAACTTACATGGGCCAGGTTTTTACGGTGATACAAATTGAAAACCCAGTTTATTTCAACATTTTTCTCGGTCCCAGCGAATTAATATCTTACTGTAATTCAAGTTTGTCATGTCATTTCTGAAGTAAGTTTTGTTACTAAACATTGATTTTGCTACACAAAATTGCATGCATCACCAAGTAACTACATGCGAGGAAAAAATTTGGTTTTCCAATTTATTAAACATTATTTACTGAATATAGTATCATAAACATGCAATATACTTTGCAATATGTGCTACACTTACCTACCTGTGCTGGAAAGCAGTCGTTTCTAACGTGCAAATGCTTGGCAGCAGGCCTTTGTTAATGAAGGTGCCAGGTAATGCAATGACAATAAATGTTAAGTAAGTGCTTGGGTTTGATTTCTTGCTTCTACCAGGTACTGTACTTTTTAAACTCGTTCATGAATGAGGCTATGCTATAGATAACCTTGAAAAGGGGGTTTGAAGCAGTTGACACCACACCAGAATTAGTGGTGCTTTCAGCTGTATCAACCAAATAGCTTGAAGGTGGCATAAGAACTGTGAACATACTGAGCATATGGATTACAAAATTAACAATTAAGAGGCCCTTTTAAGTGCTGCCCCTGTTCCAGACTCAAAGTTTCATTACATCGTCTCTGCTGAAACCATCCAATTGAAATAATTACTTGGCCACACAATAAAAAAAAAACAGCCACAAGAGGTCGATCAGGTGAGTGCAAAAAATCTCAGCACAGTGAACTTCAACACTGGAAACATTATACAGGTGGCACACAGTGAAGCTGTAAGCTTTCCCGTGGCATATATCACAATAATATTTTAATATAAAGTAAAATGTTGTTATCGTTGCACAAAGAATTGATGCCTTGCAGCTCTTCCCTTCTCAGATCCGATATGGTAGATCCTTGCCACATTTTGCATGTAAAACATTTTGTCTGAAGCACTACCTTATTACTACAATTTGTTGGTATTCATCATCACACCTTCCACAGGTCTGGCTATCTGTTAGCAATATTTCAGCAATATACAGATGTGACAGCACCTAGAAACATACCACCATTTTACAGCTTTATTCACTGCACATATTTGACATGTCAAATTATTATATACATATGTATGATTACTTAACTTCGTCTCATGATAGTTTTTCCATCAACCTTACCTATGTCTATAACCAACGGCAGATATAAGTACACACAGCCCAGCTTTTCTGTTTCTCTTATGCTAAAACAAATCACTATATCATTCAACAAACATTTTTGTTCAATTCAGGTTTAGTTAAAAACAGAAAAGTCGGTGCGTAATGTAATTAGAAAGGCACCATGACAGTGAAAAGTTGTGCACCATCTACGTACTTACCATCTACAACGGTTCCTTCTTCAAGACACCAGGTGCATCCAAAATATCCATTAAACTGTTTGATGTTCAGTAATGCAGCCCTTGCAGGCGAGTCAACACAACAGCAAGTCGCATACACCTTTGATGTCATAGTCTGTCCAGCATAGTGCCAAGTAATGCCCCCAAGCTTGTTGAAGGCCTCAACAAAAGCTTTCATAAACAGCAAGGCTGGTGGATGGAATTTGGCAAACCACAAGGCCGCAATGACCACATTTTGGAATCGCACATTAAATGGAAGCTCATTGATGAGCAGTTGCACAGGCCACACGCTGGACTTGTTCGACTTGAACACTGGTGATCCATCAGTATTCAAAGTCACAGTGAAGTCGCACCACTTCATCTTCAACTGCGACCTAGGGCTTGTATAAAGGCGGCCATTTGTGATGTCGCTGTAAACCCCATAAGACGGCGATGACAGTTTTTGCAGGTTGCTGTACAACTGTTCTACATGTTGTATAATTTTATCATGAAGTTGGCGCCTGATGTCAAAGATAAGGAAGAAGCTGCCTTTTCTAGTGAGCTGTTGATGGCTATATGACCTATGGTATGAAGTACACCTAAAAACCTGTTGGTCATCATTGCCATTCCTTATACCAAGGTGTACTCGACAGGTGGCACAAAAAAAAGTGCATATTCAGCGATTTCATCTTGTTGTGCCACAGTTTTCTAAACATATATTTGCTCTGTGGTAACACATCAGTGCCACAGAGTGTGTTCAATAGGACCAGCAGCCCCTCCACTTGGGACCATGACACCCCCGCATGTACAACATAGGCCAGAATCAGCAGCAATGCCCGGGCCTTGGTTAAATCCTGATTTGGTAAAGTTTCTTCTGAGCACTTCTCCATATAATCTTTGAGCTCAGTTTTCCAGGTCTTCACCGTTGGTTCTTTCATCGCGATGTTGCGAACTGCCGCTGTCGTCCGTGTCATCATCGCAGTCCACGTAGTAGTCATCATTGTCTTCTCGCGGCGATGTGTTCCCGACTGTCGGCGACGGGGGCAGGAGAGCAGGGGCAAGATCAGGAGACGCACTGGAGGCGTTGGCACGCATATCGCATCCATTTTCCGGGAGGTCAGCGGGTGCGTCGTCAGCGTGCTGCTGCTTCTGTAGGTTTCGTTGGTAATGGGCAGTCTGTTTAGGGATCTGGCAAGGCTCCCCCGGCTCCAGATAGCGGCGATACCTCTTCTTCGGTGGCATGCTGGTACGCAAACTTCTCGGCGTACAGAAATAGGAGGTACAGAGCCACAAGATGCTTCCAGCCAACCTGCAGACTAATTAACCTGTACTGCACACCTAGTGTACGGCACACCTAGGAAAAAAGTTTTATCCGGATTCATAAAAATGCACACTCGCTAAAAAGCTCTTCCGGGGAAGTTCCGTGCGCACTGGTGAAGCACCGATGGGATAAAAGGCTGGACACCCTGGCTGGGCGGATGAACAAGGCTGAGCTAGTTGAACCAAGGAGGAGGAGGAGTTGTGGCTCCTTTGTATCGGGTGAGCGCAGGTGCGCGTCCTCGGAAAGTAGAAATAAGAAAGAGAGGTGAGAAAACGGAGGGGAAGGCACGAGTTGATGGTTGAGGGGAGTGGCGGGTAGGGGCTCTTGGCACCGAATGAGTGCCCACCACTTGCGAAATCGGACTTTCGTCGCGTGGATGTTACGGCGCGTCTGTTCAAAGCCCAATGCACTCGGTCTTTGAACGGAACACGTACAACACGTGCAGTGGCGTACGTCATATCGCGCGACGAAGCCGGCTTCATATATGTTGCGGGCACTACCCTTCAACCTCCTCTGATCCTTTCATCCCTCTCCTCCATTTTCTCATCTCTTTCTTATTCTTTCTATTTCATTGAGCACGTTTTTGCCTTTATTATATTCACCAGTCAGATAACCTAGCTCCATTCGGTTATAGCTCGGTGAGCCCATTTCTCCCCCGTTTTCGCTAACATTGCATCCATTAATCGACCTTGGGAGCACAGCGACCACGCTTTGCTCTCCGTGGTGTTGCGATCGATGACAGGTGAAAATCCCAACTGGTGAAACTTTAAGGGATAAGTTACAAGTTCGTTCTAACTATTGTAGCTAAAAAAAACTGCGCTCCCCAGATCAGGAGAGTGGTAGAAGAAGGGACAATAGCCGCGTGCCGTGAGAGCTCGGGCTCAGGAGTGGCGCTCAGTAATGAAATAATAAATACTTCTGATTGTTCATAGAACTGCTGCTAACCTTTTTTCTTTCATTTAGTGCCCGTTCTAATTTCATTTTTACATATGCCTTTATGCCCTGAGGCAATAAACGAAGGTATTAAAAAAGTTGGTCCAGGTCCCGTCTCCGAGCGCTCTACAGCATGGTGACCCCCGAACGTGATACTTGCGGCCCTTGTTGAAACGATCGAAAAGAGCTACAGTTTAAACTCTGAAATTGTGCTAACTGCGCGAAAAAGTAGGACAACAGGAAAAAACACATACGACACTTCCTGTTGTCCTACTTTTTCGCGCAGTACAATTTCAATATGAATGAACTAGCCCGGCAAATCTTCTCTATTTAACGAAGTTGATGGGAGCTGCGAAACATTTTGTTAAATCGGGAACTTCGCTAAATCGAGGGAGGCATTTCTAGGTCACCTAATCTGGCACAGTCGATTATTATATGGTATCGCGGAATCAAGGAAGTACCGCGTGGCATCACATTTACGAAGCGCAAATGCGCTAAAAATGGAAACCCGTTTGAAAGAACGCAACAGCCAACTCAATTGAACGAAGGCCCAGGGAAGCTGTGCTGTTACGTCATCTTTAAATGCAGTATACCAACTTGTCCACTATATGCTATGTTGCTACAATGAAACTCCGCGCAACCACTAACACGGACAACCTCGGCAAGAAGGGTGGGTGAAAGTTATTTGTCAGAAAAGAGATCGCTGATCTTTGCTTGCTTACGGTTCGTAAGCAACATCTGCCCGGAATTTTCATGCGTTCTTCCTTCATGTGTTTCGGCAAACTGCCGCAGCAGATATTTGTCCCGGTGTTGACATGTGGTACGGCTGGCGAAATCTCGGGAATTACAATTAATATAACTCGCGTTTCGGGAATATAACTCGCGTTTGGCAGAAGTGGGACGTAGTTGCTGCACGGTGTTACCGTTGGCTCGCAAACAGCACATTCTTGAGCGTTTTATGCAAAATACACCAAAAATAGACTTTTTCACCTTAATTTTTTATCAAAAGGTTCGTTAAATCGGAACGGGTAGCGAAATTAGTTTCGTTATTTCGAGTTACTCAAAGCATTGGGCCATATGAGCGCCTGAGGGGAATAGGGATATCTTTGTTAAATCTGGTTTCGTTATATCCAGTTTTGACATATGGATGAACAGCTCTACGCAGAACACGAATTGCAGCATTCCGCTCGTTGCCAACGCCTCGGCCCCCCTCTCAGCTTGAGTGCTGTTTGGAGACAAGATCTGAACTGAAGAATTTTATTATTTCATCACCGACCGCCACTTTAAAGCGGGTCCCTATAGCGCTCACGGCCATGCGGCTCCTCTATCTTTCTGCTACCGCTCTCCTGATCAAAGAGCGCTGCTACAATATCAACAGTTTGGATCAATTCTCGGAGCCGAATAGAGCTACAGCCAGTTGGTAAAATAACTGGCTCAACTCTTCCGTGATATATACATATATATATCACAGCGTCCTTTGCGCAATTGAAAACGAAACCGAAACTAGTCACCGTAATTTAGTTGAACCGGCTATTTTACGACGTATTACACTTCAAGGCAGCAACGAGAAAAATCGGAGAGTGTAATTTGCATGAGTGTTACAAGAGCTGTAAAGTCTCCCACACTGCAGCTAGGCATCCATACCACATATGGGATGCTCGCGGAAGTGCGGTGCACATCTATCGCTTGTATTAACTCTACGATTTCTCAGAGTTGCGCCGCCTAACCTCCAAGGGGCAGATCCATACTGGCATAAATAAGGATCGGCACTTGCGGAGCGCCCAACCCAAATTTGAAATAGAAGACCGCACGGGACAAGATATAGATCCTCTCGCGATCAAAAAAAAACCGTTTTGATTACCATAAGGCATAAGGAGCGTTGATCGAGAAAACAGCTCAAATGCTCATTAGGAAATCTCATAGTACAAGCTTGCCGCCGGAGGAAGTAGATATAGCTTCGTCAATGTTGCTGCGACAGCCGAACGGCCGAACTGCCATGTGAAAGTACAGCCGGGAGCCGTCCTCCGCCCCAAGCGACGGAGGGCCGGAGCACCTTCATCCGCTGGTTCAAACTCTTTCTCTCTGAACTTATTAGTGTAGTTCTTAGAATACACTGGCAATACAGTGCAGGCTTCTTCGCCGCATACATTTTGCACTGCAATGTAGAGAGCCGTCGTATTATATATATATGGTACATGGAGCGTTGGGACGAGGATGTCTTAATTACAGCGCCCTCTACGGCAAATCCAACTGCGTTGTTGGCTTCGCCTTGCCTTGTGTAGTGAGCATCGAACGTGAGCCATCGTCATCGTGAGCTCGTGAGCCGCTCGCTTGTTTTTGTGTGAATCGCCTCCTTTAAAGTGTTAAAATGTTCGCGTTAATTCGCTATGAGAATGAGACGGAGAAACACATTGCTCCACACAGCGCAATAACTAACTTTGCGCCAAAGGATGTGGAAGACTTTAAACGGCACCAAACGTATGAAGCGTTTTGGGAGGGAGATGATGCTACCCGCGCTGGCTATTACAATGCCAGCATCCTGCACTTGACAGGTGAGCATTTATGACGTTGATATTAATCTTTCGCATGGCTACCCAACTTACATTTTCGCGTTTATATGCGAACATTTCAGAAACAAGGGAGGAGATGGAGGGCTGGCTGAAGAGCCGTTGCAAGCGGCCCCGCAAACGTGGCGACGAAGTTCCATCGAAAAAGGTCAGCTGCGAATCATCCTAGTCACTATGCAGTGTTTACACTCATAAAATCACGTTGTTTGACCTTGCAATGACTCTTCTGTACCCGCAAGTGGCCAGAAACAAAAGCTGGACTTTTTACTGTCGTCCACAGATCTGTACGGAACTCGTGTTCACGGTAGAAAAAAAAAGATGTAGCTCTGCTTTGCGAGCTTTTCGCGTATTGTTACGAGCAGATAGAGCTTGCATGTCTCGCATACCTTCACGCATTTCAAGTGAATGGGATATATAACCGCCCCGAAGTCAATTTTTTGCACACTCGCATCTCGTCAGCATTGTGGTACCTGGAGTGTGTGCATTACATATATTTCGCAAGCAGCGCTAGATTAAGGTGTCGGCTAAAGAGGCTGCAAGTCAGGTATAGTATCCAGTGCTGCATGTTAGGGCCTAATCTCTTAGGACAGTGGAAGGGGGCCTATTTATTCTAACCTGCTTTACATATGGAACCACAAATAATGGAATCATGAGCAACAAGTATGGAGAGAGAAAATCAGAACGAGGAGCCCCTCCCGTCTAATCTGACTTCACTTAGTTTTTGCGGAGACCTTGTCGATCTGCAAGTACAGCTATTCCCCACCACTCTTGGTGGTCCCTTTATTGTGAGGTGATCTGCACTTGCTTAGGAATTGGAGAAGAGTTTGTTATTGCTTCCTGTGAATGCCCCCATCCTCTGGACATAAGCAACATTGAAAAAGTGTCACAGGAACAATAGAAGAGATAATGAGGAAATATTTATTCACCATCACCTTTGTCGTAAATCTCAAGTAGTTCCAGGACACTTTCTTCCGCTTCGGGAGAGGAAAGTAGGCCATGTCAGAGTTCCGGGCTAGTCCCTTATTTATTATTTGTTATGTCCTCATCTCAGCGTTGGTGGTTGGGTTGTGTTCTGTGTGTTGCCAAACTAATGCATCATTCTCGCACTAATCATAATGATCATGCCTTTTTTTTGTACTTGAAATGAGACGGGGTATATTGCTTAAGTATGATATGGAAAAGAAGGGGGGGGGGTTCATGCGCTGTAACCCAGAGCCCCCATTTTTCTTGTTTGCCTTGTTTGCAAGTGTATATGCATGCAGTTTCCTCCTTAGTGTTGCGTGCAGTTTATTAGCTTTGCGTAGTGAGTACATCAGCTCTAAAGCCTTGAGAAAAGCTCTTTTAAACTGTGCCAAACATCCACGCTCACTAGTAACTCTTGTTGCTAGTTTGTTCGGCGTGATGCAGTGCAGAAATATGTATGTGTCAATATGGTCTCTTGGTTCGGCTTGGAACAATATGTCGATGCACCCACTTTTGAGTGAGTGATTGAGTGGTCAAGTGTGAATGAGTGGACGATAGTGTGAGTTGATGTAAGAGCGAGTGAGTGCGTGTGAATGAGTGGTTATGAGTGCGAGTGAGTCGTTTTGTAAGTAGACATAAGTGTGAGTGCTGCAGTGGTTGTGAGTGCAAATGGCAACTTGTGAGTAAATGCGAGCCACTGGGGGTTGTTCTGAGTTCATATGAGTGAATGATAGGGAACATGCTGTTGGATAGCCACAGTGAGCAAAGACAAGGCAACACTGAAGATATCATGTTTAGTATCATTTATGGTGTTTAAATTTTCAAAGTGACTCAGAATATACTCGACATCATAGTGGTGGCCTCCAGGTGATTTCGACACGCTGATGTTCTTTAGCGAGTGCTGGCATGACTCAGTACACATGTCGCTATAATAACGTGCTGCCACAGACAGGCTGGAGGTGATAGCAGCCTGTGACTGAGAGACATTGGGTTGACCGAGCTTATTTTATTAGATTGGTATAAGTATCTACCTGATCTGGTCTGAATGCTCATTTAACTGTTAGTATTGTGTTGTTATGCTACTATGTGAATATATGGCATCATAGGTTGGCGCACGCATATCCACTCTCTGATTTTCGAACTGACATTTTTGAGGAATGGTTGTGAGTGACTAGATGTCAGTGTAAGTGGGAGTAAATGTTGGCATGTAAGTGGTTAAGAGTGTGAGTGTATGTGAGTCCGAGTTCCCGAGTTGGGAATGTTAGCACCAGTGATTGTCAGTGGCCATCAGCGTGGGTGGTCGTGATGAGCATGGGTGAGCCACCGCTCATGGTGCTGACCTATGTGGATACAGTTTTGTAATCCAGTTGCACCGACTGTCAAGCCCTCATGAGTATTCATGCAATGCAAAACAAGTGAGTGGTGCATACTGTGAATAACTGTGATGGGCAGATAGTATCATTGCAATAAAAAGCTTTGTTCAAAGCTCGGCTGCCAGCGTAATTGCCTTCAGGATCCTTGTGCCAAATCGAATGGCTTCTTTGTGGAGTGCAGTGTATTCTAGCAAACCGTGATTGCGACAGGGTACTTTCAGAGCTGCATATTTTGCGACTATCAGCGCACTTGTATACAGGAGTTCGACGTGCATATAAGCCTGCCTTTGGTTTAAGTGTGTGGTTGCATTGTGCTAGCGTTGTTCATGCTGATAGGAATCAAAAGCGCAACGCCGTACATCTACTGCAGAAAGTTTTCTTTGGGAATCGCCAAGTGGGGGATAAAACTTTGCAAGATAAAGAGTTGCCTTCATCCAAGTCTACTTTTCTTTACATCTGAGAACATTAAATTGTTCTCCAGTGGTTCCTAATTGGCTCCCCTAGGAGAATGTCAGATTATGCAATATGGGATTATAATATGCTCCACACATAGTGGTATCCTGTTCATATTCAAGGTGATGTTTGTGATATGGCTGGTTGTGTTTCAGGGAAAGGTGGACAGGCACACAGTAGGTCTTGCACAAAGAGCTGTTGAAGAGGAGCTGCTCTTTTCAACAGTGAGCCCGGCCACTCAGATGACAACGAGAATAACAGAACTTGAAAATAAAGTCAAGTTTCTAGAACAGAAACTTCGCCGGCAGCGAGCCGAGACGGAAGAGCTGACTCATCTTAATAGGCAATTGCAAGAGGCTCTTTGCACTAAGATTTTCAGGGCTGGTATGTAAAACAGTGTTTTTAATAAAATTCTGAATGTTGCCATTTGGTATGAGGCATTGTTTTACCCAGGGAATTCTGATTTTTTGCAGGGATTGTTAGGCGTTAAAAAAAAACGGAATCTTCGTGGGTTATCAATTTTAGAGAGCAAAATATTTTTCTTCACACTGTGGACTTTCCAGACAGTGCGGGAAATGATGGCCAGAAATAGTATTTTAAAGTAATGAGAGCAACCCTGAAGATGTCTAAACACTGCAATTCAGTTGTATGTTTTCTTGTTAACGATGCCTAAGGTATTACTGTATATGGATCGCCATTTGGCATCCGACTAAGGCTGGTAAATAATTTTTAAATGTATTTTCCCTAATCTCTCTGTTGGTTTCACTAGGTGAGCAAACGGATAACATCAAAGGTTCCCATAGGTTGAGCGAAACATGAACAAAATTCTAATATAACTACTGCTACATCGCTTTTGTTTCCGACTCTGAAGGCGTTGTAGAGAATCCTATATTATGCCACCTATACAGATCTTTGACATTATAGCTGTTGCTCAGCTGTTGAAACCAGAGCAGTTAGGAAGAGAAATTTTGTTCTAAATTACACAAGTCAGGTCATATATTCTCCATGTAATAGTTTCCTACTCCTATACCATGAGAAAAATGCACAACCAGAAATTTTATTCTGCTCAGGGGGATGACTCATCATTCTTAGAGGCACCTTGCATTGGCTATCTTACTGTGCAGGAGCAAGTGGCATGGGCATGATAAAGGGCTGTGGGGCACAGTTGTTTTTTTTTTGCTCTTCTGTGTCATTGTGCCTTTCAATTGTGGCTTGAGAGAATATCTTTGACATTAAGACTGACTCTTGAAAAAGGCAGTACCTATACGAGAAGAGATACACGGCAAAAGAAGTGACATCTGTCACATGTACTGTGTTTCACTTCTGAAATGTTTCCTGTTAATGAAGCTGGATTTAAAATTTCGTGGTGAAGTGGGTGATATAATACTGACTTTTTGTGCGCTTTTCTAGAATTAGTAAATATGGTTTAATGATCCTTTTTTTTAGAATAAGTAAGCATGGAATAAATTGTGTATGTTACACAAATGTTTTGTAACAAAATGTTGTGTATGTTACACAAATAAAGAATAAAAAAAAACTGTGGCCTAATGGATGTGGCGTTGGCCTCCGGAGCCAAAGGTTGTGGGTTCGAGTCCCATCAGGTGCGGTGACGTGTTTTAGCTTTCTAAATTTTGCATTCATATGACTAGATACTGCGTTTTTTATCCCCAAGGAAGCGAGCCTGCGGAATATTCTTCCACTTAGCACCTAACAAGGGCCGCCGTCAGACATTCAGGTAACTGTAGAAACGCTACCCTATTCTGAATATAATTTCTCTACGGTGCGCACCTGTGGCCTAATGATTCGACTTCCGGCCACCGATCGTGACGGACGCTGGCACCATGGGCTCCCAAGGAGCGGATTCAGCGGGCCCGGTTGGGCCGTGGTATCAGGAGTGCGAGCAACCCAGCCAAGGATTACCAAATGGTTCTGCCACATCTGCCATAAGGTTCGACTGTTTTACACACTTTTTTTGCATGGGGATGTGATCCCTCACAAATATAAAACGGGACACAACCTAGCGAACAAACAAATGCGCGAGACCCAAACCGCCATATTGAACTGTTCGAAACAAATTGGTTCTTCTGACCCTCTCCCAACTCGAATTCCAGATAAACACAGCAAATACCCTATGCATTTTTTGCACATTTACACGCGTTCAGTTCAGTCGTTCAGTCGTGTCCGACTCTTCGTGACCCTATGGACCATGTCACGCCACGCTTTCCGGTCTCTCACTATCTTCCTAACATCACATAACTTCATCTGCCGTGCCTCGAGGAGGCCATCTAACCATCGCGTTCGCTGTCTACCCCTTCTCCGGCGACCCTCAACCTTTCCCAACATCAAATCTTTCTCCAGCGACTCCTCATCAGATGACCAAAGTAGCTCAGCTTTAACTTTATAATTTGACCCTCCAATGAGCAGTCAGGGTTTATGGTCGACAATATCGACTGATTTCATCTTCTGGCAGTCCAAGGAACTCTCAAGAGTCTTCGCCAGCACCACAATTCAAGCGCGTCAATTCTTCGGCGGTCAGCCTTTTTCACAGTCCAACTCTCGCATCCATACATCACAACTGGAAAGACCATAGCGCAAGTTATACGGATCTTGGTTGGCAGACTAATGTCTCTGCTCTTTACTAGGCGGTCAAGGCTAACCATTGCTCTCTTTCCCAGAAGCAGGCGTCTCCTAATTTCATGGCTGCAGTCTCCTTCCGAGGTAATCTTGGAGCCCAAGAACAGAAAATCTGTCACAGCTTCCACTTCTTGTCCATTGATGCTCCAGGACTTGATAGGGCAAGACGCCATGATCCCTGTCTTTTTAATGTTCAGTTTAAGCCCAAACTTCTCACTCGGTTCTTGTACGCGCATCAGAAGTCTCTTGAGTTCCACTTCACTTTCTGCCATTAAAGTGGTATCATCCGCATATCTAAGGTTGTTGATACGTTTTCCAGCAATCTTCACTCCAGCTGAAGACTCGTCCAGACCGACCTTCCTCATGATGCACTCTGCATATAGGTTAAATAGGCAGCGACAGTATGCAGCCTTGCCTCACTCCTTTCTCAATCGGAAACCAATCAGTAAGACCATGCCCAGTTCTGACTGTGGCCACTTGTCTTTCATACAGGTTCCTGAGGAGACAGATGAGGTGAATTGGAACTCCCATTTCTTGGAGAGCTTGCCACAATCTGCTGTGATCTACGCAGTCAAACGCTTTCGCATAATCAATAAAGCAGAAGTAGATGGGTTTCTGGAACTCTCTTGTTTTTTCCATGATCCAGCGAAGGTTGGCAATTCGGTCTTTAGTTCGTCTGCCCTTGCGAAATCCAGCTTGCACGTCCGGAAGTTCCCGATCCACATACTGCTGCAGCGTTCCTTGGTGGATTTTCAACATCACCTTGCTAGCATGCGAAATAAGCGCGATCGTGCGGTAGCTAGAACAATCTTTGGCACTGCCTTTCTTTGGAATGGGGATGTAAACTGGCCTCCTCCAATCCTGTGGCCGCTGCAGGGTTGTACAAATCTTCTGACATAATGTATGCAGAATGTTAACAGCATCATGGTTGAGATTTTGAAGCAACTCAGCTGGAATGCCATCAATTCCGCTAGCTTTGTTCTTAGCTAGGCTGGCTAAGGCCCATTCAACTTCATTCTTCAGGATGCCCGGCTCAAGATCAGTAATCACAACCGTCTTATGTTGGGTTTCCACATTCGGGTCCTTCTTGTACAGTTCTGTGTATTCCTGCAACCTCTTATTTATCTCTGAGGCTTCAGTGAGGTCCTTGCCTCGTTTGTCCTCTATGACGCCCAGCTTAGCACAGAAGCTTCCTTTGATATCTTTGATTGTCTTATACAGAGCTCTTGTGTTCCTTGATATGCTGTTGTCCTCAAGTGCTTGGCACTGTATGTTCAGGAAGGCATTCTTATCTCTCCTAGCTATTTTCTGAAAATCCGCCTTGAGAACCTTGTATCTTTCTCTTTCCCCCCCATAACATTTGCCATCCTCCTTTCCTCAGCTATTTGCAAAGCCTCTTCAGATAACCAGTTTGCTTTCTCGCATTTCTTTTGCTTTGGAACTACCTTAGTAGCAACTTCTTGTATTATATCACGAACATCAGTCCACATCTCTTCCGGCTCTCTGTCTTCTAGATCTAATTCTTGAAATCGATTCCTCACTTCTACAGCATATTCTAATGGAATTTGATCCAGATCATACCTGAAAGGCCTTCTAGTTTTCTGCGTTTTCCTCAATCGAAGCTTAATTTTGGCAACAAGAAGCTGATGATCGGTGCCACAGTTGGCCGCAGGCCTTGTTTTCACTGCTTGTATAGCGCTTCTCCATATCTGCCGGCAAAGAATATAATCGATCTGATTCCTGTACAGACTGTCCGGTGAAGTCCACGTGTACAGGAGCCTCTTGTGCTGTTGAAAATGAGTATTCGCTATGGTCAGGTTGTTTTCTTGACAAAACTCTACTCCAGTAACGCTACAGGAGGCTTCCACGAGCGAACCTCGAGGCGTGGACATGGCCGCGGCTTCCAGCATGCCTGCAAGGCGGGCACATGAGGACGTAAATGAGTATGAAGCTGACAGGAATGCGAACGGCAACGGGGAGCCACCGAAGAAGGCCAACCTGGTCCTTCGTCAGAGCTTCAAACCGAGGCCAAACATCGCCCCAGACCGGAAGACTCCATCATCAACGCCTCCGCCTTAGCGGGGGCGAGTTTTGCAAAGCAGCTGTGATGTCCCGGTCGGCGATCGGGACTAAATACCGTGTGAGACCTGGGCTGTATACTGCAACTGGCATCGCTTCACGACACGAAACTTTTGGTGTATCACTATGTCGCTCTGCATTATAAGTGTGAGTAGAATGATCGCCGTTACTTTCTTTAACATGGCTCGTCCCTTTCAAACTTGCCTACGCGTCGCAACGCTTAATGTCAGGGGCCTCTCAGCGCGCAGACGGCAACAGCAGTTAAATAGGCTAATGCTAGATAACGATATCGACTTACTTGCAATACAAGAAGCAAAAATTGAAAGTGAAGCGCAAACAGATCGAATGGTCGAAGTTTTTCACAGTAGATACAATATATGTGTAAGCGATGCGGTTCAAAAATCTGTCGGATGCATTATTTTATTCCGCAGGGCTATCAGCCAAGTTGAAGCTGCGGTAACGTGTGGAACGGGTAGATTAGTAGTGTGTGATTTCCTTTTTGTCGAACCTTCATGGAGAGCAGTGTGTGTTTACACTCTGAATAAGCGTGCGGAACGTGAGTTTTTTTTTAATGCGTCGAATCGTACCTGGCTTGTGAGAAGCATATAATATTGCTTGGTGACTTCAATTGTGTATGCAGACCAGAGGATAAGTCAACCAAAAACGTTGTGCGTGACACTAGCGCGGAGTTACTTTTGAGAATTGTTAATGAGAATGAGTTAGAGGACGTTGGCAATGTACTCATACCTGAAAGCCAAGCGAATTATACGCACTTTCAAGGTACTTCGCACGCAGGACTTGATCGCATTTACGTACCTGTTGCGATTGTCCCAATGTGTTACAGTTGCAAGCATGTCAGCTTTAGTGACCATTCTTTAGTTATGGCCACATTTGGCAGAAAGGAGAAAACCACCAAATTCAATTGGGAACTGTGGAAGTTTAATGATAAATTATTAGATGATGAAACATTTGTTAATCAAGTAGAAGAACGTATGACAAACCTATTACTGGGCAATGTGTGTGACCTTGTGCAAGCTTGGGAATTGTTTAAGCGTGACATTAAAGTAGCCGCAATAAACAGAGCAAGTGTCTTGCGGTTTAAGGAAAGAGAATGGGAAAAATATATGCGCAGCGAACTAGACTATGCAAAGCACAATGCTTTGGAGCCGTCGGAGTCGTCGCTTGAGGAACGCCCAGCGCCTGCTGAACTTCTTCACGGATGACGTCCGCGAGCGTCGCCACCTGCGGTTGTTGAGATGATGGCATCAGTCGGCGGAGCTCCTCTCGCACGATCTCCCGGATGAGGTCCCGAAGGTTCTCTCCGCTTGTAGATGCGCTGGGGTAGTGGCTTGAGTAGTCCGGTTGAAGTGGTCGCTCGTAATGGCGCATCCGGTTGTCCAACGTCTTCTCGATGGTAGAGGCTTCTGTTTCAAATTCCGCCACAGTTCTTGGCGGATTTCGCACAAGACCCGCAAAGAGCGACTCTTTAACGACTCGCAATAAAAGTTTGACTCGCTCACCTTCGGTCATATTAGGGTTGGCGCGGCGAAAGAGGCGCTTCATCTCCTCAACGAACGCCAGGACAGGCTCATTAGGGAGTTGAAGTCTTGACTGGAGGAGGGCCTGGGCTCTTTCCTTTCGGACGACGCTTGAAAAGGCAGTCAGAAACGCTTCCTTGAAAGTCGCCCAATCCTTCATAGTTGCCTCATGATTTTCGAACCAAACTCGGGCATGTCCTTGAAGAGCAAAGTAGACTTGCCTAAGTTTCGCGGCGTCGTTCCAGCCGTTGAATTCTACCACACGAACGAAAAGGTCAATCCAGTCTCCCGCATCTTCCTCCGGTCGTCCATGGAAGCAGGGGGGCTCACGGAGCTGGACGAAAACAACCGGTGCTGTAGGCTGGGCCATTGTCAGCGTCAATGCCTTCCGAGATCGAATGGGGTCAGGCAGCTGACCATGTTCGGGTTGTAGGCCTTGGAGTCGGCGGCTGGCTCGGTGACCTGTAGGTTGGTCTTCCAGGGCGACAGGAATAAGGCTGAGGTCTTAGCTTCAAGGATCAAGGGCAACACCTCCACCAGATGTCACGTGGTCGTGACCAGGGTCGATGACACAAATGAAGACACAGGCTTGATGGTACGGAAATTACCTCTTTATTGGGCTGACTTGTGCCCGCAAAAGAACTAAGCAACTCGGTGGCGGCGATAGCAGCAAACGTGCTCGTCGATCGTTGAACAAAGAATGCCCGTCACACTCGTCAACGCTCAATTTAAAGGCTGCACAGAACAATCTAGATAACGTCGCAAACAGCTACCAGCACGGGCTGGAACATTGTGGAAAGAAACCCGAGTGGCCGGAACCTTCGAGACAGATCTCGGTGCATCTTTCGCTATAACAAAACTGATAAAGGTGTGACTCGCGACATCGAGCATTAACAAACAAAGATTACAGAACTGATACGCGGTCCAGAATCAGAGTGATAAGCCTGTATGCCGGCGGCTATTAAAAAACCACAAATACAGTTTTGAAGGTTTCGCGGCAATATGCTCAAAGTAGAAAGCAGCGATCCTGGAAAATTTTAAAAAGAAATAACAGAAACAAAGAGCAAACTGGAAGTGATCGATGAATACAGGTATCGTGGCGCGATGATAAGGGCTGCGGGCCGAGATGCTGTGGTGTGGGTAAACGCCCACGAAGCGGGTGCTCAGTGATGAAAAGCGGCACGCGGTGAACAAAGAGATAAAATTTATTACCAAAATGAAGTTACCAGTGAAAAGACATTAGTCGAACGAGCCTTTTTCGAATTTTACACAGACTTGCTTAGCAAGAAGCCAAAGGACCTTGATTGCTTTGCCAAGAGCTTTTTACCACTCATGCCCAGGTTGGATGATGACGTCAAGCAAATGCTGGAAAAACCGATAACAGCCTCTAAAACTGAAAGTGCCATAGATCAATTAAGTCTTCATAAGTCACCTGGATCTGACGGGCTTGGAGCAGCCTTGTATAAGTTATTCAAGGTAGAAATAGCTGTGTGTTTAGAACGGGTGATAACTGAATGTTATGAGAAAGACTTTGTCCCACCATCTTTCAGCAGGTCCCATGTAGTACTGATTCCAAAAACCGAAGACGCGGCTAGATTGCTCTGTGTCGCAAACTACCACCCAATAAGTTTAACAAATGTGGACTATAAAGTGTACATGAAGGTCCTAGCCAGAAGATTGCAGAATGTCAATTACAACCCTTGTAGGACCTCATCAGACGTGCGGAATTAAAGGCAGGACTATATTCACCAATATTCACGTGGCGAGAAGCGTATTCGAATGTTGCGATGCCATGCAAGATCGCGTAGCAATGTTACAACTGGACCTGCACAAGGCCTTTGATCGAGTTGGGCACGATATCTTGTATGCACTTTTGGAGCATGTAAATGTCGGGAGTGTAATCACAAATGGTGTTAAAATGGTTTACAAAGACTGCTTTGCAAAATTAGTCAAAAATAGCAAATTGAGTGAATGCATACCGGTGCTGTCTTCTGTTCGACAAGGTTGTCCATTGTCGCCCCTTCTCTTTCCCCTATACTTGGAACCTTTCTGTTTAAGGCTTCTCTCCAGCCAAGCTATTACAGGGTACACATTTTTCAATGTTGAAGTAAGGTCCTAGCCAACGCGGACGACATCGCAGTGTTTTGTGCGGACCAAGACAGTGTAAAGGAAGTTGCCAAAGAAGCTGTGGAGTATTGTAAGGCTACTGGCTGTGCAATTACCTGAACTAAATGTTTAGGTTTCTGGTATGGAGACTGGGAACACACACCGGAATACTTTTGTAACATCAGATGGACGATAACACCGGCCAAATACCTTGTTGTGCCACTTGATCAGCACAAGAACACTAAAGAGTACTGGGAGGAAGAAACGCAGCGAGTTAAAAATCAGACGAACAAGTGGGGAGGACGCAACTTTTCCATGTTTTCTAGAGCTGCTGTGTGTAACGTATTTTTGGTTGCCAAGATATGTTATGTTCTTCAAGCATTATCGATGACAAGAGCGTCTGTGCAGAAACTTCACCTTGTATATGCAACGTTCATACGGGCATGCACATGGGAACGCACGAACCCGTGCAATCTGTTTCACGCAGTTCAGAATGGGGACCTTGGGTTGACGCATCAGGCATGGGCGAACCGTTGTACACCCCGCTCGACTCAACTTAATCGAGAGCGTGGTATACCTGAGAGAAATTCTTCGTGCACAAGATAGTTCTCCGGAATGGCTACCTGTACTGGACCAGCTGGCTTCAGCAAAGCCATTTTAAATCTAGCGCTTTTAGGCAGAATGTGCCTAGGGCTTTTAGCATTCCTTTTGTTTTGCTTTGTTTTTGTGTATTCAGAGTGTACGCTGCATGTTTGAAAATTGGTAATAAAGAAAAAAAAACACCTGTGGCCTAATGGATATGGCATTGGTCTCCGGAACCAAAGGTTGTTGGTTCGAGTCCCATCAGGGGCGGTGACGTGTTTTTGCTTTCTAAATTTTGCATTCATATGACTCGATACTGCGTTTTTTGTCCCCAAGGAAGCGAGCCTGCGGAATATTCTTCCACTTAGCACCTTAGAAGGGCCGCCGTCAGACATTCAGGTAATAGTAAAAGCGCAACCCTATTCTGAATATCATTAGTCTATGCGGCGCACCTGTGGCCGAATAGATATGGCACTTACGGCCACCGAGCTTGACGGACTTGTGATGCCTGGCTGGCCGCGGAAACAGGTCTTCTGCTTTTGACAAAGACTTCCAGGTGATTCTGCCAAGACTACCTGCCGGTCGCATAGTGTCAAACAGTTTTTTTTTTGCACGCAGACATCCAGGCCCGCCCGTACAGTGTGGAGGAATTTAGAGATGCATTGGCTGAGCATTCACTGCGAAACGATGCTATCACCCTAGGGACGTATTGTATAAGCCCCGTATTGGCAGTTACGTTCAAGGACGCCGAGGCAGTAAAGAAAATCGTCACTCAAGGTGAAATTCAAGTAAGGAAGGGCCGATGTATCGTCATAGATGCTGCAAATCAAGACGAGCGTATGAAAGTTCATTGGCTACTGCATAATGTTCCAGATGAGGATGTGCGGCTCGCTTTAGCGCCTTACAGAAAGGTCACCGACGTCGCCAAAGAGCGGTGGCACGTGCGCACGGTGTTTCTGATAAAGGTTCGACCACATGGCTGGTAACCTTGAAGTTGCAGGCAGGTTTGCAGCTCGATGAGCTACCACACCAGGTGTGTATTGGCGGCGAGGTGGCTCTCGTGGCAGTGCCTGCAGAGCTCCGCTATGACTTTGCGGTGGCGGCACGAGCCATATTCGACGCGAGTGCCGAATTCCGCGCTGTGGACACTGCCGTCGGTTTGGACATGAGGAGGGTCAGTGCTCCATCACTTACGCCAACGTCACCGGTTCATCTAGCTGCTTGGATTCGTCCGAGCTGGTCATGGACTAGACGAATGCTGAGGAAGCTGCAACGTCAGAAAGCAGTACAAAGGCACCGGTGGCTGTGAACTCTGCTCCGGAAGAACCAGTTGATTCGAAATTCAGCGTCGACAAGAATGTTGCAGGGGACAAGCCAGCCACTTCGCAAGAAAGAGTGTCATCTGAGGACATGGTAGGGAGCGTGGATTCAGCTAGCCCTGAGTGCAGCCAAAACGAGGCCATGGAAGTGCAGAGTGCCGCGTCTGTTGCACCGGGCAAGCGCCCGCACGAGGAAAATGCCCCTCAGACGCAGCAACCGAGTGTCGATGGTGGCGACGAGCCACCAGGAAAAACAACTGGGATGAGACGGTCGGCCTTAAAACTTCGGCCGAACATCCGTCCGAGCCAAGGCAGGCGAGGAAACCGCCTCCGTAGTTATGTGGCGCCTGCTGCGAAACACTTTTCGTTGGCGGTGCATAGGACCGGTGAACAGTGCTGGTGGCTGCAATGTGTGTCGAGGCAGCAGTGTGATGCGCTGGCAAGATACTTGCCTGGAAACATCGGCATACCAGTGGAGGGGAGACTCATACATGCGCGCCCTTGGCACTGTAAGTCAATAGAACGTTTTCAGGTCGCTAATGAGCTTTTCATTGCATGCAGGTCACAATTTCTCAAATCATGGCAGTTAGGCTGGACGCAGCGATTCGAGTAGCATCTCTAAATGTCAGATGGCTTGGATCGAGAAGGCGGCAATAGCCTTTTCCTTGAGAATGACTTGGATATAATTGCCCCTCAGGAAACGAAAGTAGAGAGCGAGGAGCTTACTGATCTTATGGTGATGCCTGTTCGAGCGCTTTATAATATTTTTGCGAGCCATTCTGTTGGTGCATCTGGTGGATGTGCCCTTTTTTCCGAAATTCACTTGGTAATAATGTAGTTTCTGTTACTGCGTGCCAAAGTGGTCGCTTGCTTGTTGTTGATTTTTTGTATTCTAATTTACGTTTTCGCGTTATCTGTGCATACAAAGGCTTTGGTATACCCTTACAGAAATTTCATATCTGCTCCAGATATGGAACATATGCTGCCAGATACAAATATATAAGGCAGCAAATAAGACCTTATCTGGGCAAATCAAATCAAAAATCAGGCCAGATAAGGTGATATATGTGCAAAATGTTGCCCTTATATGGCTCAGGTTTGGCCATATCATGTAACATATAATCCATATCTGAACGGGTAACGGGACCTTGTATGGCTTGATCAGGGGCATATATGGTATCCTCGCGACCCTATGTAGCCTGATATAGGGCATATATGGCGCAGTCATGACCTTATATAGACAGACCAGGGCCGTATGCCTGGCGGGAATTTATACAGCCTCATCGGGGCCTTAATTATGTAGGCGCCATAGTGACTCTATATTAGCAATATATGGCCTTCGTCTACCTTGTTGCAACTATCCAATATTGGCGTCATGTGGCCGAGCTTCAATTTTTCTACACCCAGCATGGCCTGCATGCTTAGTTTTGACAGAATTGTATCCAATTTAGAAAATAGCTACGACTCTTAATATTTCAATTACTCTGCAGATTTCGCTACACTATAATTATTATACCATGTGTTCCTTAATCCAGGTGTGCGCTGTGTTATGGCTACATGCTCCTCTTTGCGCCTAATAACTTGCATTTTCATTTAAAATGCGGCGGCAGTCCGGTGCACAAAGAATGGTCGGTTAAGTTGAGCGATTCAAAATATCAAGAAAATGATGGCAGTTGAGTATACGGCGCCCTCCGCGCTGTCTAGATGGTGACTCATCCTCAGAGACAGCTGGCGGTCGCTGAGTCGCTGGCAGCGCTTGCTAGACAGTGACTCATCCTCTCCGGCGTTCCCCTCTTCTCTCTCAGACAGCGGCGGTCGCTGCGTCGCGGGCTCGCATTTCATCTCCGCGAGCTCTCCGTTTTGTGTGTTTTTGCTTCTTCCCCTTCCCCTTTCACCTCCATGCGCGTCAGGCCTTCTTGCTGTCTCGTTCCTTTCCGGTGGTAGACATCGGAGTTTAATGCGGCTGGCGGGCGTGCTGCATATTCTGTTTGCTGGTGTGTGTGTATGTGCCAGCGCCTTTTCCCTATTAGCTGTGTGCATGTAACCAAAATGCGACAGCAAACATACACGAGCTCTACTCTGATCGCCGGCACAGAGGAAATTACTGTGTCCCACTGCGGGTGGTAGCTGCCTCTCCAGCCTTAGCAGCGAACCTGGGGCCGTATTACAGGCCGCTCTATAATTGAGAGCGCTCTGGATTGATTGATGTTCTTGTTTGGGATGGTAGGAAGGGGGGTAACGTGGTGCTTTCAACTGTCTCCTCTGTTGAGGGAATCACCGCCGTTGCACCACGCGGGGAATGGGTATTAAAGAAAAGAAGGGGTGGTCGTGGTAAAGAGGGCAAAGACAAGGAGAAGAGCAGAGCCGCTCCAGGAGCGCACGCCTGAGAGCGCTCTAAAACGCCCGCTCCTATTGGTCGCCGTCGCCATCTTGAAAAGTTGCGTCACGGGATGCTGCTATTGCGTCGCGGAGGCGAAAAAACAGATGACGTCGCGCACCTAATTATGCCCGTGGTTTTAGACTACTTTTGTAGAGCGCGATGAGGCGGTCTAAAACGTTTTAGAGCGAGTTTTAGAACGAAAATGCCGGCGGCGTCCGTGGTGGAGTGGTGTGAGTGGTGGCTGCGGCGCTGAAGCGGCAACGCCGGCGCGAGCAACGACGAAGGGCGGTGTGTGACAATGCCTTCTACTTGTTCTGCGAGTTGTTCGTATGCCTATTTCGACTTGAAAATGTGAAAGCGGAATGGTGGTGCGACGAATGCGCCGATGAACTGTGATGAAGATCGCAGTCGACCGCTCTGGCGGTGCGGCTGTCATGCGTGCTCTGATCTTTTGTTTTTCTTTTTTTTTGCCTCCGGAGGATTTCGTCTCCGCAGGTCGGCCTCTCATAACTGATGTTGAGCAAGTGCGTGCGTCAAATGGCTAACTCAACTGCTGCAAAGTTGGCGCTGAAGGGTGGTTGGGCTCCGCAGTGCGCCCAAAGCAAAAGGCGGAGGCGAAGGCGACATACAGTGCAAAAGAATGAAAACGAGCGAGGTTGGTAGTGTACGCTCAACCGCGTTGCTTTTCCCCGAGTTCGTTCTAACTGAAGCGTTTGTGTGTGAGACGTTCGTGTGGACATAAACGTTTATTTTGCCTGTGCTCCGCGGTCGAGCTTTCTTTTGTTTGTTTCTTAAAGAAAAATAAACAAAGCCCCGATTACAATGCTTTCTATATGATTTCTCCGTGCATTTAGGACCATCACACAGTATCTTGACTTCAGACGATGCGAAAAAGCCGGCACTAGCCGTGGAATCAGCTATTTTACTGAAAAGCGCCATTCTCACGGTTTGTTTACCTCTGCCAGCGCGCCCTCGCGGCAAAAGAAGCTACCCACGAGAGCGTTTAATTGCAAAACTGTAGCTGCTTCATGATTTCTTTGATGACGTTGAACTTGAAATGCGGATTCATGGAACAATAAAGCTTCAGTTAATTTATTCACATGCTATATCTATAGAAACGTTAGCGAATGGCTCCTTGATGTGCGAATAAACCTCGTCGTGAAAATAAGCGGCCCGGGCCGGCACCCTGGCGATCATTGGTTGATTCCGATTTTCGTCACGCGTTGACATCTCGCCGAGGCGTCACGGCGTCGTCATTTTGACGTCACGCTCTATAACTTTAGAGCGAGTCCCGTAATTCGGCCCCTGATATTCGCTAAGCTTTTCGGGGCTTCTGCCCTGGGTAGCCCCGGCCAAATATTTACCATTGTGTAGAAACTGCCATCGGATCGCACCCTCATCGTGTCGCCTTATCTTCACGCCAGATCACCAAAACCGTGAGCATGAGACCTCTTGTCGGGAACTAGCACTTGCCAGCCTCAGGATATTGTTCACTGTAATATTTTGATAGAAAATTAATTTTCCAATCAGTAAATTGGTGGCCAATTGCCAGTATGTGGTATTTTTCCGTACATTTCGTTGCTCATTTGTCTTTCGCTCCAGCAATTTTGATAAATTTCAGTGGGTTGATAGGGTCCTTTGTTTAATATTATTATTATTATTATTATTATTATTATTTTCACTACCTAAGTAGCTTTATGCTTGATTTCGTTTAGGGGCAGAGCTGTCGCTGTCATGACAAATGCCATCTCTTAATTTCAAAAGCAACCACGAGTTAGGTGCGTTCGCTCATTTTGCACTGCAGTCTCTGCTTAAGGTAACACCAGTCCTTCTTGACGGCCTATATGTACTTTGCTAAGATTTAGGTATTAGCAGCAGTCCCAGCAGTTTGTAGTTTATCGCCCTACGGTTTAGCGGAACTATTTCCGGGTATCGACAAATCTTTAAATTTGATTTCAATAGTCTAGTTCGATTTCAATAGCCGTTCTCTATTTATTTTCTTTAGCTTCGCAAGTAAACCAGCTCAAACTAAAATCATTTACTGGTTAAAGCTGTGTGTGTAAAGGAGTAGATTAAAAATGTAATATCTAATTTAATAGCCTAATGTATTTCACTTTAGCTTCTCGTGTAGACAGGTAGGTCTATTATTCTGTTCAGATACCTCATTAGTTTATTATAGTATCGTGCATAAATGAGTAGGATCTCAATATTTACTAACGGATTAGCATGTCTTTGACCCTCAGTACCCACTTAATTCAGGCCCATGTTTGGGCGATTTCATATAGGCAGGGAAAAAAAGAACCTGTGGTTTCAAAGCTGGTTTTCTGTAAGGTTTCAAATGAAAGGGGAAATTCAGGTTTCCCTTGGCAAACTTGATTGAGCGTGCTGGACGTTTAGCTGGAATACTGAAATTGTCTTGTGTACGTTGTAATAAAATGTCATGTTGATATGCAGATATATAGATCTATAGTTCAAAACCTGGGAGAGGACTTCGCCCTGCAGTGGGTATAGTCAGGCTGATGATGATGAGTTAAAAACCTACATGTCATGCGGGCTAGACTTTTAAATGAAGAATTGGGTAGATAAGGCATATCTGCCCAGGTATGCCTTATCTGGTACTTGAAATCAGGAATTGGGCAGATAAGGCATTTACAACCAGATATGCCTTATAAAAATGAAATCGACTTCATAATGTGTTCAACCCCCGCCATTGTGCAGGATGTAGAGGTAATCGGGAAAGTTCGATGTAGTGACCACAGGATGGTGAGGTCCCGAATTAGCCTAAATCTGAAGAAGGAACGCAATAGATTAGTAAGAAAGAAACCGATCAACGAATTAGCGGTGAGGGGGAGGGCAGAAGAGTTCAGGATCTCGCTACAGAATAGGTATTCAGCTCTAACTGAGGATGGCGACATTACCCTAGAGGCAAGGAACAATAATTTCAGAGATATCATTACTGAGTGCGCGGTAGAAGTAGGCGGTAGGATAGTTAGAGAGGATACCGGTAAGCTGTCTAAGGAGACGAAAGATTTGATTAAGAAACGGCAGAGTATGAAAGCTTCCAATCCAACAGACCAGATCGAATTGGCCGAGATATCAAAGCTAATCAATAAGCGCAAGGTGGCCGATATAAGGAAGTATAACATGGAGAAAATTGAGCATGCTGTAAAGAACGGGGGAAGCCTTAAAGCGGTAAAGAAGAAATTGGGCATAGGCAAAAACCAGATGTATGCGATAAGGGACAAGGCGGGCAACGTCATCACTAATATGGACAAGATAGTCAAAGTAGCCGAGGAGTTCTATACAGATCTCTACAGTAGCCAAAGTAGTCAGGACCGTAATGAGATTGGCGGTAGGGAAAAACTGTCAGACGTTCCACCAGTGACGAATGACGAGGTCAAGAAAGCACTAGAAACTATGAAAAGGGGAAAATCAGCTGGAGAGGATCAGATAACTACAGATTTGCTGAAGGACGGGGGGATATCGTGCTAGAAAAACTGGCCACCTGCCAGTGCCTGGTGCCATCGACGGTACCGGAAGCATGGAAGAATGCAAACATTATCCTCATTCACAAGAAAGGGGACTCTAAGGACCTTAAAAATTACAGACCAATCAGCTTACTGTCTGTTACGTATAAGGTATTTACTAAGGTAATCGCTAATAGAATCAGGACAACCTTAGACTGCAATCAAGCAAAGGATCAAGCAGGGTTTCGGAAACGGTACTCTACTATCGATCATATCCATACCATCAATCAGGTGATAGAAAAATGCGCGGAATATAACCAGCCCTTATACATAGCATTCATTGATTACGAAAAAGCATTTGACTCAGTTGAAACCTCGGCGGTGATGCAGGCATTGCGAAATCAGGGGGTAGACGAGCCGTACGTGAAAGTGCTGGAAGATATATATAGTGGCTGCACAGCAACCATAGTTCTGCATAAAGAAAGTAACAAAATTCTCATAAAGAAAGGTGTTAGGCAAGGAGACACAATCTCCCCAGTACTATTCACAGCTTGTTTAGAGGAAGTATTCAGAGACTTGGAATGGGAGCAGTTAGGGATAAGGCTAGATGGAGAATACCTCAGTAATCTGCGATTTGCTGATGACATTGCCTTGCTAAGCAACTCGGGAGATGAACTGCAAATAATGATTGATGACCTAGACAGGAAAAGTAGAAAGGTAGGCTTGAAAATCAATATGCAGAAGACTAAGATAATGTTCAACAGCCTCGGGAAGGAACAGGAGTTTACATTAGGTAGCGAAATACTGGAAGTAGTAGGCGAATATATCTACTTAGGACAGGTAGTAACTGCAGATCCGGACCATGAAAAGGAAATAACAAGAAGAATAAGATTGGGATGGAGCGCATTTGGCAAGCACTCGCAGATTATGACTAGCAGCTTACCGGTATCGCTCAAGAGGAAAGTATACAACAGTTGCATCTTGCCTGTACTCACCTATGGGGCTGAAACGTGGAGGCTAACCAAGAGAGTTCTAATTAAGTTGAGGACAACCCAGAGGGCTATGGAACGAAAAATGGTAGGGGTAACATCAAGAGATAGAAAGCGTGTAGAGTGGGTCAGAGAAATAACTCAAGTTAATGACATTCTAGTGGAAATTAAGAAGAAGAAATGGACATGGGCAGGACATGTAGTGCGAAGAGAGGATAACCGATGGTCGCTGAGGGTAACAAACTGGATTCCAAGGGAAGGAAAGCGTAGCAGGGGGCGGCAGAAATTTAGGTGGGCGGATGAGATTAAGAAGTTCGCAGGGGTCAAGTGGATGCAGCTAGCAAAGAACCGGGTTAAGTGGAGAGATATGGGAGAGGCCTTCGCCCTGCAGTGGGTATAATCAGGCTGATGATGATGATGATGATGATGATGATGATGCCTTATCTAGTGCTCCAAATCAGGAATTGGGCGGATATGGCTTATCTGACCCAGATCTGTCCTAATATACCATATCTGCCTAATTCCTGATATACCTGATCTGGAATTTTTTTTAAAGTCCAGATATGGCATTTTCGTAAGGATATGCTCCTAATGCTCAATCAGAGCGCAAAGCTTTTTTTGAACAGCTTGAAGTGCACCTAAATTGCGACATGATTTTAATCAGGCTGGGCGACTTCAACTGTGTTTGTTGTGCTGCTGACCGCGCGAAAAGAGTGTCACTGCGTGATAAAAACACTGAGTTGTTGAACACCTACGTTAGTGAATGAAATCTGGAAGATATCGGTAGCGTTTTTACCAGTGGCATGTGTCCGCAGTACACGCATTTCCAATGCGACACACATGCTAGGCTGGACAGATTATATCTGTCAATTGAATGGATATCATTGTACTCTGGATACGAAGTGAAACCCGTACAATTCAGTGATCACTGTTTGGTTAAAACAAGTTTCGGAACGAAAAAGAAAAAACAAGCTTCAATTGGGATTTGTGGAAATTAAATGTCAAGCTCTTAAATGATGAAGGATTTGTAAATGAAGTAGGTAAAGAGCTCGACGAAATGCTTTCAGTGCAGCCTTATAATTGTGCTACAGAATGGGAAGAGTTCAAGCAATGGGTGAAGATGAAAGCAATAGAAAAGGCTAGCACGCTACGGCGGCGTGAGAGGCAAAAAGAAAATGAGCTACATGAAGAGTTGGAATTTCTCCTAAGTGTGGAAAGTGCACAGCCGGGATGTTATGCACGGGAAATAATAGACGTTAAATGGGCTCTCGAAAATGTTGACAGCAAAAGGTACAAGGCGGCTGTCATTCGGGCACGCTCCGAAACGTTTTGGGCAGGTGAAGTGCCGACAGAGCGAGAAATAACAGACGAGAAGTGTTACACATGCGAAAAAGAGAACATATAAAAAACATAGGCGAGATCATAAGCGATAGTTCAGTTATCAAAAATGTGGTAGTGGAACACTTCACTGAACTGCTCGGTGCCAGCCTAACGATGAAAGAAAGTTTCTTGACACAGTTTTTGCCGCTAATGGCGAAACTAGAAGGTGATGTTACAGACCGTCTTGAGCTGCCGATTACTGTAGAAGAAATAGAAAACGCAATTGACGACCTCTCAACAGGAAAATTACCAGGCCCGGACGGGCTTGGCTGGGCCTTCCACAAAATGTTTAAGCGCCCATTTGCCCAGATGCTGCTCAGAGTACTGGCAGAAGCTTTAAAATGTAAAAAAGTACCGCTTTCTTTCGCTACATCGCACACTGTTCTGATTCCAAAGACGGATGACCCTGAAAAACGCTTATTTGTGGGGTCTTGCCGCCCGATAAGCCTAACCAACGTGGATTATAAAGTGTTTATGTCAGTGTTAGCATAAAGGCTACAAAGTGTGATAAAAATTTTGGTGGGGCCGTGTCAGATGTGTGGTATTAAGGGACGCAGTATTGTAACGAGCGTGCACATTGTGAAAAGTGTATTGAAATGTTGTGATGGGGGGCTTTTGATGCTCGAGTGGCAATTATGCAACTTGACTTTGCTAAAGCCTTCGACTAGGTTTCGCGTGACGTCCTTTTTTCGTTGCTGGATCACTCGAACGTCAAACGTGGGCCGTGCCACAGCAGATGGTATCCGAATAACATATGTGGATTGTAAACTCGTATTATTGTAAACAGAGAGCTCCCCGACAATTTGTGAGTGCGGTCGTCGGTGAGGCAAGGATGCCCTATGTCTCCCCTGCTCTTCGCCGTCTACCTGGAACATCTATGCCAGGCGATCGCAAGCAATGACCGTATATGTGGTTTTAAACTGCAGTCAGAGGAGGTTAAAGTCCATGCATATGCAGATGGCATTGCTGTGTTGTGCTCTGATAGGGAGAGCATTGAAGAAGCCACAACCATTCTGGAAACATTTTGTCAACAAACCGGTTGCAAAGTGAACTGGGAAAAAGTGCAGGGTTCTGGCATGGTGACTGGGACGACACGCCTGAACACTATTCCAAATTACAATGGTCAGATTTGCCCACACAGTACCTCGGTGTACTGCTGGAATCCTATTGCGACCCTGCTCAGCTGTGGGCTACTCAAGCAGAACGGGCCAGGGAGAAAGCGGGTGCATGGCAGGGAAAGTCACTGTCGATGTTTTCTCGCGCTTACACATGTAATGTATTTCTGGTATCAAAAATATGGTAACTCATTAATGTACTCAATATGGCTCGTCGAAGCATCCAGAAAATTCATCGCGTTTTTGCTGTTTTTCTGTGGGCATCAACGTGGGAAAAAACAAACCGAACTTGCTCCTTCCCCTCAAAGCCGGAGGGTTGAGACTTGCGCACTTGTTCTTGCGGCAGATAGTGTTGCGGTTTGTTTTCCTTCGCGATCAGAGAGATAGTTTTTTGCGGACTGTCGTGCAAGTGCTAGTTTGTTATATCGACGCGTGATAATATGACTGGCATGGTATCTGGTTATATGCGTGAAGTTGTTCTTTCGTGCAGAATGCAACACATGCGATTTTCGATGGAGTATTTGAGCAACGTGCCTAGAAGAAACTATACAAAGACCTCTTAGATGTGATCCTCCAAGTACCAATGTATCGTCTGCCGTACCGTGGAGGCCCAGGACACAATGTTTTAAAGCGAGTTAAAAAGATGCCAGTTAGACCATCGGTAAAAAGTTGTTTCTTCAAGTTAAATTCAAATATCTTGCCTGTTAATCATATTAAGTGAAATTTTATGGATCTCTGCGGGTGTGCATTTAGGAATATTAGCTTCTGCCTTTTTCGAGTTCAGATCGGAATGTTCTGAGCTGCTTTCTATCTCGTTGTTCCGCGTTGCTCGTTCATGTGGGGAAATAATGCCTTTCGTTACTCATATAAATGTCTAAGCTATACGTGACGCAATGTAGTTAACAGTGTCATCTCCATCTAGCTATTTTTCCTTGGTATCTAGAATTTGTTTCCATTTTTTTATTCTTTTTACCTAGCTAGCTTATATGGTTCAAGAATTTTCTTGGCCTGCCTTTAGTTGCATCATTCATTTCAGCCATCCAGCGATCAGCGGACTGCTTACTTTATACGATGGCCTGTACAACCAGTTTCGTTTGTCGATACGATTCACTTTTTTGGCCCATTTTCTCTTGAGCTAGCTGCACCTTTTGTGCCTCTTGGTGTTCTTTTGAAGCAGCCCGTTGTTGCCCGATGGCTTCCCAAATTTCCATATTTCCGCAAGCTTCGTGGCTTCCTCTTTCCGCATCAGTGGTTTGCTACTTTTGCTTCTTTCATTTTCGCTTGCTTGTTTGGTTTGTGGGGGTTTACCGTCTCAAAGCGACTCAGGCTATGAAAGATGCCGTAGTGGAGGACTCCGGAAATTTCGACCTCCCGAGGTTCTCTAACGTCCACTGAGATTGCCCAGTACACGGGCGCCTTGCTTTTCGCCTCCATCGAGGAGCTGCCGCCGAGGCCTTGATTCGATCCCGCACCCTTGGGAACAGTAGTCGAGCACCGTAACCACTGCGCCACCCCGGCGAGGCCCCATTTTCGTATTATGAGTAGTTCTAGGTAGATTATCATCCCACTTTGCCAACCGCCGTTTCCCTACTGCTTCCCTTATTCGCGCTCCTATTAGCGATATTTTGTGGTCGTTTATGTGTGTGTTTTGTTTCTTTTTCGCCTTTCTTCCATTTCTGTTTTTAATACAGCTCCCAACTGTTATCTAATACGTTTCTAATACTGTAATTCTATTACTGTAATACTGTAATCTAATACGTTTAAGACTTCCCAGACTGCACTGTCTCTCTTCGTCTCTTTCCATCTTTGTGTCAATGGTCTTCTGCCTGTTTCTAAATTCCCATATGATGTCTCCACATTTGGTTTCTCTGTTCACAAGATTGTGTCGCTCCCAGACGTCCAGCAGTAACTTCCCAGTTCCCCGAGCGAACTTCCACCCCGTAGGGCTTAATCAAATTACAAGACTTTATCTGAGACCAGAATGGGCTGCTGTCTCTAGCTATATATCAGCACCCTGGTACGGCACGAGGGCTGCCATATCGGATTGGGCTACTTTGCTGCGGCAAGCGCCTTGTGCCCTTGGTCATGAGAGCTTTGAACTGTTACTAAACGTTGTACTTATTGGAAGGTAGTACACCGTGCTGACAAGTCGTTGTTGTTGGAAATGACAACGTATAGTATCGTAATGTATAAAAAAGTGTAATTCTAGATCGGACAGTTATGATGAATGTATTACCCATCCGAGTGTTTGCTATCGCTGAAACAGATGCCACTGGTGCCGCTATAACGCTACCAGTGCCGCTACCGCACCTGGTTTTCCTGCATTGAAGTAGAATATTGAGTGGTAAAGAAGTAAGAAGCGGTAAAGAAGAAATTGGGCATAGGCAAAAATTAGATGTATGCGATAAGGGACAAGGCGGGCAACGTCATCACGAATATGGACAAGATAGTCTAAGTAGCCGAGGAGTTCTATACAGATCTCTACCGCAGCCAATGTAGTCAGGATCGTAACGAGATTGGCGGCAGGGAAAAACAGCCAGACGTTCCACCAGTGACGAAGGACGAGGTCAAGAAAGCATTAGAAACTATGAAAAGGAGGAAATCAGCTGGAGAGGATCAGATAACTACAGATTTGCTGAAAGACGGGAGGGATATCGTGCTAAAACAACTGGCCACCCAGTGCCTGGTGTCATCGACGGTACCGGAACCATGGAAGAATGCAAACATTATCCTCATTCATAAGAAAGGGGACTCTAAGGACCTTAAAAATTACAGAACAATCAGCTTACTGTCTGTTACGTTATTTACCAAGGTAATCGCTAATAGAATCAGGACAACCTTAGACTGCAATCAAGCAAAGGATCAAGCAGGTTTTCGGAAACGGTACTCTACTATCGATCATATCCATACCATCAATCTGGTGACCGAAAAATGCTCGGAATATAATTAGCCTTTATACATAGCAATCATTGATTACGAAAAAGCATTTGACTCAGTTGAAACATCAGCGGTAATGCAGGCATTGCGAAATCAGCGGGCAGACGAGCCATACGTGAAAGTGCTGGAAGATATATATAGTGGCTGCACAGCAACCATAGTTCTGCATAAAGAAACAAAATTCCCATAAAGAAAGGTGTTAGGCAAGGAGACACAATCTCCCCAGTACTATTCACAGCTTGCTTAGAGGAGGTATTCAAGGTAACTTAAGAGATAGGAAGCGTGCAGAGTGGGTCAGAGAAATAACTCAAGTTACCGACATTCTTGTAGAAATTAAGAAGAAGAAATCGGCATGGGCAGGACATGTAGTGCGAAGAAAGGATAACCGATGGCCGCTTAGGGTAACAAACTGGATTCCAAGAGAAGGAAAGCGTAGCAGGGGGCGGCAGAAAGTTAGGTGGGTGGATGAGGTTAAGAAGTTCGCGGGGGTCAAGTGAATGCAGCTAGCACAGAACCGGGTTAAGTGGAGAAATATGGGAGAGGCCTTCGCCCTGCAGTGGGTATAGTCAGGCTGATGATGATGATGATGATGATGATGATGATGACGATGATTGAGTGTGTTCACGGCTTCTCTCGGGGTGACGCCGCCGGTGTCGACAGGACTGACCACGTTTGCTGCGGCTGCAGGCGTGAATCAGAAAACATATCTTTGAATTGGCTGTCAAAGAATTCCGCAGGGTGCAACCTAGTGATGGTAGCAGCGGGACATAACGATATCCTCGACGGTGATGCCGCTCTACTCCCAGAGAATTCAGCTCAGGGAGTTGAGGATACCAGGGCGATAGCAAAGCAGGGGCAGATTCACAGGGCCGGAAGTGCTAGGACACAGCATGAAGTTTGAACCCGGTGTGGTGAGGATCAGTCAAGAGATGAGGAAGGTAAGCCCGAAGAAAGACTTCTAAGTAGAAAAAATAAAGAGTCTCTGGATTACTAACAGCTTATCATGGACAAAACACATCGACACTGTGACAGCTAGCACCCTCCGTAAGCTGTTGTTTTCTTAGACGATCTTTAAAATCAGCTACACCAACCGTACGATCTCTCGCATACAACACCATAGTCCGCCCAACGTTTGAATATGCCGTCATAGTTTGGGACCTGTTCACCGAATCGAATACCGGCAAACAAGAGCGCATCCAATGGAAAGTAGCAAGATTTATCTTCAATAAAGATGGTCGTAGCTCAATTACGCAATTGCTGCAACAATGTGATTACCTGTCAGTAAGAGCGAGGCATCGCATTTGTAGGTTAATGTTCTTTCTTTCAGTTAATAACAGGACATCACAATACTGACACATCTGATATTTTCACTTCCTCGAAAGGCTACCAAACGAGACAACGACACAAAAAACAATAACACATCTAACCTCTAGAGTTAATTCCTTTAAGCACTCTCACTTTCTTCGCCCCATGTTGACTGGAACCACCTTACTAACAAAGCTGTCACGCAGAAATCATTAAGATCAATTGAAGAGTACCCGAAATAATTCACCAATATTGTTCAGCCTTTCCGTATGTTCATATATATGTATTGCCGCGAAATTTTCAAAACTGTATTTGTTGTTTTTTAACAGCCGACGGCATGCGGCCTTATCACTCTGATTCAGGATCACGTATCAGTTCTGCATTCTTAGTCTGTTAATGCTCGATGGTCGCGAGACGCACCTTTATCAGTTTCGTTGTAGCGCAAGATGCACCGAGATCTGTCTCGAAGGTTCCGACCACTTGTATGTCTTTCTACAATGTTCCAGCTTTTGCTTGTAGAAGTTTCGATGTTATCTAGATTGTTCTGAGGAGCCTTTAAACTGAGCACTGACGAGTGCGACAGGCATTTTTTGTTCGACGCTTGACGAGCACGTTTGTCGCTATCGCCGCCGCCGAGTTGCTTAGTTTATTTGCGGGCGGAAGTCAGCCCAATAAATAGTTCATTTCAGTGCCATCAAGCCTGTGTCTCCTTTTGGTGTCAACGGCCTTGTCACCACTACGTGACATCTGGTGGAGGTGCTGCCCTTGATCCTTCAAGCGAAGACCTCAGCCTTGTTCCTGTCACCCTGAGGAACCAGCCTACGGGTCACCGAGCCAGCCGCCGACTCCAAGGCCTACAACCGAAACACGGTCTGCTGCCTCACCCCGTTCGTCTCCAGAAGGCATCAACTTCGGAAATGGCCCAGCCAACAGCACATGTCGTCTTCGTGCTGCCCCGGGAGCCCCCCATCTTCCGAGGACTGCCCAGTGAAGATGCGGAAGACTGGATGGACCTTTTCGACCGTGTGGCAGAATTGAACGGCTGGAACGACGCCGCGAAACCCAGGCAAGTCTACTTTGTTCTTCAAGGACATGCCCAAGTTTGGTTCGAAAATCTTGAGGCAGCTATGAATGATTGGGAGATTTTCAAGGAAGCATGTTTGACTGCCCTTTCAAGCGTCGTCCGAAAGGAAAGAGCACAGGCTCTCCTTCAGTCAAGACTTCAACTCCCTAACGAGCCAGTCCTGGCGTATATTGAGGAGATGAAGCGCCTCTTTAGCCTCGCCGACCCTAACATGACTGAAGGTGAGAGAGTCAAATTTTTAATGCGAGGCGGTAATGAATCCCTTTTTGCAGGTCTTGTTCGAAATCCGCCAAAAACCGTGGCGGATTTTGAAACGGAAGCGTCTACCATCGAGAAGACATTGGATGCCCGGATGCGCCACTACAAGCGACCACTTCAACCGGACTACTCAAGCCACTACCCCAGCGCATCTGCAAGTGGAGATAATCTTCGGGACCCCATTCGGGAGATCGTGCGAGAGGAGCTCCACCGATTGCTGCCATCATCACAACAACCCCAGGTGCGACGCTCGCGGACGTCATACATCAAAAGTCCAGCAGGCACTGGGTGTTCCTCAAGCGACGACTCCGATGGCTCCAGTTCACGAATCAGCAGCGATGAACTATGCTGCTGCATTACGTCGTCCTGCACCCCGACGCGACTTCCCAAGTCCTCGTCGCTACCATCCTGTCTCCGATAGCCGCCCCTTGGCCCCCGCCCGCCAAGTGTACCAACGATCTCCAAGCCCCAGCAAATGCGACACCTGGAGGAATCTAACAACCGACCGCTCTACTTCCACTGTAGTGAGGCAGGACACATCCTCCGTCACTGCCGGTACAGGCGGATCGGCCTCCGTGGTTTCGCTGTCGACACCCGACGGCCCCGTTCTTGCGAGCGACCAAAGGAAATCAGCGACGTTCTGCGCAGCGGAGAGCACTCATCACCAAGGCATCTGTCACGCTCCCCATCGCCGTACAATGCCCGATTTGCGCCGCCGGGCCGCGGTTACATGCAAGGACGGTCTCCTAGCCCCCGTAGGAGAAACTAAAGGCAGCAACCTTTGGAGGTGAGGTTGCTCAACGGCGAAAAGACGAACATCCTCCGCAGCCGACGACCACTAGCGACGACGCAGCCATTTCACCGCAGCTCCACACAACGACATCGACGACAACACGACTAGAGTGCAAGCCGACACCGCCGCCCAGCGAAGTAACAATGGTATGCCCCGGCCATGACCTGAAGAAACGACAGAGCCGAGATCGGACACCAAGGCCCACGTGCAATGTGAGGACGCGAACAAGTGACCTTGAAGTTGATGTCGACTGTCGCATAGTCACTGCCCTAGTAGGCACCGGAGCTGACTATTCAGTCATCAGTGGACCGTTAGCCTCCCAGCTCAGGAAAGGTACGACCGCTTGGGATGGCCCGCTGGTTCGCACCGCAGGTGGCAACCTGATTACTTCATCGGGACGATGTACTGCCAGAATAATCGTAAATGGGCGTACTTAACCCACCAGCTTGCTGGTCTTGCAGTAGTGCTCCCGCGACGTGATTTTAGGCATGGACTTCCTAAATCAACATAAGGCTATCATCGACCTCCAGTCCAAGCTCATCAAGCTCTCTGCTGACAAAGCCATACCTGCTACGACGACTTCGACTCAACACGTCGCTCTAAACGTCCTCGACAGAGAATTGACTGTGCCGCCCCGATCAAGCGTCGCAGTCTGCGGAGGTAGCGCAAACATTGAAACCATTGAAGGCATCGTCGAACGAAATATCCAATTGTTCTTGGAATGAGGTGTCGGTATCGCAAGAGGCATTGCGAAATTCCGGAGAGGTCAAGCTCAGATGCTGGTAACAAACTTCACCGAAGAACCGGCATCTCAACAAGGGCACGACGATTGCTTTTCTCGACGAATTAGCGGACCTCAAAGATGTATTCGCCCTCCACGACCAACCCCTGGAAGACGCACCGGACCAATTTCGTCAGCCTACATTTGACATCAACCCGGCATTCACCCACAGCAGGAAAGACCAGATTCTCAGTCTTCCTCGAAGCTACAGGGAGTGCTTCCCGTCATCATCGAAGGTAGGACAAACACCACTGGCCAAGCACCGCATTAAAACAGACGAACACGCCCGACCTCTGCGCCAAAGCCCCTATCGTGTATCGCCTCGAGAACGCCAGGCCATACGCGATCAATTAGAGGAAATGCTGCGTGATGTCGTAATCCAGCCATGGAAGAGCCCCTGGGCGGCACCAGTCGTTTTGGTGAAGAAAGACGGCCCACTTCGCTTCTGCGTTGGTTACCGCCGCTTGAATAGCATAATGAAGAAGGATGTCTACCCGCTTTCCCGCATCGACGACACTCTCGACCGGCTCTGCAATGCAAGGTGCGGCTCATCGATGGATCTGAACAGCGGATATTTGCAAGTTGAGGTCGACGAAAGAGATCGCGAGAAGACCGCATTCATCACACCAGACGGCCTTTTTGAGTTCAAGGTGATGCCATTTGGCCTCTGCTCCGTACCAGCCACGTTTCAACGAGTAATGGACACAGTCCTGGCAGGCTTGAAGTGGCAAATTTGTTTCGTATATTTGGACGATGTTGTTGTCTTCTCGTCAAACTTTGAAGACCACCTAAAACGACTGCAGACAGTGCTGGAAGCCATCAAGTCATCGGGACTAACGCTAAAAGCAGCGAAGTGCCACTTCGCCTACGAAGAACTACGGTTCCTGGGTTACATCGTTAGTAAGGATGGTGTTCGCCCAGACCTAGAGAAAACAGCTGCAATCACACAATTCCCACCGCCTGTCGACAAGAAAGCAGGGCTCTGATTCCTTGGGTTGTGCGCTTATTGTCGACGATTTGTCACAAACATTTCGCGCATCGCCGAACCATAGACGCAGCTTACAAAGGCTGACATACCTTTTAAATGGGAAGCGCCTTTGACTAACTTAAGCGCCGCCTGCTGTGCCCTTCGATCTGTACTTGGCCACTTTGATGAAAACGCTGAGACCTAAATTCCCACCGACGCGAGCAGCTTAGGACTAGGAGCTGTTCTCGTCCAGAAGATTGCCGGACAGGAGAAAGTAATCGCCTATGCTAGCAGGTCCCTCACAAAAGCCAAAGTCAATTACTCGACGACCGAGAAGGAGCGCCTCGCGATCACCGGGGCCACTTCTAAGTTTCGTCTATACCTATACGGCCTACCGTTCAAGGTGGTAAGCGACCATCACGCGCTCTGCTGGCTGGTTAATTTGAAAGATCTCTCCGGCCGCCTTGCCAGATGGAGCCTACGACTTCAAGAATTTGACTTGACTGTAGTCTGTAAGTCGGGCCGGAAGCATTCCGACGCAGGCTACTTATCACGCGCTCCCATCGACGATCCACCGAAGGACGATGACGACGACGCCTTTTTGGGACCGGTAAGCGCCAGCAGTTTCGCAGAACAGCGATCAGACCCTGAGCTGAAAGCGCTAGCCGATTACTTGGAAGGAAAGACCGCTTCCCCTCCTGGTGTGTTCAGGCGACATTTATCTTCATTCGCGTTAAACAATGGCCTTCTCTTGAAAAACTTCGCACCCAACAGGACTGCGCAACTTTTTGTAGTGCCTAAAAACCTCCGGCAGGAAATTCTGCAGGCATTGCAAGATGAGCCCACAGCAGGTCATCCCGGATTTGCACGCACGTTGCGTCGAATTCAGGAAAAGTACTACTGGCTGCAACTGCCTGCCGAAGTTGCCCACTACGTGAAGACATGTCGTGAGTGCCAATGACGCAAGACGCCATCTATCAGACCAGCAGGACTACTAAACCCGATTCCGCCCCCAGAATTGCCCTTTCAACACATTGGGATGGATCTCCTCGGCCCCCTTCCAGCTTCGTCTATGGGTAAGAAGTGGACCATCGTGGCCACTGACTACCTTACCCGTTACACCGAAGCAAAAGCACTGCCCAATGGTACCGCGGCAGAAGTTGCCAAATTTTTTGCCGAACAAATTTTCTTGCTACACGGTGCCCCAGAAGTGCTCATCACGCACAGGGGAACGGCGTTTACGGCATAGTTGACGCAAGCCATCCTGGAATACAGTCATGCAAGTCATCGACGAACAACTGCGTACCATACCCAGACCAATGGCCTTACAGAGCGCCTGAACAAAACGATCGCGGACATGATCGCCATGTACGTCGACGCTGAACACAAGACCTGGGACGCCGTCTTGCCGTACGCGATCTTTGCGTATAACACGGCAGTCCAGGAGTCGACCAGAGCGACCCCGTTCAAGCTTGTGTACGGCAGGCAGCCCAAGACGACGCTCGACGCAATGCTGCCGCACGTAACCAACGAGGACAACCTTGACGTCGCTGCCTACCTGCAGCGTGCAGAGGAAGCCCGACGATTCGCACGGCTGCGTATTAAAAGCCAACAGCGCACCGACAGCCGACGATACAACTTACGACGACGCCACGCAGAGTACAACCCAGGAGACCAAGTGTGGATATTGGACACCAATTTGCCGTCGCGGACTAAGTGAAAAGTTGTTGCGTCGATACGTTGGGCCGTACAACATTATTCGCAGCGTCGGACCACTGGACTATGCAGTCATTCCCGACGGAACATCAGCATCTCAGCAGCGACACGCACGCCCAGAAATTGTACATGTTGTACGACTGAAGCCATAATACGCGCGTTAAGGAATCTGTGGTGTTTAAATTTTGTAGTGATTATGTTTAAGTTGCTTTGTTTTTGGAACATCGAGGTGATGTTTTTTTAAAGGGGAAGTAATGCCGCGAAACTTTCAAAGCTGTTTTTGTTGTTTTTTAACAGCCGCCGGCATGCAGCCTTATCACTCTGATTCAGGATCGCGTATCAGTTCTGTATTCTTTGTTAATGCTCGATGGTCGCGAGATGCACCTTTATCAGTTTCGTTGTAGCAGAAGAGGCACCGAGATCTGCCTCGAAGATTCCGGTCACTTGTGTGTCTATAATGTTCCAGCTTGTGCTTGTAGCATTGTTCTGAGCAGCCTTTAAATTTAGCGTTGACGAGTGTGACAGGCATTCTTTGTTCGAGGATCGACGAGCACGTTTGTTGCTATCGCCGCCGCCGAGTCGCTTAGTTCTTTTGCGGGTGCAAGTCAGCCCAATTAAGAGTTCATTTCAGTACCATCAAGCCTGTGTCTTCTTTTTGTGTCAACGGCCTTGTCAACACTACGTGAGAGTATCTACCCATCCTTCTGAGGTCTTGAGCAAAGACCGCTGTATGCATACAAAATAGGTAATAAATAAATAAAATAAATAAATATACAAGAAGTGCCGGGATCTGGTTTTGGCAAAAAGTTTCAAGAAGATGGCACCGATTTCAGTTAAAAGGTAGGTGAAATCGGTTGGCGCCTAGCGGGCCGGGCAGTAGCTTTTTAGATGGCCCGTGAGGGCCCCAGGTAGAAAAGTTGGCAGTAGGCGCGTATAGATGAATGCGACTGTAGCGCATCTTGTTTCCTAACAGAGTAGTTGAAAAATAGTACGTGCTGCACACGCGCAACCTCTTGCCGAGACAGTACACCATCTATATTTTCATCGGGCGAAATGTGCTCTCCTTTTCTGTAAACGTATAACTAAATCTGTCCCCAGCATAAGATCCACGCTGCCTTTAAATGTTCATCGCCAAACAAATTTTCTCGAAAAATAGGAGGTGCCGCAGTAGTGCCAAAATGGCGACCGTATATGGTTCCGTAGGAAATTAACCTGGCCGCAGTAACATGTTTTCTTGATTGCACAATTTATTCACGTTATTCTATTTAAAGTGAGTGCCCTCTTTTAGATAAATGTTTTGTTTTAGTTGATGCAAAACAAAGAACCAGCAAACCCCGCCGACCATTGGCTTATATCTGCAAACGTCTCCCTCGCGAATGCGACCACACACGATCACCGCCCGCGTCAAGTGCGTTTTTAGCGGTGTCGAGATCACTAACGCTGGTGGTATTTGCACGTCGGTACAGCTAGAGAAATGAGAGCATGTCTCGAATTTACTATTACATTGTAACAGGTAATAAAAAACCACTGCACGAAGTTGAAAGCTGAAACGGTTCACAATCGTTTCGTTTTCGACGGTAGTCTTTTTGAGTTTGAATTAAGGAAAACGACACCAAGTGCCCTTTACGTGCCGGCATCATTGCAGTTGAGCAACTATCGTCCCTGTATGCACTGTCTCACTTGTTTTCTGTGGACACCGCAACCGCGCCGCAAGGGAAGGGAGGAAGGTGGGAGTGAAAGTGGAAAGAGAGAAAGAGGAGCCGTAGTGGAGGGCTACGGAGTAATTTCGACCACCTGGGGATCTTTAACGTGCGCTGACATCGCACAGCACATAGTTGAGGAATAGAAATAGCTGTTCTGCGGAACAAATCGTGGCGCCCAACTATGATGTTTAGAGTAATGTGCTCGTTTCTTGCTTTCATTCCTGACCTGCATTGCTTCGGCGTATGCACAGAGCACGGACCGCTTTAAACAATAATCGGCGCAAAATTTTGCTTCTCCTGCTCTACAAAGGACCGCTGTAGCGTTTCTGATTATTATTACTCAAATCTGTACATTGCGACCTGAAATCGGGGCCCTTTTTTGGGCGTTTGACAGCGTGAGTCACAGACGTGAGGCTATATCCCTTCTTTCGCTTGCCCATAATACAATTTTGAGACGGGAAACGAGTGATGAGATATTGCCGCGAAACCTTCAAAACTGTAATTGTTTTTTAACAGCCGCCAGCATAAAGGCTTATCACTCTGATTCCGGATCGCGTATCAGTTCCGTAATCTTTGTTAATGCTCGATGTCGCTAGCCACATCTTTTTCAGTTTCGTTGTAGCGCAAGATGCACCGAGATCTATCCCGAAGATTCCGGCCACTCGTGTGTCTTTCCACAATGTTCCAGCCCATCCTGGTAGCTGTTCGCGAGGTCACCCAGATTGTTCTGAGCAGCCTTTAAATTGAGCGTTGACGAGTGTGACAGGCATTCTTTGTTCGAGGATCGACGAGCACGTTTGTTGCTATCGCCGCCGCCCAGTCGCTTAGTTCTTTTGCGGGCGCAAGTCAGCCCAATAAAGAATTTATTCAGTGCAATCACCGACTCTTCATTTGTGCCATCGACCCTGGTCACTACCACGTGACAATATTTTCCAATGGGGTTCAGTGTTCAAACTTTCTCTTTGCCGCGAAATAACTTGACCTACCTCAAAGATTTATTTGTTTCTTGCCCGCGGGCTCCTACTACCTCAATGGCTCTCGTCTAACGCCGTTTCGATGGCTAGTGTATGAAGCACAAGATTTATAAAAAACAGGCTTCACTGCGAAAGCGCAAAACGCCTAGAAAAAAAAGGGGCTTACATTTTAATTGATCTTTGGTTACAACTAGGTACAGGTGTGCGAGCTTAATGGCGCGAGAACGGCCACGCTTCCCACAGGAAAGTTATGACCCAGGCATTTGGACGCGCCGATAAAACCCAGTAAAGGAGCCACGAAATGTCTCCATGCGTAGCCGATCCTTCTTGACTATTTCACAGTGACACCGCAGCGTGACATCCGTTTCATGAAAATATCTAGCTGGTAAAGACGTGTGAAATGTTTTCTGTTTGATTTGCGCCCACGAATAAACTGCAAATTTTATGCTATTAATTTTTTAGAAAGCATGTGAATACTAGTGCTTTCCGCTTTTTTCAACTGTAAAAACATTAACCGCACCTCAGTTTGCTTCTATACACCATTTTAGTTTCGATGCCAGAGCGCAGCCATCTTAGATTGATGGTGGCTCCACGTATGAGCCAAACTGGGAAAGTCCCCTTGACGCCTTCTTGGGCTGTGCTGTGCGTGTTGATGCTGCGATGGGGCAGTGTAAAAGTGCTGTTTCGCGTTGCTCGTGAAAGCTATTCCGACAGCTTGGTGCTATTTTGTGTTTTGTTTGAGCGCGCCAGCAAACCGTATACCTTCCTTTTTAATCATGACGGCAGCTGTCGGAAACAGCAGCGGCCAGGGCGACTGCGAAGGACTGCGCTCCGCTTCCACAGGCCGAACTCGTCAGAGATAACTGTGAGGATGTATCTGCTGTATCTTTCATGGTAAGTACATGTATTTTCAATTATGTTTTATAATCGCAATAGTAACTGTACACACAAACACACAGCGAATCGTACGGGCAGCTACCGAAAGTGGAATATACAGATACAACGAAAGATGCTTTCCAGTCGTCGCCGCATTGATTTAACGTAAAGCGCGACCCATTTCATGTCGCGTATTTCCTCTCGACAGTGCATATTTATATTCGATGTTGCGCTGCTTTCATTTCGCTATAAAGGCAGGGGAGCGTTCACCGCGGTTACGCCGCTAACCGCTGCTATCGCGTACGAGCTTGGCAAATGCATGCGTGTCTGCGGTGGGCCGGCGACCGAGTGCGAAAAGCATACGATCGAGATGTTCTGCTTCAGCAATGTATACTTTCAAGTTAAACCGTAGTTTAAGAACATCACATAAAAGAAGTAGTGTCTCAAGTACCATCCGTCGGCGTTTTTATGCCCTTGGTTTACGTCCGGCGGCGCAGCAACATCGTATCCCCGTCGTAGCAGCATCGTTTGCACGACGTATTGTTGAGCAAAACTTCGAAAAACGTGCACTCTCAGCTGCACCATAAACGAAGACGACAAATTCACAGCACATACAGCAAGGCTTACGAAAGCGGCGCCGCCCGCAGGCTGGCGGACGACAGCACTTTCGCCGAGTGCTACTCCCTACTCGTCGCTAAGCCTAAATTGTTTCGCATCGGAGGCATGCATATCCGACTGGAGTGTACAGACCAACGGCACTTTGTAATTGCTCAGCGCTAGAGTAAATGGTCTTTCGGGGAACTCCTACCGATCACATCGTATCAATAAAAGAAAGATGTAAATTTCGGTGACGCCTTAGCAGGGGAGACAGCGTGCAGATGATGAGCCGCACGCCGCACCAGCGGCAGCCGACTATGTTGAGAAACTTGTTTGTATTGCAGTTATCCACAGCACGGTATAGGTAGAGATCCACAAGAAAGTTTTTTTTAATTTACTCTCGGCTTATTGTTTAAGTGAAGAACAAGTGAAGAGATCCACCGTATCGTTGGCGTGGCCATCTTGCGGGAGGCCGCGCACGCACGCACGCGCACACGACCTTCCCGGCGTGCATGTTTACTACAGCGGATGAAGTAAAATGGGAATCATATCCGTGAGTCCGTCATTGGTACTAAGTCTGTCTGGCTTACGAAAACGTTCATTGGCGAATTAAATCAGGGTGGATTGGAAAGCGGTGGAGCGGAAACATATCACAGCCGCACTCGGACTGTCGTTGCATGCTTTCCGCATGCGCTCTCGGCAATCATCTTGCAATTTCTTTGATTGTGCAGTCCACGATCACGCATTGCTGTCCCGATGACATTATCACTAAAAGGGGCGCTAATAAAAGTAGTCTCTCAAACGAGAATATACCGAGGTGCAAGACCGTTCTGCTATGCATGAAGCGTGCGAATGCACAGCCCACTCGGTACTGGCGACAATGGGCCGGCGCAAGGACTCTCGTTAGAGAGTATTTTCCTCCTTTTCTGCTTGCTCTCGGTAAAACGGTCTATAATAGAATCTGGAACAACTGGAATTATCACATCGGCAATCATGGATGCACTGAAAGCGTGACCTAACTGCCGGCGGGACACAAGGGAGCTGCCGCTGTAAACAGTGCTCTCGAGGTCAAGGTATTCCATCGAATTAAATTATGCGTGAATTTTGGCGCCATTAGGTCGGCGCACTGACTACGTGGTCTTTCTTCTGCAGACGCGGTAGCAACTAGCTGCTTTATCAGTGTTGGATAACATCCCCAAGGTTTCCGAAAAGAGCAACCGAGGAAACCCTCGTCTTATCTGGCTTTCGTTTTCTTTTTTTTTTATCCACACTTTTCTTTTTCTTCGTGCAGACGACGTTATCGCTTCCCTCCTCCTCGCCAAATACGCGAAACTGTGCCGCAGACCAAACAGTTGGACGCCGTGGCCGCGTCTCACCGCGCACTCAAGTACTGATCAGTGCTTTAGAATGGATGGGTTATTCAACTCTCGTCGATCGCCTGTGATGTCTCTGGGTGGCGGGGCCAGCTGCGACGACCCCTTGGCCACTGCTGCGGCTGTCGGTGAGTGTCTTGCTTACACCCCTGTTACACGGGCGTTTTCAACGGCAGTTCAGTTGAACGTGAGTTGAACGCCGTAACGGCCGTGGGAATGGAACGGTTTTGGCTGCGCTCACACGGCACTTTCCATGTTCGGTCTGTTCATTTCGAGCTGGTTCGAGCAGGTTGAACAGCGTCGTCATTATTGCGTACACGGGCGCAGTGTGTTTCTGCGCTCGCAGTTCGGCAAGGGGATCCTGCCACAAGCTGATCAGTAAATGCGTGACGCTGTCCAGCAAAGCGTTTTTGCGCCGGAGCGCTCATCTGAAGCGGAGACACGTTGCTGCTGGGGGCTGCCATCTTGTCTATTTCACGATGAAATGGACGAAAACGTCGACGGAACGGAGATCGGCAAGCTCCGTTGGTGTCAATCGCCGTTGTACTTCTAACGGCACTCGCGCTGCCGTGTAACTCTGCCTAACGGCCGTTAAGACCACCTGACGTTTTCCTTAACGACCATTAAAGTGCCCGTGTAACATGGGTGTTACAAGGACAGGTGCGTATAGGTACAGAGAGAATTACGGGAAATCCCAAAGAGCCGATCGTAATGTAAGCTTTAGCGTCGAGAATCTACAGCCGGCCTCTATCCCGTAATGAAGCAAGCGTCGTGCAGCGTTGCTCTCCTAGTACTTATTCGCGCGAAAACGCCTTTTTACCCCAGTCTTGTTATTTAACTGCTGCATGGAAGATTTGATTTGAGTCTTCGCTGCATACCTCAGGAAGCGTTGTTCGGTGCGACTGCGGCTGCTGATCAACGCTACAAATACGCTTGCGTAAACCTTACCTTTGGATCGGACCGGAACAATATAGCTATCGGTACCTCTTAATGCACCTCCGGTATCCACGCGACCTGGTGTCTTTTAGGCGACGAAGCACTCGTCGATTTCTCTTTTCTTTTCACGTTCCTCAAAAAAGCGAATGTTTGAAATGAGATGTAGGTATCGTCTAACATAAGACCGGCCATCTAACCTTGTGTTTGGCGCTTGATAGCCGCAGCGGCTTATGCGGAAAAAAAGCTCTGTATAACTAACTATTGTCTGGTGCATCATAGCCAAAGTTGCTTTGAACCATATAACTAACCAACCACGTGACCTGGAGTATGCAGCTCCGCAAATTCATCAGTAAAAATTTGAACACTAAACCCTGCTAAGCTCAGGTTAATTATACCCGCTGCTGGAATACGTGCATGTGGTTCAACGTTTTGCTATCATCGAGTTGCAAGGGGCCACGTGATGAAGACTGTGACTAAAGAGACATTTACACGCAATTTGTGTTACATAACTTGTTAGCAACGACTAGACCGCAGAAATGACGCAGCGTTATTGCATGTCTATTTAAAATCCTCGCCTTTTCTCGTTGTATCGGCGCAAGCGTTTTTATTTCCTTTCCAAATAGTGCGATTTTTGTGCGACAAATACGAGGGGACAGGACGTCAGCGTTGGTGTAGTCATTGCAACGTGCAGTTGAGACATATGTGCAAAACTAAAGATTGAATAAAAACATGGGGACGTTTAATGTTTGCATTTGAAGGGACGCGTAATCTCTGCCTTTTAGCGTTGAGCTTTACTGCGTTACTCGGCTCCCTCCCGTTCACCATAGCGCGTTCCCTCGGCGGACCTTTATTCAGCTTGAATCAACCAGTCTTCGTGACCAATAAGTAGAAAGTCCACTCCTCATTCCGAAGACGCTGGTACGATTACCACGCCACATATATCAACCCAATTTACATTTCGAATGAATTCATTTCTTTTGGCTGAATTAACCTTCCCGCAAAATTTTGCGCCAATAGACGTAATTGTGACAGTTTTATGAACGCATTTGATCCAGTAGCGAGATAATTTGCGCGCGGCATGAGCGCACGGAAGAAAAGACGGTCCAGATGCTGCCGGACAGTGCATTCCTATGTTAATGGCTCGCGTGCGCCGACTAGTTGATATTTCTGTGCCATGATAAAGGGTGAATGCGCAAAATCACGATTTATTCTGAAAGTTGAAGTCCGGTATATGCATCTCGAAAAAATTCTAGGGGCCACTTAAGACAGCTTAAGCAATGAAACGAAAGCCTTCTTATTTGTCTATTCTCTATTTTTCGTTTTATTTTTTGTAGTGCCATGTTTGTGTTTACTTTTTATTTTATTTCATTTTTCTTTGTACGGCTTTTGGATGTTGATTACCCAATGTTTACACACTTCAGCCAAAGTTGGCTTGCTATGCGGTTAAAGTTTAATTGGCGATTGGTCAGTCTCACTTGAAACATTCCTCATTAAGACATTATGGCTAAGTAATCATGGCTATATTCGTTATTTTGTCTTTTGTTATGTTGATTGTGATCGATTGGCTTTCGATCTGTCTTCTTGTTCCGCGTTTGGCGGGCAATCACTTTAGTGATGAGCCAAGAAAGGATATCCCCTTAAAACTAGTTGGTGGGTCGAGGGAAGGCGGCGCGTTGAGATTTTTTTCGCCGATACCAGCAGATGGCACTCCCGCTTCCTTCCAAGGTGAAATTAACGGTGCAATCAAGGGTAGAAAGTAACAAGATACTCGCAGAACTTCAGAACAGCTTTAGAAATGGTAGGCGCTTAGATGATTGCCTGTTCGTGCTTACCCAATGCATCGAAATATCTAGAGTGGAAAATAGACCTTTGTATTTGGCCTTCCTGGACATAAACGGGGTGTGCGACAACGTAAACAGGGAGCTCCTGTGGAACATATTAAAAGACGGAGGTATCGGTTATGAGATAATATAGTTCCTACAGGAAATATACCGGGATAACACAGTAGAAATTACATGGGAAGGGATAAGAGGTACGGAAGATGTCAAAGTATGCAAAGTAATTAAGACAAGGCTGTCCTCTATCACCGCTGCTGTTCATGCTTTATATGATAAACCTGCAACTGAGGATACAAGACAGTAACCTAGGTTTTAACCTGTCATATAGAATAGGTGGAAAGGAGGTAGAGCAGCGCCTCCCCGGTTTGATGTATGCAGACGATATTGCGCTGCTAGATGAGTCTGGAAGAATTGCAAACTCTAGTTAAGTACTGCGGAGACAAAGGTGACGCTCTAGGCTTCAGTTTTACCGCAGTTAAGTCGGGTCTGGTGATTTTCAACGGCTCAAGTGTTAAGGGTCTTAAAGTACAAGGCCATGAAATACCCAGAGTAGCAGAATACAAATATCTGGGGGTATGGGTAAACGAAGGATTGGCATACATTGGAAAGCACGAGCAATCACTTAAGGCCAAAGGACGAAGGAATGCCGGGATAATGAAGCATGGGGCATTGTGGGGATACAATGGGTATGAGGTTTTGAGGGGTATTTGGAATTATGGTGCCCAGACTTTCGGTAATGCGGTTTTGTGCCTAAAATCACAGGTACAATCGACATTAGAAATAAATCAGAGAGCAGTTGGACGATTAGCACTAGGTGCCCACGGCAAAACCACAAACGAGGCGGTACAGAGAGATATGGGCTGTGCATCTTTCGAAGTACGGAAAGCTCAGAGTAAAATATTATATGAGGAATGCCTGATGAAATTGGACGGTAACAGATGGGTAGCTAAAGTATTTAAATACCTGTACTTAAAGATCGTTGACTCACAATGGAGGAAAAGAACTAGGAAACTAACTAGTAAGTATGCTAGTCACAAGGACGGAGAAATGAAGAGCATTAAGCAACAGGTGAAAAACAAAGAAGGTAAAAATTGGAGAAATTCGGTGGAAAAGAAACTGAGTGTAGAATTATACCAAAAGTGGAAAAGGCAGATCAGGAAGGAAGTTTGTTTTGATAACTCAAGAGGAAGTGCTCTGCTTTTTGAAGCTAGATCAGGGTGCCTTAAACACGCAGATACAAAAAGAAATTTAACAATGGAGATGACGCATGTGGTGTGTGTGATAACTCCAGTGAAACAATTGACCATATTATACTCGAATGTAATGGTATACACCCGGAAGTTCATGCAGGCGCAGTAACTGTTCCTGAAGCTCTGGAGTTTAGAGATGCCAGTGGCCGGGTGAATAAATCGGCGGTGGAAGCTAGCAAAAAACGACTGGAAGATTGGTGGCTTAAAAGCAGAGAAATTACATAATGTTAGTAATGTAGAAACAAAAATTTAATAACTAGAATGATGGTATAGTTAACCAATCTAAAACAATAATTAAGATATAGGGAGAAAAATGAGCATGATAGCTACTGCTACCACCCCGTTTCAAAGGGGACGCTCCATCCGTCCGTCCGTCCGTCCGTCCGTCCGTCCGTCCGTCCGTCCGTCCGTCCGTCCGTCCGTCCGTCCGTCCATCCATCCATCCATCCATCCATCCATCCATCCATCCATCCATCCAAGGGAAGCATGCAAGCTAAAGCGAAATTAAACGCGGGCATTTAAAGATAACCCGGGACTAAAAGGAAATCTAGTTGACGAATCATCTAGGTTAAAAAACAAAAAAAAAAAAGAAAGGTTAAGTATGGTGACGACTATCGCAACACAGTTACAAAGGGGACGCTCCCTACAAACATACATATATACAATCCCTACTTCACCTGGGACATGCGTGCTCGCTCGTTTCAGCTGAACCAGCAGTTTATCAGTTTATCACCATACAGGAATGTCCTTCAAGTTATTTGTCTCTGTGTTGTATAGCCTTACGCTGGACATTTGTGGAACAAAGGCGAACATTTTTTATCCTCTTGTGATGCCCAGAACGTTTGATGTGGAGTGTAGCTGACATTTGAATAAGACCCGCTGCACTTCATGTAAGGACGTGTGATGTCTCATTGCATTCAAAATGCAAAATGGTTTAATTTACCATGACTCAGAAATATTTATATGAAAACAAAAAGCATCGCATAGACAGACCTTTGCACAGTACTACTCAACAAACTTTCGCTTTTTTTTCGCTTTGAGCCATTTTCGCTGTTCAGCGCGTCCTTGAGGGTGAAGGTAGGCTTGTAAGCACGTAGAAGCTGGATTACCATGCTGATCTCTTCCTGTGAACCCAACAGAATAGAGAATGTTTCGCCTCAGAAGGGTTACCACGTCGCTGCTATGCTGTTGGCATGCGGTTCTTCAACGCCGCAACATTCTGTAACTAAATTTTACAGACCAGTGGTAGAGCATCTATAGGGGGTAAAAAACACCCGCCTCAATCGCAGTTTCTGTATACTATGATGGGAGATGGTGCGCTTCTTTTTCACATGAATCGACAAGGAGGATATCATTGCAAGAGGCACATTAAAGTTTGAAGGCGCACTTTCTGACCACGTACCTACCATGTATAACAAGTCCTGAATCACTCTTTTAGACCAGTATGCTGGGCGCTTGACAATCCTACTTTAAAGAAAGAACTTTATGCTTCACCTATTTAACCTTGAGCAAGAAGCTCATCAATAGGTTTCAGGCTTTGGCCAATTGTCGCGCACATTGAGGGGTTAGTGCAAAATTTTGCATGGTGCAAGTTAGCTCCCGTATGCGGCGTCTTGCTCCATCTTATAGAACACCAAATAACGATATATTCTGAGCATCAGCCTTCACTCTACTTTACCCGGTCCTACAGCCAGCAGCAAAACAATAGTTGCTCCATTGAGGTTTGCTTGTCTTGTTATTCACTGTTTGCAGAGCGCCACACAGGTAAACGCAAAAAAGAAACGTCCAAATCGAGAAGTAAACGAGGAAACAGGCATTGCACTTGCCCATTGCGGTCTTGTTGAAAGCAGTGCCAGAGAATATGGATCCGTGCACGTGCTGCATGCAAAGCTGTGTATGCATTATGACCCTGTTAGCGATTGCGTTCTTTATTCCCGTGACCGGATCTCTTCGATGCCCTGTATATCTCGATCCAACAGGCTGCTCTTCGTCGCTGGCATATCGAATGACTGGCTCGCTGTGTTATGCGAGACCCTTATAGAGCCTATGCGTCTGGCCATATCTTGCCTACCCTTTTTTTCCCGGCGCTGTCGGCGTTTTTTTTTTTTTTTATTGGCGCTAACGAAACATCGAGTGCGGCTGCGGGGTGAGAATTGTGTGTGCATGGCGTGCCCTGTGCCGCTGCCGATCGTAACCACGCGGCTACAACAGGAGAGCAAAGGGCCCCGATGGGTCATCATTCATTCCTCCATATAATCCGCCCTTTACTGGGCTACATGTCTTATCTTTTCAATTGGAGCACCTTATAGATCATCGACAGCGCATTTACTCCAAGGCGGAGCGCGCTCCACAAGAAAGCAGGCCGTGATCGAGCCGTCGTGACGCCGTCGAGGGGCTGTCGCCGTCAAGTGAAAGGCGCAACAGCGTCGCCACGTGGCTTCCCGAGATTTCGGCGCTGTGTGCTTCATGCGCTGGCGGTGGCCTTCTCTTGAGCCAGTACCCATAATCTAGTTCACTATAAACAATGTGGTGTACATACGTGCTCTGGCGCACTAAGGACGAGAAATGGGAGCGATAGCAGTGAAGGCTGTTGCGCGATGTGATACGGTGCCTACTGCATGTTGGCACAGGCCGCCGCTCACGCGCACTGCGACCCGGAAGCGTCGTACAGCTTGTTATGGCTCCTTTTTTTGCTCTTGCTGATTGTGCCAGGAGTGAGTGCGAAAAGAAAAGGTTTGCACAACAATAACTGCTCTGGAAGACGTTGCTTGTGTCCTTGTTTATGCCCTCGAAGAAAACTAAAATAACAAAGCTGTGCTTAGAGTTTGTAGGTGCATACTCGGAGACTACGTTTAGTAATACCGTAGGAAAATTGGCCTAAGATAGCCTCTAGTGTCGCACCATAGTGTCGCACCAGAGTATGTGAATGTCATTTTGCGGAGACTGATTGGAATATAAGCAGATAGGTAGGTGTTTTTAGCACTGTAAAGTGTATTGTGAAAGGTATCTCAGATGAAGGGGTTTATCGGCGACGCACTTCTCAACAGCCCTCAGAAGAAACTGAGGGCGGTGAAGCATTAGTTTTCTTGCCTCTGTGGGTCGTACAACTGTCAAGTTGGCGACGTTCCGTCTGACGAAATGAAGTTGAGAAAATAAGAGTAAATGCTCTCCCCTGAGAAACTGCCCGAGGTGGTTTTCCACGCTTTGTTCGACTGTGAACCCTTCCCGTCGAGGGTCGCCCATTGTCAGCTAGGGATGATCGGAGTGACCGGTCCGCAGACGTTCGGGGGAAGAAAGGAGCCTGGGGATTACGGCAATTAAAGGCAACCACTAGTGACCGCAGGAAAGAGATGAATGCACGACGATGCAGGAAGCCATCTTCGTGGCGCTGCTCGTATACGTCTGCTTCTGAGAGGGAAACACATCTGCACCGTCATGGCGGACCTTTACAGAAGCAAAGGTTTATTACCTCCTCGCCGCTCCCAAGGTCTACCAGACAATAAGTGACTACGGCCATTGAAGCAATACCGACCAATCGGTGCATCAGATCATCACTTCGGTGACGTGTTCAATTGGTTGTCGAAATCTGAGCGATGTCCCTGGAATAGATTGTTCAGCGTCATCAGGGAGGGTTTTGACATAAGGGGATTTACGGGTGGCGCAGAGCACGAAATGACGCCCTGAGTCCTGAGTCCCGGCTCGCCCAGACTCTACTCAAAATGAACCTTTAACTCTTGACACTTTGCTGTTCCTATCTTTTTCTTCATGTAAATAATTGTCCGCAAATTGCAATTAAACCCGGTTGTTTTTGTTCTACCCATCTCGAAGCTCCAATCCTTCCTAAACCCGAAGCCTCCGCACGCTGCCAAGTGTAGGCATGGTCGAAATAGCCCCAGCCTCACGACACCGCCAACAATGTCTATACATGTCAGCAAGCAATATATGCTGTGCCGTCGTGATGAGCGTCACGGACGAGGACGCATGGCAGAAAAATTAGGAAACAGGCCTGGAGAACTGAAGTGTGCTAAAAAGCACATTGTTTCTTGCGCTTCGATCTTTTGAACAAAGCTCATTCTCAGTGAAGCGCTGGGAATTGGCACGATGTTTTTCGCAATGACCACTGCACTATCTCAATATGGGAAGGCTAATGACAGCACAGGATGCCATTCCAGGCTTACGCTGTTCGATGAATGCACCCATTTCATTTTGCTACAGATATCATCACACTCAGAATATCTGGCGTTGATATGATTAAATGTAGTAGCTCGATTTCAGTTGTTCCCTAGCAGCAAGCCTATGGTCGCCCGCGCTCGGCCTTTGGCCATATTTGCCAACGAAAAATCGGGCCGAGTTCGGCCGGCCAGCTTTGCTCGAGGCCAAGGATTGACAATGGCCCCAGTAGCCATCGGGCGATATCTCAAGTCCACTGAAATATGGGGTGTACCAATTTACAAATACAGTGTTCTGCAAATTTATCTGATGCGTTGTGAAAAATTATCCAGCCGCAACCGGAAGCTAATTGCGCTGAAACCAGGCACAAAGCTTGCGCATTGTTGATGCTTTCTTTTCGAGGTAAGTTTGACCATGGTGCTTTCCTTGTTTGGCCGCTTGTAGGAGCAAAGGACGGCAGCGTAGTTTTCAGCGGATGGATGGATGGACGGACGGACGGACGGACGGACGGACGGACGGACGGACGGACGGAGGAATGGACGGACGGAGGAATGGACGGACGGAGGAATGGACGGACGGACGGACGAAGGAATGGACGGACGAAGGAATGGACGGACGGAGGAATGGACGGACGGACGGACGAAGGAATGGACGGACGGAGGAATGGAGGATTGGACGGATGGATGGATGGAGCGTCCCCTTTGAAACGGGGTGGTAGCAGTAGCTATCATGCTCATTTTTCTCCCTATATCTTAATTATTGTTTTAGATTGGTTAACTATACCATCATTCTAGTTATAAAATTTTTGTTTCTACATTATTAACATTATGTAATTTCTCTGCTTTTAAGCCACCAATCTTCCAGTCGTTTTTTGCTAGCTTCCATCACCCGGCCACTGGCATCTCTAAACCCCAGAGCTTCAGGAACAGTTACTGCGCCTGCATCAACTTTCGGGTGGATACCATTACATTCGGGTATAATATGGTCAATTGTTTCACTGGAGTTATCACATACAGCACATGCGTCATCTCCATTGTTAAATTTCTTTTTGTAGCTGCGTGTTCTAAGGCACCCTGATCTAGCTTCAAAAAGCAGGGCACTTCCTCTTGAGTTATCAAAACAAACTTCCTTCCTGATCTGCCTTTTCCACTTTCGGTATAATTCCACACTCGGTTTCTTTTCCACCGAATTTCTCCAATGTTTACATTCTTTGTTTTTCATCTCTTGCGTAACGCTCTTTATTTCTTCGTCCTTGTGAGCAGCATACTTACTGGTTAGTTTCCTAGTTCTTTTCCTCCATTGTGAGTCGACGAATTTTAAGTACAGGTATTTAAATACTTTAGCTGCCCATCTGTTACTGTCCAATTTCCTCAGGCGTTCCTCATATAATATTTTACTCAGAGCTTCCCATGCTTCGAAAGGTGCCCAGCCCATATCTCCCTGTACCGCCTCATTTGTGGTTTTGCAGTGGGCACCTAGTGCTAATCGACCACCGGCTCTCTAATTTATCTCTGTCGTCTGTACCTCTGATTTTAAGAACAAAACCGCATTTCCGAAAGTAAGTCCGGGCACCATAATTCTTTTCCAAATACCCCTCAAAACCTCATACCATACCTGTTGTATCCCCACAATGCCATATGCTTCATTCTCCCGGCATTTATTCGCCCTTTGGCCTTAAGTGATTGCTGATGCTTTCGAATGTATGCCAATCCTTCGTTTACCCATTCCCCCAGATATTTATATCCTGGTACTCTGGGTATTTCATGGCCTTGGATTTTAATACCCTGATCAGTTGAGCCGTTGAAAATCATCAGACCCGACATAACTGCACTAAAACTGAAGCCTAAAGCGTCCCCTTCGTTTCTGCAATACTCAACTAGAGTTTGCAATTCTTCCAGACTCTCTGCTAGCAGCACAATATCGTCTGCATCCATCAAACCGGGGAGGCGCTGCTCTACCGCCTTTCCACCTAATCTATATGAGAGGTTAAAATCTGTTACTTTTTTTGTATCCTCCGTTCCAGGTTTATCATATAAAGCATGGAGAGCAGCGATGATAGAGGACAGCCTTGCCTTAATCCTTTGCATACTTTGACATCTTCCGTACTTCTTATCCCTTCCCATGTAATTTCTACTTTGTTATCTCGGTATATTCCCTGTAGGAGCTCTATTATCCCATAGCCGGTACCTTTTTCTTTTAATATCTTCCACAGGAGTTCGCTGTTTACGTTGTCGTACGCCCCGTTTATCTCCAGGAAGGCCAAACACAAAGGTCTATTTTTCACTCTAGATATTTCGATGCATTGGGTAAGCACGAAGAGGCTATCATCTAAGCACCTACCATTTCGAAAACCGTTCTGAAGTTCTCCGAGTATATTGTTACTTTCTATCCATGCTTGCATCTTTAATTTCACCGCCTGCATGGCCAATCTGTACATAAGAGATGTTATCGTAATCGGTCTGTAGGATTTTATGTGCATCCTTTCTCTTTTCCCTTTATAAATCAAATTCATTTTACTCTGCCGCCATCTGTCCGGAATTTGCGTATTCGTTATGACTGTTTTCAAAGCGTTTAACAACATTTCCTAACTTTTGGACCAAGTTCATTAATCAGCTTGATGGGAATTCCATTTAATTCTGTAGATGTGTTTTTAGGTAAATTTTTTTTTGCCTTTTTCCAGTTTAGATTGGTCAGTTCTAAGCTGCTTTGTATTCTGCTACCTTGTGTTGCCTCCTGATATGCGGAGGTTACCCTATCGTCGCTCTTAAAGGACTCGGCTATAACTGATGTGATGAAGTTCACTGCGTTGTCTCCCTTTAAGCAATTTCCCTCGTTATCTTGAATCCGATCCTGCTTTCTTTTATTTTTTTTCCCTGGCCAGCTTATATGGTTCCAGATGTTTCTTGCTCCGAATCTAGAGGCATCGTGTACGTCAGCCATCCAGCGATCGGTGGACTGCTTTATTTTACTCTGGACAAGGGCCTGTACCTCAAGTTTATTTTGTCGATATGATTCTCACTTTCGGTCGATTTCCTCCTGAGATACCTGTGCTTTCTTTGCCACTCTGTATTCCTTTGAAGCAGCCCGTCGTTGTTCAATAGCTTCCCTGATTTCCTTATTCCTCCAGCTCCGTGGCTTCCTCTTTCCATCCAGCGGTTTGCTACTTTAACCTCCTTAATTTTCCTCCTTATGAGTAGTTCTACCTGTTCATAATCCCAGTCTTCCATGGGGATTTTCTCGATTGCTTCCTCTGTCTGCTGCTATCTGCGCTATTTGATCGTCGTTTAATTTTGCGTTTACTTTTTGTCTAAGTTCCATTTCTCTTTTCATCAAGGGCCCCATCTGCAGACTAATTCGTTTATGATCACTTCCCAGACTACGCTCCCCTTCTTCGTCTATTTCCATTTTTGTGACCGTGCTATAAATTCCCTGCGACATTAGACAGTAGTCAATGGTCGTCTGCCTGTTGCGGAATTCTCATGCGATTTGGCCTTTGCATTTTGTTTCTCTATTTACTATAACTAGATTGTGTCGCTCACAGATACCGAGCATTAGCTTCGCGTTACAATCCGTGTATCCATCCAGATCGTCGATGTGGCCGTTCATGTTCCACAGGAGAATAATATCAGCCCCGTCTCCAACCTAGCTTACATCGGCACTGAAACTTTCTTGCCTGTATTGGTGTCCTGTTCCTTTGCCAATTTATTCCCTGGTGAATCAACATACCTACCCCTTAACCCTTTTTTTTCGTTCTCGTTCTGTTGCATCCTTCCCAGACGTAGCCTTCTATAAACGGCGGATCTTCTTGACCCCCGAGATGAGTCTAGCATAGAGCGTACAGACCTATTTTGTCATCCTTCAAGTGCTGTTCTATCTCTAGCCATTTCGCTCTTTTTCTACCTCCTTGCATGTTTATGTAGCTGATCCTAGTGCTAATTTTTTTGTATTTTTCTTTCTCGACATCCTTGCCATTTTTGGGGCGCTCAGCTTCCGTTATTACACTTTCTTCTGCTTCACTTCTAACTACCTCTGTGCACGGAGTCCTCGCGGACCCCCGAAAAAAGCTACAGCCCTGCCTGCCAGGTGCCAGCCGATCTCTGCTCCCACCCTTCTGTTAAAATAAAGGCCATCTCGCTGAAAAGCCCTACCAAAGCCTGCTTTATGCACCTCCCTATTTACCTCAACCACTTCGAAACGCTTCTCCAGGCTTAACTTTCTTATGTCTGATTAACTGTCACCACGTCCTTTTCCAGCTTTCCGTTCGATCCTCGCACCTCCGGTACTGTGCATACAACTATATGCGCTTGCTGCGTTATCTCCCTGATATCGTCAACTCCCTTAGCTAAACTTCTACCACTCCTGCAGCGTCACCATTTAGGACATCGTTTAGCCCCGCGGCTACTATCACCATACTCTGCTCTGCGGAAGTTTTCAACAGCCTATCTTTACTCTCTTTCAACACTGCCATCAGCAAAAGGCAGCTATGGCGCCATCTGGCGTCACTCGTGGAAAGTGACGCGGTTCAGAACCGCCCACACAGGCGTGGCACGTTTTTGTACTGATGCCAAATGGCGCCACCGCTGCGCTTCGGCAGAAAATTGACGTTTCCGTCTTTCGTTCCTTCAGTCTCGTCACAGACAGTTCTGGTTTCTCATAATGCGGCACCAAACCACGTAAGAACTACTGTAAATCTTACCACGCAACAAAAGGACAACACCGCTTAAGGTCTGTGCAAGTTACAGTGCAAATGAACCTCCCGTTGAGGCGGGAGAACGTTTCCAAACGTTTTCGATCAAGCTACAGAACTTGTATACTGGCTGTCCAAGCTAATTTTATTCAAGGGCTAAGCAAGCAAATTTCGAATATCGGCGAAGAAAGCCTGTTATATTGCCGGCAACCATTTTGAGTGCCAATGAAAAGTTTTTGTTCGCAATTTTTAATTGCGATTGTTTTACTAAATTACTGAATATTGGTTAATTGGTTGGTTTATAAGGTTTAAGGTACCAAAGCGACTCAGGCTATGAGACACGTTGTAGTGCAGGGATCCGGAAATTTTGACGACTTGGGCGCCTTGATTTTCGCCTCCAATGAAAAGCGGCAGCCGCGGCCGGGTTTCAGTCCCGCATCCTTGGGCATTGTGGCCGACCGCCCTAACCACTGCCTTACCACGACGGGGCCATTAAATAGTGAGTTCAGACAATAAATTGCAGTTGCTACATTGAAGAGCACCTCCACAAACCTCCACCCCATTATATTTGCGATACGAAGCCTCACAAGTACGTTTATTTCTTCAGATATAGAAGAAAACCCCGCGAACACGAGAAAAAAAGCAAAAACACCTAGCCAGATAATTCAAATGCCACCTTGAGACGACGCCCAACTGCGGCGCAGACCTACAGTTTGAAAATGTTTTAGTCTCCCGCGTCAGCCAAACCATTCAACGCGACTATAATTGCTTGTTTTGGTTACTATACTGGCAAATATTGTTCCTCCCATTTTTATTTTTCTAGTTTTGAAGTCTGTCGCAATAGCAGAGTGCGGCGCGCTCGCTATAACTTGCGCCTTAATGCGCAACAAATGGATGACACGAAACAACCATCCCCAGCATACCAGCCTTACGCTGGAAGAGGTCAATCAGTCAGTGTTGCATGTTTCGTTCGCTGAGATTAGGGTTGAGAGTAGCACAGTTGCTGAACGCGAATCAGCTGGTAATGTTTTTTTCTTATATCGGCGACTTTCTCTGGAGATGAGAAAAAAAGGTATACGTGAGATTTCCTAACTGCATGAAAGAGGTGTTCCAGAAGCTTCTGTTCGAAATTGTAAATCATATTTATTGTCTAATGGGAAAATTCAGCAATTGGAGAGAATAACCTTAATTCATTACTTACAAAACAAAAACATTGCCTGTGCTCCGCAAAGTGGCTACCAGCAGCTTGCAACCGGCTTCTACCGCCTGTTGTAAATTGTTTACTTTTAATCCTAGACTCGAGCTAGCGGGAAAACACGTGCAATGCAACTACAAATATAGCTACACGAAAGCTGGTAATATATATGGGAAGACTTTCAACCTTTACAGATTTCACCTATAAATACTAATAAAATATCATCGCTGCGGTCTTTCTGGAAAACGATCATTACGTACCCAACAGAGCTCTATTCGCGACTAGAAAAAAAAAAAAAAAAAACACTGAACGTTTATTACTTCAGCTGAACAACTACAGCTATACCAGAACGAGAACGTTAGAAACACCCAATGTGTGCCCAGTTTTCAAGTTTTCTTGGATGGCAATGGCATTGGCAACACGGACAGCCAAAAATACGCCCATGAAATGGCGTTGAGTTGGTTTTTATACAGAGCATATCTACAAAATATCATCAATCGCACTTCTCATGCCTCATGTGCAAATACATATCTTTATTTGATGAAGAAAAGTGGATTTTGAGATGATACTGCGCTCACTGACGCCGTTCTCCACATAATCTCTTCAGAAAAGACAACTTAGCTTCGTATTGAGTATTTCTGATGTTTTCATGTTCCAAATAAATATAATTAAAAAAACATAAACCACATCTGAACGTCAGTTTTGGCAACTTTCAGTTTCGGTCTATAGTCATAGCGCCGAAGATCATAAAGAATTCGATTTATAATTATAATAAAACATTTTTATTACCGAGCTTAATTAAGTGCCTACTATCTGTCTCCCTGTACAATCCACCTGCACAGAGGGTGCGAAATGTTTTCTTAGCAGTTTTACCGGGGCAGTTCTTCACTGACCACGCCATGGATGGTGCGGTGGTTAGGTCGCTCGACTTTTGTGCCCATGGATGCGGTCTCGAATCCTGGCCGCAGCGGCCGCTTTTTGATGCGGACAGAAAAGCAAGGCACATGTACTCCAGGTGGTCCAAACCTCCGGAGCCCTCCACTACGCCGTCTCTCATAGCATGAGTCGATTTTGAATGTTAAACCCCACAAACTAAATGTCTCAGTGCTGCTTGCTCAGAGATAATCGTCAGCGGCTTTAGTCACGCAACGCGCCGACAAAGTGCGCTGTCAACAGCCGCACCCGTTTATTTAGCTACAGCAGCAAAGCCGAGTGATGTCATTACCAGCTCAGAAAGTGCCTGTCTGGCAGCGCTTCATCAACCCGCCAATGTGAGCGCAGGAGTCGTGGCGCATCGGGCCGCAGAGCAGACTGTTGTGTGGTATATTTAAGACATGGTCGTGTTCGTTTTTTTTTTTGTCAAGTAACACGGGCTATCCTAAGGCTGCCTACTTGTGTAACCTTAAACCAATAATATTCACACTGCTTATCGGAATATAAGTTACACAGGATCATTCTGTACATATCGCCCCAGGCTCCAACAGCGACCACTTTGAATTCGCCTGAAAAAAAAAAAAAAAAAAAAAGAAATTGGTCGTGTAGGCAACTATGCGGAAGTCCTTTTGTCAAAGCATTTTTATGAACAAAGTTTTTTTTCTGATGCAGTCAGGTTTTGAAGATCCCGGCGGAACACAACTTGGTCTAATAAACAATATTTTCAATAATGCTCTAAAGATAGATGCAATTGCGCATATTATTTTATAGAAGCTAACTTGGCGTTGCTCTCTTCTGTGACTTGATGATGGAACTATATAAGTATTTTTAGCATTCATTTGAGCCGCTAAAGCTGCAAAAAAAAATTATGGTTTCTGGAATATTTTTTCATATGGAACAATGTTTACGACTGTACAGGATACTCTACTGAGCAAAACATTACGCAAGCTTGTTCAACGACGTAATTTATAGAGCAAAGTGTTCCAAATTCCGCGGAAAGTGTCGTTTTCTTTATATTCAGTCCTGTATAAAAATAATGGCCCTCCAGAGAAGAAAAACCGAATCACCTCATGTCACACAGTGAGGTCTTATCTTTTATCCTAGATTTTATCTCAGATAATTTTGCTTGACGAAATAACTTTTGGTTCGAATTTATTACCAACAACAGCGATGCGCTTTCCAAGTGTGACTTCACTGCAGAACACCTACGTGACACCGCGTTGAATTATGGTTCACATATAACCTGTGGAGCCAGTGTCATGAGTAGGAAGATGAAGTAGGATGCAGAGAAGGCTACATTTGAGTTGCTTGGAACCGATTTGTTTAGTGTGTTTAAGCCACATTGCAGAGAGGAATACTCACGGACATAAATCAAATTTGGTAAGGTAAAAAAATGGTTTTACTGACGGGTCTTCATTAAATAAAGGCAATATCACCCTCAGCCTCTGCTATCATGAGAGAGACCATAATTTATTGCCAGAATATTTATTATTCACTCTTTAAAACGCACTGTACGTGGCAAAATGAAAAGTATGGTAGCAAGCAACCTTTTAGAGCTAATAAATCAACCAGCAAATCACATCAGGGTGTATTTGCCGGAGCCAGAAATAAGAAAAATGGAATGAAAATAATTGGGCTGCTAAGTAACAAAGTTGAAGCACAGAAGAGAACTGCCTTTGAAACTGTATCTATGGTAACCGCGGTCATAGTTCATTACAGTTAATACACTTCAGATCAGCTACGATTTCAACATCTCATGCTGAATACTTGAAGCACTACAAAAGTCTACAAATTGGCGTCAAGGAATAGACTTGAGTACTTAGGTGGCGTAGCTTCGTATGGCACTAACGATTCAAACGTTTAAAAACATGAGTTGACTAGAAAACGAAGAGCTCAGGGCAAAAAGAGTAAAAAAATCATGTATGTATACTCTATAATCACCTACTATGAGGGAACGTAAACCTTTTGGTGCTCAGTAATATTTCAGCTGTAAAATGCTACGTAAACTGTTCGGTCTTAGTGTCGACAGATTTCAGGAAAACTGACCAATGATGACACTGCAACACCAGCCCCGATGCTTTGCTGCCTTCACAGAGCGCTCCGAGACCTCAAAATTGGGCGCCAGCTGACAAAAACATATTGCTTGCGATGCATTTGTATTCATCTAAAATGACACAGTCAGACGTTAGCTTCGTAAAAAGAACAATTGTATATTCGAACCATGATATTAGGCGGCGACATGTACATGTACCGCAGTGAAGCCACAGCTCGGTAGCGCCTACCACCCTGGCTGTTTATTGAAATAAAAAAATAGCTTCTCCCTTCAAACAAAATTTACTCTCATAAAATTTTCCAGATTAAAACCTATGACGTTGGTTTGTACAATGAGCCATCTGAAGTGTTTCTATCTCGAGGGCTTTGATTACAGTACAGGTCCGAATATAAAGAAAAGAAATTTTTTTTGCAGAGTTTGGAGCATATTGTTTTAAAAAGGCATCGTTCAATCAACTGAAACAATTTTATACATTGAGTATAGCATCCAGCGGAAGATTAAAACTATTTTTTGGGGCGCTTACATTGCTGAGGTAAAGTTCATCAATTCCTTAACACGACACAGGTTTCCATGTTTAGAGATCTCAAATTATGTGAAAAATTTCTGTATCGTTCAATTTATTATGACGCATGAGAGAAGAATAGAAGTGAAAAGAGATAAAATATGTTAGTGAATCTCATTTCGCTCTCCATCCCGGTGATCTCAACCACCACTTATGCAAGAAAATAAATATTGAGAAAAAAATACTTTAACGAAACGCTTTTCGCACAATTGCGAAGGTACTGTATGTTTGGGGCCTGGAACATGGAGAGATCCCACACTGACTACATGTCCATTAGGTTGCTAATGATCTGACGCTTTCTGGTACCGTTTCGGATGGTTGAGAACTAAACAGCTACACCAAAGCAAACGATGATAGGGCCATGTCTGACCAGCCGCGTTGTTGTTGTGAGATGTATATACTGTTGGTCTGTTTACCCGCAATACATTGGTAGTGCGGGAGGAGAATGACTTCGGACTCCATCTTGCCTTACGTTCTGTTTATGGGATCAGTTTATCATTTGACGATGACATTTGCTTGAGCCTTGTATATACAAACTCGTAGCTCTTTGGTTAACCCGCCTGGCGTTAGAGTGGCTGGTGTTTGGCACTCTCTTCCGTATATATTCGGTTAACCTCAAAACAAATTCACCTGACGATGCTGGCTTGTTTCACCTGTGTATTATTATTTGTTCCAGTCTTTGGGTTTTTCGCTAATAATAGCAACAACAACGCGCATTTCTCGCAAAATTGAAGAATATCCAGTACTGGCCTGTATTATTGAATTTTCTGGCTGTCTTTTGTTTGCTCGCCTTGCGACAGCAGACATCGGGCGTAATTGAAGGAATTTGTGCTTGCTAGTGAATGGTGGTGCAGGATAGCACGGCACCACCGCCATTTTTTGACGCCCTTGAGGAATCAGCCAATCAACCCCTAAAATTTGTATTCATAACCCGGTACCGATGCATAGGCAGACGGAATACATTTTAGTGTTGGAATTGAACAAGACAAATGACAACTGAAAGGAAATACAAGTACAAAATTTTGAATACAAAAATACTAATCCGGAACAAGATATCGGAGAGTTGAGACACCATACAGTAATTTTTCCTGTTCTCTTCTTCCCATTTCTTGCCTCGTTGCGAGGGGTGTTGGTACCACCGCTGTGTCTGTGGCTCAACGACACATTACGGTGCGGAGATCAGACCGTTCCTTGTGGACCGTACATATTTATTTACAGCGTATTTTACAATATGGTCAGATAAGACATCATAACGGACCAAGCTAACAGTAAAGTGTGTACTATCGAAGGTAAGAGATTAGCAGAATCGGGTTGTGGCCTTCTGATACACTTTAGACCGTAGTCTGGAGACCTCTGTCAGCCTAGCCCCCCTCCTACCGGGCAGTCTCAAAGTTCGTTTTGTCTGCTTTACCGACATTTCGAGTCTAGTACGCTGACCAATCAATGGCGCATGTGTGCTGTGCGATGTTAGTGCATGTTAAAGAACCACAGGTGGTCGAACTTTCCGGAGTCCTCCACTGCGGCATCTCTCATAGCCTGATTCGCTTTGGGACGTTAAACCCAAGAAACCAACCAGACCAACCAACCTTCCCTTGCTTGCTTTGTGCGTGCAAGCGTTCAAATTTCGTTCGTCACTCGGGTCGCATGTGCCCGCGGGAGACATGTTTGTTGTTGCTAGTCCAGTATGTGTATCACAACAAAAATGCAGCGGTGGGCTTTATATGTGGGCTGGGAAAGAAGAAAAAAAGAGCGCTCGGTCATCCGCAGGTAATGCTTTTGCTCAATATTTGGTTCAGCAACGTTGAACCCTTGTAATTGTATTACATCCGTGGTTTCTCTTACCATTATCGCATAACTTCAGCGAAGGCTTCTATCACCGTGGGGCTCTACAAGCGCCACAAAATGTCGCTACACAATTTTAATCACGATCATGTCGAAATTAAACCGCAGGAATGCTTTCAGACCACGATGAACCACTGAGGCGGCTTAGTTCTGCTGACATACAGTAGGAAGATTCATTACCTCATCTGTCCACTTTTTTTCCGGAAATATTGATTGCTCAGTATATGTTTTGTAATACTGTGGCAAACGTTATCAAATACCAGTAACCAGTTCTGCCCTCTTGATAGATAAACTGAATATTCTTCTTCGCGGAGGTTTCTCTAAGCCACAAAATGCACAGTTTGAGTGCATATTAGGGTGCAATTAAGCGGATTAAACTTCACAGTGTATGGTAAGGACTCCTTATTATAAGTCCAGTTTAATTAGGATTTGTTAAAGAGCTGGCCTGAACGGTCGTACTAAGTGGCGCCTAAATCGTTCCTTCACTGCCTTATGAATGTAATCGGCATCAATTATGTGCATATGTTTGTGTGGTGGGCGTTGGCCGGCTGCTCGCCAACCTGGTACGAGGCCAACCATGAGTCGCCAAATGGCTAAGTAATCATTGTTAAACAGGTCAGCGTTCGGTCTGTGCTACGAGCTCGGGCCATGAGCGCTGGCCGACTTCTGCCCAAACGCGTGTGTGGCTGACAATATGCCTCGCAATGGCCAAGCAACCGTAGCCGAATTGCTCGGAATTTAGTCGTGTTTCCAAGCTTGGGCCTTGGCCGCTGACCGACTTTCGCCCAACATGGTACTTGACTAACCATGCGCTTTCATTCGGCCGAGCACGCTTGGCCGGTCAGGTCGGCTGCTGACCTGAGGCTGGTTGTTCATTGATCGCCAGTCGGCCAATTCCTCCTGGGTTCTTATTCCTTTAACCTGTTCATTTTAATAAATGCATAATCACACTTCGTCACTTGCCATTGCAGCCTTCCTTTTGTCACTTCACCCCGTTAGAGTAATTGACGAGACCATAGTATATTTAAATATAATCTTAATATTTATCCAATATAAAGATTTTCTTGAATTACTTTTGTCAGGGTAACGTGTGCCCTGGCGCAGACAAGCGAGGGCCGTAGTGCAGCATAATGAAAGCGAATTCATCACCGTATTGATCAAATGAAACTGCAGCAATTAGCTTCAACTTAAACATGATATATTTCGTTACAAAATCCACAGCACCGCATTTATGGCCTATTTATGTGCCGTTAATTGATTCCAAATATTTACATTACTTAATTATTGTTGTTTTTAACACAGGGCATCTCAGGATTCCGTTTCTTTTTACCTAGTACCACGCAAAGGTAAACAAACATTGTTTTGGCGATCTTTGTCCTCAGTCTTCTTTGCGTCAATAAACTACGAACTAAAAAGCAATTGTAAATCAATGCCATTCATTCCCCCAGCAGACGCAGCTAATGCCGAAAACAATGGATGTTTGAGCTTGGCCCTAAGTGTTGACACCAGTGCCTTAACGCCGCCTTTAAGGGACGACCTTAGAGTTTGGAAAGTATTAAGCAACTTTAATTGGTTTGTTTTTTTGGGGGGTAAAGAAAGGCGCCGTATCTGTCTCACTTTTGGGTGGACACTTAATCTGAAATGAACGGCCGACAATATAAGGGACATTCGTGAGCAAAAGTGGTATACAACCTGCAGCCGGTGGCTGACCTCGTGAAACTGTATTGGAAACACATGTATCGGCAGCGACAAGGACAGCGACTGCAACACATGCATGGTGACGGAATGGGCGCCGTCACAATCATCTCCATTACAGATAGCTGCTGCTGGATGGAATTGGAATGCAGTTTCCCCTAGTTTTCCCGAGCTCCGCCACCGTCTGCGTGTTATATAACACTTTTGCTCACAATTGTACATGCGTCTTCGGTTAGAATCCCGATAGAAAATTAGCCTCCAACTTGACTAGGAGATCGATGGTAAATTAGAAGCTAGATGGTACTATCAATCATTGTACAATACAAAAAGAACGGTTGCGTCACAGTTCTGATGAACAAGGACGCGCGTTTTAAAGGGCCACTGCTCAGAGTAAGTGTTTCTAAGCAAAGAAGCCCAATGCTTCGATCAGGTACGGGAGATAGTCTGTGCAAAATGCTACAGCAATACGCGCGCTACAAAGCGGCAAAAATACAAATCATAACTATCTCATCCTCTCCTTCGGAAACAAGCTTCCCCGTTCTCTAGGCTGGCCCGTCGAGCCGCGAGGTTGTCGTTAGTCTGGCAACGACATCCATTGGTCCGTCTCGCTGACTAATGTGTGAAGAATGGGCGTACACCACTAATTGTGTCCACGGCTCGCGGCGCGCTTTGCCCTCGCCCGCGACCTCTCCTTTTAACTCCCTTTTAGGAGAGAGGTACGCCGACACTGTGTAACGTGCACGAGACAGCAAAAAAAAAGAAAAAAAAAGTCAAAGGCAGGGCCATGACGAACGCGTCCGAAGTTCTCCACGGGAAGTTCTCCCCTTCCGCCAGATGCGGAGGAGGAAGAAAAATTTGGCTGCGGAGGCTTGATGACCGGACAGGAGAGTGAAAAACCTCTGAGAGGGATCTGAAGGAGAGGCAAACGCAGCATCAAGTGATTGCGGTGGCGGCAATTGCGTTAATAATTACTATTTTCAAAAACATTTGCGGCCATGCGTCCTGGGGTCGAAGCCTCACTGCCACCAGGGAAGAAAATGTTTCCGACCAGAGCGTAGACAGTGGGTCTTTAACGGCGACGCCTTTTCGATCGAACGAGCTGTGTACGCTATCACGTAAAGCAGGCATGTTTCCATTGTGTATCGTGTTCATAATGAGCACGTACATGGCACGAAGTTGTATTCCCACACCACAAGGTAAACATACATGCGAACTGTGTGGAAGTTTGCAATATCTTGCACCTAACTGAAGCGTGTGAGGAACAAAATTGCTATATTTTTGAGCAGCACGCCCGTTCAAAATTACCTTATTCATACAAAAATGCGCCTGTGAACGTTTCATTAATTTCATATTCTGAAAGAGGCATCGATACAAGTTATGACAATCTTAATATGTGGTGGCGGATCTCAGAAAGAACCCATATTTAATATTATGACTAATTACGTCTGCACCAAAACACAAGCCAACCAAGCCACGGAGCAGGTACCCGTGCTGCCCACATAAATGGCAGGCAATGAAAATGGTGATTTTACATCGATACGTATATGACATGAAACAGCACGCAAATGTAAAGTACTTTCGTCACCAAATATGCATTTATAAAATCACAAAATGTGCATATTGGCCATTAATTTACGTGTGCTGGTTTTGGCTGTTGTACAGGAACGGAAGTGAACCGGCCTTCCATATTCATAATAATCAGAACGAGCATGCACAGTGGCATCAGCTGCAAAGTCTTCTAAGTATAATGATATAAGGTGTAGAAAAAGGGCACATATCGCTCGCATTTCGCAGAGCAATAAAGCAGTCACAGGCGTCTTGCGAAACGCGCTCATGGTGTCATATCCAAGCCACCCAGGCCACCATTGTGGCAGTCCTCACTATATTATTATAGCACTCATATAGCTAGGAATCCTCGTTATTTTGAGAATCATCCCGGCGCGGTGGTGCAGGGGTTAGGCCGCTTGATTGTTCTACCCAAGGATGCAGGATCGAATCCTGGCCACGACGGCCGATTTTCGATGGACGCGAAAACCGATGCTCCCGTGTGCGGTGCGATGTTAGCACACGTTGAAGATTCATAGGTGGTCAAAATTTCCGGAGCCCTCCACTACGTCTCTGTTTCATGGCCTGAGTAGCTTTCGGACACCAAACCTAACAAATCCACCGACCACACTTTTCAGAAAGAGAATGAGTTTATTAAAGTTTCAATACGTGCATACAGGTATTTGATAAATACACACTTGTTAATACGTGACATAATTGGGTACGGACGAAAAAAGACAGCCAAAAAGGACGAGTTTTAGTTAAGCTTTGGGTGTCGGCCGCTAGACCACTCTGACGGTGTGCAGTCAAACGTGCGGAGATCCACAAAGCCAACCATGCAAAAGTGATGCACACTTGACGTCAAGGCATAAGCCGCTTCTAATGCTACCACATAAATAGGCGTTTTCATAAGGTGTCCCTGCCATCTTTTTCTTTACATTTTGCTTATATTTTTGTTACAATGTTTTAAATAAACAGCAGGAAATTGTGTTTTCTATGACACATTGTTGAGCTCCATGCTGATCATTACAGAACGAAGAAATGCCATTTTATAAGAACCATTTTGGGTTCGCATTTGTGTACGGCTCTGCTCACGCGAGGTTGCATACGTGAATATTTGTGCAAGGTATCCCATTGTGGGGGAACATAGTTTTAGGTCTCACTTAAATTGCCTTAGCCAGTTAAGTTTTCGACACGCGCAAATCACTCGCCGAGCTCGAATAGTCTACAAAAGCGGAGCGACGATTTGCCCTCAGCTCTGCTTGTCAGATGCGTATTTGCATGTCTGCACAGTAAAATTGATTTGTTCTATGCGGTGGATCTCAGTGCGCGCGCATGTCACATTTCATAAGTGGGTACGCCCTTATACCGCTTCTTCTTTTTAGCCCTGCCGTTGTGGTGCAGTGGTTGCGGCGCTGGACTACTGCGCCCAAAGATGTGGGGGCGAATACCGCCCGCGGCGAACGCTTTTCGATGGAAGTGAAAAGCAAGGCGTCTGCGTGCTATGCGATGTTTGTTCATGTTAAAGAACCCCAGGTGGTCGAAATTTCCAGAGTCCTCCACTACGACGTCTCTCATAGCCTTTGTCGCTTTGGGACGTTAGACCACAAAAATTAAACTTGTATCGTTTTTTCACAATCGGGACATACACGTTGTTACCAGTATAGATTTTGTTTTTGCTTTCTGCGCTTACGAGTCGATGGTCCATTATGCCTCGCGAGTGCCTCTCTTAATTCACGTTCGCCTATTTTATTACGTCTGGCATCGTTCAATGTGCAGGCAATCGTAATACTGCAGCAGTAACAAATTAGAGCTCAATTACAAGAATCTCTGTAGTTCTGTGTTAATTCAGATCTCTTAGTTCAGTGCGAGAAAGTTTACAGTATGTCTGAAAGTGTAGATTTATTAGATGGCAAACGTCTCCAAAACCTACGTGAGTTTTTCAAAATCTGCGACTGACCCGGCACTTTGGAAGTTTAGTGCCGGGAACGTTTGATAAGCTGTCCGAGAATACAGAGGACGAACGTCTAAGAGCACAGCCAACGTACAGGACCGGTTTCGTATAGAGATGAGTTGTATATCAATCTGTATGAAGTCGTTTCAAGAGAAAAATAATCAGAAATGATGAAACGAGCTCTAAAAACAATTTCTGTCATGTGTTGGCCTCAGAGTGAACAAACTGGGGATTGAAGATAGAGAGAGAGGGGAAACCGCAGCTTTTTATAGCTTAAGTCTCTTGGGACGTTAAACCACATAAACCAAACCGAACAGAAAACAAAATCAACAAAATTCACCCAGAAATTATATAAATAAAAAGTGTGCAATTTAGGTTTTATGGGTTTCTATGCAATATAAGTATTCAATCAGCATTACCGCACTCTACGTTGGGAATTTTCCAATTAGTGGAAAAAAAAAAAAGTTGCTTTCTCGAAGCGATTCTTGGCTACTCCGCAGTGCAGTGCTTAGGGTGACTGTGGGCCACTTTGAAGAGGAAACTGGGGGTCGGAATAACATCCTTTCATCCTTGCATTGACTCTATCTTCAGTACCCTTTTTGATGAATTGCGGGCGTCTGATGTTCCTAGGAGAGAATGTGAGGACTGTCGTTATTCTGGAGTCTTGGACCATATTCGAAAAACTATATGCTCAGGTGAACCATACAATAGTAGGGGACTCGTGAATTTCACTCGAGCTCCATATTTAGCGAGGGCGGAGAGCCAGCGCTTTAATGCCTTCACGAGAGGTTGTGAAGGCGTTGGAAGAACTTGCCGCATGCGTTCGATTGTATGCTGCCTTCATTGGTAGGCCCCGCTGCGTGTTATTTTGTTAAATGGAATGCAATAAAAACAAACCTTTGCTACCAGGTGGTGTTACGCCCACCTTTGGCTGAAGTTGAGAAAAAGAGGCAGCAACAGTGCTAACTTTATGTGATTGAACGCAGCGAGCCCATGTTTTTTTCCCAGAGCTGCTGAATCGCGGCGGCAACGCGGCTGACGCGGCGGTGGCTGCAGCTGCAGCGCTCCAGGTCCTGAAGCCGTACGCGACGGGCATCGGAGGGGACTGCTTCGCCCTCTTTTACGACGCCCAGGCTCGAGCTGTGCGGTGCATCGATGGAAGGTGGAGATTTGCATTGCTATATCATCCTATTAAATACGACGATATTTAGTGGAAAAGCAAAGAGAAAAAGAATGGCTGGGGCTCAAGCCGGCAGTAGCGAAGAGCGACGCCGATTCGTCGTGCCGCACCTGAGGTCAAATCCCGGCGTCAGATGACCTTCACGAATTTCAGCGGTAGAGCTGAAACGTCCCTGCAGACTGCCGCGTTGCCTCTGGCAAATCATTTCTGCTGATATCATTCAAAGTGTTCTCATCAAAGCGGACTACACTAGGAGATTACCTTTCAGGGGCACTAACCAAAAAATTAAAATATTCTTTGTTACAGCACATCCCCGTAAAACGTACGTAGCTCGCATTTTAAAAAGCATAATAAGAAAACAGGATGTATTTGCTTTCACAGATATTTAGCAAAATATGGGAGAAGTGACTTGAAGAGGTCACAATATTACCAGCTACATTCACCAAGAAAGTAGAAAAATGTGTTACTATGCGAGAAGTATTCGATTAAAGTTACCGCCTTTTCATTATAAACTTTCCGGTCTGTGGAAAAAAAAAATGGTTTCTCGAAGCGATCCTCAGCTACTCCTCAGTGCAGTGCTATGAGGTAAGCTTGGACTTTTCTGCAGAAAGCTCGGTCCGCACACTGCTAGTTGCACTGATTCGTTTAGAGCATGCCTGATACCTTCGTTTACAAACGCTTGGAATGGGATGAAATGCCATCGGCAACAGCAATAAAGAAAGTTATAGAACGGTACCTACTAACAGTACGGGCTGGATGGAACGGTCACATCCGCCGAAACCAAAGGGACATAACCTTTCTGCACGAAAGTGACAGCTCCGTGTCAGACGTCAAGTGGTGCCTCTATTGCTCAGCTGGGTCGGTTCAAAATGAGGGTACCACCTTGCAAATAGTAAATGGTGTTACTTGTTCGGAGACTGCCTGATCGCGCAGTATCGGCAATTTCGCGTTGTCGTTCAATATGAATTGTTTAAATAGACCTGTCCAGGAATAACTTATTATCAACGGCATACCACGCAATATACCCACGAAATACCGCCAATAAGCTTCCATCTGCGAATAACAGCTGGATATGAAAGCCTGATTATTACGCTAGGGCCTCGTGAAGAAGACACACCCTGCTTCGTCGCCACGTGACATCGGGCTTTATTGAATAATGCGAGGAACTTTAAATAATGAAAACAATGCAGGGAAATGTTAATTCCAGAGCTGGTTACAGCACGCGTCAAACCTAGAGCAATTACAATACTGAATAATGAAACAGGACTAAATAGGGCAGGTTTGGCTATCGAACCGAGGTCAATTCGTGTCGAAACAAGCAGGCTACATCTGGGCCACGAAGGCTTATCATAGGACGATCTGGATGTGGGCTGGTGAGCTTACAACAAAGATGAAACCACAGCTGAACAGGAAAACAGCACAAGAAAGAGATCAGGGCAGAGGCTAACAACTGATCTTTATTACGGCGCCCAGTAAAATATAAAGATATGAACGCGCACACACACACACATACACGCGCATGCGCATGTACACGCCCACTCGCGCGCGATTACAGCAAGATGTTCACACAGATGATGCGCACGATTACAGCAAGACTTTAACACAGATGATGCGCAAGATTACAGCAAGACTTTCATACAGATGATGCGCAAGATTACAGCAAGGCTTTCACACAGATGATGCGCAAGATTACAGCAAGACTTTCACACAGATGATGCGCAAGATTACAGCAATGCTTTCACACAGATGATGCGCAAGATTACAGCAATGCTTTCACACAGATGATGCGCAAGATTACAGCAATGCTTTCACACAGATGATGCGCAAGATTACAGAAAAACGTTCACACAGATGATGCGCAAGATTACAGCAAAACGTTCACACAGATGATGCGCAAGATTACAGCAAAACGTTCACACAGATGATGCGCAAGATTACAGCAAGACTTTCACAGAGATGATGCGCAAGATTACAGCAAGGCTTTCACAGAGATGATGCGCAAGATTACAGCAAGACTTTCAGACAGATGATGCGCAAGATTACAGCAAGACTTTCACACAGATGATGCGCAAGATTACAGCAAGACTTTAACACAGATGATGCGCAAGATTACAGCAAGACTTTAACACAGATGATGCGCAAGATTACAGCAAGACTTTAACACAGATGATGCGCAAGATTACAGCAAGACTTTCACACAGATGATGCGCAAGATTACAGCAAGACTTTCACACAGATGATGCGCAAGATTACAGCAAGACTTTCACACAGATGATGCGCAAGATTACAGCAAGGCTTTCACACAGATGATGCGCAAGATTACAGCAAGGCTTTCACACAGATGATGCGCAAGATTACAGCAAGGCTTTCACACAGATGATGCGCAAGATTACAGCAAGGCTTTCACACAGATGATGCGCAAGATTACAGCAAGGCTTTCACACAGATGATGCGCAAGATTACAGCAAGGCTTTCACACAGATGATGCGCAAGATTACAGCAAGGCTTTCACACAGATGATGCGCAAGATTACAGCAATGCTTTCACACAGATGATGCGCAAGATTATAGCAATGCTTTCACACAGATGATGCGCAAGATTACAGCAATGCTTTCACACAGATGATGCGCAAGATTACAGCAAAACGTTCACACAGATGATGCGCAAGATCCCACTGCAGGGCGAAGGTATCTCCCATTTTTCTTCAAATAACCTGGTCATATATGCTAGCTGCATCAACTTAACCCCAGCGAACTCCTTAATCGGATTCACCACCTAGCTTTCTGCCGTCCCCTGCTACGCTTTCCTTCCCTTGGAATCCCATTTGGTACCCTAAGCGACCATCGGTTATCCTCTCTTCGCACTACATGTCCTGCCTATGCCCATTTCTTCTTCTTGATTCCCACTAGAATGTCAGTAACTTGAGTTATTTCCCAGACTCACTCTGCACGCTTCATATCTCTTAACGTTACATCTACCATATTTCATTCCATAGCCCTAAATGTTATCCTCAATTTGAGTAGAACCCTCTTGGTTAGCCTCCACGTTTCGGCCCCACAGCTGAGTACAGGTAAGATGCAACTGTTGTATACTTTCCTCTTGAGCGATACCGGTAAGCTGCTATTCCAAATGTGCGACTACTTGCCAAATGCGCTTCATCCCAATCTTATTCCAGTTTCAGGGAGCCTTTAAGGCGGAGCTTAAATGTCTTCAAAGTTTCCTTCAACTCCTTTTACAGGTACCATTGTTCCGGGCAATCGGTCAATCTAAACCGACTGCGGTTTGCGGAAGTCGTTTCGCCCTGGCTACACACACAAAATCAACTTTCGTTAGTCCACTAGGGATCCAAAGCTCTGAGCTGTGTCGGAGAAAAATAATATAATTTAGTGCTGTGGATCGTTCTGCTCTTACAAATTGGAGATTCTTCACTGAGAAAAAAGACAAACGCACACAAGACATGCTGCACGAAATTAAACAATACTATACCGGCAAACTCAGATAATTTGCCTAGTTATAATTTAATACTTAGAGGGATAATTTCGCGCTCCATGTCATGATAGCGAACACAGCAAATAACAAATGTAGCAGAAAAGATGGCGGTTATACATGTTCGGGTAGCAGACAAAGAAAGTTCGAAACAAAAACAAAATGCGTGTACACTTAAGTATCGCCGTTAGGGGAAGACGCGAAATTTTTTTGGCACCCGTTTGCTGGCTCACGCTGAGTACCTTCGCTCATGTGCGTTCACTTTGCTACTGACGTAACCAGTACTAAGTTTTAGCGCTTTTGTTGTTCACACATGCTAATTAGAATACAGTCGCAAGGTACCCGATTATGTTAATGGCCGCCCGACACAGATATAAATTACCGATTTAATCAAACAGTACAAGAATGGGCTGCGTGGCCTATAGGGGCACTGTGTATCTCTGGATCGAAGGGTCCTGGAAGGCTGGGTTCTGATCTTGCCCCCCCCCCCCCCCCCCCCCCCATCTCAAAGACGATTCCCGAGTTGGCAGTACCCTCCGATTCGGCTGTGTCATGCAGTCCCCTGACGTAACACCACAAGATGACCAGCTGGTTTATGGCCATGTTGCCGGTTAAATACCTCCTGCCATCCTGCCACTACTAAGCCCGTGTTTTTTAGCTAACCGTGCAAACGCCGACAAACCAATCGCCGAACTTTCTGGAGAAGGTAAAATTTATTACCATGCCGTTTAAGTGCGACATTTTCGCTAAAAGCGGCAAAATAATATAGATCAACGCGACAAGCCGCGAGACCGTTGCTTAAGTACAACATAAGTGAAGTTGCGTTGAAATTGCTGGAGTGATGTCGAAGAATTTTTTTTTTCAGAAAACGAGTCCGTGTCGATGTATTCAGTCAATACGGTCATAAATTTCCGTGCTAAGAAGTGCCGTACAGACTGTCGTTTTCCGGTTCATAAAAGGCTAGCGCCCCAAGACAATGTTGAAGTCTTTTTCAAGGCAGAAACTCGCAGTTTCAATGACGCCCGGGATCTTTGAGTAATAGATTTGCACGTTCATTAGGTATCGTAAAATGCATGCTTGCGTTTTGGGCTCCCGAGTACAATAGCCCAGTGAAGGGCTACAGTATATCATGCAGTAGTATCAGTAGGACCCTGCAATGTTGTGCCACCGCACCAAGGAAGTACTAACAGGCGCTCTTGATCTCGAGAATATAAGGCAGAAAGTAGAACGTAATAAGTGGTTTCGCTAGATCGTCTTCGGCGCTCCATCAGTCGGCACCAAACCACTGGAGCACCCCAGCGTGACCCTCACTATCCCGGATGTGTAATGAATGCGTACATTCCAAATTGCGTTCTCTCTGCTCGTGCGAACCGGGGGCACACATCCGGTCCGGACTTGAGTCGTCCACGCGTGAAGCAGTTATTTGACATGGCAGCGAAAGATGGAGGTTTTGCATTAGGCTTGCCTCGGTTGAAAGTGTCCCATGACAGGAACTGTTGTGCGGATGCGATAAATCCTGACTCCGTTAGACAAAAAAAAAGAAGAAATACTTCAAGTGGAGGTCATGCTTACAAATGTAGCCGCAAGTGTTTTTAAACAAAGTGTGTTTAGAGCAGAGCTTGTTAGGGGACACGATGGGCGCACTCCCACGCACTGGTGCTGACTTTGACCAAGGAGGCCATTTCTACATTCTTTGCGGATATACCGTCGCGGCTATCATCTCTGACTTAAATGGGCAAGGTGACAGCTAGATGACTGTTCCTGCCTCCAGAGTACGCCCTCGTGTATTCAGATTATTGCAAGCGGATTCACACCAACAGCTGGTAACTGTTTACAGGCGTAAAGGACATAGAATAACATGTGGAGAAAGTTCTAAACAGCCGGAAATTCTTATCGCGTGTGCAGCGGACCAAGCCCAGCCTCCCTGACCCGGGAGCTGTTCGCTGCCGGTGCAGACAGCGGTATGGAGGCCACTGTGCCTGGCGCCGTCAAAGGGTGGTTCGACACCCTTCGCCACTGCGGCAGCGGACGGGTAAGTGCGTGTTTTGATGCGGACAGCACAGCTAGACTCTGGATTAGGTCCAGCCTAAGGCACTTCCTTTTAGTCTATCTTGAGCTGCCGCACAGATTTTGAGTTCAAAGGCCACTCATGCACCGAACATGCCTTTAAAAAAGAACTTCATATGTGCGCGCGAGTGCAGCAAGTGCGTCAATGGTGGTTTTCGTTTTAGACACTTTCAAGATCAGCAGGCTACCCGCACACGACTTTCGTGTTCTTACGGGAAGGCGTACAAACCAGATATATACTTTCCAAAATTTACGAAATCCATGTAAACAGTGGCATAGCGGTAGCGATCCTCAGAGAATTATGGCGCAACTCTAAAAGTACCACCATGAATTAGGAAACACGATCATTCGTGTGAGAGACTTTTTTAACAAAGCCCCCATTTGTTATCAACAGAACTTTGGTGGGGAGCTCTCATATTTCTGTAGGCATTTTTCCAAATGAGTTCGAAGGGCGCAGTTTTCATTTCAGTTCATTTTATTTGCTTTCAAGTGAAAGCGGTTTTAAGGGAAAGTGCTTTGTGAACTTGTGCGGTTCTCCGTCTGTTTGCTGAGGCCTATCGAGTGTTCTACAAAAAGACATATTTTCAACAATGACTGGGAAGGAGGCGGTAACAGTGAAAGATGAGCTTAAAGCTGATATCGCAAAGCTACGAGAAGAAATTATAGCTGAAATCAAAATATTTCGTGAATCGATGGAGCGAGAAATGCGTAATGAAATTAGAGAACTGAAGAGTGAAAAACAAAGCTTATTTAAAAGCATCGAATTCGCACATGACTCTATCAGAGAGCTTGAGGAAAAGCTAAATGCAGAAATCGCTAAAAACAAGAACCTTGCTGAAGAAAATGAGACCTTTCAGTCAGTGCACACGAGTCTGGAAGGTAAAATGCCTGACTTGGAGAAGCGACTTACTCTTTCTCAGCAATACTCTAGAAGAGCCAACCTAGAAATTCAAGGAGTCATCAAAAATGACAGCGAGTCTGTGTTTGACATAGTCTCAAAGACAGGAACTGCAATTACTGAGCCTGTTGAAGAACGGGATATTGAAGCCTGTCATAGAGTGCCGACACGTAAGGCAGACAAGTCGAATATTGTGGTTCAGTTCCGGTCTCAATTCAAACGCGACAAGGTACTTCAGAAAGCCAAAAAAATGAGGCTGACAAACAGTGATGTTGGGATAGAAACTTCTGACCCTGTATACGTAAAGGAACACCTCTGCCCGGCACAAAAGAAACTGCTTGCATACGCTGTTAAAAAAAAGTATGAGCGTGAGTGGAAGTCTGTCTGGTCGCAAAATGCAAAAATTTTCATGAGGCAATCTGGTGGCTCGCCGGTTATGCCGATAACCAGCGAGAAAGATCTTATCAAGATCTCGCCGGAAAGCAGTCGTGCTGAGTTAGAAACAGGCGATGTTCATAGCTCACCTAGCAATTGAAATGGGGCGTCCTTCTGCTTGCTAATCCGTAACAATTAAAGAAAAATGGCCTATCACGAACTTGCACTACCACAACAGGTGAAACTAAAGGACCGAAGGTGTGAAACTGTCCTGCACCTTAATGCCCGCTCAGTAGGAAATAAGGAAGAAGAAATCACGTTTTTGTTAAGACAGTTCACTTTTGAATTTACAGTTTTGATGCTCACTGAAACATGGTATCAATCTGGCCGCAAGATGTTAGAATTACCCGGTTACGAAACCTTCTTCCTCAACAGACCAAATAAACGAGGTGGCGGTGTCGTTATCTGTGCTCTCGCGTGCAAAAGATGCCACATTCTGCCTAATCTTAGTGAAGTTACGGAAGATTATGAAGTTTTAACACTGCAAAATCGAAACCAAGTGATCTCTGTTGTATATCGCCCCCCAAATGGCAACATGAAGGCTTTTACAGATTATTTTGACCAGATTCTAGAATATGCGTCACTGAACAAATGCTCGCTTTTGCGCAGTGGTGATTTTAATATCAATATGCTTGACGAGAATGCTACTGTACGTAATTTTAACATGAAACTTATGTCTTGCGGTTTTGTAAACTCAATAGAAACACCAACACGTTTCACGTGCACTAGTGCGACTGCACTTGATTTCTCAATTAGGAATATTGAAACCAGTGTACTTTCTTGCGGTACAATTGCTTCTGATGTAAGTGATCACTGTCCGGTATTTGTCGTTTTTCGGAATGAACATGTTACGCGAAACATTGTGAAACAGTCCATACGTGTGCAGCGCATCAACGATGCCTCATTGGAAGCTTTTAAGCACGATATTATGAACTTTGACTGGTCTTGTGTATTGCAGAAAACGAGCGTCAATGATGCGTACGACCTATTTTTTCACCATTTCCTTCGTCTTTATTCGAAGCACTTTCCGCTGGAAGTACACACCCCTTCCAAAAAGATAAGAAAACCATGGTTTACAAAACAATTGTTCAAAATGATAAAGGACAAAAATTGCCAGTATCAAATGTTCCTTCGAACACGCACAGAAGAGGCGCTGCTTTCTTTCAAATGTTAAGGAACCGATAGAACGCGGAGATACGGAAGGCTAAAAATCTCTATTATCAGCGGCTCTTTTCTAACGTCAGTTCAAGTAGACCTGATACTACCTGGAAAGCTTTAAATAATGTCCTTGGTCGCCGTGTAAATAACCATGCTACGAAAACGATGCTTGTCAGTTGAAACAAAGTAAGGAGGAGAGCACTCGCACAACATTTCAAAAAAATTTTTTAATAGTGTTACTTCATCTCAAGATCCTACAGGCACACTTATCGCCGGTTAGCCTAGTCATGTTAGCGAAACTGTATTCTTCGAGCCAACTGATGCAAGTGAAGTTTATAACGTGTATATGAGAATTAGTATTAGCAAAGCTTTAGATATAAACGCCATGCAGATGACACCGTTGACATATGTCATATCTATAATTTGTCCCATGCTTTCTCATATCTATAATCTGGCACTTGAATCCGGGGTTTTTACCAACGGAATGAAGACTGCAAAAGTGTCAGTAATTTAAAAGGGGGCGACCGAAACTTCCAGGAAACTATAGGCCGATTTCGGTGCTCCCCGTGTTTTCTAAGGGACGGGAAAAGGTTATCTCTTCAAGAATAACGAAGGTTTTTGATAAACGAAAGGTAATATCTGAGTCGCAATTTGGTTTCAGAAAAGGCAAATCAACAGAAGCAGCCTTATTAGCAATGAAAGAAATTATCTTGAACAATATTAATGACAACTTGTATACGGTGGGCCTTTTCCTTGATTTTAGTAAGGCATTTGACTGCTTAAACCAGGCGATCCTTGCTTATAAACTTCAAATGTACGGAATCCGTGGTAAACCACTCAGACTGCTTGAAGATTACCTCCAAAACAGAAGCCAGTCAGTATCTGTAGATAATGAACTTTCATCCCCTTTACCTGCAAGGGAGCGTACTTTGACCCTTTTTGTTTAATACCTATATAAATGACATTGTAACTATAGATCCTTCTATTCATTTTTGTAATTTACACCGATGATAGCACATTACTTCTTTCAGGCCTTAATCTCAATGATGTAATAGCGAAAGGTAAAGACCTACTGGATAGATCATCTAGGTGGTCAATGATGAATAAATTAAAGATAAATCCTACAAAGCCGAAGGCTCTAATATTTCGCGCAAGAAACAAGCCGACAACACTAAGCTGTGTACTGAAGTTTGAAAACCAACAAATAGAGATTGTTGAGGAACATAAATCCCTTGGTGTATATTTTTCATCTCATTTAAACTGAAATGCTCACGTTGAACATATCTGCAAAAAACTCTCTTCTGTCTGTGGGGCCCTCTCGCGATGTTGTGCAACTCTACCTATGAAGTGCAAACTACAAGTTTATTACGCATTATTTTTTTCTCACCTTAACTACAGTAGTTTAGTGTGGGCCACAATGACCAAGGCAAACATGAATAAGCTTCTCGTATTGCAAAATAAAATTGGTCGTATAATGGCTGATGTTGATTATGCGACTACCTCCAAATATGCATTCCAAGCACATAACATTATCCGTGTTGATGAATTGTATAATTATAGGTTACTACAAATCATGCATTTTTCGAAGGCATCCATTGCTGAATTTTATTCTTCCTTAGCATCTTTGTAGACGCATCGTGATAACATGCACACAAGTACTAATGCATGGAATGTACCACGTTTTCGCATTGATTATAAATTACAAATGCTATCTTACAACCTGCCCCATCTTTTAAATACTTATCAAAATACAATAGGATACACAAAAGCCGAGCTGCGCAAATATTTTGTTGAAATGTGATTTTATGCTTCTGTTTGTAGATTGCTGAATGTTTGCCCGGTTGACATTTTCCCCCTAAATTACTGCGCATTTCAACTGTTTTTCTCTTTGTGCCATTTACTTTAAAGCTTATTGGTGAATTTTCATGTGTATTTAATTTTTTGTTATTGAATGTGACTACTGTATGTATGACAGATTTGGAGATTTCCTGCACCACTCGTCTGCTGCTGCGTGTATTGGTTTCCTGGACACTGTCAAGCTGCGAAGGCAGCTTTTATCCGGGAAACCCTCCAGTTGAGCCTGGAAATAAACTTATTGTATTGTATTATTGTCACAATCGTAACTGGGTAGCGGGAGAAATCAGCCCAGGCCTGCTCATTGGACAATGAAGTTGAGGTAATGTTGTGGCGCATAATCGTCCCGCGGTCCAAAACCCATGTCCCGAGTGTCGTAAAAAAAAATAGGTCAAGGAGGGGGCGCAGTCCAGTTCCATCCTTACGAGTGTGACGTGAACGCATAATTAAATGGCTCGCGTTGGCCAGCATCCCTTGCGACCCTCGTTCGCGTCCATTCATTTCACGGCTCCCTTCATCAGTAAGGTTTTATTTCTTCCTCTATTTCGAATACATACTCATTCTTATACGGTCCTGAGATGCCCCATTATATAAATTGCACCCGCCATGGAAGGAACTTCACGGTTGAACCAAGCGGTTCCACAGTGCCTGTGTGGCCTAGAGACAGTGTGTCTTAACACAGAATCCATGTACCTTAGACGGTCGGATTCTGATCCCATCGTCCCATCTCAAACGCGAAGCACGAGTTAGTATTTTTATTTCGTGACGTCATACAACCTGACGACTAGTTATCGAAAGGACGTGTCTCCTGCCATCTACCATCTGTCAGAAGCACTGTGATTTTGGGCTCAAAACACAGACAAACCGGATGCCAGGTTTTGTGGAGGTTGGGACATTTATCGCTATCGCTTTAATTCCCCTCGGCAGCTGAAGGCTCCGCCTCCTAGGAAACGGGTCCGCGAGAAATGGTCTCCCCCGACGAGTCGCAAATCCGCAGTCTGTGTAAAACCACCGCTTTATTCCGGGTCAACAAAAAGGTACTTTGGAATGATAAAACATCGGAAGACACCGCACGGCGAAGGCTCACCCTCGAGTAGAGCATACTTCGCACCCCTCGATAAAGTCTGCACATTCACAGTTGTGCTACCTCCGCGCGCACCATGACGAAGGGGAAGGAGCGCGCGAAGTTCAAAAGTCCATGAGGCTCATTCTCAAGCCGAGTACATTGAGTATATGTCTCGCCCCTCGATAAGGTCTGCACATGCGCAGTTGCACTACCTCTGCGTGCACCAAGACAGAATGCAAGAAGCCAGCGCAGCATCAAGTTCCGCCACGGAGAAGGGAAGGTCTATTCGTGAATCCCGTGAAGCTGGAACATTGTTGAAATATAACGTTGCCGTTGGAGTCGATATGCCTGCTACCCTAGCGCAGAAATTTTCTGCTACCTCGACCTCACTACGTCTTTGATAGAGTGCGAGAGATTTGATTGGGTAGATTTGTTTAGGGGATGTTCGGAGACCATGAACGACATTCCAGATGCGTGATAAAGGCTTGCGGGGATCAAGCGTTTCACAGAATGACCGCCAACGTTTTGCCTGGAGGGCTTGAATTCGGCGCTGAATTTTCTTTTGCAGGCGCCTCGCATCTCTGAGGTCGAGGCGCGACTTCGTGCGCCGGTATCTACGCTCTGCCCTCCGTTGCAATGCTCGCAGGCGCTGTAATTCCGTATCAACCTCTGTGTAGGTAGGCACTGGGGTGGAGAAAGACGTCGCGTTTATCATGGCCCCCTTAATTTTTTCTTCAATACTTGCAGAGAGGCCTGCTGTGCAAGCATCTTCCATAAGTGCTTGAAATGCCGACCAATCGATGTGGCGCATTCATGGGGCAGACGTGGATGTGGAAAGGCCATTAATGATCACATATGTAGGAATGTGGTCACGTCTGTGTGTTTCTATATCTGCAAACCATTAGATGTTGTTTTTAAGGCATCGAGATACGAAAGCTAAATCACGACAGCTGCTGTAAGTTGCCCCTCGAATAAAGGTTGGTGTACCGTCATTAAGACATTGCAGGTCATGATCAAAGGCGAAGGACACAAGCTTTTTTCCCTTGAGGTTCATTCGAACACTTCCCTACATCATGTGGTGAGCGTTAGTCTCCTATGATGATCCAAGGGCTAGGTGTGATCGCCATCAAGTCGCTCAATCGTGTGGCGTCAAAACGACTAGATGGCGACATATACGCACCCATAAGTGTAAGCGTGAGATTGCGCTTCTTCACTGTCAGGCAAACGTACTGGTTATCGTTGCTGGGAGTAACCGGATGGATTACATATGTGAGTTCTCGCCGAATATAAATGACCTTGCTGTTTCCCTGGTGCGTTGAAGATGCTAATGCCTCGTAGCCTGACAGTCGTAATATCTTTGCTACATTCGCCTCACAAATAACAAGGATGGGTATGCGATTTGCATGAACATATTGCCGAATATCTGCAATTCGGGACTGAAGCCCACGGGCATTCCATTGAAAAATAGAGGCGTCCTTGAATGTTTTTTCCAAATGTCAATGCTGGGGGAGCCATTGTGTCTGCTACACTAGAGCCGTTACAACTGGCGTTAGCGCGTCCAGAACCTGTAGCGCATTCTGTGCTGCTGGCGTGTGCAGATTAGATAGCACAGCGCGGATTGCATTCATCATGGACGTGAGAATGGCACTAGTAAATTGTTATATTGTGAGGCTTGCCTGCAAGAAAGCGATACATTGTAAAGATGCGGGACACGGATAATCCTTCGTGATAGCAAGGAGAAATATTCAGCATATTTAAAGGGCGATCGTTCAATTACGACCACAAATTCTACACATACAAAACTACACAAAGTACGAAAGAGCAGTGTTCACTACATAAGTAGAAATATAACCGCTGCCACCGTATGCCGCCGTGGTGTAGTGGTAAAGTGTGCGTGCTGGCTGAGAAGACCGAAGTTCGAACCACAACACACAATGTTTTTGTTCAAATGTAGTCGTGTTATTTTATAGCTCGGCATGCTTTTCCAGCCTGGCGTCCAGTTTTTTTCTGAAACAAGGGCCACGGACCATACAGGAATTTCCAGAATGAGAGTTCCGCGCGGTTTCATTTCGGTTCAGCCCGTATTAATTAACCAGAAACCGGACGAACGCGTCATTTCTGGAACTGATACCAGGCAGAGTATTTACGCTTCTGAACGAAGCTCAACCAGAATAACTATGCCGGACACGCCAGCGCACTAAATAAGCATGATACCAGACATATTATAAAACAATTCTGTAATAAAGAGCACGCTTCGTTTGACTAATACCTCGAAAATACGAAGCCATCGAAGTGTGCGCTAGCAAGCATATACACGCCTCGCGTCGTTTTTGCGCGTACAACAGTCGCTACAGCTCGTACGATCTTGCAGTGCGTCTTCATATCTGCGACTGAAGATCTGCCGCCTTCAACGTGAAAGTGGAAGCACGAACGTATCGTTTCGCTAGCGATGACAAAAAACTGCTCGGCAAAAAATAAACTTCGCTGACCATCGAAAGATGCGCAGATAGCCGCACACCAGGCGACGCGTTCTCGAATGTTTACATATTGAGACCGCTCAGTCGGAAGTGTATTCATTGACGCCGCGGCTCCGCTGGTAGCACGTGAAGCTAAAACGCCCAGTATTACAAGTATTAGTGCACCGGATATCTCTGTATGTAGGAAAACTTATAAGCGTTCGTAGACGATGAAAAACACATCAACACTAGTAAACTATGATACCTTGAGGTTTGCCTGTAATAAAGCGACGCATTATAAAGATACGGAACATTTGTAAACCCTCGTGATAGCATGGAAAAAGGTTCAGTGTGTTTAAAGGGCGATCGGCGAATTACGGCCACAAATTCTACAACCAAGGAAAACATACAAAATACGAAAGAGCAAGACTAGCTAAATATACTGAATAATAACCACTGTAACTATTATGCGTTGTGCAGTAGTGGTTAAGGTGCCCGTCTCAAGACCATGAAGACCAAGTTCGACTCCAGACTAGGTATTTATTTTTTTCAAATTTTAATAATTTTTTGAAATGTAGTCGTGTTATTTTATATTGTTGTATACTTTTTCCAGCCTGGCGACGCGCTTCTTTCCGGAAGCGAGATGCCATCAACCGTACAGGTCATTCCGGTATCAGAGCTCCGCGCGGTTTCATTCCGGACTTTCCAGTGAAGTACAGAAATTTCCTGAAATAGCCCACACTCCTGTAGCCCAATCCTGTACAGTAAACCTGTATACAATTTCCTGTACGAATTTTATACAGGAGTTTTCAGTAGGAACCATTGAGGATGCTATAGTTTTCCCGCAAAGTAAGTTTAAAAATAGTGCTCCGGCACTGGTGACTTGCGCTGCAGAACAGATCTTTACCGCCAACACTGTGCTTGATGACTTCACAGCCGTTCAGGGGGTTCTCGAGCAAACGACGGCGAAAATGCTGCAGCCCTACTGGGTGCGGCTTGTACGGTGTGGCGTCGCCTCTAGTATTTTGTACTCGAATATACCTGTACGATTCTATGAGCTGCTATTGGCACGAGGCAGGGCGATGGCGGTGCTACTCAGAAACAGCCTGGCATGACGAACAAATGGCCTACAGCTTGCTTGGAAAGAGCATAAGTCTTGGAATCAGTCTTGTAGTTTCAGCTCACACTTTAATGGATTCCTTGGCAGCGGTGTGTGGTAGCTACTGTTGTGTTGTTGGCTGCACGAGTTATTCTACGAAACACAGCACGGTGTTTTACCACCGATTTCTCAAAAAAAAAAAAAAGAGCTTCATCGACAAATTGAATTCTGCGATCAGGCGCCCCCTCTGCATCTGAGAAAGCATGTATGCTCGGAACATTTCACGTGGGGCTGCTACCAAAACGGGATGGTTCTGATATACGAGTTTGGCCTCGCGAGTACAAGGCGATGGTTGAAATCGGATGTTGAGTCGACAATCTTTCCGCACACGACATAAGCTAAGCCGCCTGAGTGAGGATCGCTGATCTTCAACGATATTCTGGGAATAACTGCGATACAACCGAATTTCTGCACGCTGCCGATATGTTGCTGGTCCGATCTCGTACTCTAGCTCCGCTGCTAAGGCGGCGCCAAGATTACATCTTTCTTTTATTCTGAGACAATTGACTTGACATTAAGGCTGTTCTACGAAGAGACCAGTTACAATAGCGCTGATCAATTCCAAAGCGCCGTCCGCTGCGGTTTCAATGTGAACAAGTTTAGGCCTAGCGACGACTATAAGGCCATGGAACCGGCACGGCCATGGAGCGCAGTTGTCCGCCGCTCTCGCGGGCAGCACCTTTCTGGTAAGCTCGCTGCATTCAGCGCTGCAAGTGTTGCAAATTTGTCATCTACTTTCTTGATGCGGCTGGAGTCAGTCATATTTCGATGTACCGTTTAACATATATTGCGCTGAGCAAACCATCCTGGAGGATGGAACGGGGCGACATGCTGCGCCTTAGGCCCGTACTATCAGGTTGTAATTATCGGACGACGCACTAGGCAATGCCTATATAACTTCTGATGTTGGGAAGATAGTGAGAGACCGGAAAGCGTGGCGTGACATGGTCCATAGAGTCACGAAGAGTCGGACACGACTGAACGACTGAACTGAACTGATATGACTTGTTGCTCCTGAAAGTTGCTTTAGAGTGCGAAGTGTACGTAGTTGAAACTGCATGGCCACCCCATGCGCTTTCAAAATTTGCACCCTGGCTCGGCGCACCTTCCATATCCTACTGTAAACAAACGCCGACACCGCTGCTGAACTTCGTAATGAATAGTTGTTGGTTGCGTATTACATGTAAGACGTCAACATGAATTTGAAAACTGCTTTTGCGCAGAACGCAATCATTTTCTCAACAGATCCTGACCACAGTGGCTCCGTTTCGATGGAGGCGAAACGAAGTGGCGTCCGTGTGCTATGCGATGTCAGCGCACGTTGAAGATCCCCAGGTGGTCGACATTACTCCGTAGCCCTCCACTACGGCTCCCCTTTCTCTTTCCACTTTCACTCCCTCTTTCCTCCCTTCCCTTATGGCGCGGTTCAGGTGTCCACAGAGCAAGTGTGACAGATACAGCGCCCTTCCCTTCCTATGAACCAATTATTATTATTATCGGAGGCCCTCCAGTATTTATCCACCGCAATTAGTATTTCAAAAGGCGTTAGTTTTGGTCGTATGGCAGCGCGTTGAAGAAAAGACAATAAATTGATCAAATGCCATCCGAGGGAAAATGTTCCATTTGGCAGGGGTATTGTTGTGTGGGCAATAATTTCGCTGGCAGCGAGACGATTTAGGGGTCAGTATATATCAAGAAAAAGAAAGGGGGATTTGTATTAACGATCGGTCGCCTTCATATATACCGGCCACTTGCATCGGGGTTTGTGAGTGCACATGACTTAAGACTTCTAGGGAACTGATGCTTCATACTTCAACAATTAAGCCGCATGCAAGATCGCTCCTCGTTCTGCCCTCTGTGGCCATTGCAAATATTGCCAATTTTTTTTTTATATCGAATCTGAATGACGAGTCCTATAGCTGTCATTGCCCGATGACATCAAGGGCGACTCATTTGCATCAAAAAGTGTATTTCACATGGTGCCATACGGGACAGCGATTGACGTTCGCACACCTCGGCAGAATGGCAGCGGAAGCATTTAGCTTGGCTGCGCACCTGTGTCATCATGTGACGTCACGCAAAGCAGTCCTGGGCAACGTGCGTGAGTTTAAATTTTGATTGAAGTTTTTTGCTTATTTAAGATTATTGCTTGCATATTGTAATGAATGTAATTGGGTACTGTGATGACCAAGCTGTCACCAATATAAATAAATCTTTAACTCAAAAAATCGCCGGAGTTGCCCTTTAACCTAGATGACCAGCCTAACCTCTCTAGTCCTCGCGCCGGGCTACATCAGCAGGATTGCCTGATTCTGGCGGCTGATTGAGTGTAACATCGATGACACGGGCACCGTGTAATCCTTGACTACACTGACGCAGCGTGCCGCAGTTCCTCTGTAGAAATTAATTCACATGCTTAATATTTATCGCATCAGGACAAATAAACTCCAAACGTCATAATTATATACCCTCTCTGAGCAGCTCTCATGTTGCGGCGAGAGCACCTGTCTAAACCGGCGATATAGTGCCTAGAATATATAGGCTAGTGTGCCGTGCGGAGCGGTCTCCCAATCGAAGGAGGTGGCCGCGCCGGCCATGGCTTCCAAGTCTGGCCGCCAGGGCCCGGGCGCTGTTAGTCGTAAAGGTGCTGTCGGCGGCCCCGGCGGCTCTGGAGTGTTGGCTTGCTGCTGTTTCATTGTCGCATTTGCAAATCGTTTCGTTCACGTTTATGATTTTAGAGCGCAGCTCTTTGGCGCCCGTTCCTGCGTTTCGCGTCGTCGTCGCCATTGCCGATGTCCCTCGTAACCAACGCCGCAGCAGGGACAGCGCGCGCTCCTGCCGCACCGTTCGCCGCTAGTGAACCCCCCCCCCCCCCCCCCGAACCTCCTTCTTCCTGCATGGCGGTGACGGTGTTCTCCCGTTGCCGAAGTGCTGGCTCGGCATCACCGGATCACAGTGCGTGCATCCCAAGCCGAAACTCAGAGCCACGTTGACATCCTAGCAGTGTCAACGGCATCAGTCAGTCGCTGCTATACCATGACCTCCCGATAACCTAATTTCTCTATAATAAGGGAGTAACTACTCATTGACATCCAGCCAAGTGCAGCCTTATGACTACAAAGGTAATCTATAGAACGTTCTGAAAAAACTTCGCAGTTAAAGAAAAATTCGTCCTAACTCCCGGATCAGTAATTACTCACTTATTACAAATGTATCCACCCTGGGGGATTCCCCTAAATATCCGACCAATTTAATTGCTCTCTTGGCTCCTCCTCATGCCATTCCTGTACGGCGGCAATCAGAGCGCCGGATCGGTGGCGGCGGATCTCGATATGTGCACCGCCCGAGCCAAAATGCATAGCCGCCGCCGTTCGCCACTGCAAACTGCCTGGCCAAACGTTGTCTGTAATTGCACATACATGTCTTGCTAGAATTCTTTGCTTCGATCTATCGAAAAGCTGAAACTGCTGATAAACTGCGCTAAAATTTCGCATTAGGAAGTAATGCAATCGTCGGTAATGTTTTCTTATTTGTTCCTCCTTTTATTTGAAGCCATTGAAGTGAGCGTTGCCCCCTCATACAGTAGCACCAGCTTTCAGCGGCTATGCCAGCCATGCAGCGGAATCTGCGGGTGCGTGTCACGCGAGAACAGGGAGCTTATGGAGGCCGGTGTCTCACGTTCGTAGCTTCCAGTGCGTAGCCTCGGAAAGCTGTCCACAACTGTGTTTACGCTATAGGTAAAGCATCAGGGAATAAAAAGAAAAAAACTCGCTTCATGCCGCTTTTTCAGAGCGGCTGATTTTGAAACCATACAAGGTAAAGTTTTATGTGCGGCGAGCCGTTGGACCCCACTCGACTTCTGGGATGGGAGAGACTACAAGCGGCTTCCAAAATATGTCGGAGTTTCGATAATACTGAGCAGTGGCTTCAAAAGTGATTGATTCCTATGTTTTATCATTTCGTGAATTAGAATTTATTTGGTAATCATGTTGTGTTATACGCAGACTGATATTTTCTTCCGACGTTTGCCGTTTCTTTCCTTGCAAACTTTAAGGTCACTTTTTTTTTCAGAGGTCTAAGTGACCTTAAAGTTTGCAAGGAAAGAAACGGCAAACGTCGAAAAAAAATATCAGTCTGCGTATAACCTCTGAAAAAAAAAATATCATCTGTGTATGAATTAAGTGAACTATGGCTTCCGAATAAAAAAACTGGACTGAATCCGATTCAGAATATGCTTGTGCAGTTTATCACAATTAGCGGTCATCAAAAACGTTCCCCTGCTTTTTTCGCGTACTCATGACGATATAAATATTGAGTTACTAACAGCAGGTACGATAAAACTGAAGAACGTCCACATCACCTATCTGAAGCATGGGATCCGCGTTGTGATAACAACGAATAAAATGTGAAATTGATGTAATAGATGTAGCACTGCACATGGCTGTTATGTTTTGTTATGGTGTCGCATGGCCACAATCCCCACCGTCATCGACCAGTTCCAATAAACGTTCTCTATCGCGATTATGTTCGAATGACCATCGCGATCTCTAAACGGCCTCCATCTTGAGTGAGCACGCACGTGTTGCATTCGACAGCCTATACGATCGCTGTTTATGTGCACAAACCACAGTCAACTGGATGCGGAGTGAGTAAAACCGCTATTGAATGTTCCCGTATAGCAGCAACAAGTTCGGATCAGATAAGATTGCTCAGGTAATATGAATTGCGATCTAGATGTTGCTCCAAATTTACGAGTTGAGGCGCTGAACTTTGCGCATTCAAACTTTCTTTTATGCTTCACTTTAGAACAGAAGGAACAAACTATAAACAAAATTATACATCTAGCTCGCAGTACACGTTAAACTTTTCGTTGATTTATGACGCAGTGTATACTAAATGTTAGACCCACGGCCCCGCCCAGCAGAAATCACCCTTCTATGATGCACGATCGAAGGAAAAAAATAAGCAGCGGCGTTGAGGGTATATGACGCGATAGCGTTACACACAGAAGGACGCTGTTTCTTCGCCATTTATTTCTTGATTCTTTACTTTTTTTTACACCAATACTTAGCAGCAGCAAACATTGCAGTTTGATACTAAGGCAATTTTTCCTTAAGTATTTCAAATGATTGATTGATCCGTCTAAAACTCTTAATTAGCATCATCAAGCATTGGATTCTCATTCTTAGCATTTCGACATCTTCGAAACCCGCTTTTACGGATTTTTTTATTTCATCAACTAATGAAATATTTACAATATCTTAATAATTCGTCAGCGCCTATCGCACACCAGTCAATCATCAATCACGAGCTATTGCTTAGAACCTGACAGTCAGCGGCTATTCTTAATTCGCTTCCGCGCGCCCTCATACCGCAATTTCGCACGCTCGGACCGCGCTTTATTTTCTTAGCTGCTTTGGACGACTTCCGCCGTAATCTGTAAAAATATGTTGAGGACTTTCTACGGGCAGTGCTAAGTCGGTATGTGTTTGCTCCACCAAGAAATGTTTCACAGAAATACATTATTACGGTACGGCAAGCCGATGAAAACAGGAGAACAGAGGACCGAGAGATGATGTTCGATTACCCTGAGATGACGTCTAATGAAATCTTGGCGGGCCTAGCGCGAGCAGCTCCTGCCCGTGCCACTTCCCGATTCTTCCTCCTTCCTCGTCCGTAACATGACTCGGGGCCACCGAGCGATCGTCCCGATCGTAGACGAGGAAGTTTGTCAATGCTGATGACTGCATGAAATGACTATGGGCGTTCCTATATGGCTGAAGAGGAAGAAGGAAGAAAACTGCTTGCCGCCACTACGATCGTCGGTTTGATTTTCGCCCAGGGTGCTTTCAGACCACTGGTCTCCAATATACGATGGCCGAGGCACAGGCACGCACCGCATGGCATGGGAAGGGGTCAATGTTCATGTGTGGCGGCGTCTTGGGTCGGTGGGGTCTCAGGTCGGCAAAGCGGGTCAATAGGCTCACATGGTCTTCGGCTGTGTCGCTGTGTCTTGTGATTGTGTGGGTAGCGTCTCGAATCAGTCTCCTCCGTCGTGTCTTGTGGTCGGGGTTGGAGTCGTGGCGGAGGAACTGCAGGACGCCGAAGCTCCGGATATGGATGAGGATATGGATGATGAAGTACCCCGCACCTCAAACCAAATTGTTATGCTACGGCAAGTCGATGAGAACAGAGGGCAGGGAGAGGATGTTCGATGACCGTGAGATGACGTTTATTGAAATGTTTTCTGGCCTAGCGCGAGCGCTCCTGCCCGCTTCTTCCTCCTTCCTCGTACGTAACTATATAAAGAGGGAAATATTTCAAACGAAGACAAAGACCGATCACAGAAAGAGCAGCACGTACAGCTACCAAGGCATGACTGCTCGGATGCTGGCTGCAGTCGTAGCCCGGATGGATGGATGGGTGGATGTTAGGAGCATCCCCTTTGAAACGGGATAGTGATATCCATGACCCTGGTCAACCTTTCTTATTTGTTTTGTTTTTTTAACTTAGGTAATCCGTCAACTTTAACGACTTTTCTTTTAGTCCCTAGTTATCTTTAAATGACAGTGATTAATTTCGATTTAGCCTCGATGCAGCTGCCACAAAATGCATCTCTATGCATCTGTCACTACAAGGTAGTTGAATTCCGGCTGAACTTACCACGCAAGTCGAGGGCACCTCCTTTGCGAGCGGAACAGCTACTCCCACTCACTCTAAGGCTGTCTGGGAGTGTGCGCACCGTTTAGGGTGCATCGTTAATAATACCTTTTAATTATTAACGGGTGACAGCATCCCATCCCTGCTATTTATCCACCAACCTTTCATATGTCTCTTGTTACTTGAACCACCGATTCATTAACGCTTCCTTTGTTACATCTAAACCCCCAGGCCTCAGGTAAAGTGACCATGACAACATCGACATTTGCATACACATTCCAGTATAAGATGTCGGTTGTTTCTGGGCATCTACCGCACATAACACAAGGCTCATCTTGAATAAACTTCCTTCTGTATCTACGCAGGTTCTAAGACATCCTGAGCTGTAGCTTCGAAAAGAAGGCCGCTACCTATTGAGTTGTCACAGAACGTTTCCTTTTTAATTCGAGTTTTTCACTTTCTATGTATTCCAAGGGTCGGCTTCTTTTTCATTGACTTATTCCACTTTTGAGCCTCTGTGCTCTTTACCTGCATTTAAATGTTCTTGATTTCTCTGTAATGCCTTCCGACATACTTAATGGCTAGCCTCCTGGTCCTTTTCCGCCACTGTGAGTTAATGCTCGTTCGTTAAAGGTATTTAAATACTTTACCTACCCACCTATTGTCGCCGAGCCCATGTCTACCTACACGGCTTCGTTTGTAGTCTTGCCATAGACGCGAAGTCCTAATCCTACCACATATCTTTGATTTATTTCTAACCCCGATTGAACTTCCACCCTTAAGCACAAAACCGCGTTCCCGAATGTAAGTTCTGGTACCATTATTCGTTTCCAACTACCGTTACGTACTTCACATCTGTTGTACTCCGAAATGGCATGTGTTTCATATCGCGACATCACTTCGTCCTGGTGGCCTGTGCTCTTTTTCCATGTATACCCGTCCTTCGTTTATGTATACTCCGAGATATTTATATTCTGCCAGTTTTAGTATCTCGCTTCCAGCTTTCTATCAGTGAATTCGTTGAATACCACCAGACCCCAGTTGATGCCGCTGAAGGTGAAGCCGACTGAGTCTCCCTCATATTCACATATATCAACCAGTGCTCGTAAATCTTCCTGGCTATTCGCTCATAGAACAAAGTGATTAGCGTACATTATTACTGGAAGCGTTTGTTCTACATCTGTTCCACCTAGCTTATAAAAGAGATTAAAACTAACATGGCTGTCTTGACGATTATTTTTCATATTATACATATAAATCATGAGCAACTGTGATGATAGCGGATGTCCTTGCCTTAGTCCTTTGTATTCCTCGACAATAGACGTACTTCATAACCCCTCTCATGCAATCTCAACTTTATTATCTCTGTATATTGACTTCAGTAATACAATTACTTCTTTACCGATGCCTTCAGATTCGAATATGTTCCAAGAAGTTCCCCGTTGACCCTGTCGTATGCGCACTTATGTCCAGAACGGCTGAATACAGTGGTCTGTTTTCCGCCCTGTCTATTTCTGTATGTTTTCGGTTATTAAAAAATGCTATCATCTAGGCGCCTACTACTCCTGATCCCGTTCTGCAGTTCGCCCAGTATATTATTACTTTCTATCCATACCTGCAGTTTTAGATTTACTGCCTGCATTGTCAGCCTATACGTAACTGACGTTATCGTAATCGGTGCAAATGATTTGATGTTCTTCCTATCTCCTTTTCCTTTATAGATTAAATTCATCCAACTCCGTCGCCAGCTGTCCGGAATTTCTAATTTGTTATGACTGTTTTCAATGCTTTGAACAATGTATCTTTGTTTCTTGGACCATGGCCATTATTAGCTTGATTGGAATTTCATCCGTCCTTATGGCTGTACACAGAAGAATATTTGTGTCCGCCATCTTCCAGTTAAGATTTGTCAATTGTAAGCTCCTATCCTTCATCCTGTCTGATAGTTGATTTGGGGAGATTACCCCGTAGTCGCGCCCAAATGATATGGCCCGCTTGCACAAACCTTTTAGTCCAGTGTTATTCTGATCTTGAGTGTTAATGAAATCTTATTGGAGTAAACGTTCTTCAGCCGATGAGATCCTCGCGCGAAACAATCTAGACTGGAATAAGACAGAAGGTGAAGACTGTAATATGATTTGAGCCTAGGCTGTCTCGGGCAATCTTATCTTAATCTTAAAATCAGTCCAACATGGCTTCCCTGCGCTTGGTCTGCCTCGAGACGCCCGCCTAATACTTGTTGCGGCATGAACGTGTGTTCCGTGACAGGACAAATACTCTCTATACGTTGCCCTGAGGTCGAACACCCGATGCGTCGTAGCGGCGCTTCTTCAGTAGACACTCGGAATGGCACGTTCGGGCTTGAACGAGGACGTCTCGGCGTTGGCGACTGTCACGCCGCTTCAAAACGAACTATCTTGAAGCACGTCTGATTCGCACGGCAACACAGATAGGAAGAGAGAGAGAGCAGAACTATTTATTTATTCCAGCGGATGAAGAGGCTCCGGCCCTCCGTCGCTTGGGATGGATGGCGGGTGCCCCGCCTCAGACGCAGGCCGGCAGACGTTGTTGGCCGGCGGCGTCCCAGGCCAGCTGGAGCTCAGGGTCCGAGCAGCACAGCATGGTCTCCCAGAGTTGCGGCGTCAGATTTAGACCCCTCCCGGGAGAAAAGGGGCAGTCCCAGAGGATGTGTTCGAGGGTCCCTCTCGAGGCACAGTTTGCACACAATTCAGATCTTTCTCCTGGGAGCATATGGCTCACCAGGAGCGGGTGCGGAAATGTCCCAGTCTGAAGGCGACGCCAGGCGAAGGCCTGCCTGAAATTTAGGGTAGGGGCTGGCGCAGCAGCCACCCGTCTACTGAGTCTATAATGCTGCAGAATTTCTGTGTAAAATTTGGCACACTCTATGGTCCCCGCTCCAAGTCCCCCCTCTCTGCCGCCGGCTCGGTGGTAGAGCCCTCGAGCCATGGCATGGGCGGATTCGTTGCCGGGAACGCCAGTGTACGATGGAGTCCAAATCAGCTGTATAGTTCGCGAGATTGGTGATTGCTGTAATATTCGAATTGCCTGGGGAGCAATCAACCCACGACTGTAATTTCGTATGGCAGTTTTGCTGTCGCAGATCACGAAACGCGCCTTTGTCTGGGCGCAGGCTAGAGCTACAGCCACTTCCTCAGCTACCTCAGGAGATCTAGTTTTCAGGGTGACCGCGGTGATCGGTCTACCCGACCCATTCGATACCGCTGCAACCATAAAGGGGCTTGCCCCTCCGGCAGCATCTACAAAGGCTACTTCCTCCGGCGGCAAGCGGCTAAATTTCTTACTGAGCATTTGAGCTCTTTTTTCCCGACGCTCCGTATGGTGTTCGGGATGCATATTTTTTGGCAGCGGAGGTATCCATAGCCTGTCCCGTACAGCCATGTCTATTTCAGATTTTGTCTGAGCGCCTCCCCAAGTGTCGATGCCCAGTTTTTCTAGAATGGATCTGCCTGCGGCGGTTAGGCGGAGCCGTTCTACCTGTGAAGTGCGCACCGCTTCCGCGATTTCATCCCATGTGTTATGGATGCCCAGTTGCAGGAGGCTAGCGGTGGAAGTACAGCGCGGGAGTCCAAGGGCTCTTTTAATACTTGTGCGGATGAGGCTCTCTAATTTCTGTCGTTCTGCTGCCTTAAGGGGTAAGTATGGCGTAGAATAGCTGATTCGACTAATGATAAATGCCTGGATTACGCGCAGAAGATTTTTTTCCTTTAGTCCTCTGCCTTTACTCGAAACTCGGCGGATGAGGCTAACTGTTTGAGATACATGCCGCTCAAGCTTTTTAATAGTTTCTCCGTTGTAGCCATTATCTTGGAGAAGGAGACCTAATATACGGATCTGCGATACCGGGGGAACTTGATGTCCTTGTACCGAAATCTGTATATCCACTTTACGCTTTTTCCGCAGGCACCGTGGGTTGTAAGTTAAGAATTCTGATTTTTCCGGCGAGCATGTAAGTCCACGTTCTGCTACAAACCACACGATCGTGTCCACCGCCTTTTGTAGCGTGTGTTCAATTACGGCATCGCTACCCCGGCTGATCCATAGTGTAATGTCGTCAGCATAAATACTAAAATTTAAATGAGGGTAACGTCGTAGTTGTTCTGGTAATTTTGCCATTGCTACGTTGAAGAGAAGAGGCGAGAGTACCGATCCCTGAGGAGTACCCCTACTGCCCAGAGGGAAAAGTGACGATGTGCTATCGCGAAATTTAAAGCGGGCACTACGCCCACTCAAAAAGTTTTTGATGTAGTTATACGTTTTTGTCCCTACATTCAATGCTGATAGGGTTGGTGTGAGATATTATCAAATGCCTTCTTTAGATCGAGGCCAAGGATGGCCTTAGTATCTTTACTCTTGGACCGGATAATGTCATGTTCCAACTGGACCATGAGGTCCTGAGTCGAGAGATGAGAGCGGAAGCCTATCATTTCCCGCAGGAAAAGGTCGTGTCTATCAATATATTTGGTGAGCCTGGTTAGAATAACATGCTCTAGTAGCTTTCCCAAGCATGATGTTAGGGATATTGGCCGTAGATTGTCTATCCGAAGTGGCTTACCAGGCTTGGGTATGAGAATAATGTCAGCCGTTTTCCACTGCTGAGGTATTTCCCCTTTCTCCCAGCACTCCTGCATAAGCTGAGTAAGTGCGGCTACCGATTGGTCATCTAGGTTTCGCAGCATTTTATTAGTGATACCATCTGGGCCCGGTGCCGTGTTGGTTCTAAGCCGAAAAATCTCTGCTCTTACTTCTGCCGTGCTAATAGGGGCATCAAGCTCATCATTGGCGTCCCCTAAGTAATCAGGAAGGGGCATCCTGCTTGTATCGCTAACATACAAGAACAGATCGGAAACTTCTGCACCACAATTGGCGGACTCCTTGTTACCCGGTGAAAACCATTTCGGCAGCGCTTTTCTGCCGCTCACATGTTCTCTTCTGTGCGCGATTCCTGTGTGCGTGTAGTGCATGCATATTGAATACACCGACGCTACCGAGCTTCACGTGCGTCTGGCAGGGAGGTGTGGGGCGCCGCTGCTGCAGCTGTAGTTTTGCTGGTGTCATCGAATCTGGCTCGGACGGCGCATACGCGGGAGCTAAAACGCTCGTGCACGCTACGCCTTCAAACTTCCAAAACGATGCTTGCGAAAGAATTTAAAAGAAACAACGCAACACTACTCATGTGTTAATCTCAATTCTTAAGACGTCCGTACGGGGAACTCGTGAAATCCGATTACAAAAACATAAAGCGATCTCTTCTAATGGTCTATTCTTGAGCTTTCGCTTATAATACATTCCGTGCATTACAAGGGAGGCCTCTCGCCGACTATAACAATAGCGCAATTTCTTGGCAAATAACGGCGACGGCACGTACGCGCACAATCTGTCGGCATCCGCGCAGACTATGTGCTGGCTATTGCGCTCAGATCGGCTAGGAGACTGGCCACCAGCATTCAAACTAAAGACTGGACCGGCAGTATACCGACAAGGGTGGTAGATGGGTACAGGCAGACTTGTCTGCTGGCACCCCACGGACTGTTGTCACGCACTATTCTGACAGGTAAAGAAACTGCAAGAGAAAGACTTTTTGAAATTCGCACTCGTCAGGAATTCACGCTGATTTGCGCACAAAAATAAGATGGGAACGGAAGCGAAGCGCGGCGGACTCACTGGTGGCAGCGTGTTGAGGGAATCAACGAAGCCCCAATGGGGCGAACGCAGGGAAACTGGTGAGGGGTTACTGTAGAGCGCATGCGGTATTTTGTGCTTGTTATGTTATTCTTTTCTCTCATTTACTTTTACTCTGGCGGTTTCCGACGACTTTACGGGGATAACTACAGCGTGGTCTTTTTTTTTTAATTCCTGCGACCTGAAGAGTCAAGTGCTTGTGAATAATTGGAGGGAGGTTGGTCTACACTCCCTTTTAAATATTTCGGAGTGCGTTGAATATAGTTGTAATTTATTTGCAATGCAAAACTCGAGAGGCTGGTGAGCAATGGAGATATCTATTCTGCATTCCAGTTGATATTAAATGCATTCTGCTCGTATTGAAATCGCTCAGGGAATGGTAGAACGCACCTGAGCGAAGCTTGATAGCCAGTGTCTTGGACTGTTGTATAAAAGTTATGCAAAGTCAGAAGACACTTCTGTCAAAATTTCCAATTTTCAACTTTCGAAGAGCCGAAAATCGCGCACAAGCAGCCGGATGTTTACATAAAACTGTAATCAACTATTGGTCAGCACGAACGCCGGAGGCGTACGCGACTAACTTCCGGAGAACTCTCCGTCTTATTCCCAGCCGATTGCCAAATTCCCCGCCTAGGGAACAAAAATACCTACAGTCTTCAATAACCCTTGTCAGTTCGTACAAGCACCCGGTTGCCGCCAGGAAAGCAAGTTGTATTTTAGATTCGGATAAGACTACACTTGGACTTAAGACTGGACATTCCCGCGCGTTCATGCAAGCAGGCAATGTATCCTATGACGTCATCACCCTCTAGACATTTTCACTCGGCGTCCTGAATCTGTTCCTGCTCCCTTTGCTTTCTCTTATCCAGACAGCTTATATGGCTTCAGAATGCCTTCACCGATTCGTTAGTTGAGTCGCTCATTTCAGTCATCCAACGATAGGCGTGCTGCTTTATTTTATCCTGCACGAGTATCTACACTTCCAGTTTCTTTTGCCGATAGGATTCCCATCTTATGTATGTTCTCTTGAGATAGCTGCGCTTTCTTACCTTCTCTGTGTTCTCTAGAAGGCATCCGTCTTCTTTCGATTGCTTGTTTAATTTCACTATTCCATCCGTTACTATAGCGTCCTCTTACCTTTCCACCAATTTGATTAACTCCTCGAATTTTGTACGGATGATTTGTGCTAACGTATGATCCCACTCGTCCATGAGGTGTTTCTTTATCGTTTGCTCAATGTCCGATGCTATATTAGCTCTAGTTGTTAGTCGGATAAAATCTCGTTCTTTGTGCTCGCTGATTTTTCCTTTTGACCAATTTTACCATCTGCAGGCTAATACGTTTATGGTCACTTCCTAACCTGTACGCGCCTTCATCTATCCTCGCGTTGACATCCACCCAAGCGCACCCATATAGGGATACAAAGGAAAACTATACAGCTTTCTCAAACTAGTTATCTTGTTAAGGAGAAATCTGTATAGCTAGCTTTCCTTTTTAACCTTATGGCTACGCTTGGGTGGACGCCAGTGAGCATTCACTCCCGTCTTCCAAACAAATTTTGTCGTCCCAGCCAAGTACCGATCTGGCACATCCGTGGGAAGAAATTGAATTGACGAGATCTTTAGTATATATACTATTGTGCTAATGTTATTAGCGTTATAATGTCATTACTTTCTCCGCGTGCTTAACATATGGGTGTACAGTCTTACCGTAGAAGAAATAATTTTTCAGTTCAAGCAATGGAGGAAGCCGAGTTTGTGTTCATTAATGAAAAGTACTAATACTTTTTGAATCATACACAGTCCTCGAAAGCAACTCAAGATACCATGTTTAGCAGTATGAATGATACAGATTACGAAATAACCCTTACCTAAATTTGGTTCTTATTGCTGACTTGAGGATGGTGCGCCCTGGTCAACTACTTATTGATTAATGTTTTCCTTTGCCCTCATTCAGGCTTGTGCAGCGCTGCGAGAGAAGCAGGCTAGGTGTTCCACATACCGCCATTCAAGGGCTTGAAATTTTTATGGCAAACTTCTCTGGAATTACAACCGAACTAACACAGCTCTCGGAAGGTCACCAAGATAGGAAAGTTATTGCGTTTCGTTCTTCATGAGTCGCTAAAATTAAGTGCTAAGTGTCATAAGCCAATTGAGAAAGAATAGAATGTGTTAGATTTCGAATCATTTTTCCAAAGCCACATTAAAAAAGCCCTGTATTGTGATTGTGAACACTCAATTCTTCCGCCCCCCCCCCCCCCCTCTACCCTTCACCGCGTGAAGTCTCAGGGAACACGAATCGGGTCGTTTACATTTACACTTTTGAGCGCGCATAGCCGCTTTGCCTAAGCGAATCTGAGCGATTCACATCAGCGGCAACTACCAACACACTGCGAGGAACGAGGTGTTCGGAATTCTATTTCAATGCGATCATTTCATGCCTAACGACAATTTCGCACTTGTGTGGTAATGTCTCTTTGTAAGCTGAGGACTGTGCACGCAGGTCACGATGACAGAGGTGCTGACACCGGCAGTGCGTCTGGCGCGCGACGGCTTCCCGGTGGGCGTGGCGAACGCGTCGCATTGGTCCACGTACGAAGCCAAGCTGCGCGGTCTGGTGGGAGGACGCTTCTTCTTGCCAGTGCCTTGGGCGGGACAAGTTCTGCAGAACAAACCACTTGCCAATCTTCTAGAGGTAGGCTTGGAGTCTGTATATGTGAAACTACATGCCTGTGTCACAACACGCACTGAGCTGCAAAAGATTGTAAGTAAAAATTTTGCCATCTAGACCCAAGCAGCACTAATCTCAGAGTAATCGGAAGAAAATGAAATGATATGTTGCACACTTTTTTATTTACTGCTTTCAAAGGCTAAAGAAGCTCTACGAATAACTACTTTATTTTTGTTCTTATGAAGACTCGACTGTTCGGGTCTTTCTCGTCATGCCGGCGTTAGGCCGACGCAAAAAAAAAAGCATTTATTGTCGGGAAAGTTTGTTTTCAAAATGGCACTTTGTCTTCCTGTCACTCTATGGAACTCCTGATGTCAGTATTACCGATGACTCAGTGATCACACCATGGCAGTGAAGGCCAATGAGTCTTAGTCCCTGGTACCTGCAGAAACGGTACAAACAGTGCGGTCATTCTAGTCTGGCGAAAACGGCCGCTTGCAGGTACAGTCGTGCCCCGTTAATACGGAAGACCCGAATTATGGATAGTTTTTCTGCGGAAGAAATATTTTCAATGTATTTATGCCTCGTTAATATGAAAACTCGCTGTCTGGACAATGGACAGGGGAAGAGTGCACACGGTCCACTTGGGCCCGTGTATTTTTGTCTCGTTAATATGGATAGTGCTTCAAAAAAGCAGAGGAGTCCAAACGTAAGTTAAAGAAGGGCACGTCGCCCGCAAACCTACGTGACAGCCGATACGGCCGGATGCCTGAACGAGTCCTGTGGGGGTGGAAAGAACCAAAGCGAGCTTGCTGCCGTTTTGCGGAGGAGGGGGGGGGGGGGGGGGGGGGTTGAAGCACAAGAGCGGAGAGGAACGTACACAACAAACCGAGGGTCAGCTAAGTAAGAAAGGCCTGGAAATGTGGGAACCGGGAGATTTCTGGGTGCAGCGGAAGCGCCGCAACGAGAGGCCGCAGTCGGGAAAATAGCAGCATGTGGTTGCAATAATTCTGCTCAACGTGAACAGAGAGGCTGGTAAAAATGTAAGGAAGGCATGACAGGAAGAAAGACAAGTGCCTAAAGTGGCGGCGGGAACTGAAGTTTTTCCTTCCTAAAGCACAATGTGTGTTCCACGGAGCCGTTAAAGCTTTTTGGTTAGAGTTAACACACTCACAAAGTAGAGCGACAAAAGAAAGGCGACGAGCACGCAACCGGGACCGTGCGTCCCGACCTGGACGCGCTTCCCTCATGCTCCTGGTTTTCGTCCCTGCTGCGCTGTCGAACTGCCACATTTTGCACCCCAGGCGGTCCGCATGTCGGCTTCGCTTTGAGTCTTCGATGCGGCCTTGACAACATCTGAGCTCTTCGTAGTCGGCTAGCCGTCGTTCGAAACGTGCTTTAGCTTGCAGCGTTTGTTTCATAAGAACGCATACAAACGCCGCCTGGAAGATGGGATGTTCGATAGCCCTCCACATAGCAGCTTGCCAACTTGACTCCCTCGCTCCCTTACGGAAACAGTACACGGCAAAAAAAAAAGAGAGAATCAGAAGAACGGAAAGGCAGAAAGGTTAACTATAAGCAAAAAAGTTTAAAGCATCAGGAGCCTGTAACCCTCAACTTGAGTCTGGCTTTTGGCATGGCGGTAGTTAAACGCAAAAAGACGGAGCTGAACGTAGGCGCGAAGCAAGAAATCTGTGAATACAAGCGGAAAAAGCCATCTCAGTCAATCCAAACCCTGAGGGACTTGGCCCAAATTAAGGTAGGCCTCAGCTTCTCCAGGTTGATGGTAGCATCGATACTACAGGGCTGCAATAAATGGCTCAAGGCCGCCATCGCAGAGTCAGCCACAGACCAACAGCGCCCAGCACAGTTCGAAGAAATGGAGCCAGCCTTGTTATGCGGTTTGGGAAATTGCGCGCGAATGGTGCTGTTGAGAGCGACGAAATACTTCAAGAGAACGCTCGCTGCCTCGGTAACATTATGGGTACGTACCGTTCGTTCCTTCTCATCCGTCTTGATAGGTTTTAATTGTGATGACTTGCGTAATGTTTTGTTCAGTAAAACAGGGTGATATTTAGTGAGCAAAATTATTCTACGCTCTGTCTAGGCGTGAATACTCAAGAGGCTGGCTGACAAACTTTAAGAACATACATGGCATCTCGAGTCGACGGATTCGTAGAGAAGGGGGTAGTATCGACAGCTCGGCTGTTTTCTCGTCTCAGGAGAATCTCAAGCAACTACTTAGCGGCTACTTAGCGGCTGGTTAGTTCAGTGACGAGACAATTTTGGAAGTGTCGGTGAGTAGAGAATGGGACGCAGATTATTCGGCCGAGGGAAAAGTTCGTGCTCGAAAGTTCGACCAACCCAAAGCCCACCATCACGCGAGTCGTGGTGCGCGAGTTGCTACAGACTGCACAATGTTTAGAGGACAACGATGACAAGGATAATGCACTCCAAATCCGAAGTTCCGTCAAATTTCGAGTCCAGTGCGCACCGTTATGTACAAAAGCAGTCATTGATTATAAACCTTTTTCTCAATACAATCCTTTTCGCTTTTATTCATGACTCGTTATTATGCATGACTCGCTTTATGGACAGTTTTGGTCGGAAACCAAAGTGTCCGTATTAACAATACCCCAATATCTTAAGTATTGTTCTAGATTGTTTAACTATATAATACTATTTATTGAATGTTTGTCTCTACATTACTAACAACATGTCACATTTCTCCTTTTAAGCCGCCAATCTTCCAGTCGTATTTTGCTAGATGCCACCGCCGATTTATTCACCCGGCCACTGGTATCTCTAAACCCCAGAGCTTCAGGAAGAGTGACTGCGCCTGCATCGACTTCCGGATGGATATCATTATATTCTAGTATAATATGGTAAATTGTTTCACTGGAGTTACCACATAAAGCACGTGCGTCATCTTCATTGTTAAATTTCTTTTTGTAGCTGTTCTAAGGCACCCTGATCTAGCTTCAAAAAGTAGGGCACTGCCTCTTGAGTTATCAAAGAAAGCTTCCTCCCTGATCTGCCTTTTCCACTTTTGGTATTCCACACTCTGTTTCTTTTCCATCGAATTTATCCAATTTTTACCTTCTGTGTTTTTCACCTGTTGCTTAACGCTCTTTATTTTTTCGTCCTTGTGAACACCATACATACTGATTAGTTTCCTAGTTCTTTTCCTCCATTGTAAGTCAACGCTTTTTAGGTATAGGTATTTAAATACTTTAGCTGGCCATCTGTTACTGTCCGATTTCCTAAGGCGTTCCTCACATATTTTACCCTCAGCTTCCCCTACTTTTGAAGATTCCCAGCCCATATCTCCCTGTACCGCCTCATTTGTGGTTTTGCCGTGGGCAGTTCAGTTCAGTTCAGTCGTGTCCGACTCTTCGTGACCCTATGGACCATGTCACGCCACGCTTTCCGGTCTTTCACCATCTTCCTAACATCACATAACTTGCAGTGCCTCGAGGATGCCATCTAACCATCGCGTTCGCTGCCTACCCCTTCTCCGGCGACCCTCAACCTTTCCCAACATGAAATCTTTCTCCAGCGACTCCTCTCTTCTCATCAGATGACCAAAGTAGCTGAGAATTAACTTTAGAATTTGACCCTCCAATGAGCAGTCAGGGTTTATGGTCGACAATATCGACTGATTTGATCTTCTGGCAGTCCAAGGAACAGTCAAGAGTCTTCGCCAGCACCACAATTCAAATGCGTCAATTCTTCGGCGGTCAGCCTTTTTCACAGTCCAACTCTCGCATCCATACATCACAACTGGAAAGACCATAGCACGAGTTATACGGATCTTGGTTGGCAGACTAATGTCTCTGCCCTTTACTAGGCGGTCAAGGCTAACCATTGCTCTCTTTCCCAGAAGCAGGCGTCTCCTAATTTCATGGCTGCAGTCTCCTTCCGAGGTAATCTTGGAGAAAAAGAACAGAAAATCTGTCACAGCTTCCACTTCTTGTCCATTGATGCTCCAGGACTTGATAGGGCAAGACGCTATGATCTTTGTCTTTTAATGTTCAGTTTAAGCCCAAACTTCTCACTCTCTTCTTGTACGCGCATCAGAAGTCTCTTGAGTTCCACTTCACTTTCTGCCATTAAAGTGGTATCATCCGCATATCTAAGGTTGTTGATACGTTTTCCAGCAATCTTCACTCCAACTGAAGACTCGTCCAGACCGGCCTTCCTCATGATGCACTCTGCATATAGGTTAAATTGGCAGGGCGACAGTATGTAGCCTTGCCTCACTCCTTTCTCGATCGGAAACCAATCAGTAAGACCATGCCCAGTTCTGACTGTGGCCTCTTGCCCTTCATACAGGTTCCTGCTAAGATAGATGAGGTGAATTGGAACTCCCATCTCTTGGAGAGCTTGCCACAATCTGCTGTGATCTACGCAGTCAAACGCTTTTGCATAATCAATAAAGCAGAAGTAGATGGGTTTCTGGAACTCTCTTGCTTTTTCCATGATCCAGCAAAGGTTGGCAATTTGGTCTCTAGTTCCTCTGCCCTTGCGAAACCCAGCTTGCACGTCCGAAAGCTCCCGATCGACATACTGCTGCAGCCTACCTTGGAGGATTTTCAACATCACCTTGCTAGCATGCGAAATAAGCGCGATCGTGCGGTAGTTGGAACAATCTTTGGCACTGCCTTTCTTTGGGATGGGGATGTAAACTGACCTCCTCCAATCCTGTGGCCACTGCAGGGTTGCCCAAATCTTCTGACATAATGTATGCAGTATGTTAACAGCGTCATGGTTGAGGTTTTGAAGCAACTCAGCTGGAATGCCATCAATTCCGCTAGCTTTATTCTTAGCAAGGCTGGCTAAGGCCCATTCAACTTCACTCTTCAGTATGCCCGGCTCGAGATCAGTAATCACAACTGTCTTATGTTGGGTTTGCACATTCGGGTCCTTCTTGTACAGTTCTTCTGTGTATTCCTGCCACCTCTTCTTTATCTCTGAGACTTCAGTGAGGTCCTTGCTTCGTTTGTCCTTTATCACGCCCAGCTTAGCACAGAAGCTTCCTTTGATATCTTTGATTGTCTTATACAGAGCTCTTGTGTTCCTTAATTGGCTGTTGTCCTCAACTGCTTGGCACTGTATGTTCAGGAAGGCATTCTTATCTCTCCTTGCTATTTTCTGAAAATCCGCATTGAGAACCTTGTATCTTTCTCTTTCCCCCATAACTTTTGCCATCCTCCTTTCCTCAGCTATTTGCAAAGCCTCTTCAGATAACCAGTTTGCTTTCTTGCATTTCTTTTGCTTTGGAACTAAGTTAGTAGCAACTTCTTGTATTATATCACGAACATCGGTCCACATCTCTTCGGGCTCTCTGTCTTCTAGATCTAATTCTTGAAATCGATTCCTCACTTCCACAGCATATTCTAATGGAATTTGATCCAGATCATACCTGAAAGGCCTTCTAGTTTTCTGCGTTTTCCTCAATCGAAGCTTAATTTTGGCAACAAGAAGCTGATGATCGGTGCCACAATCGGCCCCAGGCCTTGTTTTTACTGCTTGTATAGCGCTTCGCCATGTCTGCCGGCAAAGAATATAATCAATCTGATTCCTGTACAGACCATCCGGTGAAGTCCATGTGTACAGGCGCCTCTTGTGCTGTTGAAAATGAGTATTCGCTATAGTCAGGTTGTTTTCTTGACAAAACTACTAGCCTCTGCCCAGCTTCATTTGGCTCGCCAAGACCGAGCTTGCCTATAATTCCGGATATTTCTTCACTCCCGACCTTAGCATTCCAGTCTCCTATGAGAAAAACGACGTCTGATGATGGGGTGCGGTCTAAAAGACATTGTAGGTCCGCATAAAATCTTTCAACGTCAGCTTCTTCAGCAGTAGTGGTCGGTGCATAGACTTGGATAACTGTTATGTTGAAAGGGTGACCTTGGATCCGAAGTGAAATCATTCGGTCGTTTTTGGGGTTGTACCCTAGCACTGCTTTGCCCATTCTTCTGTTTACTATGAGAGCGACCCCATTCCTTCTCTTGAATTCGTGCCCACAATAAAAGACATAATGGTCGCCGGAGTTAAATTCTCCCATTCCGGTCCACTTGAGCTCGCTGATACCCAAGATATCAATGTTCAATCTGTCCATTTCTCGCTTGACGACATCCAGTTTACCTTGTGTCATGATCTTACATTCCATGTTGCTATTTGATATATCTCCTTGCAACATCGGATTTTCCGGTCGCTTCCCGACACATCCACAACTGAGCGTCCTTTTTGCTTTAGCCCAGCCGCTTCATTCGTCCTGGAGCTACTAGGAATCGCCCTTTGTTCATCCCCAGTAACATGTGGGACGCCTTCCAACCTGGGGGGCTCATCTTCCGGCGCCATATGTTTAATGGTATTGTGACTGGCCATAGGGTTTTCTTGGCAGGAAATACTGGAGTGGGTTGCCATTACCTTCTCCAGTGAATCACATTTTGTCAGAACTCTCTGCCGTGACCTGTCTATCTTCGGTGGCCCTACACAGCAGAGCTCACGACTTCATCGAGATTCGCAAGCCCCTCCGCCACGACAAGGCAGTGATCCATGAAGAGGTTGCCGTGGGCACCTAGTGCTAATCAACCGACGTCTTTCTGATTTATTTCTAATGTCGACTGTACCTGTGATTTTAGGCATAAAACCGCACCACCGAAAGTAAGCCCGGGCACCATAATTCCCTTTCAAATACCCCTAAAAACCTCATACCTGTTGTATCCCCACAATGCCCTATGCTTCATTACCCCGGCATTTATTCGCCCTTTGGCCTTTAGTGATTTCTCATGCTTTTCAATGTATGCCAATCCTTCGTTTACCCATACCCCCAAATATTTATATTCTGCTATTCCGTGTATTTCATGGCCTTGTATTTTACGACCCTGATCAGGTGAGCCGTTGAAAATCATGAGACCCGACTTAACTGCGCTAGCTGAAGCCTAGAGCGCCGCAATACTTAACTAGAGTTTGCAATTCTTCCAGACTCTCAGTTGGCAGCACAATATCGTCTGCATGCATCAAAAAGGGGAGGCGCTGCTCTACTGCCTTTCCACCTAATCTATTGACAGGTTAAAACCTAGGTTACTTTCTTGTATCCTCCGTTCCAGGTTTATCATATAAAGCATGAACAACAGCGGTGATAGATGACAACCTTGTCTTAATCCTTTGCATACCTTGACAGCTTCCGTACTTCTTATCCCTTCCTATGTAATTTCTACTTTGTTATCCCGGTATATTGCCTGTAGAAACTCTATTATCTCATAAACGATACCTTCTTCTTTTAATATGTTCCACAGGCGTTCCCTGTATACGTTGTCGTACGCTCCGTTTATGTCCAGGAAGGCCAAATACAAAGGTCTATTTTCCACTCAAGATATTTTGATGCATTGGGTAAGCACGAACAGGCTATTATCTAAGAGCCTACCATTTCTAAAGCCCTTCCGCAATTCTCCAAGTAACCTTTAATTTCATCGCCTGCATGACCAACGTACATAACAGATATTATGGTAATCGGCCCGTAGGATTTTATGTGCATCCTTTCTCGTTTCCCGTTATAAATCAAATTCATTTTACTCTGCCGCCAGCTGTCCGGAATTTGCATATTCCAAAACTTTTAACAACGTTTCCTTACTTTGTGGACAAAGTTCATTAATCAGTTCATTGATCAGCTTGATCAGAATTTCATCTATTCCTGTAGATGTGTTTTGAGGAATATGTTTTCTGCCTTTTTCCATTTTAGAATGGTCAGTTCTAAGCTGCTTTGTATTCTTCTATCTTGTGTTGCTTCCTGATTTGCGGGGATTAAATGACTCGGCTATAACTGATCGCGACATTACCCTAGAAGCAATTAACAGTAATTTCAAAGATATCATTACTAAGTGCGTTGTAGAAGTAGACGGTAGGGTAGTTAGAGAGGATACCGGTAAGCGGTCTAAGGAGACGAAAGATTTGATTAAGAAACGCCAGAGTATGAAAACTTCGAGTCCAACAGACCAGATTGGCCGAGATATCAAAGCTAATCAATAAGCGCAATGTGGCCGATATAAGGAAGTATAACATGGAGAAAATTGAGCATGCTGTAAAGAACGGGGGAAGCCTTAAAGCGGTAAAGAAGAAATTGGGCATAGGCAAAAACCAGATGTATGCGATAAGGGACAAGGCGGGCAATGTCCTCGCGAATATGGACAAGATAGTCAAAGTAGCCCAGGAGCTCTATACAGATCTCTACAGCAGTAAAAATAGTCAAGACCGTAATGCGATTGGCGGTAGGGAAAAACAGTGAGACGTTTTACCAGTGACGTAGGACGAGGTCAAAAAGCATTAGGAACTATGAAAAGGGGGAGATCAGCTGGAGAGGATCAGATAACTACAGATTTGTTAAAGTACGGGGGGGGGGGGGGGGGATATCGTGCTAGAAAAACTGGCCACCCTGTATACGCAGTGCCTGGTGTCATCAACAGTACCGGAATCATGGAAAAATGCAAACATCCTCATTCATAAGAAGGGGGATTCTAAGGACCTTAAAAATTACAGACCAATCAGCCTACTGTCTGTTACGTATAAGGTATATAATAAGGTAATCGCTAATAGAAAAAGGGCAACCTTAGACTGCAATCGAGCAAAAAATCAAGCGGGTTTTCGGAAACGGTACTCTACTCTCGATCATATCCATACCATCAATCAGGTGATAGAAGAATGCTCGGAATATAACCAGCCCTTATATATAGCATTCATAGACTGCGAAAAAGCATTTGCCTCAGTTGAAACTTCGGCGATGATGCAGGCATTGCGATATCAGGGGGTAGACGAGCTGTACGTGAAAGTGCTGGAAGTGGCTGCACAGCAAACATAGTTCTGCATAAAGAAAGTAATAAAATTATCATAAAGAAAGGTGTTAGGCAAGGAGACACGATATTCCCTGTACTATTCCCAGGTTGCTTAGAGGAAGTATTCAGACTTGGAATGGCAACATTTAGGGATAAGGGTAGATGTAGAATACCTCAGTAATCTACGATTTGCTGATGGCATTGCCTTGCTAAGTAACTCGGCAGATGAACTGCAAATAATGATTGATGACCTAGACAGGAAAAGTAGAAAAGTAGGCTTAAAATCAATATGCAGAAGACTACGGTAATGTTCAACAGCCTCATGAAGGAACAGCAGTTTACATTAGTTAGCTGCGTACTTGAAGTAGTAGGCGAATATGTCTACTTAGGACAGGTAGTAACCGCAGATCAGGACAGTGAAAAGGTAATAACAAGAAGAATAAGATTGGAATGGGGCGAATTTGGCGAGCACTAGCAGATTATGACTAGCAGCTTACTGGTATCGCTCAAGAGGAAAGTATACAACAGTTGCATCTTGCCTGTACTCACCTATGGGGCTGAAACGTGGAAGCTAACCAAGAGAGTTCTACTTAAGTTGAGGACAACCCAGAGGGCTATGGAACGAAAAATGGTAGGGGCAACATTAAGAGATAGAAAGCGTGCAGATCGGGTCAGAGAAATAACTCAAGTTACCGACATTCTAGTGGAAATTAAGAAGAAGAAATGGACATGGGCAGGACATGTAATGCGAAGAGAGGATAACCGATGGTCGCTTAGGGTAACAAACCGGATTCCAAGAGAAGGAAAGTGTAGCAGGGGGCGGCAGAAAGTTAGGTGGGCGGATAAGGTTAAGAGGTTTGCAGGGGTCAAGTCGATGCAGATAGCACAGAACCGGGTTAATTAGAGAAATATGGGAGAGGCATTCGCCCTGCAGTTGGTAAAATCAGGCTGATGATGTTGATGAATTAAGACCTACGATAATTTCAGTGCTATTATCCCCAAGATAAGCCACACGATCATGCAGCACTTTCGTTGCTACGGCTTGAATGAAAGGTTTTATATTGATGTTGATTAGGGACTTTTGCACTGAGAGAGAAAAATCTAAATAGTTCAAATCAATTCCGAGACGTTCGGTTTGGCTCCCCAGACAACCCACAGCATTGCATCAGATCTTAAATCTTTTGAACAGTTCAAATGCACTGGCAACACCAGTGAACTGCGCTCCCAACACTTGGCAGGGCGTTGCTTGCCCCCCTCCCCCCCCCCCCCCCCCCTTCACTTTTCCTTAAGATGGCTTCCGCGGGCTTCACCCGAGCCCATTGACCGTATAGGCGACTTCCACTCCAGGAAGTTACTTTATTATAACCTCTTTGGTCTGTGTTAATGCTTTTTTTTTTCATCCTCGCTTTGAATGCTCTGTTTTTGCTTGTTTGTTTGCATGTTTTTTTGCCCCTTTATAAGGCCGCATGGTCTACACATTTTCCCTTCAGATACTAAAAAACACTATAGCAGCAGGAATTATTTCAGCTGTTTGCTTGCTTAGCACAGCCTCTCGAGCTATATCCTCTCTTTTGTGCTGTGTGTTGAGGCTGCAGAGCTGAATTTAGTGAACACTAAGCTGGCAGGAGGGGGTCGAGAGCTGCCTAAGCGACGGCGGTGCCCCGGTCGCGGCAAAAACATTAACGCCACCGTCTCATTGTTTCACGAGGGAAAGCACCAGTGTTTGCAGCCAAGTCAAGGTTCTCAAAGCTCTAGCTACTATTGACCACAGCTTCTTTTTGAATAAAAAAAAAAGAGTAGCTTGTTACCTTTAATCGATTAAAGTGAGAACAACTGAATTTTCAGGAACGTCATCGTTGAAAAAGTAATAAAATAATTATCAAATTACTAAAACTTAAAGCATAGGAAGTAATCAATTAATTAAACGCGTTACACCCTGCTTAGCAGTCATCAGAATGGGGTTAGGGATATTTCTGTTTGTGTTATTTGTTACTTTAACTCTGAATGCAGAAACTGAACATTTTCGCCTGAAAAGTTGCAGACCAATCTACTGACGCGCACTCATTTCCTCGAGGAAATTCAAACAGAGTTAGATAGAATGAAATTTTGTCACTGATTTATGTAGTCATCTTTTACAACTACATGTGCGCAATTCGTTGGTTTATTGTCGGGGTCTAAGTTGCGTATGCTTCTTTAGTTTCATTTGTTTCTTTTTTTGTTTTTCTTTTTTCAAAATAGGGATATGCAACCGCGAAGAACAGCGCTGAAAGGGCCACTCGTGTTTTTATTTTCATTTCTTGTCAGTGATACCTCCTGCACGAGGAACTATGGATCAAAAATACCAAGTTGAATTATTTAACAATGGAAAAGCAGCGAAGTGAAACCAATGCTTTGCTTATGGGCACTGACTATGTTCCTGTGGACGCAGCGCGGACGTCGCGGGTATTATTGAACAAACGAAAACATGAGCGTTGAAAGATTGTATTGTGACTACAAATTACTATTCTGTTCAAGAAATGCTTATAGCGACTTAAAACAAGCCTCGAAAAATGTTATTCACGTGGGGAGCGGGCAATATAATGCACGGGTAATGTTCTTGACGTCGCAGAAAATTTTCTCCTCGCAAATCACCTGCACTGCGGCTATGCCAGCTGCAAACTTTCAAATCACTCATGCAGGTTTAATTTGTCGCACAGATTGCTCACTTGGTGGAACATTTTCGGCGCGGGGAGAAAAACAAACAGAAACCAGAATCCGGGAAGCAGGGAGGAAATTAAGTTACTGTTGTTTTTTAAATGCATGCTACAATGACAATGCAGAAAATTAAATTTGGTCAATTAACCTGCGGCGTACTTTATTGCCTGTAGTTCAGTTTCAACTGGTCACATACATGCCCACTTCACTAACTAGAGCGAAGTCACATGGAGGGCATTTCTCCTTAAAGGGACACTGCAGCACTTTTTGCAAAAATTGGGCTTTCAGTAGAAAGCAATTTTTTGTCATGCTGCGAACCCGAATATCAGAATAAAATTAGGCAGAAGAAAGCAGAAATAACTTTTTTTTCGGCAGAAATACGCAGCCCGGGCGACGGGGCGCACCGCGGGGCGCGCCGAAGCCCGTGATTGGCCAAGACGTAGCGTGACGACATTCTGAGGACCGGGGAAGCTGCCGATGCGGCTCCTTCGCTGCGCTGAGTTGATAGCAGCTCTCTGCGGCTTTGTGAACGTCATTATAGTATGCCATTTCAACACTAATGAGCATAGGGGTTTTTACCGCATGTATCCGTACCAGATACGCCCACAAACGATGCAGCGCTTCCGTTTTGGGGAGCGTAGATTTGGCATGAAAACTAGCTTTGGTTACAGGTAGGCATATTGAAAAGTAGTATGTGTCATTATTAGCAGAAACTACATGGCCCTCTGCGAAACCTCGGCCCACATTTTCTTGGGAAGGAAGGACAGTGAACAATGCCCTAGCCGACTACCTCCGTCTCAGGCCTCTCGCCACGCCCGAAAGGTCATCGGGAAAATTGAGCCCAAAGCTTGGTGTACCAAATCCTGCTTTGAATGCCAGTCGTGGTACCTTGGAGAAACGAAGAATGCTATAGAAAGGGTGAAACAGTACACGGCTACCACCAGACAAATGAACAATAAGCGAAGCGCGGTTGCGGAGCTCTGAAATGCATACGAGGCATTAACGGGGCCATTGTGCTGGAGACCAAGTCAAATGCGCGCAGAATGCTGCTTGAGTCATGCGACATTGACCAGACGTTGAAAGCCTTTCATTTTTATCGTACTGTCAAAATACCCGTTTAGTGAATTGGCGGCTGACGTATGTTGAAAGTCAAGCTGCAGCTCCTCCGCACCCATACCTTCATGAGAAAACAGTGTTCCGAAATGTGTTTTCTTACAAGAGCTTCTTAATTAAGAAGCAATTGTAAGAAAACACACAATTAAGAAGAAGAAATGGACATGGGCAGGACATGTAGTGCGAAGAGAGGATAACCGATGGTCGCTGAGGGTAACAAACTGGATTCCAAGGGAAGGAAAGCGTAGCAGGGGGCGGCAGAAAGTTAGGTGGGCGGATGAGATTAAGAAGTTCGCAGGGGTCAAGTGGATGCAGCTAGCACAGAACCGGGTTAAGTGGAGAAATGTGGAAGAGGCCTTCACCCTGCAGTGGGTATAATCAGGCTGATGATGATGATGATGACAAGAGCTTTGTCGTTTTCATTTCCAACTTAATATGCATCCCTAAAAAGACAGGGCTATGTAAAATGACGAGGCAGCAACGGGTGCAAATTCGCAAGGCCATGCATGTGAACAACTTCCATGATTGATTGCTTGGATGCACCGAAGGAAACCTCACTCTTTGCGCTCCTTACATGAATGCGCCAACATCCACCTAAGCGGTACACTCCTTATCTTCTAATAATGCTCCCGTAAGGGTTCCACGAAGATATCAGTCACGTGCCGTGCTGGAAAAGATCTCGCAGTCTTCACAACCTAGCTTCGACACAGCAGTGCTAATTCGCAAAAATCATTAGCGCATGCTACTGATGAGTTGACCATGAGTTGCCCACGTCCGCAACGCACGCAAAACGAGGAACAGCGCACGCCGAAAACCCCCTCCGTTGGCTCTGAATGCCTCCGGCTCCTCGCGGTGACGCCATGACGGACGGAGAAGCCAGGTTTCTCCCTCCGCTTTCCTCCTCTGTAGCTGTGTCGCGGGAAATTTGAATTGCTCGCTGTCAGTCGACGATTGCGCAGGCATTTTATGCATAATCGAAAAACTAACTTCACTGGCATGATCAGCAAATAATCTACTTCAAAAGCCTGTAGTATTGGTACATTTGAAAACCGCTGCAGTGTTCCTTTAAGCCATTACTTCGCAGTCCAGTTCTGTGTGTGTGTGTGTGTGTGTGTGTGTGTGTGTGTGTGTGTGTGTGTGTGTGTGTGTGTGTGTGTGTGTGTGTGTGTGTGTGTGTGTGTGTGTGTGTGTGTGTGTGTGTGTGTGTGTGTGTGTGTGTGTGTGTGTGTGTGTGTGTGTGTGTGTGTGTGTGTGTGTGTGTGTGTGTGTGTGTGTGTGTGTGTGTGTGTGTGTGTGTGTGTGTGTGTGTGTGTGTGTGTGTGTGTGTGTGTGTGTGTGTGTGTGTGTGTGTGTGTGTGTGTGTGTGTGTGTGTGTGTGTGTGTGTGTGTGTGTGTGTGTGTGTGTGTGTGTGTGTGTGTGTGTGTGTGTGTGTGTGTGTGTGTGTGTGTGTGTGTGTGTGTGTGTGTGTGTGTGTGTGTGTGTGTGTGTGTGTGTGTGTGTGTGTGTGTGTGTGTGTGTGTGTGTGTGTGTGTGTGTGTGTGTGTGTGTGTGTGTGTGTGTGTGTGTGTGTGTGTGTGTGTGTGTGTGTGTGTGTGTGTGTGTGTGTGTGTGTGTGTGTGTGTGTGTGTGTGTGTGTGTGTGTGTGTGTGTGTGTGTGTGTGTGTGTGTGTGTGTGTGTGTGTGTGTGTGTGTGTGTGTGTGTGTGTGTGTGTGTGTGTGTGTGTGTGTGTGTGTGTGTGTGTGTGTGTGTGTGTGTGTGTGTGTGTGTGTGTGTGTGTGTGTCATGGCACAATTTGGTACTGCTCGAAGTAATTGGCTATGACATTTAATATGCAGTCCTCACAGCTTGCCGATAAGACTCCAAAGATAGCAGACTGGCATATGGTAATTGTCCTGACCTCGTATACTGTACTGTTCGTTATGGGTGTGTTTTTTGAACTTAACGCGCAGCTCGGCGAGCTGCTTGGTCTCGCTTGGTTGTTGAAGGGAGATGGCCAAGTCCAGGTTCCTTTCTTCAGCCACATTCTGTAGCTTCTATGCTTTGGCACAAATTTACTGCAGCTCTACTTCGCTACCTAGGCAAATGGAATCGACTATATAGAGCGGATAGAACTAGTACGCTCCCTCAGCCTTTAAGGCGAATAAAGAACCATTGTTGTTTTTCACACGCTCTCATCTAAAACCGTTATTTCTAGCGTTTTCTCCTCAACCTGCGATTTTTTAGGCATAACTAATATGGAGAGAGGTACGCTACTGCAATGCAATTAGACAGTATCGGCTGTTGTTGCCAGTGAAGAACGTATGCGAATGGCGCTACCACCAGAATTAGGTTTTGCCGACGCTGCAACTCTTTCACTTTGAGGCATTTTTCCTTTTTCACCTAAGCCGGGTTGCCGACAGGAATCTTGTCTAAAACGCTAATGTATCATTGTAATTCGGCACCATTTTTTCCTTTATTGTTGGAGTGAGTACTACAAGATGACCACTCGCACGCTGCTTAAAGCCATATTGAGCTTGGCAAATGCACCACAGGCGGGAAACCTACAATGAGCATCTGAGTCGCCAGCACTAAAGCTAAGAGCCAGTCAGAAAAAAACTTTTGGGTTTCTACACGTGCGCTCTCTATCCTCCATTCCTCTTCTCATCGCCGCATGTCGTGCTACGCGTTCAGCATACTGGCTACCTCCAAATGAAGTGAACATTACTTGGTATTGCTTGAAAGGATGTATAGTCTTTTACACAGAAGGCGACCAAGAGGTGAGGTCCTCTTCTTTGCTTTCTTAGGATGTGGTGCTGCCATTTTTGGGTTCCGATTACTGGCTGAATGGCGAGTGTTCTGTTACAGCTGACCTGGTGCTAATCAAACAAAGCAACGAGAGAGCGTTAAACCGGAAACGTTGAATTTTTAAATGCTTTGTGTTCTCGACACTTTTTCACTGGTACTTTATATCTAATAAATTCTATCCGTGACGAGGTAAGGTTCAGACATACGAGCCACTAACAACGTTCCTGCAGTGTAACGTTTTAGTGAAGCAAGGAACACAAGCCACAGGAATACTGAAATGCGCGCGCCGGGAGTTAATCTTCCTCCACAGCTGGAAACCCTTAAGAAGTCGTTTGTGATGAGATTGTCGCCAAAAGACCACAGCATGTAGATAGGGCGATCAGCGCTTGCAGCGTTAAGTAAAGGATGTTGCATACGCACTTAAAATGCTACTCAAAATCTCGAGTTTTACCTTTCTCTTTTTTCATTCTTACATTTTCCACACGCTCTCCTTCCACCTTTCTTTCTCAATTTCATTTCACACACAGATTAGCAGGCCACCTAATTCTAAACGTCAGTCACATTCTCTGTGTTTCAATAAACTCTCTCTCTCTCTGTCTATCCTGTGAATATTTCGGTCGCGAGCCTGAGCTGTGAGTGGCCTATCTGACAGCAAGGCCTTGCAGCGCCTGGGCAAGGAAGGCGCGGGCACCTTCTACGAAGGACCCGTGGCCGAGGCAGTGGCTACAGCAGTGCAGCGGGCTGGCGGTGTGCTGACGTCCGACGACCTTCGCCGACACCTGGCAGCGAGTGGCGACGGGCTGGTGAAGCCGGTCAACACCACGTATCGGGGCATGCGGGTGCACACGACGCCACTGCCCAGCCACGGCAGCGTGCTCCTTGAAGCGCTCAACATCCTAGAACGCTTCGAGTTGCGCCACGCGGAGAGGGCTGCCTACGAGCATCTCCTCGTGGAGGCGCTGCGGTTGGCGCTTGAGGATGGCCTTGGGTGGGTGGCCCACGGGGGACCTGCACAAGACGGCAGGATGACCTCAAAGGAGCACGCCAAGACCAGGCTAGTGGATCCGGAGCGGTGAGAAGGAGCAGGCCCACGAAGCTTGCTTCATTGTCTGTTCTGTCGCAGCTTCTTTTATCAAACCACAGTGCTGGCAGATGCCTATCCTAACCTTAAGTTTACAAAAGAAGGTAACAACAATCGAGCAAAGTCGCAGAGTTTGCTGAGGCATTATATCTTGTTGTTGAATAACACGAAAATAATTCTTGACTGCAATGTGGAGTTATACTTTGGAAAGCTGTAAGGAGACTAAAAGCATAAAAGACGACCTACCTAAGGGAGACGACGAAGCACGCCTTTGTCTCAGCTGTACATAGTTAAGAAAATAAGCGGTGCTTATACACCTATCTACCTTGCTGAAATGATGAGTCCTACTAAACACACAGATCCTCCATTACAGACGCGATGGTGCTCTATTCTTTGTCGAGGTGTAATATTTTTACTTATAGACCAGAAAGAGGATCCTAAAACGTAGTCAACCTGAATCATTGTCATCTGAGTTTTCATGTTTGCGAAGTCGGTCACTGACACAACGGAGTATTCGGAAGATTGTCTTTTGACGTGTTAACTAATCTTCATAAGCCACCGTACCCAGTATTTTAGCAGTGTGGTTGCTTGCCTTTTTTTCATTCTCGAATTTATTTGGACTAAGTGTCAAATCTGTAAGTGTTGTGAGCACTCCAAGTGCCAGAGATACTGCAGGCATCATTGGATCCGCTGTCACTATTACTACTAAACTAGCACCGGTCTGACTTTCTTTTTTGTGTTTTCACCGTGCCGGTTGCTCTTTGCGCTCTTCACATTTTTCAGTGAAGCCCAGCTATGTGATGACACCTAAAATCTAAAGAGAGCCGATAAGCTGAATGCTTCAAGTCTGTCTCTCCGACCTTTCTGCGTCGCCTTGAATGATTTTCTCATCTGCATTCTTTGTAGGTCAAAGTTCTCCGTTTCGCGGACGTGCCTGCGTAAACTCCTGCGACTGATATTATGCGAGAGGCAAGCCTTAATTTCCAAAAGCACTGCCATTATACACGATTTATGGAATGTTTTTAACTACTCGCGCTTGCTGCCATTGCCGTAGGGCCGGCAACCGCAGAGGAAAGAGTATACCGGCAGCCCCAGAGCAGTCGCACACAGTCTTTCTGGTGACAGCCGACGCCAGCGGCAATGCTTGCGCATTCATCAACAGCAACTTCATGGGCTTTGGATGCGCTGTTGTCGAAGAACACGGATTTGCTGTCCACGTGAGTCGGAAGTGAATGTTCCTTGCTCCGCTATATAGCTTAAATGCGCTAACATCAGGTCGCTTAATCAGGCGCTTAGCCGTTAATTTTTGTACTTCTGTACTTCTGTAAATGTACTTCTGGGACCTTCAAAGCACGAAAAATGGGAATCAAGGGCTGTAACAGATTGCTTTGATGGGGTCATGCAATGGTCATTGTATTTATGGCAGTTTTGTAGTCTGCTAGATAATACTGGACCTTATTATTTTATTTCCGAAATTTGAGCTCGCTAGACACATTGTTTGTTTCGATATATGTCACTGAAGCTGATACCGCGAAGCTCCTCCTACCGACAACGACCGTCATTTTGCAATGCTTGGTGAAGTCACAGGCCGACACCTGTCACCTCGTCGTCTGCTGCGGTGCCGGCTCCGATAAGCTGCAGATATATTGTGATCGTGCTTTCTCGCAATGATCCTACTGAGCATGTTTCTGGAAACAGAATGCATACTGTAATGAAGCGCGTTTAGTTCTTGCCGAAAGATCCACTTTCAGCGAGCGTCTCTCGTAGCCTTGGCCGCTTTGGGACGTTAAAACCCATTAACCAAACCACATTCGTCACGACCGCCGCCAACTGTCCGATGGCAGCGCTGCCGCGATGGCCGCACCGGCCGTGCCTCAATTGCGATGCGGCGGATCCTTGCGCCGGTGACAAAAAATCGTGATAATTTTGTTTTTTTTCTCGTAATAATATTAGGCATTGGAAAAAAGATTTGAAAAATGAATACTTCTTGAGCACTTCTGACCACGCATACGGTACGAGTTTCTACTCGCAGCCGCATAGCATTTTCGCCGGTGCAGTGCGCGTGTTTTTTGTATACGCTAGCTCCGGTGCCAAGGCGTCGCGAAAGCAATTTCGTTTGCTACGAAACTCTGTGGTTGAGAGTAAACAAGTATCATGATCGATTATCCGAGTTACTATAACCCGTCGCTGATCAATTCAAAGTGTCGTCCGCTGTGGCTTCGATGCGAATCAATCTATGCCTTACGACGATTGGGGAGATCCTGACGTCCAGAACGCGCCGTCCGCAGCGCTTGCGGTCGGCATCGTCGCGGTAAATTTACGGCACATAGTGCTGTAAGCCTTATGACCTCGTCTTCTGCTTTCATTATGAGACTGAGGGCCGGACTTGGGCCTGACAACGATCGAGCAGAGCAAACGAAGCTGCCTATATAGACGGGACGGCGTATTGGGTGCCTTGATATAGCACGCCGCACCACTACACTGCTGCATCATCGGGTGGTGCTCGCAGTTTTTACAAAAGCGCCGTCTGACGACACTCAGTGCACTGCATTTTTATTTCTTGCTTTACATTGCTTTCTAAAGGTGTTTCAATGTACAGGGTCCTTCAAAATATGTGCGAACACGGCGAAGCGTGCCCGCGCTCCGTGAGCGTCAGCGCATCCGGCGCGGTCGCGCATCGAAACAATGTGGCGCATGCGCACGCTATGTGCGCACGCGAACGCTTCGAATATGTGCGAATATGCGAATATGTGCGAACACTTCGCCGTGTTCGCACATATTTTGAAGGACCCTGTACATTGTGTATACGTTGCTCCGCCCACTCCAAGACCTCCGCTCGAAACGATACGTCTCAAGATCTTCGACTCTCCCGCCGACAACGGCAACAACGCAGTGCCACACTCTTTATGCAGCACGGGAAGCTCACGCTAACCAGCAGTATTATAAATATCGCCGCAACTGGGCATCAATCCCTCGCCAGTGCGAACAGATCACGTTCGCTGACCACTGCATTAGACCGATGCGCCATCACCGTACTCAAACATCCAACGTGGTTAGCTGCCACTCTATCAACATGTGCATTGTGTGTCGTCGTCTTCGTCTACTTCCGTCCGTTAGAAGTTTATCCACAGCATACTGATATCGCACTGTCATCTTAAGGTGATTTGAGCGGCACAAGAACCTTACAGTGGGCTGCCACTAAGGGCCCACATGAAGAATTTCGTTCATTTCTGACTGAACCTTGAGCCTACAGCGCTAGCCTCTAATCGAAACCGAAGTGAAACTTGATGTGCCAGCGCGCATAAATCACATTTGCCGTGACGCTAAATCAGACACCCTGGAAATGCGTGTTGATGGACTGAATGAGACGGAGAAAGAGAGAAAAAGATTTTTAAAGTCAATGCCGATGTCACGAGAATCGCTGGAGCAAATGAAACATCTGAGAAACGAGCCGCGCATTTGGAAGCATAAACTTCACAACCAAGGCAACTGCTAGCACGCATGCTTCGGTTTTGGCCTGCTTAGTTATATCGGCTTTCATTTGTTCCGTAAGCGACGTTTCGGCTGTCAGCTCGCAGCGGCACGAGTGATGAAGTAGAAACCAGCGGATTAATTCAGACCACACTACTTTCTTCAGCCCTCATGACAACCCAAGTAACAAGCATTTTTGCATTTAGTCTACAAGGAGATGCGTCCACTGCTGCCGAGGTCCAATGCACAGGGTCATCCTTGGCAGGGAAGTGTTCTGCCGCTCAACAGTCTGACCGCGTGACGAGCAGAATTTGTCGAGGTACCGCTATCATAAAATTGCAATTTCTGGCGCAGTCGCACACCAAAGAAATGAAAATGCTTCGTTTCTTGCCGCTCAAGTAGACCGACGTTATTTTTCAACCTGAAGAGCGGCTCGTTATTAACCTGGTTTACAATGCATTGTGTCCCAAGGTAGATATTTAGTGGGAATTCAATGTGTTTTCTAATCAGGCGTCTCAGGTGTCCACAGTGGGCGTAAAAGCATTTGAAGAGAGCATGGTTTTGTTACTAATCTGGCCACCTTCTCGTACATGCGAAGACGGGTGCTCCTTCTGGAGGCTTTTTGCTCTGAAACTTGTGTTTCTTTTACAGCATCTCAGCACGCTTCTCCAGATGCATCTGTGTTCTGATATCCCGCCAAACCAGCAGGAGATTACCATTTATAGGCTTTTATTGTTGAGCTAACTTTGCTATCACACTGCGGGGGCCCGAGTCGCGTTCTTGTGCACGTGCTCACTTTGAACAACACATGATTTTCTAGTTCTTACAGATATCCCCTAAACTGACTGCCGCCACTAAAAGAATAAATGGCACCTTCCCCTGTTCCTTCTTTCTTGAAGGCAACTCTGCGGTGTTCTTATACGCTGGTTATAAAGAGGGCTTCGATGCGCAGTTGCAAGGCCGTTAAATGGAGGTGTGCGCGTGAATTGAGCGGACGGGGCTGTTGTGACAGGGAATGATGAAACGGGGAAAGAGTGCAGCGTGGGCCACTCGAGTTGCATGTGCCATTTTTTTTAAAGGAAACAGTTCGACTAAAAAAAAAAATTGATAGCACTGTAGAATAAATACTGCAGAAATGCTGAATCCTAAGCTTTGCTGGCGCACACAATGCATCACGTTTGTTCTCAGCATAATTATCAACTACATTCAACGTCATTACCATTGCTAATTCCATCATTGTCATTATCACTAATTGAAGCTTCATTGTTATCGCTACCATCATCCTCACTGTAGACAAGGAGAATTATGATGTGGTTTTCACGATGTTATTTTGGGACATACTAAAAAAAACTCTTAAAAAGGGCATTGAAATTACACTATATACCATGATATTGTTACCTCTTGATAAAAACTGTCGTGCCTTATGATCTATTTGTGTAGATGGGACTGTTCAGTGTTTTGAAAGGCCGTATGATGGACAGGCATGCCGAGCCACCAAGATTGTCCAAATCCGTGTTTCGGGAGCAGTGTGCTTTGGTGAGGAGTGTAAATGCTGCACGCGAACCTCCAAACTGGATGCCGTACCTAGATGCATGTGTGTGCTTCCCATCATTTTGATGCTTTGATGGTGGTGCATTGTCGGGCTAGGTATATGGCAGGCTCGTATCAAGCAGCCTGGTAACTTCAGACATGGACAAGTTTAAGCGTTGATTTTTCTTTTTTACGGAAGTTTTCCCATGCAATAAAAAAAAATCCCGGGCATGGCCCAGTTGGTTAAAGCGCTCGGCTGGGGATTCAGGGGTGGAGATTCGATTACCGGTATAGGCAGGGTTTATTCATTTAACTATCATCCTCCTGCTCATGATCATGCTCCTGCTCAGAATCATGATGTGCGTTTTACGATCCCGGGCGTGCCGCAGTTGGCTAAAGCGCTTCGTTGGGAGTTCCAAGGTATGAAAAATCGATTCCCGGTTGAGACGGGATTTAGTTGTGTGCCTCCCGGTAGACAAGGAGAATTATGATGTGAGTTTCGGTTGATGACGTCATTTCATTGGCAGCTATAGTGGGACAGGACGCCGGACGCCGTGAGTATGAGTCATTAAAGGCTTTCTCATTAAAACTAGAAGGATGCTTAAGCTAAAAGCATAAATTTCTCCTGATACACACGGCTACCAGAAGTTGACACTGACCACCACTCTGACCTCGCAATCGCAGAGACCGAAGAAGCAGGGCCGTAGCCCTACCACATTTGGCTGCGAACTACCTCGGCTCCAAGAGTTGCGTTAACGTAAACCAACACGGAGAGAAAGAAAAATTGAATACAACCACAAGTTAGAACAGTAGCGGCCAAATCCCCCGTTAAAAGCACTAGCTAAAAGAAGCCACCAGGACTTAATGTTCAGTCTGGAAAAAAAAAGAAGTCAACATTAAACACGAACTCAGAGCCCCGCCCAAGCCTCTGCAATCGCGCGAACTGCATATCACTTTCTTGGTTGTCATTTGGAGACGAATTCGGCTGCCCAAAAGAACATGAGTGTAGAGGCAAGTAAAGTCGCTTTTAGATGGTCCCAAAACTGCCCGTTTCGATCGTAGAAGGGCAAAACATAGTCACTGCTCCAAAGGCCATTACATACACTTGAAATTGTTTTGCCTACTGGAAAATTGGTGCGAAGGATTGAATATTTATTGACCTTGCCCCTACACTTGTTAGTGAGAACGCCATCGTTGGCATCCCATGCTACTGTCACATCTACTATGAGAGTTTCCTGAGGTGTTTCCACTGCCAAGTCCGGCTTTAGCCGGGTGCCTGTGCTGGTCGGGAAAACACTCTTCTCAGGCTGTAGAGTTAGAGCTGTCGCATATATTAAGAATAGACGCGACAGCTCCTCTAACACCACCTTCTAACCATGCAAACCTTTGGCATTCAGAGGCGGGCAGATCTGGGCAAAGTGTTAGGCGTCTTTAGTTACTTTTGTTTCTGGGGATAGGAAGGCGCAGTTTATGTTGCACTTCTCTCGGCGGACACTTGCTAAGAACAGTGTAAAAATAGAAGTACATGTGTAGGTGATTTGAATCCCTGTCGCAAACTTGCCTCTAATAATAATAATAATTATAATAAAGATAATAATAATAATAATACCGTTTATTTTTCTATCAAAAAGATGCAGGGGGCTTTGGGTAAAAGCTGCAAGACAGCTTGACAAGAGCCCATAGTCCCCTCTACAAGGTAATACAAAGGTACGCGTGAACACACACGATATAAATGTATTGTTTATGACTGGACAAACACTGAAAATGTTTAAAGGTGTTTGCACTCATAGCAAACAAAGTGGACAGCTCGCGAAAGGTAGTGTGACGTAAATTAATTTCGTAATCATTAATCTCACTAGGGAAAGTAGTCAGGATGTGGGACAATTTTTCCACGCAATTTTTGGCACGAAAAGTGACCACCTTCCAGTATTCAGGGTGACGCAGAGTATAGGAAGCTGTTTTTATTTCCAGCTCGGCTAGCTTGTGAAAAAAAGAATCGAATTTCTTTTAATTAAATGCGGCGCTTTGCCTATAATGTACGAGCATTATATGGAACACCAAAAATTAGCCTAAGTATCCTTTTTTGGAGGACGAACACCTTTTCTAAGTTTGTTGCAGTGGTAGAACCCCCCCACCCAAAAGCAATGACAGAGGTGAGAGAAAAAAGAGAACTCCAAACGGTAGTATTGTTCTACATCTCGACAGCACCCAACAACGCTTGATAGTTTAGCGCAAACGGAATCGACATGGACATCCCAGAGCGTATTTTGCGAAGTGACCCCAAGGAATGTTAGTACTCGTTAATATTTCAATTTTTGTGCTGCCGTACTTAGGATCTGAGCTTAGATCGACATGTTCCGATTTCGGTCTGAAAAGTGTGGCTTCAGTTATACTAGTATGGACTCCTAACTGATTCACATGAGACCATTGCCGAAGGATTTCAAGAGCACTGTTTCCTATGTAGGCAAGGCACACACAGTCTGAGGCAGAAAAAAATATGCTAGCATAGTTGGCGTATAGCACGTATTTGGTTGGCTTCAGTGTACGTATTTAAAAGCAGATGTATGGTAAATGGGGAACGAAATCGCATGACACCATTGTGAACGCTCGCCAATGATCGGTTCCGTCCATAATGAAATTACGTGCATGTTTTTCCAGGCCGTTTTTTTTTTTTTCTCAGTTCTGGGTTATGGCAATTGCGACGCCTTTTCCACCGAACGAGCTATATGCGCTTCGTATAATGCGTCACTGGCACTGCATGCCTATAGGGGAGCCACTAATCATGGTACGTGAGGCTAGGTGTCTGCTGTTTGCATGGAGGAGATCAGCTTTTCGAAGCCTTGTTCAGTAGTGAAGCTGATTATAATAACCCGCTTGTGTTTTTACTGGAGGCTAATGTCGGTAAATATTCGCAGTATCAAACATTTTTCTGATTTGTTTTTCATACTGAGAAATGGAAGTTGTGAAATGCGAAGGATAATATTCTTGCGGGAATAATGCATTTGATATTTGCAAGATAATTTAATTTTATATTTTCGAGAATGGTAACTGTGTGTGCTGCTCAGTTTCAAGATTTGCTCTCACATGACCCATTTGGTCGTAACAATGGAGTTTTGAAAAATTGCTCAGATACAAGCGGTTTTGTCGTGTCGCCCTGTGCTCCTTTCTAACTATAGTTAACGCGGAAAGGCAAAGTTTTATTATTATTGACAGCAGGACAGCTTCTAGTCACTGTTGAATAGCGCCCATTAGTCTGACAAAAAAAAAAAAAAAGAAAACAACCAAACATGTGTAAAAAATATTTGTCCATGCGCTCCGCTCTTGCCTGGCGTACATAAACCTCAAGTGCTTACTCGGTAGGAGAAAGGAATTCATGGGAGCTTTCGTTTTACGGCAAGCGATTTAGATCACATGGGATTGGTTCATCGCACCAAAAGGTTGTTTTTGTTTGTTTGTTGCAATCTACACTGCTGAAATGCGAAAGCCTGAGAGTTGCTGGCGCACACGGTGCATCACGTTTGCTCTCGTTATAAGCTAAATGCACCCTCGCTATCATTGCTAATGTCATCATTGTCGTTATCACTAACAGCAGCGTCATTGTCACCGCTACAACCAATCTCACTGTAGACAAGGAGAATTATGATGTGTGTTTCAAGATTCCGGGCGTAGCGCAGTTCGTTAAAGCGTTCGGCTGGGGATTCGAGGTATGGAGGTTCGATTCCAAGTGTAGACAGAATTCTTATTTTGATAATGACGTTAATTTCGGTTTTGGGTGCTGACATCATTTAATTGGCAGCCATAGTATGACCGAACAAACGCCAACGCCAAAAGGGCATAATCCTAAGCTGCACGTGGCCTGGGGCTGTTTCAATCCGGCCTGTACGGCCATCGGATCGTAAAATAGAGTCCAGCAATAACACCGAACAGTAATAGCGAGCTTACGAATAAGCTTACCCTGACAGTTGGGAGGGTACCCCGGAGCAAATGTGCATGCGCAGAATGCTAAGCTGAAAGGGCGAAGGGCGCGCCCGGGAGTGAGCATCCCCCTTTCGGCTACGGCCCTATTGTGAAGCTGCACAATCAAGCTCACGAAGCTTTCGATACTTAGCGTGGAGTGAGAATTACTGGTGAGGCAGCACGGAAATCTAGTATATCTACAGACGCAGTCGCTCCACAGTTCCAGCTTCTTTGAGTTAGAGTGTGGCCGTACACAAAGCGCTCATATAAGGCCACTAATGCGAGTGAATTAAGAGCTCAGTCAGCCTGGAAGATTTTCAACATGTTGGAAACCTGTAAGAGAGGCGTCAGTGCATAATTGCAAATTATAAACTTGTCGATTATGAGCCAGACCAGCGTTAATCAATATTTTGAAAGTCATAGGTTGCAGGTAGGAGAAAATTATAATCTTAACAGCAGATTTTTTCCCGGGATAAAGGCGGGCGAGCTGTATTTTTTAATGCCTTCCTTTTAGCTCTAACCTGCTTCTAGATTGCCACCGCTATCCAAGAAGAATACAAAATACATAAGCCTCTCAAAACGACACGTCTTCGCCTCGATATTTTTCTCGCATCGACGTTTTTAATTCGCATCGACGTTTTTAATTTCAAACAACTAAACATCGAAATGCGGAGAATTCGTATTTGGAAAGAAAAAGCGACCTGCACACACTTTCCGAACCACATACAAGGCCTCAACATTTTAAAACTGTCCTTGGTTGGGGAGATTGGAAAAAAAATGCAATAGGCAGTTCATCTTTACAATACAGCATGACTCGATTATTTTATTTCACTCGTCCAACTGCCACTATTCGTCTCCCTCTGCTTTGGATTACTTTGTGCTCTTTAGCCAAAGAGAAAGGGTTATGAGGGTGGTAATGGAGAGCCGAAGATAATTTACGCGATGTAATTTTTCTTGAAAATCCCTGGCCTTCCACCGTAATCGAGTGTCTTGTGTTCCGCCTTTTTCCAAACGTGAATTCTGAAAACCGTCTTTAAGAAAGCACTATTATAACAGAAGCATGTTGATCACGAAGCAAACGAAAGGCGTTGTTTTCATGAAGAAGGCTTTGTCGTGCTGGCTGGTAGATATTGATGAAAACGACTTAATAGCGTTAACAGACGGGTCAGAAGAGAATAACAGAGATGCGCTCTGTGTCTTTATGGCAGAAGCTGCGGAACAAGGTATCAAGCTAAAGAAGTCTCCTGCGATGGAGATGAATAAAATGACCGATAAGCGAAAGTCTGTAAACGTGCTTCCAAGAACACAACCAAGAATACTGCACCTCCAGAATGCATAAGCAGTCTCAGCGTGGTAGAAAAGGGCAGCGGTGTAGTGTCGAAAGGGCGAGAAATAGCGATACCGTTCAAGCAACTTTGAAAACGAACTTCTCACTTTTTCTTGAATTAGTCATGTCTATAGCTTCAGCCTGCTGCTAAAATGTTGTGCATTTGTATTTTTGTTATATCATAGCTTTGGCTGTCATTGCATACTGTACTTATCCTAAAATGTTACGTATTATGTTTGGCATCATGACCCTCTTGCCGAGGCCAATCTGGCCTGTAGTGCTGCGAAATAAATAAATAAACAAAACACATTGCGGTAAACAAAAAGCTCTGCAAATGACGGCTTTGTAGGTAATGTGTGCATGTAGGAGTCGCACGCGCTGAAGCACTACCACGCCGCTAAGCATATAATTTATTTGGCCAACTTCGGCCCAAGGTCTTTTATGTTTTTACTTCAGCTCTCTTCGTGGTGCTCCTTTTTCGCTACGGCCATACACTGTAAAACATTTTTGTTGAAAAGTGCACAAAATTTCTGGCAGCGGTTCTGACAGAAATTTTCTATTCTGCTATATTTTCTGTTGCTTAATTTTTCTGTAATTGTACAGTTTTTTTCTGTTTACAACTGAAGAACATATTTGTAAATTGACAAAACGTTTCTGTTATACGCCGTTTTTTGCTTTTTATTTCTCTGTTTTTCTTTTTTCGCAGTGAAAATAATGATGCAAATATATCTTTTTTTTACTCGTCTTTCATTTCACGTTTTCTGCCAACAATAAAATTGCGTTAGGCGCCAATTTCTTCAATGACCACTATTTTAAGGCGAAAGCCTTGCCAACTATCGAATATCTCTCGGGGCTGGCAATACTCTATGATACAAATAAGGTCGCAACGGCCGTCGTTTAGCCACCGAAAAGAGGCAAGTAGAAAAATTCCTAACAGATACCACTGGGAGCCAACCAACAACGGACCTCAATGTGGCGCCACTAGTTATCATTTTTTCGAATCGAAATTTTTACGCAGCCGATCATCGGACAGCGCCTTCGGGGTTGTCATACCATTTCGTTTTTTATTCAGAATTTACCTACTATTCAAGTAGATATCAATTTGCGGTAGAAAATTGAACAGATGGCAAAAATATATCTAATGGTATTTGCCTTCCAATCAAGGGTTTGCTGGAAAACAGAAAATTACCGTTGTTTTTTTTCGTGAACGTATTTTGGTCAATGAAGTAGAACAGATATTCTCTGTCCTCGTACCAAAATTTTCTTTAAAATACCTGTAATTTCAGACTTTTTTACAGTATGTTTGTGCGCGCGACGACCGGAACGAACATTTTGTATCAAGAAAACTTTACAATTTAAACTGCACATATATGCACATATATTCATATGCCACAAAAGAGTTCAATTAGAATCTTAGTCTGGGCTAGTTGCTTCATAGCTTTCAAAAAATTAACGCAGCGCGAAGAAACCGGGCACAAGAAGAAGACAACCGGACTCAAGAAGTCTTGTGTGTTGTGTTCTTCTTGTGTCAGGATTCTTCTTGTGTGTCAGGAGAGCCATAAAAGATTGTTGTGGGTTTTTTACACATGGTTGCATTACATATTGCTTGCTCATCACACGCGCCTATATTCCTTTCACTACCGTTGATATTTGGCTGTGACAAATGCGTCCACACTAACGTCATGCCACTGATCTATCCCGGCGGGTAGGTTTGATAGTTAATTAAAATAATCACTGCCACATCGAGTAGAGGGAAGTTAGCACTTAAATAATATCAGTTGCTTATGTATGCCAGAAATGTGTTCGCATTTTTGCAGCTTCCTGTTGACAAAAACCTCCTGCTGGGTGACTAGCTTCTGTGCCAGCGATTTTCGCAGTGCAGTAAAAAGGCCGCTAATGCGAAAGTACCTTCATTTAAGCACACATTTGGTGTCATTTTGCAAGCACTGGGTTCTGCGGTCAGGACATGTTCGTATATTCGGAGCTATAGGACGATAGTACTCATTGTCTTTCAGGAAGCAACGAGTTTTTTCTGTAGATTGCAGACTAACTTTTTTTTTAATGGTGCACTACAGTGCCGCGGCCGAGGCTTCAACGCCACTGTGGGCCATCCAAACTGCGCGGGCCCATGCAAAAAGCCGTACCACACTCTCATGCCCGTGCTGGTTACGGACGCTACGAGCGGCGACTGGCTGGCCGCCCTAGGAACAATGGGCGGCTACACTCAGCCCCAGGTGGATCTGCAGCTCTTTCTGGCCATGGCCGAACGGGGACTCGACCCGCAAGCAGCGCTAGATGCACCCAGGCTGTACATTGGAGACAGCAGAACTCTGCGAGTGGAGTGAGTGCGCGACACGTATACGAACGCATCAAGAGATGAGTCAGGTTATAGTGGATGGCTCCGCATTTATATGCGGCTGTTTGCCCGCAAGACTGTCTAGAAAAAACATATCAAATTCATTTATGAGGTAGTAAATACAACAGTAGGATTAAAATAAATCCCCAATACGCTGGCTGCGAATATACCGCGGTTGCTTATGTGCGTACATCATAAGGATAAGGTGTTTTATATGAGTTCTGAAACAATCAAAATTATTACACCAATAATGATTGATGACCTAGACAGGAAAAGTAGAAAGGTAGGCTTGAAGATCAGTATGCAGAAGACTAGGGTAATGTTCAACAGCCTCGGGAAGGAACAGCAGTTTACATTAGGTAGCGAAGTACTGGAAGTAGTAGGCGATTATGTTTACTTAGGACAGGCAGTAACCGCAGATCCGGTCCGTGAAAGGGAAATCACAAGAAGAACAAGATTGGGATGGAGCGAATTTGGCAAGCACTCGCAGATTATGACTAGCAGCTTACCGGTATCGCTCAAGAGGAAAGTATACAACAGTCGCATCTTACCTGTACTAACCTATAGGGCTGAAATGTGGAGGCTAACCAAGAGAGTTCTACTTAAGTTGAGGACAACCCAGGGTGCTATGGAACGAAAAATGGTAGGGGTAACATTAAGAGATAGGAAGCGTGCAGAGTGGGTCAGAGAAATAACTCAATTTACCGACATTCTAGTGGAAATGAAGAACAAGAAATGGGCATGGGCAGGACATGTAGTGCGAAGAGAGGATAACCGATGGTCGCTTAGGGTAACAAACTGGATTCCAACAGAAGGAAAGCGTAGCAGGGGGCGGCAGAAAGTTAGGTGGGCGGATGAGGTTAAGAAGTTCGCGGGGGTCAAGTGGATGCAGCTAGCACAGAACCGGGTTAAGTGGAGAAATTTGGGAGAGGCCTTCGCCCTGCAGTCGGTATAGTCAAGCTGATGATGATGATGATGATTACAGCAATTTTTCATCCTTCCACCCTCTCGTAAGTATCTAACTCATGAGCTTGTTCGAAATAATCCTTTTCAGTGAAGTCTTGTTTAATGACTACGCATTGGGTGTTTACGGTGATATCAACCGCGTGCACGTAAGCAGCATACAAGCAACAATAGCTTTTGAACGTGCACTGAACTAATATGATTCCTTTTCATTTAAATAAATTCGAATACCAGTCACTGCGAATGAGAATAAATGGCATGAAATTGCACTTTTGAAAGTATAGTGCACAGATTTTCCAATTCTATGTTCTAAGTTTTGACGCACATACTTTACTTTTTTTTTTCTTTTAATAGAGCACGGAGGAAAACCAGCATCAAAAGGACCGTCGAGATGTCAGTAAAAGCAAACCTAAGAATAATTAACGAGCTGATATGCGCACATCTTTGGATGTAGAAAGGGTCAGAAACTCCCTCCCAAACGAAATAGAGTGATAGGAACACCAGGCGCTCATTCAAAACGGAACACACGCGTTATTTAATCTTCCCGCAGGTCTCCTGACCAGCCCTATTTTCCCTAGTTAAACAGGTTCTTTTCTTCTCAACACTTTCGTTACTAATCGCAACGTAACCGAACCACTTCCTATTTTCCAAATACAAAATGTATATACATCTATGTACCATTGTAGTCAAATTTACTATTCTAGTGTTGCCTGTCGACGCAGCACCCGCGTCCGTTTTCCTCCATTGTCTCTCAATCATCCCATCACAACGTGTTTTTTTTTTTTGTTTTTTTTCACCGGGATCCTCACCCAGGCACATGACTAGTGAAGTCGTTAAATAGCCGCGGCCATTGCGCATTTTTCCTTCACTCCTCTAGCAGGCTGGTCCCGGGACGCTGGGAGTGTCGGTGAAAGGAGCAATTCCTTTAGAGGGCAGCGGAATTTCCTATAGGCAGCCTCTCTCCTCTGCTACTATATATCGACCCGCCCGGCGCCACCCTCGAACAAGTTGCGACCGCCACACTTGGTCCCAACGCTTACACGTACCCCCGCACAAATACGTGGCTCTCTTTCATGTCACGTTCTGGTACAATGCAATCACACGAAATACAACCCCCCCCCCCCCCCCCTTCATTCAAGACAGTAGAAAGATTAGACGGCAGGAGGAGAACAGGGAACAAAACAAATGCAAAATTGTCTTCTGTACTACGCTGACGAAAGAAATGACCAGTGACGACATCGTACTGCTGCATGGAGATGCCTGAACAGTTTCAAGCCTCCAGGAAAGGTTGTTTGTTGCTTTGGCGGTACGATCCATTTCGTCACAGTTTCCGTTCGGGAATGTTGGCGGCGTGCGTTGTTCCGCAATTACTTCCACTGTTGCGCCCGGGCAAGCCCAACGAGCGTCGGGCTTTTCCTGCTGGCACCCTCTTTGCTTGTTCTGGCGCTGCTCCTCAAGACAACGACGCATTGCCAGGAAGCATCGAGCTGTCAACATGATCAGACAAGTCTGAATTGTGAGACACTCGGGCGCTGGTTCCCTGGCGGCGAGTCGCCTTCGCACCGCGGGAGATTTGAGCGGGCGACTTGCGCGCTTGCTGATTGGACCTCTCGGGCCGCCGTCACGTGCTGCCTCCGGATTGGGCATTTTGAGAGCCAGCGACTTTCCCACGCTATTTAAGCGAGCGCACTGCCTGCGCAGAGCGAGATATCCACGAGTGTTCGTCGAGTGCCGCTCGCGAGGAGGGGACGCGTCTTAGTCTCCCCGGCCATCGCTGTGCGACTACAGTTGTATCTGGCTGTTAGTCCTCGGCTGCCGTGTCGATTTTCCTGTAGATATGCCCTGTATATAATGTACAAAGACGCCTTGTGCTCACCTCTCCGATGCTGACTCGGTTTCATCGCTACCGCCAAGGCAGCAGGCAGCTCTCGTTCACGAAACGGTTGACGTGAGCTACGGGTCATACTCCCTTCGGCACCACACCGCACCTCCTTGTGGCCTCGTGCGTAACCGGGTACCGCTGGGCCCTTGGCCAATGTTGCCATGCATGGGAGCTCTTCTGTGTGTGCTCCCATGGAGTAAATCCAAACACAGCCTTCCATCTTACGGTTTTGGCTGCTTGCGACATGCCACTTCTACCGTTGCACTGGCCTAGGTTTACAGGGCATCATCCCTGCTTTTGAAGTGCGTTATAGGGCTTAAAAGAGAACTAGTGGCTTGCTGACGGAAAGAGCAGATGTCATTTAAACAAAATATTTAAGTAAGAATTTGGCTGTTAAAATGCTGTGCTAGAGTAATTATTTACATTAATAAACGACTAGACTAGGAAATTGGTTTACAGTGCAGACAGACAAACATAGGAAAGAACGAAATGACAAGACTGATCGCTAACTAACAACCAAGGCATTATACTTTCCGATCAGTCGCTTAAATACAGCAGCTGCTCATATCAACAAAAACGCAATTGCTGGAAAACGCAGGAAAAAATCAAAGCAACTTATAGCAAAATTGAGGGATTGCTGACACATGAGCTACCGGACTTTGCAATTTCAACAGATTCGATAATCTCGCTCTTCCAAGCTACGTCGCATTCCAGCGCATCACCCCTGTATTATCTAGCCGGAGTCCTCCACTACGGCGTATCTCATAGCCTGAGTCGCTTTGGGACGTTAAACCTATAAACCAAACCCCCCAAAAAACTATAGAAAATGTTTTTGTGCACACAACAGAATTTTGTGTGCTTTTTGGCAGTGAACCTATTGGGACTGGATGTAGGTAGAAACATCCCCGAAAGAAGAGGCCCCTGAGGAAGTAGTGAGTGACTAGGAAAGCTGGCGTTTAAAATGTATCTTTCCGTAGCTTCATTTGGACAATAACACTTTTTATTGCAATTATCTTGAGTTTAGATGCAACCTTGTTTTAGATCAGTGCGCGCTGAGTGTCTGGCATGTTTGGATACAGGAGAAGGCATAGCAAAAGAAAATCGTGATATCTGGCTGGTTTTATACGGTGTGAATCCGCTGATGCTCCAATTCTTTAAGCGCTGGAGAGGACAGATCTCATCGACTGGGTAATATCCGTCATTAAAAGAGGTACTATCGGCTGGTCGTACTGGCAGGTTTCGGGTACTGTCCCCGAGAGAAGGCTTCGCTGAAATACCTGCGCAGACATTCTGCGTTGTGACGAGCATCAATCCTTCCTGTGTCGATGGTGTAGAATTCGTGTTGCAATTCCTGTGGTGGTGGAAATGCTAGACTAGGGAATGCAGGCTGAGTTTTTGCGGTCGTTGTCCATGGCCATCCAAATGCACCTTTTTCACCTGCCGGCCCAATGAAGTCAATGTAAAGCGCACCTTTTCTCCAACACAAAGAAAAAAAAATCGAAATTGAGGGAGTTTTCGACGGCCCGCTTTTGGTGTGCCAGATCACATTATGATCATGCCATGCAATGTGGACCATGTTATTTAACATCACACCACAAAACGCTTCTACCAGTGATATCGTCGAAGCGCAGAACGAACCAGAGATGCCATTGCCACTTTTCCTAATGCCCGACATAAGCTCGGGGCTTGACCATTTCGAAACCGATGGGTGAAATCGCTGTAGTGTACATTATTGCAATACGCGGTGGGGAAATGCAATCTCCATCTTATAGCCCAATGAACAACTACAGCAAGTAGAATGGAAGAAAAACTGCGAAGCAAAGATATATGCGAGGTTTAAACTAAAAATCTTAAAAAGGTGCTAGAGTAATAAGAGTAAAAGTCGGTGGTAGTAAAAGCGACTTACCCCTGATAAGCCAGAATCGAGACGACGTGAAGCATGAATTGTTACGGTACGTTTGACAGCACCTATTAATGCTCACTTTTTTCTAATTCGCGATGGGATTTTATTACCGGAGATTTTTCCGCGCCATTTATATTTCTGGGGGCGTTTTCATCAGAATCCTTGTAGGAATGTTGGTGAAGCAAAATATTTTCTGCAGTTGTCACAGAAGCGAATACCACAGGACCACAGACTACAAAAAGTACTAGAGAAAAAAATGAAAGACAGAGAGCTACAAAAAGTAGTACAAAACTAAAGAGGGTTGTGCTGGTACATAACTACGTAACCGTTGGCGCGGTTATGTAGACTTTTTTTGTATTTGGTGTTTCTTTAGTCAGCACGACTTACAGCCTGTAGTAAAATGGTTCCATCGACAGGCACAATTTTATTGGTGGTTTCTCCACATTTTACCGTTAAGAGCATGCAATATGTTATTTGCGTCAAATATATATCGCATGGCTCTGTCTTTCAGATTTGTATATTTACCTTACGTTAATTGTGGGGATGCTTCTTTTCTACAATCACAACAAAATGTCGTCAAGAGCACTAAGCAGTTCTCAAGCCTGCGAACTGACAGCAGGTGGGATGATGCGATGTCGCTTCTCAGTTGTGCTGTCGTGATACCTCCATGGTTATAGCATTCGATTGCTTAGCCAAAGGTCCTGGGTTCGGTTCCATCCATGGCGACCGCGTTTCAATGGAGATGAAAATCAATGCGGCCTTGTATTGGGCTGTATAGGTGCCTGCTTAAGAATTCCATGTGGCCGAAATAATCAGACTGCTTCACTACGGCGGCAGTCATAGTTAAACCGCATGAATTAGCTAACCAAAGCCGCTCTCCATCGTATGCTCCATGCCTCAAATACATGAAGCCTGCAAAGGGCAATATGCTTAATTGCCCTCGTATTCTTTTTCATAAAAAATTCTCATTGACTTTCCCATGTTAGACAAGAATTCGGCAGAACGCAGTCTCCTGCAAAAATAATGACCACGCTAAGCAACATGGACGCGCTCAGCACACAATACTGAGTCAAGCGCTGAAAACAGCCTTAGCTGGCTTTCCGTCACCCCTGGCTGCGATCACATCACTTCCAAACTGAGATTTACCTAAGGTCGGCGTGGCAGTAATTAAACAATTGTTTTTAGCTTCCAAAGTCTAAATGATTTCATTTCTGATAGACAGGTAAATTAGAACATTAGGAGGTAGACAGGTGACACACAGAGAACAGCAGAATTTGAACTTTCTACAATACTTCAAGTCTGAATACGTGCACACCATATAACAGACGCGTATGTAAGAATCAGCCACCAAAGCTGTCTCAAGGTTTGTCAGGCATCAAAGATTCACTTCTTTCCACTCACATACAAAGCTTATGATGGCTTCCGAAAATGAAGGGAACGTGTCCGTCTGAGGAACCCTGGTCGAGAACTGACTGAACGCACAAAGCACGCTGTTTTAAAACCACGTGCACAATTCCCAGAAGCGAGACGTCGCTCAAAGCGTTTGTTGCAACTGTATTCCGCTCGAAGCTGCACCTAGTGCTCCTCTAACCTTTCAAAGTCGGCGGGACAGCAGCGCCAGGGCAGTGCACCGGGTCGACTCGTGGTCGCATACACCCCTTCCGCGCCTGTAAATATTCGACAAGGTTTTCTAAAAGGTTTCTTTCAGGAGTCCCACCGCAAACGTTGCTCTGTTCCTTAATAGGTCTTAAAAGAGCTTAATGAAAGAGTTACCTTAGATCATAGCTTGTTTTCAATATTTCTACCGGATGTACTGCATGCTGTGTAGTGACTGCAGTGTGGCGCTCTCGTGCACTGCAGTGACCCACTCTTCCTCGAGGAGGGATTCTCGGAGGACGTGGCGGCTGATCTGGCTCGGAGAGGCCATCGCCTTGAACCGTGTCGTCTCCGCCGCGTGTATCGCTCCCCCGCAAGCATTGCCCACATAGTAACTCGAGGCTACTGGTGGAACAACACTGCCAAGGTGAGATTGACGGGAGGGAGTCGGGAAAACGACCAGCCTGCTCGAAGCGCATAGGATTTCGGTTTAGGCAGCTATACACAGCTTACCTGCAGTAACATTCAGTCCATTAAATTCTGTCTTTCCCAGCCGCAACATATCCTACGGGTGTGTTCGGATAAGAACAGTAATCGAGGTCCCATGGCAACTTTTTGTTTTCAATGAAATTGCTATATGCGGTGGGAAAACGTCTCCACTCAACGGAATGAATCTTAATTTGCTTGATACCTTGTAGTTTTCTCTGAACAAATCGTATATCACTAGAGGTGGAAAATGCTGTATTTGCCATATCAAAAAGCTCCAAGTTTGGAGACCTGCTGCTTTCATAGATCGGCGCACTCACTCATGAGTGCACTCATATCGCCTCACTAACACTCACGTGAGTGTGAGTGAGTGGACGCATGTGAGAGTGGTCGTGAGAGTGAGTGTGAGTGAGTGGCCGCAAATGGGAGCGGCCATGAGTCTGAGTGCTAGTGAGTGGCCACAAATGGAATTGGCCATGGCTGTGAGTGTGAGCGAGTGGCCGGAATCAGAGCGGGCATGAGTGTTACTGTGAGTGAGTGGCCATGAATTGGAGTCGTCATGAGTGTGAGCGTGAGTGAGTGGTCGTGAATAGGAGTGGCCAGAGCGTGTGAGTGAGTGGCCCTGAACAGGACCAGGCATAAGTGAGTAGCCCTGAACAGGACCAGGCATAAGCGGGAGTAAGTGACCGATAATGGGAGCAGCCATGAGTGTAAGTGCGAGTGAGTGGATGCGAGTGTGGACGGGCATGAGTGTGTGAGAGTGAGTGGGCGTGTATCGAAGTGACCGTGAGTGCGAGTGTGGCTGAGTGGCCGTGAATAGTGGTGACCATGAGTGTCAATGATAGGCGGTGAATGGGAGCGGGCATGAGTGTGAGTGCGAGTGAGTGGATGCGAGTGTGAGTGGTCATGAGTGTGAGTGCGAGTGATTGAGGTGGAGTGCCACTGATCGTGAGTGTCATTGAGCCTCTCCTCATGGTGCCGGTCTATCGCTGATTCCGCACTAAGATGTTGCCATTAATTTTTTTTTTCACTAAATCTATGCAGTTTTATTTTTATAAAAACTGTTCAAAAGGTTTTTTTTTTTTTGCAATTGACTTAGTGGAAAATCGCAAACTTTGTTTCAGGGGCGGCGTGCTGCTAAAATATTAATTTTCAACCTTACAAATTGAGATGATCAATATTTGGTTGCACTAACGGTTTCCTTTTTATTATTCGGGTTTTGTCCATAATTTCGAAAAAAATTTTAAGCTCTCGATCACTAGGTATGTTCTCCACAACACATCAAAATTGCTTAAAATTTGAAATTAGCCAAAAGAGGAGCAAGTTTGATTCCAGGTAAAAAAAAGCATCAGCTTCGATTTTTATTAAAGTTCCTCTCATTAATGCTTTGTACGTAAGAAATACTACGTACCATGAAGTGTTCCATTTCATTTTAAATTAGAATCAAAATTATCCATTTTCTGATATTCTTGAATTTGGGCCGACTTCAAAATAATATGAAGGAAGAACAAACAACTCTACAGCTTCACTTTCTTTACAGAAAAAAAAAAGAGAATAGTGCTTGGATAATATAGACAAAACGTTTCAGTGGCAACACTTTATTGAGTCGCTCCAGAATGCAAGGCGGAATATTTGCAATATTCAGGACAAGCGCTAGGCTCTATATTTCTATTTCTATAATTTAAGATATAAAAATATAGAGCCTAGCGCTCTATATTTTCCACACCACACGGAGGAGCGGGGCTTTCTGGCGGGGGTGGTGAACGTCGAGGATAATCAGGGAATGAACGGTGGTTAGAGCCGGAGAAGCGAAGAGGGTAGTCTGCTTTAAATGAGTCGTAGCCGCGGCGTTCATTCTAGAGCCTGCGACGACAGAAGCGGGAAATATAGCCTCGGTACCCGCCGTAATAACAAACAGGGCGGGCTGGGCGCCAGGTGGGGTAGTATGTCGGCGCCGCGGCAGGTGGTGCCACTGCAGCGACATGAGCAGTAGTAAGCGCCGGTGGCGTAGGCGCTCCAACAGCAGGCGGCAAGGACGTGACGTGGGCGTACGTTGGCACCTGACAGATGGTAGGAGCGAGCGGTGTGGGGGGGGGGGGGGGAAGGTCATTAATGCCAGCTCTTCTTTGACAATGCTACGCAGGCCGGCACTTGAAGGATGTGGCTCAGATGCCGGGTGGCACAAATTACCTTGAGCCGAGAGCTCTTCACGAATTAATTCGCGAATAAGCGCACGGAGGTCAGCGTCGACAGTGAAACCAAATGAAGTGGGATCAGGCTGCAAGCGTATTGACTGTAGTTCGTCAAGGCGTTGACAAGTCGATATGATGGCGTCGATCGTGGTAGGGTTCTGCACTGCCAGGGCGTAATAGGCGGGTGGCCCAGTACCTTTAAGGACGTGCCGAACTCGCTCGGCCTCTGGCATGGTGTCATTTATGCGCCGACAAAGTGCAAGAACATCTTCTATATAAGAGGTATAGGCCTCATTGGACCGCTGAAGTCGGGCTTCTAGCTTCTTCTTGGCGGACTCCGTGCGAACAGTAGGAGCGCAGAAAATCTGGCGTAACTTTTGTTTAAAGGTAGCCCAGTCTGGAATCGTCGATTCATGATTTAGGAACCACGTTTTGGCCACATCCGCCAAATAAAAGGACACATTAATTAGTTTAAGAGAATCGTCCCACCGGTTGAAAGCACTGACTGACCCGGTCGTAGCTGTCGAGCCAGTCATCTGCGTCGTCGTCGCGGAGACCGGCGAACATCTGCGGGTCGCGTTGACGGCTACTGACAGTCCAACTAGCAAGGGTAGCTGGGGTCGAGTTGGTGGAAGCCAGAACAGCGGAGTGGCCCTCTTTGGTCATGACGATGGTGGTCGGGGCCAAACGGCGGCCAGAACGGAGCTCCAGGTAGATGCAGGTGACGCAGCAGCGGGGAAATCAAGGTGCACCTCCACCACGTGTAAGGGAACGCGAAGGTCGGACTTGGGGGATCAGGTTTTATCGCAGACCTGAAGCCTTGGTCGCACACTGTAGCCAACCACACTCCGCGATGACTTGTGGTCTTCCTGGCTAGCTTCCGTGTTGACGCGAGGAAGCCGGCGAAATTTGGCCACTCGGGAAAGGAATTGGTCAGGAAGAGAAGATGAGGAACTGGCATGTGTAGAAAAGAAAGAGGCATCAAGAAAGGTAGTGGGAGAACGGCCGTATACGAGGAAAAACGGGGTGTAACCTGTGGTCCGCTGTACAGCCGTATTGTAGGCGAACGTAACAAAAGGAAGTATTGCGTCCCAGTTTCGGTGGTCCTGGTCGACGTACATAGACAACATGTCAATATATAATGACCGAAAGGACACCGTAAGTCATGCTAAAAACGGGCCTGTGTTTTAGTTCTCAAGTTTCGAATAGCCTTCCATGTACAATTCGTGCCGTGGCCAAAAAATTCATCCTTTGTGTTCTAGAGAATTAACAAACGAACGTTGACAGCCACTCGTCCCTCCGTTCAGGTCATCTAATTTTACCAGGCTCAAAACCTTCCTGTTTCGCTTTCGGACTTAAAAAAACGATGCTTTCCATTATGGCGTCACTGATATGTCCTTTGTGCAGCGTGGGGGCGTTCAGCCTTATGAACAATAAGCACAACTTATCTCCTTGTTGATACTAGATATATATTATTCAGGCGAAACTAGCTCAGGGGAATACGCTCCATAACTGCTGGTAATTTAGACCAGAAGATAATTGGTTGAGCGAGCTTTTAAAAGAACACACCAGAAACCTTATCTTAACACCATTCGTGACGCCATTCGACAGTTATTTAATCCACGAGCTGACATGAAGCTTCCGTCTGCTCCCATAAAAGCTTCATGCCTCTATCCATAATACTAAGACGCTCGCTTACAATAGGTCGTACAAAAAACTCCATATTTTCATTTCGAGGAAAATCACACGTGAAAGCCTCTAAAGGGAGTTTAGAGCTGCCATTCTAACTTAGCGATTTTGTAAAGGTTGTAGTTTCGTTTCAGCACATAAATTCAGCAAAAAATCGTGCAAGTGCCTTTTAGTTTTCAACGCGTTGTTTTTTGCCTCAAAGAATGAAACCGGTATTTATATAAATATATGCAGGTTTTTATTATCTAGCGATCAGCCCCTGCGCGATGGTGCATGTGGTGAGGGCGCTTGATTGCTGTGCCCAAGGAAGAGTGATCGAGTCCCGGCCGCGACAGCAGCATTTCGACGGAGGCGAAAATCAAGGCGCCCGTGAGCTGTGTGAAGTCATTGCACGTTATAGAACCTTAGGTGGTAACATTTCCGCACAGTCCTCCACTACGGCGTCTTTCACAACCTTAGTCGCGTTTGAATATTACACCCCATAAACTAAACCAAAACTTATCTAGGGATGAGAAGAAGCAACCGCTGGTAAAGTCCACGTGTGCAGGCACCTGTTTCTTTGCATGGCTCAGTGGACAGGGCGCTCGACTATTGATTCTGGCCGCGTTTGAATGGAGGCGAAACGCAAGGCATGTATGTATTGAGCATTGTCATTGCACGTTGAAGGGGTCAGAATGGTTTAAATGATGCAGAACCCTCCATTATGAAGTCTATCAGAGACTGAGTCTTTTTGGGACTTCAACTCCATGAATAAAAATAGCCAGAGGTCATTCTACCGCGAAACTTTACTTAATAATGTCGTCTTGCCTTGTCTACACATAAAGCGTGCGAACCATGCGCTAGCACATCACTTACAGAGTGCTTGTTTCGGTGCATGTTGTTCGAATAAATTTGTTCCTGCGCTAAAACATGCGATAATGCACTAACCACGCATGCATCTGCAGGGTGATGCGAAAGAATCCGCCCCAGTTCTTTGGTTCGGCTGCGACCCCCGGTGTGACGGCATGGCAGCAGCGGCAACACCTCATGGTCTACCCTGAAATTAGGGAAATGTATGCATGTCCCATACTGCTGCTGACACCACGGACAAGCGCGCTTACACCGAGATCCCGGTCACAGGTGCCAGAGCAAGGAATACTACAGAGCGCACATACTATAGTAATAAAAAAAGCGAAGTAGCACGACTCTGAATGTTTCGAAATATCATATTTGTACTAAATTAAAAGAAAAAGAAATGAATAATAACTGTAAATTTCTATAGTTGCATGTATCGTCGTTGTCGTCAAATCTGAGCCTGGTATATGCTGGGGAATCTTGGCTATTTGGTGATTCATTGTAAGTTTTGTTCTGTTGTCAGTATATAAATGTTGGTACTGTGATTTGAGCTGGAAGTCGGTGTGCTTGAGCTAACTTGCCTCTGTGGTATTCTTTCTGTCATGTGGTGCAATTATTCATAGAAGTAGCGGGTACCCTCGATGCAGAAACGTGGGCTTGCTTGTGTCAACGCTATATCGTCATCGTTTCCTTCCATCTACTTCAATCGTTGCTGGAAGGCATCGTTCCATGGCCAAATTTAAATTGGCAGGTCACGTGGACTGTAGCATAAATGTGCTCTAGATTGCTGCTCGTACGACAGCTGCCAACTCTATAGCTGTCGGATAGGAAGGTTGATGTGGGAATCGAACCCGGAACCCATGGATGCCGAGTCAGACATGCAACCTCCTAGGTCACGCTGGTTCGTTTGGATGGATCGGTTAAGGAAGGCCTTTATACTTATGCAGATTTGTATCTCACATAAAGTGGCATATTAAGAATGCATGCTATGTGCGTTTAAGGTGACGTATGACACAATAAGGGCGCAAATTAACAGAGTAGTGTTTAAGGGAGTTAACGTCTGAGCTCGTTGTTGGTCTACCATGTAACAGAGCATTTACTCTCACGCCTACTTGATAAAACTGACTCTGTTTTCCTGATGCCTTGTACCCTGATGCCCTCAATAAATAGTTCTACAGTAAGCGCCATGGTGTCCTCTTTCGTGTGTGTCTGCATTGCGCTAAATAACCTCTTATTATGGAACAGAATAGTGATTTTGTGAGTGCAAAGAACGTGAATACGAATCTAAATTGGATAGGAGACCCCAGAGGAGAGCTGTTAACGCAGTCCCTTTGAAGACAGAGCTTAAGGAATGCGCAAATCATTCGCGGTAAAATGTGTTTGCGGTGAACGGAAACGTGGCCACTTCGCAGCGGTCGAGGCGAGGTTGTTAAAACAAGGCAGCGGCTCCGGCAGGTGGCGGGAAAGCGCCCGCTTTGTAACCGGTAACTACTCCGGAATGATTAAGTGCCAATTAAAACCTGATCACAGGAGACAATATCGATTAGGCTCAAACTGCACGCATGGGTATGGGCACGAAATAGGGCTAGACGTGCCTGAAAAGACAGGGACAAGCTGTACCAGCAGCCAGCGTTCCGCACAGAGTGCGCGAGCAGACTTCAGCGTCTTATTCTCCCAGACGCCACCCAAGAATCTCGGGAACACCAGGTGGCATTACTCCCCCTCCTAAAAAAAACGAAAGCAGAGGCTGACCGCAAGCGATGGGTGATGCCAGAGAAAACAAAAGGATCAACGCAAAAACCGAATAGAAAACGGAAGCTGGGTAACCTGTTCTACACGACAACGAAACAAGCGCACAGTACACTGCGCATTACCGCGTGAAATACGGCTTCATGCGGACAACGTCCACCACGTCGGAGCGTGGTTGCCGACGAGAGGGCTGCACAGAACCCGCTGGAAGAACTTCGTATGTCATTTCCGTGACTCGGCGCAGAACCTAGTAAGGTCCAAAGTAAGGCGACATTAGCTTTTCAGACAAGCCGGGCCGGCGCACCGGTGTCCACATCCAAACTTGCTCTCCAGGTCGGTATGTGACGTGTCGATGACGAAGGTTGTAGCGACGCGTATCCTTGCCCTGCTGTTGCTGAATGTGAATGCGGGCAAGTTGACTTGCTTCCTCGGCGCGCTGAGCAAACTGTTCGGTGTCTGGCGTGAGAAGATGTTCATCAGTACAGCTCGGAAGCATGGCATCCAACGATGTCTGAACGTCACGTCCGTAGAGCAGGCGAAATGGCGTAAAACGCGTCGTCTCTTGGATAGCAGTGCTGTAGGCATATGTGACGTACGGGAGAATCTCGTCCTAGGTCTTGTGCTAGGAGTCTATGTACATTGCAATCATATCGGCGATCGTCTTATTGAGCCTCTCCGTGAGGCCATTCGTCTGTGGATGACAGGCAGTGAATTTGCGATGGCTCGTGTCACTGAGCTCAAATACATCGTGAATAGGTTATGCCGTAAACACCGTTCCTCGATCGGTGAAGACTTTGGATGGTGCGCCATGGCGCAAAACGATTTGCTGCATAAAAAACTGGGCGATCTCAGATGACGTGCCACGCTTCACCAGAGGAGGAACAGAAATACAGGTATCGCCACCACAGCAGAAACGGCCGAGACTCAGAACTACAAATCACGTGACGAGCAAGGGATCGCGGAGGCTAGCAAATGCGAATTACGTTTCCCGTTTGAATGCGGTAGTAGGTTTTCACCGGCATCCCGTGTGAGATAGTAGGTCACGACTGTAATCCATTTGTTACCGACCGATGTCAGCGGAAATGGGCCAAGAAAGTCGATGCTGATTTAATCAAACGGCGTCTGGGGTGGCGCAATAGGTTGGAGCAAACCCGCTGGCTTGAAAGGCGGCGCCTTTCAAAGGTGTGACCCCAAATGCAAATATTGCGGGGAAAAGGCAGGCCTGCACCACATGGTGTGGAACTGCCCACACAATCCTCCAGATGATCCGAATGCAGTGCCAACAATTGAGGGGTGGGAGGATGCCCTATCCAGCTCTGGACTAGAGGCCCTACGGGCCCTCGTGACACGTGCGCGGGTAGCAGCGGCAGCCGCTGGAGTCCCGGAACTAGGGACCCCACCTACACATCCCCCTCCCTTAAATATACTTAATAAAGTTTTTCACTCACTCACTCACTCACGACAGCCTCTGACGTAGCGATGAACGGCGTCAACAAGTTTAGGCCAATAACAGGCTTGACGAACACGGGCGAGTGTGCGTGCAAAACCCAAGTGGCCAGAAGCGGGCTGTCACGATGGTCGACGTGGAGACGAAGAGCGTGACTGTCGCTGGCAAGTTGGCGCCGTGCGCTGCTGGGATAAGTAGTCCTCAATCTCACGAGGTCGTTGGCCGAGTGGAGGGTGACGCATATTCATGGGAAATCCGTGCAGACTTAGGTCTCGATAGGGGCACTGGCGATACGGATGCCCTGGTTCCCCGCAATGGAATCACAGGCGCTCGCGATTTTCGGCGCGCCACAGGTCCGCCTTCCGCTGGGGTGGTCGTCGGTTGTCGATGTACGACTCAGTTTGTGCAGCATAGAGTCAGCCTTGATCGGGCGGCTGTAATGGCGTCGTAGTAGGCGCAGGGCGTCTCGACATATCTGCATACGTTGGACGATGGTACTCCGCGGGAAAAGGTGGCGGATCAGCAGATGGTACCGAAGGCCTCAATGCTTGAAGCTCTCGCGGACAATGCCAGCTATAGGGCTGACCATCGGCTGGGGAGCACCGAAAAGCGCCTGGAGCACTCCGCGTAGAACAGAGAGGATGATGTCCCGAAGATTCTGGGTGGCCCCGAAGGCCGAAAGATGCTCCGCAACCGAAGCGGTGAGTACCGGTCTGTCGCAGGCGGTAGACTGTTGCTGGAGCATCCGCTCTATTGTGACAACTTCCGCAAGAAACCCGGTAACCATGCTCAGTGGATTACGCACGAGACCGGCAAATAGTTGTTCTTTAACGCCGCGCATGAGGTGGCGCACCTTTTTGTCTTCGGGCATGGCCGGGTCTGATCGTCGGAAGAGCCGGGTCATGTCCTCCAAATATGTGCTTACAGTCTCATTCGGCATTTGCATACGAGACTGTAAGGCCCTTTCTGCACGTTTTCGCCGATCCGCGCTGGTATAGGTCTCAAGAGTGCGTCGGCAGAACTCGCGCTGTGATGTTAGAGCGGCTTCTCGGTTCTCATACCACGTACGAGCGCCATCTTCCAGGCTGAAGAAGACGTTTCTAAGCTTGGCGGCGTCGTCCTACTCATTGAATGAGGCGACTCGTTAAAACTGAACGAGCTAATCTTCAACGTCTTCGGGTTGACTGCCGTGGAAGGGCTGAGGCTGTCGTGGGTTCTGCAAAGTGTAGTAAACTGGAGCTTGCATAGCAAAAAATAAAACAGCGCAAAACACACAGACGAAATAATAGAAACAGACACCACAAGACACAAGTCGATGGGCGGTTGCGGTTCTGAACTCCAACGGCCCGTGCTCAGGGGACAGGCCTTGATTCCTCCGGCTAGCACGGTGCACAGGCGTGTTGACTGGCACAGAAGTTGAGTCCTGGGCGCGCGGAGGTGTGCGGGACATGTACTGGGATCGATACGCAGCACCTCCATCAAAATATGTCGCTGACCATAGGGCTAGACGTGCCTAAAAGGACAGGGAGAAGCTGTACCAGCAGCCAGCGTTCCGCACAAAGCGCGCGAGCAGACTTCAGCGTCTTTTGCTCCCAGTGTCCACCTATAAATTTCGGGAACACCATATATATATATATATATATATATATATATATATATATATATATATATATATATATATATATACATGAAAGACCAGCTTTTTCCCAGCGGTTTGCGGAAGAAGGTGTTTAAGGGAAACTAAAGAGAAAAATGAAGTGGGCTTGCATCGATAAAATGCCAATTCCCGATTACAAAAAATCCACTGTTACTGAAAACAAAGCTGTTATAAGGTGGTAAAGAAGAGGAACAAAACTACAGGTATCGCCGCCACAGCCGAAACGACCGAAACTCACAACTACAAATCACGTGACGAGCAAGGGATCGCAGAGGCTAGCAAATGAGAATTAAGTTTCCCGTTTCAATGCGGTAGTAGGTTTTGTATCGAATATGATAACATGCTTTCGTCATACGCAAACAACGGCCAAAAGGCAACATAAATGTTGCAAGGCAAATACAAAAATGCACTTGGGGACGTCACAGGTACCCACTTTGGTTTCGGTTATATGCCGCACTTCGTGCGTGCTCGGATAGCTTCATTTTGCACCTGCGGCGTCTGAAATACGAGTTCGGAGCAGCAGATGCGCCTGGCTCGTTCACAATTGAGCACTCGGAGGCGCGAGCGAGCAAAATCCGCTGCCGCTGACACGCTCATTCGTTCACACTTCTGAGCCAACATATCGCCGCCGTCGCCGCTTCGACTGCGAGCTCCCATTAACCCTGACTTGACCGCTCGACTGCAGCTACGTACACCACGAAAAGCATACATATGATAAGGGCCAAAAGAAAAACGCATTGTCATTCAATTGTTCACTTATTCATGGCGCATCTGACCCGCATACTGTGGCAACAAGGTATCGTAAACAAAATGGGCATAATTGCCGCTCATACAAAAGACAGCGTCAATCCTATTCCAAATGGCATTGTTCAACTATTACATCCTTGCCTATTGCACTGGTCGCCCGACGAAAAAATGGGCGGAAAAAAGTAACAACTAAAAAATAACGAAGTACCACAAATACATTAAAAAAGGTGAAAAAGCAATTTGGAGAAGAAAAGAAAAGCGACGGCGCAAGCGGGGTTCGAACTGACTACTTCTTGCTCCGTACTGTTCCGCGCTAACCACTCGGCCATTTGTTTCTTTATTGCTTAATTTATTATCAGATTTTACACATGAAGAACATTACTCCACTCTCACACACACACACACACACACACACGCACGCACACAGAATATTAAGCGGCATATGCACAACATGGGTTAATACCACGCGATTTGGGCTGCGTGATCCATTACGAATCAGTCCATTTGCAGCAACACTTCTATTCTCGGAAGCCACTCAGGCACTTCGTCTTGTGTCTTGAGAACTTCAATAACACTCGAAACGGCTTCGTGAAAATACTGCCGTATTTTCCTCGCATCAACGTCTGCATGCTTGAAAGCCATTCGGGATCGCCAGATACTGTGCAGGCCCAATAACATGATCATGCCCATCATCATCTTCAATTGGTAAAAATCGACTTCCGAATGCACCCACGGGTAGGTCTCTTTTATTTGTTCGTTGTAGAATGTCCCAGACGACAAAGGCTTCCCAACAGTCCAAGAAAACGTGTTCGATAGTTTCCGGTTTGCGGCATATGAAACAGTGATTTCCCCAAGGTACGAAAAAATCTTTCATTTCTAAATAAGTCCTAACTTCTAGTCTGTTGCTATGGAGTTTGAAAAAGAAAGTTTTTTCTCCCCCTGGTACAGCCAAATTTTTTACTCGTTCAAGGACTGACTTCCATGGACCAGCACAGTACAACGATCTGTACAATGGGATCGGGAGAAAGACATTGCACAAGTCCTTGTAAAGGTTCTTTCGCGTCACAGTTGATAAATATTCAAACGAAAAACGGGCTTGCAATACACGACATGACATGTACACTTCTTTAGGGATACTTCTGCATAATATGTCACGGCCACATTTATAACTTCATGGTTCGAAGGTGTACAGGTCATTGCTGCCAGCCTGAAAATTACAACTTCTTGACAATTTCAGCATACTGCCTGCTCTCACGACTTGCAACTAATGTTCTGGATGCCTATGCGCACTATATTGTGCACTGGGGTCATTTTAACATGTGGAAGCGCTGGCAAATTTAGGAGCGTCGGCTCTTCGGTCATGTTCTGCTACCGTGGACGTAATTTTTGCTGAACACGGAGCTGTAGCACAAATCTTCAAGGAAAAAGTGAGACGAAGCTTCAAAACTGGCAAGCGCAGCAGGGAGGACACTGTTTTGCTGGTAACTAAACCTCATTTGTATGTAAACATTTCGGGAAGCTTTGCGATGATTGATGGCTCGGTTTGTTTATACGCAGTGCAAGAAGGAGCGCAAAAGCTTGAGAAACACGTAAAGTATTATGCATTACAAGCGCTCTGTGTTTTCTTTTTCTTTCATGTGCCCATTGCTCGGGAAATTACTCTCTTCATCGTTTTATTTATTTCGTCTGTGGCCATCACTTATTGTGAGCCGATGGTTGATTGTGAGTACGCTGTTGCCGTGTTGGCCCCTGAGAGATGCTAACCGGTCGACACCGCGGGCCGCGCCGGCTCAACTACCTCTTGCGCTCCAGCAATCACGGAGTCTCCTCTAGCGTCATAATGTACGTCATTCCACCCTATTAAGTAGTAGGAGAAAACAGTTTGAACTTGACCGGCAGGGAAAAAAAACCTGAACTTCTTATCACAATATCTCAGCAGTAATTCGATTTTTTGCTGACTGATATGCGGTGAAAATGTCATGCAATGCCGTTTCTTAGATTTTGATAGCATATTTGGGTGTCTTTAGTATCCCTTTAATGGAAAAGACATAGGTCTGCTTGAAAACCGCCTAGCTAAGGTATTTTCGTGAAGCTGCAATACACGTGGACTTTTTTACCGTCCTGCGAAAAAAAAAAAAGCCGGCAAAGTAAGCAATAACGCCCAGAACCGCTTACGCGCCATAGAAAGGAAGCGGGCGCTGCTTTTCACGGAAGGCAGCACTGGTAGAGCGTTACTATCGGCCAGCACCGTGCAAGCGGCGGCAATCACGACGCGTCCCCGTGGCATAAACATCTCATTCCTACTAGGTATTTTCTTCACTCGTGAAACGTAGCTCCTACACAAAGGCTACAAAAAAAAAAAAGCTTAGGCCTCAGTAAATGACGTTGTCAGAACGCTTTCTTCTCAAAGAAAAATTCCATCGTCATGTTCTGCTCTTTCCCGTTTACACGTCTACACGCATTACTTGCGACAGTCGCTGGCGCATACACCTTCACCAATGCAAGATGTCAAGCCCCCTTCAGGGCAGCGTTGCAGATTTAAGCCACGTCGATTGGCGCGCGCGCCGCGCGGCTTGCGCTCGCGCAATGAACATAACAGAAATCGGTGGCACAGCATGCAACATCGCCTCTCCATTTTCACTGTAGTACATTTGCCCCTTTTGTTTTCCTCCAAGCCGTATTTCGGCCGGCAAAATCGTTCTTTCACAGGCCCGGTTATAAAAGTTTGTTCGCCACCCGAAGAGGTCACGAAATTGCTGCGCGTCTACGTCGGCGTCACACCGACTGATCTCAGCAGATACACGTAAATTACGCCCATGTCAATGATTACTCTCTCTACGAGCGAATGGGACGGCCAGAGCGAGCCCCGCCGCGCGCGCCGATCGAGGCGGCCATGGCTAAGCGTATTTCTTTACTTCATCGGTCGTCGGGGGGCGCTGAAACTGTTAGCTGATCATGTCGCGGTTTTAACATTTCGCGGGCTTTCTTCAAAGGCAGATAAATAAAGCTATGCAAAGCGCAGCTTGAAAGCCAATAACGTAGCTAGGGGTTCTTGGAGCAGGTAGGCAACATCTATTGCGTTATCGATACAACGCCAGGTTCCAGCCCGTCGCGTAAACCCGGCCGGTAGCCACGTTTCACCGTTAGAGCGACTGCAGATGGGGTCCCTCTTCCAGCCGTCGGGTAAACCCAGTCGGTAGCCACGCCGCGCCAAACAAGGAGAAGAAGAAGAGAGAACAGTAAAAGAAGCTACGTCAGATGTGATTGCGCAACCTACCTGGTTTAACAAAAGCTAAACACCAGATAATTTTTACATTAAAAAATTTATTCATTAAACCAATAAATACAATGTTAGCAATTAATTTGTACTACAAGTTATCATAAGCGAACCAAAAATACTGCAGACAAGCATAGCTGACTCTAAATACCTCTCAGTAGATTCCGAGATGCTAGGGTGCATTACGATATACTATATTTATCTGGGACACACTGTCGTCATCATCAGCAGCCTGACTATACCCAATGCAGGGTGAAGGCCTCTCCCATATTTCTCCACTTAACCCGCTTCTGTGCTAGCTGCATCCACTTGACCCCAGCGAACTTCTTAACCTCATCCGCCCACCGAACTTTCTGCCGTCTCCTGCTACGCTTTCCTTCCCTTGGAATGCAGTTTATTACCATAAGCGACCATCGGTTATCCTCTCTTCGCACTACATGTCCTGCCCATGTCCATTTCTTCTTAATTTCCACTAGAATGTCGGTAACCTGAGTTATTTCTCTGACCCACTCTGCACACTTCCTATCTCTTGATGTTACCCCTACCATTTTTTTTTTCCATAGCCCTCTGGGTTGTCCTCAACTTAAGTAGAACTCTCTTGGTTAGCCTCCACGTTTCAGTCCCATAGGTGAGTACAGGTAAGATGCAACTGTTGTATACTTTCCGCTTGAGCGATACCGGTGAGCTGCTAGTCATAATGTGTGAGTACTTGCCAAATGCGCTCCATCCCAATCTTATTCTTCTTGTTATTTCCTTTTCATGGTCCGGATCTGCGGTTACTACCTGTCCTAGGTAGACATATTCGCCTACTACTTCCAGTACTTCGCTACCTAATGTAAACTGCTGTTCCTCCCCGAGGCTGTTGAACATTACCTTAGTCTTCTGCACATTGATGTTCAAGCCTACCTTTCTACTTTTCCTGTCTAGGTCATCAATCAATATTTGCACTTCATCCCCCGAGTTACTTAGCAAGGTAATGTCATCAGCAAATCACAGATTACTGAGGTATTCTCCATCTACCCTTATCCCTAACTGCTCCCATTCCAAGTCTCTGAATACTTCCTCTATGCAAGCTATGAATAGTACTGGGGAGGTTGTGTCTCCTTGCCTAACACCTTTCTTTATGGGAATTTTGTTACTTTCTTTATGCTGACTTCTGGTTGCTGTACAGCCACTATATATATCTTCCAGCACTTTCACGTACGGCTCGTCTACCCCCTGGTTTCGCAATGCCTGCATCACCGCCGATGTTTCAACTGAGTCAAATGTTTTTTCGTAATCAATGAATGCTATATATAAGGGCTGGTTATACTCCGAGCATTTTTCTATCACCTGATTGATGGTATGGATATGATCGATAGTAGAGAACGGTTTCCAAAAACCTGCTTGATCCTTTGCTTGATTGCAGTTTAAGGTTGTTCTGATTCTATTAGCGATTACCTTAGTAAATACCTTATACGTAACAGACAGTAGGCTGATTGGTCTGTAATTTTTAAGGTCCTTAGAGTCCCCTTTCTTATGAATGAGGATAATGTTTGCATTCTTTCATGGTTCCGGTACCGTCGATGGCACCAGGCACTGCGTATACAGGGTGGCCAGTTTTTCTAGCACGATATCCCCCCCATCTTTAAGCAAATCTAGTTATCTGATCCTCTCCAGCCGATTTCCCTCTTTTCATGGTTTCTAATGCTTTCTTGACCTCGTCCTTCTTCACAGGTGGAACGTATTACTGTTTTTCCCTGCCGCTAATCTCGTTACGGTCCTGACTACTTTGGCTACTGTAGAGATCTGTATAGAACTCCTCGGCTACTTTGACTATCTTGTCCATATTCGTGATGACGTTGCCCGCCTTGTCCCTTATCGCATACATCTCGTTTTTTCCTATGCCCAATGTCTTCTTTACCGCTTTAAGGCTTCCCCCGTTCTTTACAGTATGCTCAATTTTCACCATGTTATACTTTCTTATATCGGCCACCTTGCGCTTATTGCTTAGCTTTGATATCTCGGCCAATTCGATCTGGTGTGTTGGATTGAAAGCTTTCATACTCTGGCGTTTCTCAATCAACTCTTTCGTCTCCTTAGACAGCTTACCGGTATCCTCTTTGACTATCCTACCGCTTACTTCTACTGCGCACTCATTAATGATATCTCTGAAATTACTGTTCATTTCTTCTAGGGTAATGTCGCCATCCTCGGTTAGAACTGAATGTCTATTCTGTAGCGAGATCCTGAATTCTTCTGCCTTCACCCTCATTGCTAAATCGTTGATTGGTTTCTTTCTTACTAATCTGTTGCGTTCCTTCTTCAGATTTAGGCTAATTCGGGACCTCATCATCCTGTGGTCACTGCGTCGCACTTTCCCGATTACCTCTACATCTTGCACAATGGCGGGTGTTCAACACATGATGAAGTCCATTTCATTTTTAGTCTCCCCGTTAGGACTTTTCCATCTCCATTTCCGGTTCTTCCGTTTGCTGAAGAAGGTATTCATGACTCTTAAGTTATTGCGCTCTACAAACTCAACTAGTAACTCCCCCCTGCTATTCCTAGAACCAATGCCATAGTCACCTACTGCCTGGTCTCCTGCCTGCTTTTTCCCACCCTTGGCATGGAAGTGGCCCATTAGTAGAGTATACTGCGTCTTTACTTTTTGCTTTACCGATTCTACATCTTCATAGAAGCTTTCAACTGCCTGGTCATCATAGCTATATGTAGGTGCATAGGCCTGTACAACCTTCAGTTTATACCTCAGGCCAGGGCTCTGTAATTGCGCACAAAGGGGCATGTTTGCGCCTTTACTAAATCCTATCTTGAACTGAACGAGGCTGCTCAGTTCGCGCGAGGATAATAAAAAAAAAGAGAGAAGCAATGTGCTCTCGCTCTACGACATCGCTTCAAAGTGCACTGATCCGCGGGTCATGCCGTTGCTCGGTAACCATGTTGACAGTGACAAGAGACGACAAATAGTAAGCACAGACGTGGTCAGACGAGGTATGACTAGGCAATAGCGAGCGGGAAAGAGCATCTGCGTCCGTATGCTTCAGACCTGATCGATAAATGACATGAATGCCATACTCCTGAAGACGGAGAGCCCAGCCAGCAAGCGACCAGATGGGTCTTTCAGAGGCCAGCGATCACAAAGCGTGGTGACCGGTCACGACAAAAAACGGTCGGTCATACACACAGAGACAAAATTTTGCGATGGCCCAAATATTGGCCAAACATTCTCTTTCTGTTACTTAATAATTAGACTCTGCTTTCGTCAATGTTCGGCTGGCGTATGACACAACATACTCGTGAAAACCAGGCTTACGTTGGGTAATGACGGCAGCAAGCCCACTACCGCTGGCGTCAGTGTGAATCTCCGTAGGCGCAGTCGGATCAAAGTGGCGTAGAATGGGAGGCGAAACCAAGAGGCGGCGTAAAGTGTCGAAGGCTTTATTGCAGGCCGGAGTCGAGGCGGAAAGGTCGGAGCTGCCGGCAAGGAGCTGGGTCAGAGGAGCGATGATAGATGCAAAGTTCAAGATGAAACGTCGAAAGTAGGAGCAGAAGCTGATAAAGCTCTGAAGCTCCTTCAGGGAGGTTGGCTTCGGAAATTCTGCAACTACGCGAAGTTTGGCGGTGTCGGGAAGAATGCCGTCCTTCGAAACTATGTGGCCTAAAATTGTGAGTTTTCGAGTGGCAAAGTGGCACTTCTTCAAATTCAACTGAAGCCCAGCGTCGGCGAGACACGTGAGGACATGCTTTAGGCGGAGAAGATGAGAAAAAACTCGGTAGGAAAAACTATGATGCCATCCAGATAACAACGACAGGTCTGTCACTTGAGTCCGCGAAGAACAGTGTTCATCAGGCTCTCAAAGTAGCTGGGCATTGCCAAGGCCACAGGGCATAGCGTTGAACTCGTATAAGCCGTCAGGTTTTATAAAGGCAGTTTTCGAACGGTCGTCATCAGCCATCGGCACGCGACAGTAGCCAGAGCGCAAATCCAAAGAGGAGAAATACTCAGCTCCCTTTAAAAACGCCAAGGCGTCTCCGATTCGTGGCAGAGAATAGACGTCTTTGCGCGTGATCTTGTTTTGCTTACGGTAATCGACGCAAAACCAAATGGAACCATCTTTCTTGGTGACCAAAATAACCGGGAAAGGCATTGAACTGTTTGATGGCTGTATGATGCCCCGGCTAACATATCTTCCACGTTATCAACAATGACTTGACGCTCAGAGGGCAACACGCGATAAGGACGCTGTCGTAGAGGTGCGTGTGCACCAGTGTCGATTGTGTGCGTAACGACAGACGTGTGACCCAGAGCAGTGTGAGGAAGGTCGCTGGCAGAAGTGAAGTTCCGTAGAAGGGTAGCGAGTTCATCGAAGGGTAGCGAGTTGATCGCGTTGTGCGGGTGGGAGATCTACGTCAATAGCTTGTTGAAGAACATCTGGTAGTGCCGAAGCGGTGGCTATATCGGAAGAGCTTAGAACATTAACGTCTAATGAAATAGGCGTGACAGGAAGAGTATTTACAAGCGCGGGATCAAGTTCTTCAATACGACCGAGACACTCGTCGCGTAGCAGAACGGGTGGGCACGAAAATGGATTCGAGACGCAAATTGCATTAGGACCATCTTCGAACTTGAGAACAGCAAATGGAAGTAGGAGGAGAAAACATCTCGAGCTAGTTGGTTCATCACAGAGCAAAACAGCGCAAACTTCACAATGGACAGAGAAGGGCAGACGAGACACAGCGCCTGTGTCTCGTCTGCCCTTCCCTGTCCATTGTGAAGTTTGCGCTGTTTTGCTCTGTAAGTAGGAGGAACGGATGGCGTGAAGCGGCATCGGAATGTGTGAAGACGACAGTCGAAGTAGAACAACTTTCATAGGAGAGTGGAACGAGGGCAGCAGAAATGGAGGAATGTCTGTGTCATTGGCGACAAGAAGGTTTGCAGACCGGGTAGGCACGTCACACAAGACTATCACACACAGGAAAAAAGGCAATTTACTTCCGCGCGGGCGCAGTCAATAATGGCGCGATGAGTGGAAAGGAAATTGTAGCCCACGATAATGTCGAGTGAGCAGTGAGCCTGGATAATAAACTCGATGGTGTATAAGACATCTTCGATGAGAACCCGGGGTGTGCACGCAGCTGAGGGATGAATGCGCTGGGATGAGGTGGTGTTAAGCGAAAGGTCGGACAGTGCGGTGGTCACCTTGCGAAGACAACGGCAAAGAGGTTCACTGATGACGGATACGGCAGCGCCCGTGTGAACAAGAGCGAGTATTGCGACACCGTCGACAAACACTTGTATTACGTTAGCGGGAGACGACGGATGATTTGAAGAGTTCGAACCAAGCGCAGTTCTTGCCCCGGGAGCTGCGACTGTTAGTTTCCCTCAACAGCGCCGGTACAACGACGGAGAAGCGAAGATGGTGAACGGCGACGAGGGGAAGATGATCCGCGAGAGGTTGGATGTGGGGCCCTGCGCCACATATCTGTAAGGCCCGTGGCGCGCCGCGCATTCGAAGGCCGCGCCACTTCCCAAGGCTCCCTACGCGGTGCCTGTTTCAATCTCCCCACTCGCTCGGGGATAACCGGTCCCGCGCGAGGGGGCTATAAAGGAAGGCACGCGCCGCCGTCTCGCTCTCTCTTCGCTCCTGCTCTTCGTTCCTGCTTCTTCGGTCTTGGCGCATCTCCACGGAAACAACCCGCAGCCCCCCGGACGACGACCCCGCACTTCCTTGGACGACCCCCTGTGAGATTAAAGATGTTTGTTACACGGCCCGCTGTGTATTTGTCGTGCGCATCCCTCGGGCAGAGGAATCGCCCACAAGGTATACGTTTGATTGTCCTCAGAAACGAAGTCGAAACCGGGTTGAGTTCTCGGTGAGGGCTGGTCGGTGTCATACGAGTAGTTCCAGGGGTCAGGGCGAACAGGTGGAAGGCGTGGGCGGCAAAGGCGTGCAAAATGGCCCGGCAGCCCGCAATAGTAGCAGATTGGCCGGTTGTCCGCGGTACGCCAAGGGTCCGTAGGGCGTTGGCGTACCCTTGGAATAGGGACATAGAATACAGACCAGGCAAAGACGAAGGATGGTTGGAAGGGGTGGCCTGGTGGGAAACAGGTGCGGTTGGCATTAGCGGCCTGGCCGTAACTTGGGTGTACGTCAATGATGCCGTTACTTGCGCCTGCACAGGGCTGTGCGGAAGGACATCAGGGATGCGGTCTTGCACGACACGCCGTATGGTAGGGGCCAAATATCGAGCCATGTCAGGAAGAAGGTGACCAGTATCTTGTAATTGAGGGACCAGGGATAGCTGGCGGGCGACCTCTTCGCGAACGAAGGCTTTGATCTGTTGAACCAAAGGGCTGTCCTCTCATAAAGTAGAACCACCCAGTGCTAATGTAGATATGGTGTCGTCTCTAACACCGGACCGCCGAGTAGAAGCGCGCTGCTTTCGAAGCTCGTCATAGCTCTGGCAAAGTTTAATCTAGTCACTGACGGTGGCAGGATTTTTCACCCAGAGGATCTGACACGCGTCCTCGGAGATACCTTTCAGGATATTTCCGATCTTAGCCACTTGGGAGGTTAGTGGGTGGACACGTTTGCACAAGTCTACAATGTCTTCTATATAACTTGTGAATGACTCGTCGGGATGCTGAGCGCGCTCACGCAATCGTTCTGCTCTGAGCTTGCGATCTGCAGGGCGGCTGAACACTTCCGCGAAATTCTTCTTAAATGCAGACCAAGATAGCAGGTCAGCCTCATAGTTGCGAAAGCAGAGGATCGCCACGTCGGTCAGGTAAGAGATTACGTTACTTAGCTTGATAGTGTCGTCCCTTCTATTGTAACTGCTGACACGCTCATACGCCGACAACCAGTCGTCGACGTCTTGGTCGGCCGTACCACTGAAGAGGCATGGATCACGCTGCCGTAGAACGCCAGAACACAGTACCGTTGTTGGTATGGGCAGCGATGTCGAGTTGGTCTCGTCCGGCATAGTGGAAGCAGAGGGCAATGTGTAGCTTCTGAGTTCCAGGCTTGATTGGAACGCGCCCCGCACCGCCACCAATTGTAGGGGTGTGTTTATTCAGTAAACCCAGATGGATCCAGCTGCTCAGGAGGAACCCGCAGCGGAGCGTCAGGCGTGGCGAATCAGCAAAGCAGCGGCCAACCTGTTTGTCCTCGAGTGCGCCAGCACGCGATGCATGGCAGTGGCTATGATGACGAAGATTACCACACTACAATATATATATATATATATATATATATATATATATATATATATAGTTCCAATCAGGCGGACAGATAGCCGAGAAAGAGGAAGTGCCTTTTGCGGACAAGCTGTCTACAAGCTGAGCCACCCCCGCTCCGGTCTTACTCGCTACCAGTGTCCACTACCAGTGCCTGGATCCCCGCTTAACACTTGGTGGAGGTCGCGGGATTTCTCTCCTATTTTCTCGTCCTGGAGCTCCGCAGCCGCCGAATTCCGACCGCATTGACTGACTCCAGCACCAACACCACCGGCCCCGCTACCTCGGCCTCTTCGGCCTCTTCAATTCCATGCTCCGGGGTGCTTTGACAGCGGGACCTGCCGTTCTTCAGCGGTACCGACGATCAGGACGATGGCTTTCGTCGTATGAGCGTGTAAGCACCCACAATAAGTGGGATGACGTCTCGAAACTTAACAACGTTATCTTCTACCTTACACAAGTGGCAAAGTTGTGGTTCACCAATCACGAGGCTGACATTCCAACTTGGGCCTCGTTCAAATCTCGCTTTGTGGATGTCTTCGGTCGTCCTGCGGTCCGCAAGCTTCGCGCCGAACACCGTTTGCGCGAGCGGGTGCAGCAGACAGGAGAAACCTTCCCTGGCTACATCGAAGACGTTTTAGATTTGTTCCATCGTGTAAACGCATCGATGACTGAAGCCGAGAAGATTCGCCACATCATGATGGGCATCCACGAAGGCGTATTCAACATTCTGATGGCAAAAGAGTCCCGTACTGTAATTGAGGTTGTCACAATGTGTCAAAGCTACGACGACTTTCGTCGGCAACGCATCGTCCCTCGACAACCTGAAGCCACGATCGCGGCTATGTCTGACGTCCCTGTCAGCTCCACACTAATTCAAGAAATCAAAGACTTCGCAAGGGAAGAAGTTTCACGGAAATTATCGCTAATTCCTAACATTCCGCATTCCAGTTCACACCTGGCTCCGACCATACGCCAGGTTATTCAGGAACACGTTGCCGACGCACTTCCGCCCCCTCGACAACCAAGCCTTCTCCTCTCCATCAGCCGGCTCCGCTACAGCATCTTCCGTGCCCGTACCGACCATTCGATCGTGTTGGCATCGATTTGTATGGACCTCTGCCATATACACCTGCAGGTTTATCGTTGGATCATTGTGGCCGTCGATCACCTTACTCGCTATGCGGAGACAGCAGCACTTCAGGATGCCACCGTACCCAACATCGCGTCCTTTCTTCTTCATCATTTCATTCTGCGGCACGGGGCCCCTCGTGAACTTCTAAGTGATCGAGGAAAGTATTTCCTATCCGAGGTTGTCGAAGCGCTCCTACGCGAATGTCAGACCATCCACCGGACAGCCAGCGCGTACCACCCTCAAACCAATGGCCTCACAGAGCGCTACAACCGCACACTGGGTGACATGATGTCCAAGTACATCGCCTCCGACCACTCCGATTGGGACAAGATTCTCCCATTTATAACATATGCATATAACACCGCCGTTCAAGCAACTACCGGATTCTCACCATTTTTTCTGCTGTACGGGCGTGAACCTTCGTCTCCACTCGACACCATCCTCCCCTACCGTCCTGATATCACAGAGTACACATCACTTTCAGCAGCTGCCAGGCACGCTGAAGAATGTCGCAAGCTGGCTCGCTCGCTTACTTCGGACGAGCAAGCCCAGAAGAAAGCGCACAGCGACAGCAGCCACCCTGTGCATCAATTCTCTCCCGGTGCTCACGCATGGCTCTGGGTCCCGTCGACACCACCAGGTCTGACCAGCAAGTTTACTACCAAATACCACGGACCATATCTAGTGCTCCGACAGACGTCTCCCGTCAATTACCTAGTTGAACCGCTAGCCGCTTCCACCGACCTTCGTCGCCGTGGGCGTAAGATTGTTCACGTGGACCATTTGAAACCCTATTACCATCCCGCTATCCTTTCGTCTCCTTGAGTGACCAGGATGGCTCCTCTGTTCTGCGGGGGCAAGATTGTAAAGAGGAAGTTCCGATCAGGCGGACAGATCGCTGAGAAGGAGGAAGTGCCTTTTGCGGACAAACTGTCTACAAGCTGAGCCACCCCCGCTCCGGTCTTACTCGCTACCAGTGTCCACTACCAGTGCCTGGATCCCCGCTTAACAATATATATATATATATATATATATATATATATATTGTAACGCGCCTTCGTAGAACGTCTACGGAAGATGAAGAAGAACGGTCGGATAGATCGTGAAGAAAGAAGAAGAGCAAGGGCAGAGGGACGTTTGTACGCTACGCCGCAGTCCAGTTTGCACCGATCCCTGTAAATAAACACCCCGTGCGTACAAAGCACGTAGCAATATTATATGAGGCACGCCTGAGGAAACTGGACAGTAACAGAGGGCAGCAAAAGTATTTAAATACCTGTACTCAAAACGCGTTGACTCCCAATAGAAGAAAAGAACTAGGAAACTAACTAGTAAGTATGCTAGTCACAAGGACGGAGAAATAAAGAGCATCAAGCAACAGATTAAAAACAGAGAAGGTAAAAATTGGATAAATTCGATGGAAAAAAAACAGAGTGTGGAATTATATCGAAAGTGGAAAATGCAGATCAGGAAGGAAGATTTCTTTGATAACTCAAGAGGCAGTGCCCTACTTTTTGAAGCTAGATCAGGGTGCCTTAGAACACGCAGCTACAAAAAGAAATTTAACAATGGAGATGACGCATGTGCTGTATGTGGTAACTCCAGTGAAACAATGGACTATATTATATTCGAATGTAATGGTATCCATCCGGAAGTTGATGCAGGCGCAATCACTGTTCCTGAAGGTCTGGGGTTTAGAGATACCAGTGGCCGGGTGAATAAACCGGCGGTGTAAACTAGCAAAAAACGACTGGAAGATTGGTGGCTTAAAAGCAGAGAAGTGACATAATGTTAGTAGTGTAGAAACAAAAATTTAATAACTAGAATGATAGTTTAGTTAACCAATCTAAATCAATTAAGATATAGGGAGAAAAATGAGCATGATAGCTACTGTTACCACACCGTTTCAAAGGGGACGCTCCTATATTCCATCCATCCATCCATCCCATTTCGTCACGCGCCGTCGCTGCCGCTATGGTATGGTTAACTACAGTCCGGCTGTGTTTCGCTTGATAGCTGCTGCTGAGCAAAATCACGTGGCATTATAGGCATATATTAGCTTTTTGTTGTCATGCATAAATGCTACGAGCGTGTACCGCCAGCTTAGAGGCCTGTCCTGGGTTCGCTGGCGCCCGAGAACATGCGTTTGCGAGAGCCGGTATCTTGCGCTCGTAGCTTTTCTTTTTTTTTTTTTAAGCGAGCTTGCCACAAGGCATATTATAGAAAGTCATGTAAATTATTTTCCGTGAGGAACCAGAGCAGGCTCCCGCTCTTAGCGTTGTCGTTGAGCTCGTAGCTAGCTGTTCCCATAAACCATTTAGCGATATTGATGTTTTCCAGAGCTGCAGTTATTTCATTCTTGAACTAGCTGAGAAAGCAGCTGTACTGGTAGGTGCAGCTGCAGTGCTATTTGCTTAGCCATTTTTTTCCTGCACAGCCGCAAAACTGAATTCTGCTCGTGCTATGCAACATCGCAGCTGCGGTGACGCCACGCCGTTTTCCGCCTATTTAAAACAAAAAGCGCACCATGCGCACCTTCTATTTTAACTGGACTGTTAGTTGTTAACGAAATTTACAAAAAAAAAAAATTAAGCGATAGCCAGACTGGATTTTGTGCGCTAAACATGTCATTTCTTTATGCCAGCGCGGGAAAGTTCCTGCACTTTAAATACCTTCCGTGATTTTGGCTTAACATTGATGATTTTCCGTTGTGCATGCTGTTCTGCAAGGTCGGAGGTGAAATTCCCCAAAAATGGCCTCATGATTTTCTGGATAAGCAGCCTGAAGCGCCATTCTGTGATGCTTTAGTTGTGTCCTTGGTGCATTGGTGCCCCACGAAAATTAAATGCTGTTTGCCGTAATAAAATTTCCGGCTTGTATTCTGGCACCACGCAAAAAAAAAAAACAATTCTGAGAGCACTGCAGAATCTATCGAGGAGAAATGCGAAAGCCTGAGTTGGCTGCTGCAGCACACATGCAGTACATCACGCGCCCCTTGTCGAACACAACCAGCGTTCCGTTGAACGCATCAAATTTCGCCGGCGTTCCATAATTGCTTTACAGGAAGGGAGTTACTTTACAAGGAAGTTCTATAATTGCCCTATAATTGCTTGTCCCCGTTATATCCCTGCGCTATTTTTTTAGAGTGTTACCAACAAGCCCAAACTGCCACCTTAATAGGAAGGGAAAGGCGCAGTATCTGTCGTACGGGGAATCGCGCTGACGCATTTCGTGTACAGCACAGGCTTACGCAATTCTCCAGTGCAGATTCTACGGTGTTCTCGGAAAGGATAGAGACAGGAATTTTATTTTTCTGATAATATCTTCAGGGTGATTGACAAGTGACACATCAGCGCGCAACTCTCGCGCACTGGATTTCATTCAATGAGCTATAGAAAGGCTTTCGCCTTGATAGCCAAAAACACATTGCGAAGGCGCACATGCATACAACAGGGATAAACACAATACAGCAGCACAACACGCTACCGACGATAGCGTGGAAATGAGCGCGCTCACTCGCGCGCACATCAGGCAGCCTAGGTGGGGGTAAGTTGTGGCGCCACGGAAAGCAGCGGCGCTCGGGTGAACCAAACAAGCAGCAACATATTGGGGGCAATGGAGGCGGCGGCGATGAGCAGGTCGCCAAGTAATAAAGCCGGTTGTGTCCTTGTGTCTTAACTAAGATGGCACTAGAGTCGTAATCTTGCAAGCGACTTATTCAAGTGAGGACTGAAGCCCAGTCTTGGTTCCAGTCTTAAGCAGCCAGTCTCGCGGCCTATCCTTAAGACTCCAGTTACGTCTGGACTTAGCTAAGACAGTCTTAAGATCGTTTGTGCAAGCGGGCCCAGCTTTTCCATTTCTCGAGTCACACGGCGAAGCATGAAAAAGTTAGCGGGGGCGCTGCAAGCAGCCGTCTCGAGCAGACGCACGTTTGCATCGCTCCGACTCTTTGAAGCTTTTTGACCCGGACGTTTTTGGGCTAGGCTCCCGAAAATGGATGGGCCACCCCTATTGTGCTCCCCGCCACCCGAGAACGACAGTTTCAGCGCTTCCGCGTCGACGACTACGCCAGGAAACCATCCGGATGCATCGGATACGCCTACCGCCGAAGACGCCAACATGGCTCCACAGCAGCCCCGGCAAGACGCCGCGGCAACATCGCTATGCAGTGGCACAGATAACGCGGCCCAACCTGACGCCGTGCTGGACGCAGACGAAAACATGACGGATCACGAATCCAGCCCAGTGGTTGCGACGATACCTGTCTCCAACCCTTTCTCTGCTCTTTCCATGGAGCACAAGCCGGGAAAAACCCCTGCTCAGGTAGGATCTTGCACTTTTCCGTTTTCGAAATTTGCCAAGCAACCTAGGATGGGGTTAAGCACCTCGTAGATAGCTCAAGAACGCACTCGCTTTGTGAACACACGACACGGCTTAAAACATGGCCACTCGCAGACAGCTACAAACGCTCGCTTCGCGGACGCCCTTGTATCGAGCGCAAAGCGTTGCCTCAGCGCCCATAGTCACCACAATGGGTGGAAACTATCACTTGGCTGATAATGAACATGCTGAAGATGATTGGCAGTTGGTTAGACGAAAGAACAAAGCCACAGCCGCCGATCCAATCAGTGTTAAATACACTGTGATAATTAAGCTAACCTCACCTGGACAACTAGGCACACTCCCCGCACACTGGCTGCACGAAGCTGTTGCCAATGAGCTTCGAAAAATTCATTTTCACTCTAGATTTCAAGTACGGCCACTTGAGCGAAGCAATCAGTTTGCAGTCGACATATCGCATGTACATGCCAGAGACCACCTTAGTGGACTGCAGACTCTCGTCATTGCTGGAAAGGATACACCTATTCAAGCTTATGAAACCATACGTCCCGGCCAGATCCGCGGGGTCATTTATCGCGCCAACGGGTTAGCAATCGAACAGTTCATGGCAAACCTCAAGTGCTACTCGTGCAGGATAATAAACTCCAGGCCTATGGGCAAGAACGGAACGGCTCTAATCACGTTTGAGGGCTCCAGACTGCCCCGCAAAATTCATCTGTACAGCATACTCCTTCCAGTGACACCTTATCACCCGAAGTCTGTCATATGTGAGACCTGTCACACAATCGGACACAGGGCAAATTCGTGTCCATTAGTCGACCAACGACGATTCTCGTATTGCGGTCGCCTCGCGCATGGAAACCTCGAGGTTTGTCCGACAGAACCACTCTGCCGCAATTGCAGAGGTCCGCATGTAGCCACGGACCCAAGGTGTCCTGCTCGGCAGCAGGCCACAAGAACCTTGAGGAATGACATCTTCCGCCGTATACGAGTGTCGCGACGAAAAGAGCGCAAACAACAAGCCGAGATTCTACGTGGTAACCAAACGGCGGCGACGACGGCGCACAACAGCCCTGTCAGCATACAGCAATCAAACTCGGAGGCAACTGTGCTTGATAATCAGGATTTCCCTACCCTACAAAGTCAGCCGTTGCCGAAGACACGAGACAATGAACGTAAAACTAAACGGCAAGACGCGCATAAATCCTCTACACAATCTGATAGCAATAGTCAAAGGAACGCCACCTCATCCCTAGCCACAGTTTCTGAGCATACCGCGAAGGCACCAAAGCAAGTGCGCGTACATCGGGCTGACGCTGAATCTCCCTGTGATACGCAACGCGGCGCACAAATTAATCTTGCGAAAGAACGTTCGCATACGCTACACTTAGATGAAAACAAGCTCACGCACATTATCGAACTGGTCATCGCCGAGGTGATCAAGCGTATGCTGCCACTCTTGGGAATGTCACAGGTTTCTCCTATTCAAGAGTCCGAAATTGGGCACACATCATCTCCAGTTCCGCGTACCTTTCAGTTTAAAAATGGCAGGCATTAGCGCGAAACCACATGACATTTTTGATTCGGACTCTCCTACATGGTTATTGCAATGGAATGGTCGGGGAATCCGTCGCAAACAAGCGGAACTTCAGAGGAGACTGTCCACCACGTCAACGCCTCCTATAGCTATCCTGATTCAGGAGACCGCCATTAATAAGCCCAATTTAATAGGGAACAATTCTTACTGCACCCCTTCCATAGAGCACCGACGCCCCGGGCCAGGATCGTGAACGCGGCTCCAATGGCCAATGGGCAGGCATGCGTCCTTGTTCTGTCGCGTACTACCGATACTGAACTAGATACTTCCGCGTGGTGCACGCAGACGCAGGAGGTAGCGGGAGTACGCCTTAGCTTAAATAGCGACCAACAAGCCTTAGGTTTTTAAATTTATGCGAGATCATTCGGTACTACGACATATCGAGTGGATATGTCCTTTTTAGAGCACTTCTTAAGGATATATCCCTAGGATCGTGTTGTGGTTGGGGGTGATTTTAACGCCATGCACACCAGCTGGGGATATAATCGCTCAGATGCTAGGGGAAGGCACCCTTGGCAGCAAATTGTCAGAGCCAAATTGACCATAGCCAACGACCTCACTCTACCCACTCGCTTTGGCCAGCACAAAGGTCAACAAGACACTTCCGCAGACTTGACACTAGTGTCTCATCCCAGTGAGATCCTATGGTCACGGGCTGATGATGTCATGGGCAGTGATCATTCTCCCGTGGTGGTCTCATGGGCTCCTCGAAGGCGAAAGTCATTACAGCGACAACAAAGCCGTCGAATAGAGGAGCACGTCTCATGGGACGATTTCCGTAGGATGCTCGGTGAGGTGAACGCTTCCACAGGATTAGACGAGCTCATCACTCAGATCACCGATGCCAAGAAGAAGGCTACAACGAGGCTTTCAGTCAAATTTGATGCCCCAAAGCCGGACTCTCACCTTTTGCGTCTGTGGAATCGTAGGCTTCGTGCTCTCAAGGCGTAACGCCGATCAGGCCGGACATCCCATCGGAGGCGTGCTCTCGCTCGCATTAGCCAAGAAGCTGAGAAGTATACTTTGCACCTCGCTCTCCAAGACTGGCAGCTGCTGTGCCACTCACTCAATGAAACAGTTAACTTGTCGAAGGCCTGGCACATATTTCGAGCTATCCTTGGACGCAAGAAGCCGATTTCCCCTGCCCAAAGTATGGCCCTGAAATTGAACGTCTCCCCGGCAGAGTTAGCTATACAAGCAGGGAAGGTATTTTTTCCCCTACCTGAAAATGCGGATGCCTTGCCTGCGGACCCCTTATCAGGTACATTAAACGAATACGACGTTCCCTTCAGATTAGACGAATTGGAGGCAGCACTTTATGACTCCAATCACAATAGCGCTCCAGGACCGGATGATATAAGCTACTAAACACTTCTGAACATTCCCAAGTCACACAAACTTGCCCTGCTGAAAGAGATGAACAAATACTGGGCCGACGGTAATCTTCCTCTTGCTTGGAAGAAGTCAGTGGTAATACCAATTCCAAAACCTGGCAAGCCAAGTCGAACATTACAAGACCTCAGGCCGATATCAATGACGTCCAACCTTTGTAAGGTCATGGAACGTATGGCTCTAAGAAGACTTGAATGGTACTTAGACAAGCACAACGTCCTGTCTCCTATGCAAGTAGGTTTTCGTCGAGGGCTCTGCGCCCAAGATATTCTCAGAAGGCTTCATAACGACATTCTCGCATACCCTAGCAGCGCACAGCTCCGAGTGGTTGTTGGGGTCGACGTCAAAAAGGCGTTTGATTCCGTGCCCCACTCGACCATACTTCGCCGTCTCCAGGAAGTGGGGATAGGCGGCAACCTCTACCGCTTCGTGAAAGCCTTTCTTGCAGAAAGAACCTTTTCAGTAATGGTTGGAGATACTCAGGGTGGTTGGCAACGCAACCAAACAGGTGTCCCCCAAGGCGCTGTCTTATTACCGGCTCTCTTCAATATGGCTATGTCAGGTCTCCCGCCAATGCTGTCGTTGATACCCGGTCTCAATTTCGCCGTGTATGCGGACGCTATATCGCTGTGGACCAATTCAGGGTCCCCTGCAGAGCAAGAACAAGCCCTACAGACAGGCCTCAATGCCGTCCATGAATACATCGAGAAGTGGGGAATGAAAACCTCTCCGGAAAAAACCGAGTATGTGGTTGTCATAAACGGCCAGCGGGTACGAGCCGAGGCAGAACGCAAACTAATCTCTCTTCATTTAGGGCACTCGGTTATTTGCCGGAAACCAACAATCCGTATACTAGGCATGCTTATTGACGAGGATGGAGGAGCCAAAGGCTGGCTTCATAACACGATGCTTAGCTGTCATCAGGCTTTACACCTAATGCGCCGCGTCTCTGCGCGTGGATGGGGAATCAAGGAGGTGGGGCTCCGTCAGATGGCATTAGCACTCATAACATCAAAAATCCTGTACGCATATCGTACATGCGACTTAACGCGACCCGACGCCTTCAGCTTGAGTGAATCAATCGCAAGGCAATGCGCCTAGTCACTGGTCTGCCACAGTACTGCCCAGTAGTGAACCTACACGCATGCAGCCATATTAATGCCCTTCAGGATCTGGCAGAGCAGCAATTGCAAGCCCAGCGAGTCCGTCTCTCCACAACGGCGGCTGGCCGACAGATCCTGCAGGCATTAGGCTACAACGTTGACAATTTAGAGCCACTTTCGTCCGCCGCCCTACCATGGGAGTTGATTGACTTAGTAGATGGTATACCATTACCAAAGAATATGAGTTCGGCTAATCCTCAAAGGCGCAAAGCTGCCGCTAAACGTCATAGGAAGATGTCACACAAGCTAGCCCAGGAAGGAGCTATTCAATTATACACAGACGCCACTCAGTTTCAACACTGCGCAGCTATAGCTTGTCACGACTCTGTGTCAGATACCTCGGTAGTTCAACGGCTTTCCGAGGAACACACTGTTACCAATCTCGAACTCATTGCCATACGACTTGCCATTACTCGAATAGTAGCAAGACAGGATCGGGCTCCGTGCACCTGCCATGTTTACACAGATTCACAAGCAGCGTACACTGCATGCCGCGCTGGGGGAGCAGGCTATGCCATTCTGAACACTATTCGAACACAAGCCCGTCGCCTGAGAGAGGAGGGCTACACCTTAATTATCAAATGGATTCCTGCACACAAAGGAATCACTGGAAACGAAAAGGCACACCAGGCAGCGCACAGCAGCTCTTTCCGCACCTTTGCCTGGATCCACATTCGTTTCCGCTTCGTGGCCCCCTGAGGACGTTACGCATCCGTCGTCGCCTCATATGGATAGGGCGGAGACATGGCATCGAGCACAACGCTATCGTCGAAGCATACTACAGCACTTGGCCAACCCTGAGCAGCTATATCGCCGCTCAGATAGCTCATTCCGGAGAGTGGAGGCAGTACTCCTTCGCCGAGCCCAGACTGGTCAGCTTCTGTCACCCGTGAAGCTGCACCTCATAAACCCGCAAGTATACCCTTCTCCTCAGTGCCCGACATGCCCGGCCAGAGGCACGGCCGAACATCTCCTTTGGAGCTGCCCTACTTTTGACGCAGTACGGGAGAGAGCACTCCAGTCCCTGGGCGGGCTTCGACCTGCAACCCTGCAGGCATGGGTCGATCCCCCATCGCACATCGGGCTATCAGACGCAACCCGGCTCTGGCGAACTTTTCTTTCTTACTTCAAGGAAGAAGAAGGACCAGGCCATTACTTCGCGGAGCCGACCTCGGGACGACCCTACCTCGAGGAAGAAGTGGACACCGGTCCCTCATATCTATCCCAACCTTCACCCCCACCCTTAACCTCTCCCCTACATCCATGAAGCAACTTAGTTCTGCCGCAAGGTAAACGCCTACCGTAAGGAGAAATAAAGACGTAATAATAAAAAAAAAGTTAGCTGCGCTATCGCGTGTGTTCGTAACCAGCTCGAGGCGTTCGTTGTTCTTTAAGGCGAAAGCCCTTCTAGGCCCATTAAACGAAATCACGAACGCGAGAGTTCTTTGCGAGATCTGGGTGCGATATCTGTCACATGCCGCGAGATTCCACGAGATTACTTCTTGTCCAGCATTCCTGTATCTGCAAAGCTACACTAGAAAGCGCGCTAAGGAACGTCACGCGACAGGAGCGTTGGTGTAGCATCAGAACCCACACTTGCCGTACAAAGTGTGACGTATGCTAAGCCTTCCCTTTCCTGTAAACCAATTATAATTATATGTAGCACTTCAAAAATCGCCCATAAGAGACAAACGATGAGAGGTAAATGATAGGCGAGGAAGAGAACGCTTTCGCCATTCTCTGCATTAGAGAGAGCATCTACTTTTTTTTAGTTCTTCCCAGGTCTAAAGAACGACTATAGCGGCGTTGCAGCTACAGAAAGAGTGTTCGGTTCGCTAAGGGGCATCACACAGAGCGAAGTAAAAAAAAAAGCCGAAATAGTTGTCCTTTGCAGGCATGTATTAAAGGGTAAATATTTGAAGCGTAGTTGAAATTAAAAAAAAAGTGCGTTGCTTTGTTGTCCGCGAGATGCATGAGCGGGACTCCAGAATTGACAGATACTTGGGATTCACAGTGGTAAGACTCGCGACTACTGTGCCAGAGTTCCCGGCTTCGATCCCGACCGCGCGCGGCACAGTGTTTCGATGGAGGCGAAACGGAGAGGCATCCGTGGGCTGTGTGATGTCAGCGCATGTTAAATGCCCCAGGTGTTCGAAATTATTCCGTAGCTCTCCACTACGCTGCCTCTTTTTCTCTTTCACTTTAACTTCCACCTTTATCCCATCCTTTACGGCGCGGTTCAGGCATCCACAGAAGCAGGTGTGGCAGATACTACGCCTTCTCTTTCCTATTAACCAATTATTACTTTTTTTCCTGCGAAAACAAATTATAGAACGCCGGTGAACTTTGGTGCGTTCACCGGCATGCTGGTTGTGTTCTTCAAAGGGCGTGCGAATTATCGCGTGCAGCTGCAACTCTACGGCTTTTGCATTTTTGCACTGAAGATTTATCACTGCTCTCGAAATTCTTTCTTCCTTTATATTACGACATTTTGGGTGAAACTCGCCGTCGGTACGGAGTCAGTTATTACTCGACTTACAACGCCATCTTTCCTGCGTTTACAAATGTGACATCTGACATTTAAAGAAAAATACGTAAAAGCGTTTGATGAATTCAACAAATTGCGAGAGCGTTGCAGAATCTTCACAAGAGAAATGCCAGTGCCCTAGCCTTACTGCTGTGCGCGGCACATTAGGCCAGGGCTGATGTCGCACTGTGGAAATTTTCTTTTCTTGTCCCGACAGCCGGTGTCTGCGTTTCGATCGAGGCGAAACGGAGAGGCATCCGTATCCTGTGCAATTTCAGTGCACGTTAAAACTCCCCAGGTGGTCGGAACATTGCTGTGGCCCTCCACTCTGGCGTATCTTTTGTGTCTTCTTTCAGTCCTACCTTCCTTCCTTCACTAGCGTCACGGGAAAGGTGTTGGCTGACACGTGGGACATTTACGACACCATTGCTTTCCCACAAACGAATTACATATTGTCACGTAGTGGCGACAAGGCCGTTCACACTAAAGGAAGACACAGACTTGATGGTACTGAAATTAACTCTTTATTGGGCTGACTTGCGCCCGCAAAAGAAATAAGCAACTCGGCGGTGGCGATAGCAACAAACGTGCTCGTCGATCATCGAACAAAGAATGCCCGTCGCACCCGTCAACGGTCAATTTAAAGGCTGCTCAGAATAATCTAGATAACGTCGCAATTGCTCAAGCACAAGCTGGAACATTCTAGAAAGATACACGAGTGGCCGGAATATTCGAGACAGATCTCGGTGCATCTTGCGCTACAGCAAAGCTGATAAAGGTGCGTCCAGCGGCATCGAGCATTAACAAATAAAGAATACAGAACTGATACGCGATCCAGAATCAGAGTGACAAGGCCGTATGCCGGCGGCTGTAAAACATGAACAAATACCGTTTTGATGGTTTCGCGGCATTACTCCCCCCTTCAAAAAACATCGCCTCGATGTTCCAAAACAAAGCACTTAAAATATAAACACTACAAAGTTTAAACACCTCAGATTCGGCTTCGGTCGTACAACATGTACAATTTGTCGGCGTGCGCGTCGCCGTTGTGATGCTGACGTTCCGTTGGGAATGACTTCAAAGTCCAGTGGTCCGACGACGCGAATGATTTTGTGTCCGACGGCGAATTGGAGTCCAAACCAACACTTGGTCTCCTGGGTTGTACTCTGCGTGGCGTCGTCGTAAGTCGTATTGTCGGCTGTCGGTGCGCTGTTGGTCGTTAATACGCAACCGTGCGAGTCGTCGGGCTTCCTCTGCACGCTGCAGGTAAGCGGCGACGTCAAGGTTGTCCTCGTTGGTTACGTGCGGCAGCATTGCGTCGAGCGTCGTCGTGGGCTCTGCAACAAGCTTGAATGGGTTGCTCTGGTCGTCTCCTGGACTGCCGTGTTATACGCGAAGATCACGTACGGCAAGATGGCGTCCCAGGTCTTGTGTTCAGCGTCGACGTACATGGCGATCAATGTCCGCGATCGTTTTGTTCAGGCGCTCCGTAAGGTAATTGGTCTGGGGATGGTACGCAGTTGTTCCGTTGTTCGTCGATGGCTTGTATGACTGTATTCCAGGATGGCTTGTGTCAACTATGCCGTAAACGCCGCTCTTCTGTCTGTGATAAGCACTTCTGTGGCGCCGTGTCGCAAGAAAATTTGTTCGACAAAAACTTTGACGACTTCTGCCGCGGTACCATTGGGAAGTGGTTTTGCTTCAGCGTAACGGTTAAGGCAGTCAGTGGCCACGATGCTCCACTTGTTACCCATAGACGAAGCTGGAAAGGGCCGAGAAGATCCATCCCAGCTTGTTCAAAGGGCAGGATTAGAGGCGGAATCAAGTTTAGTAGCCCTGCTGGTCTGATCGGCACCATCTTCCATCGTTGGCACTTACGACAAGTCTTCACGTAGCGGGCAACTTCTGCAGACAGTCGCGGCCAGTAGCACTTCTGAATTCGACGTAACGTGCACGCAAATCCGAGATGGCCTGCTGTGGGCTCGTCGTGCAATGCCTTCAGAATTTCCTGCCGGAGGTGTTTAGGCGCTACACGAAGCTGTGCGATTATGTTGGGTGCAAAGTTCTTTTTCAAGGGGAGGCCATTGCTTAATGTGAACGATGATAAATGTCGCCTGAACACACCAGGAGGGGAAGCGGTCTTTCCTTTTAAGTAATCGGTTGGCGCTTTCAGCTCAGGTTCTGATCGCTGTTGTTCTGCAAAAATGCTGTCGCACCGGTACCAAAAAGGCGCCGTCCTCATCGTCCTTCGGGGGAGCGTCAACGGGAGCGCAGAATAAGCAGTCTGCGTCGGACTGCTTCCGGCCCGACTTATAGACTACAGTCAAGCCAAATTCTTGAAGTCGTAGGCTCCATCTGGCAAGGCGGCCGGAGGGATCTTTCAAATTTGCCAGCCAGCATAGTGTGTGATGGTCGCTTACCACCTTGAATAGTCGGCCGTATAGGTAAGGACGAATGGTAGGAGTGGCCCAGATGATCGCAAGGCACTCCTTCTCGGTCGTCGAGTAATTGACTTCGACTTTTGTGAGGGACCTTCTAGAGTAGTTGATTACTTTCTCCTGTCCGGCACTCTTCTGAACGAGAACGGCTCCTAGGCCTTCACTGCTCGCGTCAGTATGAATTTCGGTCTCGGCGTTTTCATCAAAATGGCCAAGTACCGGAGGGCACTGCAGACGGCGCTTAAGTTCGTCGAAGGCTTCTTCTTGCGGCGCTTCCCATTTAAAGGTACGTCAGCCTTTGTAAGCTGAGTCAACGGTTTGGCGATGCGCGAAACGTTTCTGACAAATCGTCGATAATAAGCGCAAAACCTAAAGGATCGGCGCACAGCTTTCTTGTCGGCAGGTGGTGGGAATTTTGTGATGCAGCTGTTTTCTCCGGGTCTGGGCGAACACCATTCTTACTAACGATGTGACCTAGGAACCGCAGTTCTTAGTAGGCGAAGTGGCACTTCTCTGCTTTTAGCGTTAGTGCCGATCACTTGATGGCTTCCAGCACTGTCTGCAGTCGTTTTAGGTGGTCTTCAAAGTTTGACCAAAAGAACACAACGTCGTTCAAATATACCAACCAAGTTTTGCCACTTCAAGCCAGCCAGGACTGTGTCCATTACTCGTTGAAACGTGGCTGGTGCGGAGCAGAGGCGAAATGGCATCACCGTGAAGAGAAAAAGGCCGTCCGGTGTGATGAATGCGGTCTTTTCGCGATCTCTTTCGTCGACCTCAATTTGCCAATATCCGCTCTTCAGGTTATTGATGAGAAGTACTTTGCATTGCAGAGCCGGTCGAGAGTGTCGTCGATGTGGGGAAGCGGGTAGACATCCTTCTTAGTTATGCTCTTCAAGTGGCGGTAATCAACGCAGAAGCAAAGTGTGCCGTCTTTCGTCTTCACCAAAACTACTGGTGCCTCCCAGGGGCTGTTCGATGGCTGGATTACGTCATCACGCAGCATTTCCTCAACCCGCGAATGGCCTGGCGTTCTCGCGGTGATACACTATAAGGGCTTTGGCGCAGAGGTCGGGCGGGTGTCACCCGTTAATAATTAGAAGGGTATTATTAACGATGCGCCCTTAACGGTGCGCACACTCCCAGACACCCTTAGAGTGTGAGTGGGGGTAGCTGTTCCGGTCGCAAAGGAGATGCCCTCGACTTGCGTGGCAAGCTCAGCCGGAATTCAACTACCTTGTAGTGACAGAAGGGGGTGGTCGTTTGGTGCCCAACGGTCGCCGGTTCAAACCAGAGTAAGAATCGGAGTCAGAAGTAACAAAACAAAATTTATGCACGGCAAGAGACGATACAAAGGAATACACAAAATCACTGGAAATGCACAGACGAGAGGTTCACAGAACACAAACGCTAAGCATGCAACTACAGAATGATTCAATACCACAGAGGCTTTACAACAGATGAAACACGAGAGAGTTACATAAACAAACACCAAATTGTTCACCGGGCACTGTCGCAGTCCGACGCCTCAAGAGTCACGATGTGGCCGCCATACGAGACGAGCGCCGCTTCCTTGCAGGTCCGTGGGCTTGCCAGCAGCGGGTGATCCCCGGGAGTCCAGCCGAAGCACAGGCGAACACGTCGCAAACAATGACTGACTGACTGTCTCAAGAAGCGGCGCGGTCGCTTTAAATAGGGCGCGCCGCGTCTGTTTGTTAGCACGTGTCAAAGCTAGCGCGCACACACACTTAGCTACGCTGGTTATAGCTCTCTTCTCCTCCCGTCGAGCCGCGCGTCGTCATTGGCTAGGTCCCATAGAAGATTCTGGAATTTTCTGGCGTATTCCAGTCAGATGAACCACCGTCCTCCCCCCCGGGCAATGGGAAAGAGGGTGACGGCAACGCGTACAAAGCTAGGCGCTCTCCCGTGCGAGGAAGGAGGCTTTTCTCTCCATGCTTTTGCACGCGACGCCGCGCGGGCCTCGCGCCGTACCGGCTTGATGAAAATGTGCGCCGATTTCGTGACAACGGGTTCGTCTGTTATAATACGGTGTTCGGCCAGTGGTGTTTGTCGTACCTTCGATGATGACGAGAAGCACTCCCTGTAGCTTCGAAGAAGACTGCGAATCTGGTTTTTCCTGCTGTGGGTCAATACCGGGTTGATGTCAAATGTGGGCTCACGGATTTGGTTCGGTGCATCTTCCAGTGGTTGGTCGTGGAGGGCGAATACGTCTTTGAGGTCCGCTAATTTGTCGTCGCGCCCTTGTTGAGATCCGGTATTTTTCGGTGAAGTTTGTTACCAGCACCTGAGCTTGTCTTCCCCAGAATTTTGCGATGCCTCTTGTAATGTCGACACCTCGTTCCAAGAGCAATTGGATATTTCCTTCGACGATGCCTTCAGCGGTTTCGATGTCTGCGCTGCTTACGCTGACTGCGACATTTGATGGGGGCCGCACGGTCAATTCTCCGTCGAGGACGTTTAGAGCGACGTGTTGCGTCGAAGTCGTCATAGCAGGTATGGCTTTGTCTGCAGAGAACTTGATGAGCTTTGATCGCAGGTCGATGATAGACCTATGTTCATTTATGAAGTCTATGCCTCAAATCACATCTCGGGAGCACTGCTGCAAGACCACAAAGCTGGTGGGGTAAGTACGCCCATTTACGGTTATTCTTTCAGTGCATTGTCCCGATGGAGTAATCAGGTTGCCACCTGCGGTGCGAATCAGCAGGCCATACCAAGCGGTGGTTACTTTCCTGAGCTGAGAGGCTGACGGCCCACTGATGACTAAATAGTCAGCTCCGGTGTCTACTAGGGCAGTGACTCTGCGACCGTCGACATCAACTTCAAGGTCGCTTATGCGCGTCCTCGCATTGCACGTGAGCCTCTGTGTCCGATCTCGGCTCCGTCGTTCCTTCATGTTATGGCCGAGCATAACGGTGTTACTTCGCTGGGCGACGGTGTCGGCTTGCACTCTGGCCGTGTTGTCGTCGCGGTCGTCATGTGGAGCGGCAATGAAATGGCTGTGTCGTCATTAGTAGTCGTCGGTGGCGGAGGATGTTCGTCTTTTGGCCTCTGAGCAACATCACCTTCAAAGGTTGCTGCGTACGGGGGCTAGTAGACCGTCCTTGCACGTACCCGCGGCCCGGCGACGCAAATCGGGCATTGTACGGCGATGGAGAGCGTAACAGACGCCTTGGCGATGAGTGCTCTCTGCTGCGCAGGAAGTCGTTGATTTCCAGTGGTCGCTCGCCAGGACGGGGTCGTGGGGCATCGACAGCGAAACCACGGATGCCGATCCGCCTGTACGGGCAGTGATGCAGGATGTGTCCTGCCTCAACACAATGGAAGCAGAGTGGTCGGTTGTTAGATATCCTCAAGGTATCGCATTTCCTGGGGCTTGGAGATCGTTGGGAGACTTGGCGGGCGGTGGCCAAGGGGCGGCTTTCGAGGCCAGGATGGTAGCGACGAGGCCCTGGGAGGTCGCGTCGAGGTTGCCACCTCGAGGTTGCCGAGGTGGATAACGACGTAATGCAGCAGCATAGTTCATCGCTGCTGATTCATGCACTGGAGCCGTCGGAGTCGTCGCTTGAGGAACGCCCAGTGCCTGCTGGACAACGTACATCGTCCGCGAGCGTGACCACCTGGTGTTGTTGTGATGATGGCAGCAATCGGCGGAGCTCCTCTCGCACGATCTCCTGGATGAGGTCCCGAAGGTTCTCTCGGCTTGCAGATGCGCTGGGGTAGTCCGGCTGAAGTGGTCGCTCGTAGTGGCGCATCCGGGTGTCCAACGTCTTTTAGATGGTCGATGCTTGCCTTTCAAATTCGTCCACAGTTTTCGGCTGGTTCCGGACAAGTCCTGCAAAAAGAGACTCTTTAATGCCTCGCATTAACAATTTCACTCTCTCACCTTCGGTCATGTCAGGGTCGGCGCGGCGAAACAGGCGCTTCGTCTCCTGTACGTATGCCAGGACGGGCTCGTTTGGGAGTTGAAGTCTTGATTGGAAGAGGGCCTGAGCTCCTTCCTTTCGGGCAGAACTTGCAAAGGCAATAAAAAACTCTGCTTTGAATATCTCCCAATCCTTTAAAGAAGTCTCCTGATTTTCGAACCAAACTCGGGCATGTCCTTGAAGAACAATGTAGACTTGCCTGAGTTTCGCAGTCGTTCCAGCCTTTGAATTCTGCCACACGATGCGAAAAGGTCCATCCAGTCTTCCGCATCATCGTCCGGTCGTCCATGGAATCAGGAGGGCTCACGGGGTTGGACGAAAACAACCGGTGCTGTAGGCTGAGCCATTGTCAGTGTCGACACTTTCCGAGATCGAATGGGGTCAAGCAGCAGACAGTGTTGAGGTTGGAGCCCTTGAAGCCGGCGACTGGTTCGGTGTCCTGTTGGCTGGTCCTCCAGGTTAACAGGAACAAGGCTGGGGCCTTCGCTTGAAGAATCAAAGGCAGCACCTCCACCAGATGTCACGCAGTGGTGACAAGGCCGTTGACACCAAAAAAAGACAGACTTGATGGTACTGAAATTAACTCTTTATTGGGCTGACTTGCGCCCGCAAAAGAACTAAGCAACTAGGCGGGGGCGATAGGAACAAACGTACTCGTCGATCGTCGAACAAAGAATGCCCGTCGCACTCGTCAACGCTCAATTTTAAGGCTGCTCAGAACAATCTAGATAACGTCGTAACTGCTACAAGCACAAGCTGGAACATTGTAGAAAGACAGATGAGTAGACGAAATCTTCCAGACAGATCTCGGTGCATCTTGCGCTACAACGAAACTGATAAAGGTCCGTCCCACGACATCGAGCCTTAAAAAAGTATACTGAGCAGATACGCGATCCGGTATCAGAGTGATAAGGCCACATGCAGGCGGCAGTTAAAAAACAACAGTTTTGAAGGTTTCGCGGCAATATACAATTTAATACAAGAGAAGGAGCACTCAGACGAGAAGGAGGATTATGCGGTATTTTATAATATACTGGAGCATATTACGATGCCTAATACCCTTTGAACCATGCCAAACGACATCATTTTGCATCATACCGTACTGCATCATACATTGCCTTAATATTGTCAGGTAACGCGAAGGTCGGACTTGGGGGATCAGGTTTTATTGCAGACCTGAAGCCTTGGTGCACATTGCATCCAACCACACTCGGCGATGACGATGGGTAGCTACAAAAGGGAGCAGGATGAACATGAAGCAGCATGTTCAGTCGTGTGGAAGATGAATCGCCACAGAGTGCTCACACTATTTCGCCCGCGCAGTTGAAGCGGCCAGCCTGGCCGCAATTAGTCCGCAGGAATGCGCCGAATAAAAGGCTTCATGCGTGAAACGTGGACAACATCAGTGCCACGGTAACGACTGTCCGGAGGAGGGTAAACAGGGGAGACGCGATAGTTGACCGGGAGGTTTTTGCAAGAACTGTGTAAGGACCAATGTAACGGTGCTGTAGCTTGTCACAAAGGCCAGGAGTGCGTAATGGGGTCCAAAGTAACACCTCGTCTCCGGGACGGATCGAAACTTGGCGATGGGTTGCATCATAGCGGGACTGGCAGTCTTCTTGGCTAGCTTCCGTGTTGACGCGAGCAAGCCGGCGAGATTTGGCCACTCGGGAAAGGAACTGGTCAGAAAGAGAGGATGAGGAGCTGGCATGTGTAGAAAGGAAAGAGGCGTCAAGAAAGGTAGCGGGAGAGCGGCCGTAGACGAGGAAAAACGGGGTGTAACCTGTGGTCCGCTGTACAGCCGTATTGTAGGCGAACGTAACAAAAGGAAGTATTACGTCCCAGTTTCGGTGGTCCTCGTCGACGTACATAGACAACATGTCAGCAAGCGTGCTGTGGAACCGCTCAGTCAACCCATTGGTCTGCGGGTGATAGCTGGAAGTCAATTTGTGATGTGTGGTTGAGGCCTCAATAGCTTCGGCTACAATCGTCGACAGAAATGTCCGACCACGATCGCTGAGAAGCACTTGAGGGGCCCCATGGAGCTGTACGAGCGATTCCAAAAAGAAGGTCGCGACCTCATGTGCTGAGCCATTAGGCAGGGCAGCGGTCTCAGCGTAGCGTGTTAGGTGGTCGACGGCGGTGACGATCCAGCGATTACCTCGTGCGGACAATGGAAGTGGCCCGTATAAGTCTATGCCAACAACGGCAAAAGGAGTAGCAAGGCAAGGTAGCGGCTGTAGTAGGCTAGCAGGAGAAGTCGACCGTTTGCGGCGCTTGCATGGCAGACAAGAGGCGATGTATTTTGCCACGCTGTAGGCGAGGCCTGGCCAGAAGAAACGGGTTTTCACGCGGTGGTAAGTTTCATGAAAGCCTAAGTGACCGGCTGTAGCATCATCATGGAGAGCCGCCAGGATACGGGTGCGAAGCGCTCTCGGAATAGCGGGGACCCAACGGGTGCCTTCAGAGCAATCCCTTATAAAAATGAGTTTTGAATTTACGTTGACGAATCATTGAGGACTTGTTGAGGTCACGGAAATTCAATGGGAATTCAATATGTGTTGTGCCAAAACAACACTCACTCAATGGAATTTTTGAAGCACAATAGTCATAATTTTTGTTGATGATTGCTCTTGAATTTCTGTTGTTTTCCAGTGAGCACCCAAGCGAGAAATGTGTAACTGTATGAACAATGTTGTTATCATGTGTGCCACTTTGTGTCTTCATGAACTATTCAGACAGGAGAAAAACTACAAGGGACTTTAGCGACTAAAGTAATGAAAGGCGAAAGCCTGAGGGCCGCATTGTGGTACGCAACCGGCACTAATTATTGATTAAACTTAATCAATTATCAGCTGAATAACTAATTAGTAATTAAGTAGGCAATCAATCGATTACATAAGTAATTGATATAACATTAATCAGTTATTAATGAATTTCCTAATTAGTAATTGATTGGTAACAAATGATAAATTCATTAATTAGTAATTTATAATTGATTGACATAATTTGAAAGAAATAATCAAATAGTGATTAATTTTCTTTCTTAGAATCAAGCATTAATTGGCTCCTCATTCTGAGCATTGGCACTTTTGTGCCCCCTTTTTCTATATTTTAATTTAATTCATCAATTATATAAGTATTACAATGATATATTTAACTCGTCGTCGCCTATCGCACTCCAATCACTAGAACCTCTAATTACTATGGCACAATGTTTTACGCGGACCCCGAATATTTTCGACAAACAGTGCCGACTACTACACCGACAGCATAGAGTCCGACGGGTTTTAGACCGAACAAGTATGTATGCGCCCATTGGCAACACCATTCAATTCACATTATTATTCACCTCGACACGAGGTTCGAAACACAGCTCACAATACGCTAAAGAAAACACAATACAAAGCCTTTCCGCAGCTCGCAAAAAGAAACCCGGCATTGCAAACAACTCCGAGCAAGAACACTGAGAAGGCCAAAACACACCGACACTAAAAAAAACTAGTGCGACAACTAAAGCGACAAAGCTCGCTGTGTCCTTTTAATCGTTTTCGATTGCAGCGCCGCCAATTTTGCGAGACGTATTTATGTTGTTTTTTACGAGTGGACGCATATTTATTTTTTTCTTCAAATCACTTTTGACAAAACATCAAGCATATTTTGTTTTTATGCATGAGAAATGACCGAGAGAACATATATTAATTTATTTTAAATAGGCGTGCCAAGACATTTAAGCGCATGTGACTTCAGTGCCATTGATTCACTTGCAAAGGACCTGTCAGTGGCACTACTGACACTTAACATTGGCTGTTCAGCGTTTTCACGGTGCTGCCATGGTGCTGCGAGGTGTTGCGTTGCACATACGTGGATTTATTTTTTCGTAGCTGTTATATGGACTACGTGGCATCGTTTTATAATTGATGCGGGCTAGAAGCTTACAGTATGGAAGCCTCCGACGTCCCTCATATTCTAATGAAGTGGGCAGAAGAAGAAGTGGATGTTTACCTCGTCACTGCGAATAGAGAACTGTTGAAAAGCAGTCAGCCAGAAGAAGGCTACTCAAAAGCTGTCCTGGGAGTCCACAAGGTGTTTGGTGCCTGGTGCTTCTTCGTGGTGAGGCCTTTCCACGTTCAGGGGGGTTTTGGTCAGGGTTCAGGCTAGCTTAATAGGATTTGGTAATGTAAAGGTGTCATTACTTTGCGCACAGGCATGTCTCACCTCCCCGGGAGGGGGCTCTGCAGATTGGTTCCCCAGCCTGCCGAATGAAAGCTTGCCTCTGGAATCATTTGCTAAAAATGGTGTCGATGTGATTCCTGTCGCACTCATACCTATAGGCGATGGAATACTGAAAATGAAAAATCCGAAAACTATTCAGCAGCAACTCAAAAGTCTGACGGATCGCTACCTTGATATCTCTGAGGTGCGACCTTTCGGGAGACGAGCTATAGTTTGCAAATCTGCAAACAATAATTGTATGTCAGATCTGTTACGCTGCAGTTATTTTACATCGATTCCTGGCAAAGCCTTTATTCCTGAACAGCTGGCTTGCACTAAGGGTATTGTGCGTGGAGTGGATCCTGCCTCTACTGCTTAAGAAATTTTGGAGGAATTTCAGGACGCAGGAGCTGGTGTTCTTTCAGTGTATCGCTGCTCTCGCATAGTGGCCGGGGTGCGTGTTGCTACAGAGTCAGTTACAACAACTTTTGCCGGTCTCATGTGTCCATCTGAGTTAAAAATTTGGCCAATTATTTATCGCACTGACCCGCTACGTCCTCGCCCCCTTCAATGTACCAACTGTTGGCGATTTGGACACAGTGGAAGAGCGTGTAAGTCTGCGACAAGATGCAGAGTGTGTGGGGAAGGACACTCTTCTAATAGCTGTACCGCTGCAAGACCTAGCTGTTGTCTGTGTAGTAACGAGCACTCGGCTGATGACGCCAGTTGTGAGAAACGATCTCAGGAGCAGGCGTTACTAGAATTAATTCAAGAGAACCGTTGCTCTCGAGCAGATGCTTATGCCCTTCTTGATCGGAAAAGGCACACTTATGCCAACTGTGTGCGCCCTTCTACTCCAGACTTTGAGACCACGTTGTCTACCGCAATTGGGAAAACGGTTGAAAAAGCCCTTTCTGTCGTGGTTGAGCGTATGCTTACCAGCTTTACTGAAGCTTTGTCTAGTATTGTTGGCAGCCAGTCATCTTGCCCACCTCAACCTGTGCTGACTCTAGCATCTATTTCATCTCAAGTGCACCCAATCGACAGTGTCCCTGTAGGCATTTCTCGCAAAGGTATTTGCTCTAATGATGTTGAAATGTCATGCCCTACTCAAAAGCGCCGTGCTTCTAGCTCACCCTCTAAGTCCTCCATTTCCCGGACCAAAACTAAAAAAGGGCCTTCCAAAGTTTTACAGCAAACCGATGTGTTAAAAGAGGCTGTTGCGGCCTCAATTTTAGGTAAGTAATCATGGCAGGTGTACAAGTTCCGCAGTGGAATTGTCGCTCTATTGTATCTTCACTTCCACATTTATATCTTCTCCTTTCAACACATAAGCCAGACATAGTGCTTTTGCAAGAAACTTGGCTCTCCCCGCAAAGTCATTTACCTTAAAGAAATATCATGTTTTCCGCGCCGATCGTGTAAACGGTAGGGGCGGTGGTTTATTAACTTTGATATCGTCAAAATTATGTCACCGGGCAAAAATAAGCAAAACAATAATGAATCCTGAGTGTGAGATTTTGGCTTAGATATCACATTGCCGCATTGTGGCCCTGTCACAGTCGCTAACGTCTACTGCCCCACAGGTGTACGTAGCACAGACTATTTTGACAGATTACTTACAAATTCTAATAGGGTAGTTATTGCAGGTGATTTTAACTCGCACTATACTCTTTGGGATAACTACTCCGACGCATGTGGACAGCTGTTATGGACGTGGATGTCGGCAAATGCTGTGCGCTGCTGCAATTCTCGGGCTATAACCTTCATGCGCGGAAATTCACAATCTGTCATCGATTTATCCCTGGCAGCAGGTGCGATAGGTATAGGAGGATGGTCCACAGTAGACAGTGGTACATCTAGTGACCACTTTTCAATAACATTTACCATCATTATGAGCACAACACGAGATAGAACTTTGGACCGTAAACTAGTAAACAACGCCAAATATGCAGCTTCGCTACGCTCCTCCCTCAAATCAAACCTTTGTTCATGTAGGACCGACAAAGCACAAAAGGTATTTTCCTCAATTGCGAATGCTACTGTAGATTTCCAGTTCACTGTGCGGTCTACAGTAAACAATAAGTCGCCATCCCCATGGTGGAATGACGCGTGTGAGAAAGCCTTCCGCCGTAGAAAAGCAGCATGGAAAAGCCTTTCTTATAACCAGAGCCCAGTAAACTAGATAAACTACAAATTTTGTTCGGCGTCATTCAAAAGAGCCATAGCGCAGGCAAAGGACGAGTACAACGAAAATATAAATACTTATTTCTCAAACCCTAAGCACAGGAAGGCTTTGTATCGTTTCATGGAACGAAATAGAAACTCGTACCTTTCTCAGTCATTAAGTTCAGTAGTGTTGTCTCCACAGCAGGCAAAGGATGAGTTGGAACAAATTGCGCAAGGACTAGCTTTACGTTTCCAGGAGCAGTGCAGAGTTCCCTTGCACGCTCTCATTTACTAATCAGACTATGTCGTGGTTGATAGGTCAGAACTCCTATCTGTGATTTCTTCCATGAAAAACTCGGCTCCAGGTTGGGGCGGGGTTACGATAGGTATGCTCAAAATTTTAGCAAATGATTTCACTCAGGATCTCCTGGATCTGGTTAATGAATCATTAGAATCTTCATGGCTGCCGCACGTCTGGAAAGTGGCGAAAATTATATTGCTCTTGAAAGACTCTGGTAAAGGATTTCATGTTGAAAACATTCGGCTGATAGCTTTGACTTCGAATCTAGTAAAATTAATAGAAATAATTGTGCATGGCCGCCTCTCAAAGCATATATCAGAGGTTAATGCTTTGAGTTCTTCCCAGATTGGTTTCCGCAATGGAGGCTCAATATGGTCTGCACATATAGATTTAGAAAGCAGGATTCGCCTTGCAATGTACAACAAGGAGGTATCAGCGTTAGTGACGCTCGATATTGCTAAGGCCTATGACATCATTGAACATTCCATTCTACTTAACAAGTTGTCATTATTACGTCCTCAGTTCTACATTTATGCGTGGATCAGGGAATTTTTGAAAGGACGAGAATTCTTTTGCACTGATGGCTCATTAATCTCAGACACCTATGCACAGACAAGAGGGGTGCCTCAATGCTCTGTGCTCTCCCCACTCCTTTTTAATATTGTCACGCGCCTGCGTAGAACGTCGACGGAAGGTGAAGAAGAACGGTCGGGTAGATCGGTGAAGAAAAAAGAAGATCAAGGGCAGAGGGACGTTTGTACGCTTCACCGCAGTCCTGTTTGGACCGATCTCTGTAAATAAACCCCCCGTGCGTACAAAGCACGTAACAATATATTAATGTGCGATGTTTCGGTTCATCCTGATGTCACTGTATATGTATAGGCAGATGACTTAGCATTCTTCGCCTCGGCGTTCACAAATTAAATTGGTTTTAAATGTGTCTAAAAGTAGTGTGCTAGTTTTTAAAACCATAACCCCCTTATATGTTTCGTTAAACTACCGCTCAGATGTCATACCTCAAGTGGAATCTGTGCGGTATTTAGGCATTACGTATGATGCTAGTATGGACTGGAGGCTTCACATCAAGTCTAATGTTCGGAAAGGTGATTGTGCCCTTGGTAGACTGATACGGATAAGTAACAGGAAATGCGGCATGCGTCGAGATGCTCTTCTACTTTTGTACAAAGCCTCTGTGAAGCCGATTCTGGAATTTGGCTGCATTCTTTTTTCTGGGTGTCCAAAATATAAGATGCATCCTTTGCTGCTTTTAGAAAGACGGGCGCTGCGCCTCTGCCTTGGGCTTCCACAGTCAGTCTCTACCACTGTTCTGTACTTGGAGGCTCGCATTCCGGACCTTAGCTCCCGTTTCCGCCTTCTAACTGTCAGATCATTCTTACGATCATTTGAGACTACTCCCGGTGTGGCTATACCTATTTTTGTGCAAAACCCCGCCCTCTTTCTCATTCACCAGTGGCCAAGGATCTGCAAGCCCCAGGTTGTTTTTACGCAGAGCATTTTAACAAACATTGGTGTGGACCTTGCTTCTATATGTCCTATTGGTTGCCCAACGTCCTTTGTGGATATAAATTAGGATTCTATATTTCCATCTAATGTGAAGAATTTACCCTCAAGTCTAATATCCAGTCTCCTATGTGAACACCTTGAAAAGTTCCCTGATCACACTGCGATTGCCACTGATGCGTCTGTGATTGTGCACAAAGCTGCGATTGGAATTCTTTCGGAGTCTCTTTCCTGGAGTTTTTCGGTGCGTATCCCGGATTACACACCGATATTTCTAGCAGAGTTTATGGCAATTGGGCTAGCGCTACTAAAAGTTCCCTGCAGTCAATCAAAAATAATTTTTCTATCAGACTCATTTCTGTTTTGTTGTCACTGGAGTCAGCACGGGATGCTCTGTTGAGCCGCTCACTAAAGTATTTCATACCGGGGTGGGTGAAAGAAATACGCTTCATCTGGGTCCCCGGACACAGCGGTATTTTCCAGAACGAAGCGGCAGATTTCCTGGCTAAATCAGCTCTTGATGCATCTGTTTCATATACCATCCCTAATATAATATCACCATTTTTGGAATGTCCCGTTTCCAGCGATATCAATACCTAGCCGCTACATGCAATGATTCTTTGCTATCTACAGCCGAATACCAGCATCTCATATACTCATGGAAAGTTCGAGCATGTAAATCACGGCAGTGTGAGGTAACGATGACTCTCCTGAGATGCAGGATTCCTCGCCGAAATCTTTATTTATGTAGATGCGGGATCAGCCCCACAAACCTTTGTGAGGCTTGCGGTGAAATGGAAAATATTGATCACTTCCTTCTCGCTTGCCGAAGGTTTTCACATCAGAGGAGGGTGCATTTAGAAACTCCATTTGTACGCTTGGGATTTACGTTGTCGGTCCCGCTTCTACTCTCCTTCGGTGTGAGTGCGAAAGGATTTGCGTTGCCTCAAATTTGTCAGTACTTACATAACTACATCACAGCTACGGACAGATTCCCTTGCTAATTGCATTCCACATTTACAAAACTCCAAATATTTGCTTCATATTTTTTCATTCAATAACTTTTGTGATCTTAAATCTTATGTTTTTGTTTAGTTGTCAATCACTTTAATACACTAATTCAGTTTGTGTAAGACATTTGGCAGTCCACACTGAACCCTGGCCAATCCCCCTTCGTGGGTATGTGCCAAATATCAAGGAAGAAGAAGATCGCCGACCTGGAAATAGGCCTAGCTCCGTCTTTTTACATAAATGAATAGAATCAAGGACCTTCAGGGCACGGGTTCCAATATCTTCTGGAAAGCCGAAAAACGAGCAGCACCGGCAGAACTTCTTGAATTGGGTCAGTATTGTTTTCTTATTTTGCGTGTATGGGCGTGCATTTTTGGGTCTGCGTTGACAATGTTAAAAGGACACTGCAGCAAGTTTTGCAAAAGTTGGGGTTTCAGTATAAAGCCATTCTTTTTGCATGCTGCGAACTCGAATATCAGATTAAATTTAGGCAGAAGAAAGCAGAAATAGCCTTTTTTCAGTAGAAATAAGCAGCCCGCGCGACGGGGCTCAAGACGTCGCGTGACGACATTCTGAGGAGCGGGAAAGCTGCCGATGCGGCTCCTTCGCTGCGCTGTGTTGATCGCAGCTCTCCGCGGCTTTGTGAATGTCATTATGGCATGCTATTTCCACACGAATGACGATCGAGATTTTTACCGCATGTATACGTACCAGGTGCCCCCACAAACGATGCAGCGTTTTGGGATCATAGATTAGACTTGAAAACGTGCTTTAGTTAAGTGAGGCATTTTTGAAAGTAGTGTGCATCATTATTAACAGAAACTCCATGGCCCTCAGCGAAACCTCGGCCCGCATTTTCCTGGGAAGGGAGGACGGTGAACAATGCCCTAGCCGACTACCTCCGTCTCAGGCCTCTCGCCCCGTCCGAAAGGTCATTGCTGTGAAAATGAACCCAAAGCTCGGTGTACCAAACCCTGCTTGGAATGCGAGGCGTGGTACTTTGGGGAAACGAAGAATTTTATAGAAAGGGTAAAGCAGTACACAACTGCCACAAGACAAATAAACAATAAGCGAAGCGCGGTTGCGGAGCTCTGCAATGCGTACAAGGAATTGAAGGGGCCATTGTGTTGGAGACCAAGTCAAATGTACGCAGAATGCTGCTCGAGTCATACGACATTAAGCAGATGTTGACAGCATTTCCCTTTTATTCTACTGTCACAATGCGCGTTTAGTGAATTGACGGCTGACGTATGTGTAAAGCCAAGCTGCAGCTCCTCCATACCCATACCTTCATGAGAACAACGTGTTCCGAAATGTGTTTTCTTACAAAGGCTTCGTCATTTTCATTTCCAACTTAATGTGCATCCCCAATCAAGACAGGGCTATGTAAAATGACGAGGCAGCAACGGGCGCAAAATCGCAAGGCCATGTACGAACAACTTCAATGATTGATTGCGTGGACGCACCGAAGGAAGCCTCGCTCTTTGCGCTCCTTACCTGAATACGCTTATACCCAGCTGAGCAGTACACTCCTTATCTTCTAATAATGCCCCTTTAAGGGTTCCATGAACATATCAGGCACGTGCCGTGCTGGAAAAGATCTCACAGTCTTCACAACCTTGCTTCGACACAGCAGAGGGCTCTTAATGATCTGTAGTTCGCAAAAATAATCAGCGCGTGCTACTGATGAGTTGTCCATGTTTAGCACAGAAGCCGTTGCGCGAAGCTTTTGCGCAAAAAAAAAAAATGAGACACGCGAATACAACCATGGGCCGTGCTGTCTGACCGTCCCATCACGAAATTGCAGTTCATGAACGGATCGCAAATGACTGTCCCGACTGTTTTGTACAAGGCAACGGAAGGAACCGCGTCATGTTTTAGCCATGCCTTTTTGTCAAAGCCCTATAGATATCGCCATAGGAACAAACTGAATGTAGTCATCATCATCATCATCATCGTCAGCCTGACTATACCCACTGCAGGGCGAAGGCCTTTCCCATATTTCTCCACTTAACCCAGTTCTGTGCTAGTTGCATCCACTTGACCCTTACGAACTTCTTAACCTCATCCGCCCACCTGACTTTCTGCCGCCCCCTGCTACGCTTTCCTACCCTTGGAATCCAGTTTGTTACCCTAAGCGTCCATCGGTTATCTTCTCTTCGCACTACATGTCCTGCCCATGTCCATTTCTTCTTCTTAATTTCCACTAGAATGTCGGTAACTTGAGTTATTTCTTTGACCCACTCTGCACGCTTCCTATCTCTTAATGTTACTCTTACCATTTTTCGTTCCGTAGCTTTCTGGGTTGTCCTCAACTTAAGTAGAACTCTCTCGGTAAGCCTCCACGTTTCAGCCCCATAGGTGAGTACAGGTAAGATGCAACTGTTGTATACTTTCCTCTTGAGCGATACCGGTAAGCTGCTAGTCATATTCTGCGAGTGCTTGCCAAATGCGCTCCACCGCAATCTTATTCTTCTTGTTATTTCCTTTCCATGGTCCGGATCTGCAGTTACTACCTGTCCTAAGTAGACATATTCGCCTACTACTTCCAGCACTTCGCTACCCAATGTAAACTGTTGTTCCTTCCCGAGGCTTTTGAACATTACCTTAATCTTCTGCATATTGATTTTCAAGCCTACGTTTCTACTTTTCTTGTCTAGGTCATCAATCATTATTTGCTGTTAATCCCCCGAGTTGCTTAGCAAGGCAATGTCATCAGCAAATCGCAGATTACTGAGGTATTCTCCATCTATTCTTATCCCTAACTGCTCCCATTCCAAGTCTCTGAATACTTCCTCTAAGCAAGCTGTGAGATTGTGTCTCCTTGCCTAACACCTGTCTTTATGAGCAGATAATTGAAGGGGAAATGAGGGTGCTCGTTATAATACATGAAGGAAAGAAGCCAACAGTCGGCGAGGCCAAGGAAAGCATTGGGGATTATGTTTTATATCCTTTTTTTTTAATTTTTACTTGGATAATCACAGAAACGGTTAATGTAATCTGCTTAGGGGAAAGATAATTAAACACAAAGTAGAAGAAAAAACAACGTGCCGATGGTGGGGACCGAACCCACGACCTCCGAATATCGCGTCCGGGGCTCTTCCAACTGAGCTACATCGGCCGCTGTCCCCCCTGCTACTTTCTAGGGTATTAATGTTGTCTGTATACGAACCTTGAGAGTGTTCACCAGCGCCACCCTCAACCATAGCGGCGGACGTGGAACGTCCTGTGTTACCGCCAGCGTCACGTAGAACGTGATCAAGAGCGAGGGCGAAAGCTGTGCTAGAACCCTCTTACGCTACCTATGGCTTCAAGACTGCCAGAACCGAGACCCCCGTAAGCTACAAGCAGATAATTGAAGGGGAAATGAGGGTGCTCGTTATAATACATGAAGGAAAGAAGCCAACAGTCGGCGAGGCCAAGCATAGCATTGGGGATTATGTTTTATATCCTTTTTTTAATTTTTACTTGGATAATCACAGAAACGGGTAATGTAATCTGCTTAGGGGAAAGATAATTAAACACAAAGTAGAAGAAAAAACAACGTGCCGATGGTGGGCACCGAACCCACGACCTCCGAATATCGCGTCCGGGGCTCTTCCAACTGACATCGGCCGCTGTCCCCCCTGCTACTTTCTAGGGTAATAATGTTGTCTGTATACGAACCTTGAGAGTGTTCACCAGCGCCACCCTCAACCATAGCGGCGGACGTGGAACGTCCTGTGTTACCGCCAGCGTCACGTAGAACGTGATCAAGAGCGAGGGCGAAAGCTGTGCTAGAACCCTCTTACGCTACCTATGGCTTCAAGACTGCCAGAACCGAGACCCCCGTAAGCTACAAGCAGATAATTGAAGGGGAAATGAGGGTGCTCGTTATAATACATGAAGGAAAGAAGCCAACAGTCGGCGAGGCCAAGGAAAGCATTGGGGATTATGTTTTATATCCTTTTTTTAATTTTTACTTGGATAATCACAGAAACGGGTAATGTAATCTGCTTAGGGGAAAGATAATTAAACACAAAGTAGAAGAAAAAACAACGTGCCGATGGTGGGCACCGAACCCACGACCTCCGAATATCGCGTCCGGGGCTCTTCCAACTGAGCTACATCGGCCGCTGTCCCCCCTGCTACTTTCTAGGGTAATAATGTTGTCTGTATACGAACCTTGAGAGTGTTCACCAGCGCCACCCTCAACCATAGCGGCGGACGTGGAACGTCCTGTGTTACCGCCAGCGTCACGTAGAACGTGATCAAGAGCGAGGGCGAAAGCTGTGCTAGAACCCTCTTACGCTACCTATGGCTTCAAGACTGCCAGAACCGAGACCCCCGTAAGCTACAAGCAGATAATTGAAGGGGAAATGAGGGTGCTCGTTATAATACATGAAGGAAAGAAGCCAACAGTCGGCGAGGCCAAGGAAAGCATTGGGGATTATGTTTTATATCCTTTTTTTAATTTTTACTTGGATAATCACAGAAACGGGTAATGTAATCTGCTTAGGGGAAAGATAATTAAACACAAAGTAGAAGAAAAAACAACGTGCCGATGGTGGGGACCGAACCCACGACCTCCGAATATCGCGTCCGGGGCCCTTCCAACTGAGCTACATCGGCCGCTGTCCCCCCTGCTACTTTCTAGGGTATTAATGTTGTCTGTATGCGAACCTTGAGAGTGTTCACCAGCGCCACCCTCAACCATAGCGGCGGACGTGGAACGTCCTGTGTTACCGCCAGCGTCACGTAGAACGTGATCAAGAGCGAGGGCGAAAGCTGTGCTAGAACCCTCTTACGCTACCTATGGCTTCAAGACTGCCAGAACCGAGACCCCCGTAAGCTACAAGCAGATAATTGAAGGGGAAATGAGGGTGCTCGTTATAATACATGGAGGAAAGAAGCCAACAGTCGGCGAGGCCAAGGAAAGCATTGGGGATTATGTTTTATATCCTTTTTTTATAACGAGCACCCATGTATTATGTATTATAACGATGTATTACACTCATGTATTATAACGAGCACCCTCATTTCCCCTTCAATTATCTGCTTGTAGCTTACGGGGGTCTCGGTTCTGGCAGTCTTGAAGCCATAGGTAGCGTAAGAGGGTTCTAGCACAGCTTTCGCCCTCGCTCTTGATCACGTTCTGCGTGACGCTGGCGGTAACACAGGACGTTCCACGTCAGCCGCTATGGTTGAGGGTGGCGCTGGTGAACACTCTCAAGGTTCGTATACAGACAACATTAATACCCTAGAAAGTAGCAGGGGGGACAGCGGCCGATGTAGCTCAGTTGGAAGAGCCCCGGACGCGATATTCGGAGGTCGTGGGTTCGGTCCCCACCATCGGCACGTTGTTTTTTCTTCTACTTTGTGTTTAATTATCTTTCCCCTAAGCAGATTACATTACCCGTTTCTGTGATTATCCAAGTAAAAATTTAAAAAAAGGATATAAAACATAATCCCCAATGCTTTCCTTGGCCTCGCCGACTGTTGGCTTCTTTCCTACCTGTCTTTATGGGAATTTTGTTACTTCTTTATGCAGAACTATGGTTGCTGTGCAGCCCCTATATATACCTTCCAGCACTTTCACGTACTTAATAAAGGGAATTGCGCTAAAAAAGACACGGACGAGAAGAGGACATGGACGGGCGCACGTACGGCTTGTCTACCCCCTGATATCGCAATGCCTTCATCACCGCCGAGGTTTCAACTGAGTAAAATGCTTTTTTCGTAATCAATGAATGCTATGTATAAGGCTGGTAATATTCCGAGCATTTTTCTATCACCTGATTGATGCTATGGATATGATCGATAGTAGAGTACCGTTTCCGAAAACCTGCTTGATCCTTTGCTTGATTGCAGTCTAAGGTTGTCCTGATTCTATTAGCGATTACCTTAGTAAATACCTTATACGTAACAGACAGTAAGCTGATTGGTCTTATTTTTAAGGTCTTTAGGGTCCCCTTTCTTATGAATGAGGATAATGTTTGCATTCTTCCATGATTCCGGTACCGTCGATGACACCAGGCACTGCGTATACAGGGTGGCCAGTATCTCGCATGTAGTAATAGTTACGAAAATGCTTCGAGTAGAATGTTTCCTTTGGTCGGTTTGAATTTATCTCTCTTCTCAGCAACGCCGCATTGCGCCGCGAGCTTTTAATACAGTGGAAGATTACATCGCCGCGTCCACAGCTGTTCGTGCATCCGAGCACATGCAGAGCTGTGTTGTATCAGGTGCACAACACTAAGTTGACGTGTTTTTTACGTCCGCAACGCACACAGAACGAAGAACAGCGCACGCCGAAAACCCCTTCCGCTCGCTGTGAATGCCTCCGGCTCCTCACGGTGACGTCACGACAGACGGAGAAGCAAGGTTTTTCCCTCCACTTTCCTTCTTTGTAGCAGTCGCGCGGGGCGCGGGAAATTTGAATCGCGCGCTTTCAGTCGACGATTGGGCAGGTGTTTTATGCATAATCGAAAAAATAACTTCACAGCATGATCAACAAATAATCTACTTCGAAAGCCTATAGTATTGGTACATTTGAAAACAGCTGCAGTGTCCCTTTAATGCCGATTCACACTTGCGACTCGCGGAGCTACAGTCGCGGGCCGTTCGGGCACTGCTCGATTTTCCAGACGCGCGACTACTAGTCGCAAACCGGTAATCAATCAGCGGCTCAGGAACATGGGTTAGCTTTACTCTGTGCGGAACAGTCAGGATTGACAAGATGTAGAAAGCAGGTCGCATTCGCAAGTGTGAACATCGGTCGCGCTGCTACGCAACTCTCTGGTAGCATGCGACAGCTGGCCGCAAGCCCTTCGCAAGTTGCAAGTGTGAATAGACCATTCTTTTTTCCACTGTGCTTCCTATTATGTCCGATGCTAAAAAAAAAATGAGGCAGATTTCAGCACCGAGGGAGGAGATGCTAATCGTAATCCCCGGCGTGTCATTATACAACGGTCATTGAAAAAAAAAAAAAACGTTGGCAGCGCCGTGTTAGGGCAACGTTCCACCTGTCAACTTGTGTTGCGTCTCCTTTGGTCAGTTTCGTCTAAGCTTCTTTTTTTTTATAGCATCCGCGTTTATTGTGGCTGGCTCGAACGATTGTAACAAGGAGTGGTACGCCAGAAATGAGTGAATTCCGTGGTTTTGATCAGTGATATTGCCTTGTGCTCTAGTGCATTCGTCGTGACAACCCTTTATTTGCCGTATAGTGACCGTAGATGAATTTCATGCAGTGATAAATGTATAGTAATGTCACACGCATTATTCTAAAGCAGAAATACAGCGAGAAATATATCATGTCTACCTTTTTTTTTTGCTTAAACCTCGTATGTGCATCATGAGGAAAAATCTCTTTGGTTACTGAGGCTGCCTGTGTGAACTTAACTGGAAGAACTTCTGTCTCTAAAGGGAGCCGACTCCATGCAAACATTAAATTGGTATATCAGGCATTAGTAGCCAAGTGCAGCGTGCAAGACGGTGCAAGTTGGCACAGATTCGTAGCCCCATTCCATGGTTTGGATATCTGCAAGATGTTTTTAATGAAAAACTACAGTTCAAACGGGCAAAGGACAAAGCATGAGAAGTGCGTAAAACAAGTACTCTGTGTTGTACAGGACTAGTAGACTGTGCGGCAGCCTGTGTCCCTGAACTCTTCAAGGCTACTGCCCCTGATCTTTGCTTGGATAAGCGGCACTTTCATCTACTTGTCTTTGCTGTCCGCGAAGTTCCCCACATTACTATACTTTTTAATTTATTTTGAGAACGACACGTGCTGTGACTGCCATGGCTGAAGAGCTGGAAGCAGAGTTTGGGGAGTAGCAGCCTAAAAAGAACTCTTAAAGTACCTTGATGAAGCTCAAAAAGCTGCTGGTAAGCCATAGCTTGGTGCATTTGTCTTCAGTGTGGTATATATGTGGGCGTACAAAGTATACATTTTGCAGTGTCGTTTATTAATAAAGGGATGGAATTTTGAGGTTTCAGAAAAGAAATAAGGCAGCAAGCACACTTATTCTAGTAACGTTTTGTAGCTAGAATTCCTTTGCCCTATCTTAAATCCACTTGAAACTTAATGAAGAAATAGAAATGATTTTGTGTTTTTTTTTCAAAGTGATTGTACCCGTTCTTACTGGACAACTCTGTATGTTGCATGAAATAGTTTTATATTGACTGCATGATTTGGTCCCAGTGAAACAGCTAATGGTAAACACATCATTGCTGTGTTACATGCCATAAACAAGCAATGAAAAGGGCCTATGAAAAAGTATGTGTACATGTTGGGGGGCTTCTGATTTATGTACATCCTGATGCAACTCGAGAAAGACAGACAAATATATTTGTTCTTCATAAAGGACATTTAGTCATTGGCATCAGCTTATTGTTGTGAGGTTGACGTAATCTTGTTAGCTGAGAGTAATCCCTTGTCACTATCGAGTGCCTATGCCGGGGGTCTCTTAACTTTGGGCCACAGCAGCCAGTAGAGCTGTGATGTGGCCTGTTGGCTGAAAAAAGTTAAGGCTTTGTTCCGAAAGCATCTGCCGTTTGTGTGAGCCAGCTTTAACAGCACACTCATTTTCAAACTAAAGTCGATTAAAATGCCTCATGCCCAGGTGGCATGTGTCCATTGTGGGAATGAAGAGGCATATTGGCCTCTTAATTTGTGTGAACTTTAGATAGGTGTAAGGTGCCTTGATAGCCCCAACATTACCATTTTTATTGCATGTGCTTTAAACATAGCATGGCTGTGCCACTAACCATTCATTTTTTGAGGTATCGTCACCCTAGATGGGACAGTCAGCTGACTTGGATTGCCAAAATCAGATTGCCATGAGATAATTTTTTGTCTCACTGTGCATGTCCCAACTGTCAGTCAGTTGTCAGGTTGCTAAAAAACTTTTAGCTAATACCTTTCATAAATTGGCAAATAGGTGCATATTATACTACCTTCATTGAGCTCGTTCCATTCTTTTAATTGCTATATGTAATTGCCTGGAATAGACCGTCGTTCATGCATCGTAGATAAAAAAAAATTAAAGAAAGCATTTCAGATTGCCAGAAAATGAATGGCAATAATCGCTACTTCACGAAGCCACTCTTGGCGACAAGGTTGTGTTTCAGTGGAGTTAAAATACAAAATGTTTATTAACTGTTCATTTTCAGTGAATTTTGAAGAACTGAAGGGGATCTTAACGGTTCCAGATGCTCACCTATGCGGCCCCTCATAGCCTTCACGTTGCTTCAGGCCATTCAGCTTAATATACCAATTTTTTCCCTTGCAATTACTTTTACACTGAGAAGCCAGGTCTGTGAATTCAATATATTTTGCCACTGTCTATTTTTTTCTGTAGTTGAGATTGTGCCATCAAAGACCACATGTTCAATGCATTGTATATTTTCCAGTCATTTTCCTTTATATACCTGCATACATTAAGTTGAGATTGCTGATTCACATTGTTTTTATCCCTTATTGTTAATCTTCATCGATAGCCTCCCAAGTTGCCTTTAGTCTTTCAGCGAGGCGTAATCTTGCTTATTGCAGTATATTGTGTACATTTTATGTGATACCAGCTTAGTCGGGTATGAATACTGATTTAATCTTGCATTATTATTTGCACAGCCTTTCTCTAAATCTTGGCACTGGAGGGATTTTGTTAGCCATATGATACTCTTGAAGCATTCTTGGAAGTATCAAGCTTGAGAGGGAGAAGACCAGAGTTCCTCCAAGCTTCAAGATATTTGAAATTGTGCTCATTCAGATGGGTTACATGGCTTGTGTTGCATTTTGTGTAAACGAGTGAAAGCATGATTTTTGGTCTTTGTTGAGCTTTGTGTCATTTAGCCAGTAGTAATACATGCCAGATAGATAATTGTCACTGTTTTCTATACTGATGCCGCTTATATTTGAATTGCTGCTCTTGCAGGTGGACATTGGAGGTGGGGCCCTGCTAGACAAGGCACTCTTGGAGCACCTTGAGCACCCTTGCGGCCATACAAGCACTGGAAGATTTACCAGACCCCTGTTGTACTTGTTTGCTGCAGAAGAACTAAAGACCAAATCCCTGTATGGGGTGTGGAACAACATCCAAAAGGATCACATTGGGAAAAAGGTGCTCGACTTGGTGCACCTGGAAGCCGTCGAATGTAAGCTACCGCATGCTTATAAATCGTAAACAAATGTAAAAATATGGATAAAGAGGGAATTATGCCAACTAACTGTTGAACTTTATTTGTATAATCTGCTTATACACCTTTGTTGTGGTACAGTTAGTCAACAACACACTTCATAGCACTTAAATTGCACTTATTTCTGTTCATTCTGTTGCAGAAGGTGGATGTGATGAAGTGCATGTGGGTTGTAGCAGTAATAGAGAAAGTTGGTGATGGATGTTGTTTGAACCGCATGATGAAATAGATTTCACTTTTCTTAGAGTAAGGGCTTCGTGCACCAACATTCTTGGCTTTGTTATGGTAGAGGCTGCTTTCACAGCTGATTGGGTGGCAGCAATCCCCCAAATGACCACTTCATCTATTAACAGCTGCAGATGTCCCTTGTGGGTTCTATCATTATCACATATGGAAAACACTTGATATTCTGAGAAGCAGTTCTTTATCTCTTGTGCTGCAAAATTTTCACTGCATAACACAATAACTAAGTTAGTTTTCGCAGAAAGCAGGACTGCAATTCAAATCTGCATGCAACTTCTTGGAATTCTGCAGAGGGAATAATTTGGCAGGCGAAGAGAAAAGTGTTCTCCTTTAGTTATCCGATACAGTATTTGAATGCTTATTTGGGAGAATGCATCTGTCTCATATCTACAGTGCGATAAACGGGACAAGAGAACACAATAACGACAAACACAGCGCATCTGTCTGTTCTTAAGACATTTTAACCTAGTAATTATGCTGCCAGTTTCGTGGGCAGGGTCTGTAGTGCAGTTATATTTCACCACTTGGGCCATATTATTTGGCAGTTTAGGTTTTTCTGGTATTCGGTATGAGGGGCACTGTGTTTGAGCAATTTTCTGTGTCCGAGAGAAGTTTTTACTAGTTCAAAGCTTGTACATAGTGCTATCTATAGTTGATACAACTCAAGAAGTGGCAAATAAACATCAAAGGAGGCTCTCCATTTAGTAGGGCTGACCTGTTCATGTGACGTGACGTGGTGGTTAACCACGTAGTGTGAAATCGTAGTGAATACTATATTCCGTCCCTACAACTCCCACCTTACACCACCGCACCCCTACTCCAAATAATATGTTCCATGGCACGGTAAAAAAGTGTCTCCTTCCCTTTTCTGCCTAGCTTCCGCTATAGCACCACAAAATAAGCTGCCCGCAAGATTAGCCGCAACAATTGCAGGCAACACCATTGGACGGAGGGCCTCCTTTAATGGGTATTTTCTGCTCCGTTTTGAGTTGTATCCGACTATAATATAGACGGCCAGCCTCATGTATGTGGCATGATGCATGTGTGGTGCTACATTAATATCTTCAATCCTGCCACTCATGCCTACCTTGTCTGTGCCCTGCAATGCTTATGAGCTGAAATGTGTTCTTCATATTGCCTTTCGCTAAGGAAAATTAAGACGTCTGCATTATACAATTTTTGCAGCTTACAAGTGCACCAAGTACCTGGCCGCTACTGTGGGCCACATAAAGATCAGACTGGTCTCCCTGCGAGCCTGGAAAGCACATTAATTCACAGAATAAAATAAACTTGTCTGTCTCAAAAGGTTTGCTTCACTTGTACAGGTATTTCAGAAAGTACACAGTGTACTGGATGGAATGCGAAGATGCACAACTGAAATCCAACACATGATTCACATGTTACTTTTAAGTTGATATTCAGTATATAATCAGCAGAATTTCAACAGAACACATAAACCACATGTTGCTTTTAGGTTCATATTCGGTGTATAATCAACAGAATTGGAACACAACACATAAACCACATGTTGCTTTTAAGTTTATATTCAGCCTATAATCAACAACATTTCAACACAAAAATCCACAATGGAATTTCAACTGAAACACATAGGCCAATTCTCAACTCATGCTCAATGTTAATCAACAAAAATGCCACAGAATATCCACAGCATTTAACCAGTGCTTATTGAGGCAACTTCACAAAATTCACACAGAATTTCAACACCAGTTTTTGTAAGGGATAAATATAGCGGGAGGGCACGGCGTTGTCAAGTTTGAACTTTTGAATTTGCCTGCGCATCCTAGCGGTAGAAGGGTGAGAAGCACCGGTGGGAAGGTCGATTAGGGAAAGGCAGGAGGAATCTGCTCAATGGTGTGAAATAATGGCGTAGCGATCTGGAGCAGCGGCAGAAGTAGCACAGGTGATGTTTACAGCTCTGGATGACATTGGGACGTCAAGGGTGCACGCAGGAAGGCACGAAGAAGCACTAGGTGGTGATTCTGGGAACGAGCAATGGAAAAGAGCATCGGCATCTCGATGTTTGCGACCCGATTTGCATGTGACATCGAAGTGGTATTCCTGCAAGCGCAGAATCCAATCTCCCAGGCGTCCAGTCAAATGTTTGAGGGTTGATAACCAACACAGAGCGTGGTGATCGGTAACGATCGTGAAGTGATGGCCGTAGAGGTAGGGGCGGAATTTCTGAACTGCCCAAACGCAGCGAGGTACTATTGCTCAGTGATGGTGTAGTTGCGTTCCGCTGGTGTTAGAGGTCGACTGGCAAACGCAATTACCTTTTCCCGAGAAGCGGTATCACGTTGCAGAAGTACGGCGCCGATACCGAGGCTGCTGGCATCGCTGTGGAGAATGGTGGCAGCAGTGTCGTCGAAGTGAGCGAGAACAGGGTCCGAAGTGAGGGCATTCTTCGGGGTTTGAAAAGCTTTTTAGCATTCTTCGGACCAATTGAAAGTAGTACGGTCGGTAAGGAGGTGGTGGAGCGGTGCAGCAATAGTAGCGAAATTGTGAATAAACGGCGAAATTATGAAGATAGGCCAAGGAAACTGCGTAGATCCTTAGTCCGCTCAGGGCGTGCAAAGTTCAAAACTGCAGCAAGCTTGTCAGGGCCGGGTCGAATGCCATCGGGGCTGACGAGGTGGCCCAGGATCTTGATTTCATTCTATGGCGAAATTACACTTTTTTGTGTTCAGCTAGAGCCCGGTGGATGCCAGGGGCGTTAATACTTGATCAAGGCGGCATAAATGATCAGAAAAAGTCGCAGAGAAAATAAATATGTCATCCAGGTAGCACAAGCATGTTTTCCACTTAAGTCCTCTAAGAACGGTGTCAATCATGCGCTGAAACATAGCGGGGGCATTACAACGTCCAAAAGGCATGCCATTGAATTCGTAAAGCCCATCGGGAGTAGCGAATGCGTCTTTTTCTTTGTCGGCTTCGTGCATCGGAATCTGCCACTAGCCGGAACGCAAATCCAAAGTGAAGAAATATTCGGCGCCCTGAAGACAGCCGATGGAGTTGTCAATTCGTGGCATAGGGTAAACATCTTTGCGAGTGACTTTATTAAGTGCGGGGTAATCAACGCAAAAACGCACGGACCCATCCTTTTTTTCACCAAGACCGGAAATGACCAGGGGCTAGCTGAGGGCCGAATAATGTCTCGTCGGAGCTTATCATTCGCATTATCTTCTATGATTTTACGTTCTGATAAGGTAACACGGTAAGGGCGGCGGCTAACAATAGAAGTACCTTCTGTAATAATGCGGTGCTGTGCAGAAGTTCGGCCTAAGGTTGGAGAAGTGACATCAAAGGAGGCTTGGCATTTTTGAAGAAAAAAAGTCGCAGGAAGGTCAGGATTGATGGTGGCAAAGAGACCTCAGACAGAGGCATCGGAAGAAGCTGCTGGTGAGGAAGAGGGGGCGGTAAAGGTGGTGAGGGACACTGGGTGAATGTCCAGGGCACAAGGAAAACACGTTCCTTTAGTCAGCATAATAGGCTCTGGGGAAATGTGTTCGAAGCAGCTACAAGCGCTGTGCCGTGCTCAAACCGAACAGGACTTGGTGGTAATGCAATTCCACGGGTTAGATGGCGATCACAAGTCACAATTAGCACATCTCCGTTATCAATGTCAGTAGAAGTAAGCGCGACAAGTGGTTCACATCCAGGGGGCAACACTGAGTCAGTAGCGGCAAGCAGGCGATGACGGGGCTCGGGAGGTTCACAAGACGGATCGCTCTCGTTAATGTAAATGACCCTGTCACGACGCGAAATGCTGGCTGATGCGGCAGGCAGAAAATCTCAGCCTAAAATAATTGGGCGAGCGTACGGTGACATCACAGCAAATTGTACATGGTGGCGGACACCGTCAACAAAAACTCGCACAGTACACTTAGCAAAGGGCCGAATTATTGCACCAATAGCTCCACGGAGTTAAGGCTCATCGTAAGGCGTTTTCACTTTTCGCAAGCGGGAGCATAAGTCAGTGTGTATCACAGAAACAGCGGCGCCCGTGCCAACCAAAACCTCAAGAGATAAACCTTCAAATAAAATAATATTTGAGGGACGTTCCGGAGGATTTTTGGGATGGCCGAAGAGTTCAGTTTTCCCTCCTAAAACTACAGTCGTCCGTTTTCCGATAGAAGGGGGGTCGTCAGAGAAGCTTGGCGGAGAGGCGAGGTTGAGCGGCGAAAAGGGGAAACAGAACAGCGTCTTGAAGGCCTGTAACCACCAGGCCGAGCGGGACTTTCTGGTGGGGGTGATGAACGTCGGGGATAATCAGGGAATAAACGGTGGTTAGAGCCGGAGAAGCGAGGAGGGTAGTCTGCTTCAAATGAGTCGTAGCCACGGCGTTCATTTTGGAGCCTGCGACGACAGATACGGGAAATATGGCCTCGGTACCCGCAGTAATAACAAACAGGGCGGGCTGGACGCCAGGTGGGGTAGTATGTCGGCGCCGTGGCAAGTGGTGCCAATGCGGCGACATGAGCAGTGGTAGGCGCCGGTGGCGTAGGTGCTCCAACTGCAGGCGGCAAGGACGTGACCTGGGCGTACGTTGGCACATGACAGATGGTAGGAGCGACCGGTGTTGGGGGGTGGGGGGGAAGAGGTCATTAAGGCCAGCTCTTCTTTGACAATGCTACGCAGGCCGCCACTTGAAGGAGGTGGCTCAGATGCAGGGCGGCACAAATAACCTTGAGCAGAGAGTTATTCACGAATTAATCCGCGAATAAGCGTATGGAGGTCAGCGTCGGCAGTAAAACCAAAGGAAGTGGGGTAAGGCTGCAGGCGTATTGACTGTAGTTCGTCAAGGCGTTGACAAGTCGATATGATGGCGTCGATAGTGGTAGGGTTCTGCACAGCCATGGCGTTAAAGGAGAGTGGCCCAATAATTTTAAGGACGTGCCGAACCCGCTCAGCCTCTGGCATGGTGTCATTTATGCGCCGGCAGAGTGCAAGAACATCTTCTATATAAGAGGCATATGTCTCATTGGACCGCTGAAGTCGGGCTCTAGCTTCTTCTTGGCGGATTCCGTGCGAACAGTAGGAGCGCAGAAAGTCTGGCGTAATTTTTGATTAAAAGTAGCCCAGTCCGAAATCGTCTATTCATAATTTAGGAACCACTTATTTGGCCACATCCGTCAAATAAAAGGACACATTAATTCGCTTAAGAGAATCGTCCCGCCGGTTGAAAGCACTGACCCGGTCGTAGCTGTCGAGCCAGTCATCTCCGTCGTCGCCGCGGAGACCGGCGAACATCTGCGGGTCGCGCTGACGGCTACTGACAGCCCAAGAGGCAAGGGGAGCTGGAGTCGAGCAGGTAGAAGTCGAAATAGCGGAGTGGCGCTCTTGAGTCATGATGAATGGGGGTCGGGGTCAAACGGCGGCTAGAACGGAGCTCCAGGTGGATGCAGGGAACGAAGCAGCGGGGAAATCAATGCGCACCTCCACCACGTGTAAGACAACGCGAAGGTCGGACTTGTGGGATCAGGTTTTATTGTAGCCTTGGTCGCACACTGCAGCCAACCAGACTCGGCGATGACGATGGGTATCTACAAGAGGGAGCACGATGAAGATGAAGCAGCACGTTCAGCCGTGTGAAAGATGAAGTGCCACACAGTGCTCACAATTTTTATAAAAAGTGCCTGAGCTTCAAGGCCTTACTACAGTGCTGCCGCCAGATAAAAGCTAGCCTTTATTTTGCATGCGTAATGCTGTTCACTCTCCCCCAACTGTGCCTCTGGTACACTTTTCAGCATATTAATCTGGCGCCGAAGGGTTCTACCTCAGTTTCGGGCATCCATACGTTGTTCTGATTCATTCAACGAAACCAGCATAGTACACGGTCCCTCTTCCGGGTTTACACCGTTGTCGAAAGTGTCGCTATCTCCCCGACCTCAAGTCACCTCATTGGTGGAAACACCGAAACCGGATGTCACTGCTACTTCCGATTCCGGCGTTTCCACCGATCCGACGAGTCGAGACTGGGGATAGCGACACTCTCGATAACGACAAAAACTCGGAATACATAGCCAGGAACAGACATTATTTCTCCGCCAACACAAATTTTGCGCAGACGCTTTAGAATTGCGCTTCTGCGCGTGTACACCTGTACAGAACCTTTCCGGGGGTGCGATACAATATTTATTGTCCAGGAGTACTCAAGTATGCATACCTACTTTGCATAACTAGAATGCTTTTATAGAATTCTTCCCGCGCAGTCTCTTTCCCCCAGCATACGTCCCCTTCGAGCTAGGGGGCATTTGTCATAATTGCTCCGTGCATGTTAGTTTTCTGCTTCGCTTTGTCGCGGTTCTAATGCGTCAACCGCATGTGCCATTTTACGTTGACTAGAATGAAATAACCGTATCTGAGAGTTTGAGAAACAATGCGGACTATTTAATTCGATTAACCACGGAAGATCGTGCAGGAGCAGTGCACATTCACGTGGAAATGCTTGCTTTCGCATTTTTTATTGAGTTAATCTGGCGTATTGACCATACGTAGAATGTGCATGCGTATCATAAGCGACTTTGCTAAAAAACGTTTTCACAGACAGTGGCATTGCAAATGCATTGCCCTTTTAACTTAATTCGACAAACACAGTTTTATGCTCGGTGAAGAAGTTTGGCTCGTTGGCCTCTTATTATGACATCGGCATCTGTTCTTTCTTGCTGCCGCACGTGTTGCTCATTGATGCTCCCGTTACCGGTAGCCGTATAGCCCGGATGGCAGCGGGTTACCCTTTGCGCTAATACCGACAAGCAAAGACAAAGCAGAAAGCTGTCCTTCAGGCCAAGCGGCGAATCACAAGCGACATGATTTCCTTCTGCCCACATCGCGACAGCTGCTTCCAGGCAGACTTCTGGCTTCGCTTTTGAACTGATTTCGTACAAGTTAAGCGCGCGTCCCTTCATGAAAAAGGTATCTACGTTATGGCATGAATTCCTATCCAGTTTGAGGCGTTCGAAGTTTATTTAGCATCGAAATGTGTTTTTTTTTTACCTTTTTTTTTGGGGGGGGAGGGGGGGCGAAAGCCTTTCTAGGCCACTGGAAAGAAACCACGAGCATGTGAGTTGTTTACGAGATCTTACATGTTATACGAGATTCCTTGAGGCTAGTTCTTGCCTGCCGTTCCTGCCGCCTGCAACGCCACACTTGAAAGCGCAGTAAGGAACGCCTCGCGGCAGGAACGATGGTGCACCGTCCAAACGCACACTTGTCGCAGAAAGTGTGACAGATACTGCTCCTTACGTTTTCTGTAAACCAATTATATGTTGCACTCAGAGAACGCCGACAAGAGGCAAATGATGAGAGGCAAATAATAGCAGAGGAAGGGTAGGCTTTGCCCATTCACCGCTCCGGAGTTATCTAAGAGACCACCTAATTTTTTAGAGCTCTTCCCAAGTCTACCCAAAATAAAGTCTGCCCAAGGTGCGTTACCGTTAAACAAAGTGAGTTCAGTTCTCTGAGGTGCATCACGCAGAACGCATTAAAAGATATGCACAAATAGTTGCTTTATGCAGTCATGCATAAAAAAGTAGATATTCGAAGCGCAGATGAAATAAAAAAAAATTCCGAGATCACTGCAGAATCTTCTCTGTAGAAATGCATAAGCCTAAGCGTTGCTGTGTTGTCCGACAGATGTGTCAGCGGGACTCAGGACCTGGCAGATACTGAGCATGTCATTTTCCGTAATCGCCCCGCCGCGGTAGTACAGCAGTAAGACGCCCGACTAATGTGCAGGAGTTGCCGGGGTCGATCAGGGCCTCCGGCGGCTGCGTTGCGATGGAGGCGAAACGGAGGAGCGTGCGTGTACTGTGCGATGTCAGCGTAAGTAATAGATCCTAAGCTGATCAAAATTACTCCGTAGCCTTCTACTACGGCTCCTCTTTCGTTATTTTTACTTTCACTCTCACCTTCCTCCCGTCCTTTGCAGCTCGGTTCAGGTGTCCGCATAACCAATGTGACAGATACTGCGTCTTTTCTTTCCTGTGAACCAATTACTATTCCTTTCGTATAACAAAAAATTACGGAACGCCGGTGAATTTTGATCCGTTCACCAGAACGCTGGTTGTCTTCATCGAAGGCTGCACGATGTTCCTATTGCAGCAGCAACGCTCAGGCTATCACATTTCTGCTTTTCACGGTCTGCACTGCTCTCGAAAATTTTTCTTCTTTTATATTAAGATATTTTGGCGGCAACTCTTAATCGGTACGGAGACACTTATGGTTCGACTTACAGAGCCCTCTTCGCTGCGTTTCCAGAAACGACACATGAGAAAAAAAAAAATGGGGAAAAGCGTTCCATGCTTTCAAAACATTGCGAGAGCATTGAAGAATCTGTAGAAGAGAAATGCGAATCTCTTAGCGTTACTGCTGCAAACGTTACATCGCGCGCACTTTGTATGCCTCTTGTTAACAAGGTCAGGGCTGGCGCCGCACAATAGAAATTTTCACATCTTGTCCCGACTGCCAGTGTCTGTATGCAGAGGCGTCCGTATGCAGTCAATGTCAGTGCACGTTAAATCTCCTCACGTGGTCGAAACATTGCTGTGGTTAACCACTATGTCGCTCGCCTCTTTTGTGTCTTCTTTCAGTCCTACATTCCTTCCTTCGCTTGCAGCGCGGGTCCGTTGTCCGCCCTCACGAGGGGTATTTACGACACTTTTCGATTCCTATACGCAAAATATATATACAATTTAAAAAAAAAAAAGCGACGGGCCGCCGAGACCTGGGAGAAGATTACATGGTACTTTAAGGGCCTTTAATGCCTCAACATTGTCGACAGAAGGTTTTGACAGAAAGTTGTCAGCAGAGGTGTCACGCTTAGAGAGGGAGAGTTAAAAATAAATAAATAAATCTTGTCTCCACTGGGAATCGAACCTCCATACGTTGGATGCCCAGCCAAGCGTTTTACCAACTGGGTCCATGCAAGGGATTTTATTTTTTTTTAGTGCCTGGCTTTGGCACGACATGGTGCCAGGGTTGCCGTGGTTATTCACGCCCCGGATCGTGAAACGCTCTTCATTTTTCCCTCGTCTACCATGACGACCTTACCTTTTCCTTCCCAGTATTTCCTGCATTTTTTTTTTATGTATACGAATTATGGACCACCGACGAATATTGATGCGTTCAATGCAATGCTGGCTGTGTTCGGCAAGGCGCGCGCGATGTACGGTCACTACAGGTCATGACGTCACCAGGCAATTCTTGCATAGACGAAGCTGACTCCGCCGGGCGTCCCATCTAGACGTCTGTGCTACGCCTTTCATTTGCCGCTTCCTAGAACGCCGCGCCACATAGCAAACAGAAGCAGACCCAGATGTCTCGGAAGCGTAATTGCAGCAAGCATGAGCAGCGTTCGAAACTGATATACCAGATAGATAAGGCGCAGTATATATCACAATTCTAGGCGGACACGTGTACCACGCCGTAAAGGACAGGAGGAAGGTGAGAGTGAAACATCATAGGGAGAACCAGTTGCCGTAGTGGAGGGCTACGATGCACCAGGCTACAATGGCTTTCGCCTCATCGCAATTTATTGGTCCGAAGTGCCCTATCAGAATATTTTACAGTATACTGCAATTTAATATGATACCCAATACCATTTGAATCATACCACATAATATTGCCGCGAAACCTTCAAAACTGTATTTGTTGTTTTTTAACAGCCGCCGACATGCGGCCTTATCATTCTGATTCTGGTACGCGTATCAATTCTCTGTATCCCGTGATGTTCATGGTCGTTGTCGCGATACGAAGCGTTATCATTTTCTTTGTCGCAAACGATGCGCCGTGATCTGAATCGAAGTTTCCGATCACTTGCGTATGTATTTAAAATGTTCCAGGTTGTGCTAGTAGCAGTTTGCGACGTTATCTAGATTGTTCTGAGCAGCCTTTAAATTGAGCGTTGACGAGTGTGGCGGGCATTCTTTGTTCGGCGACCTTAGAAGGCTTCGAACAGTACTTGACGCAGTCAAGTCCTCAGGGTTAACGTTTAAAGCAGAGAAATGTCAGTTCGCCTACAACGCGATGTTGTTTCTTGATCATATTGTCAGCAAGGAAGGAGTTCGCCCCAACCCACAGAAAACAGCTGTGATCGCACAGTTTCTACAGCCAGGTGACAAGAAAGCTGTGCGCCGATTCCTCGAACTGTGCGCATATTACCGACGACTCGTCAAGAACTTTTCGCGCATCGCCGGACTTTTGACGACGCTTACAAAGGCAGACGTGCCATTTCAATGGGAAGCACCACATGCGGAAGCCTTCGAGGAACTTAAGCGCCGCCTACAGTCTCCTCCTGTGCTAGGCGACTTCGCTGAGAACGCCGAGACTGAGATACATACCGACGCGAGAAGTCTGGCCCTAGGCGCTGTTCTCATTCAGAAGAATGCCGGACAGGAGAAAGTAATCACCTACGCTAGAAGGTCCCTCTCGAAAGCCGAAGCGAATTACTCGACCACCGAGAAGGAGTGCCATGCGATCATATGGGCCACTTGAAAGTTCCGCACGTACTACATATACGGCCGACCATTCAAGGTGGTAAGACATCACTAAGCGCTCTGCTCGCGCGCTCAGAATTTGAAGGATCCCTCCAGCCGCCTTGCCCGATGGAGTCTACGCCTCCAAGAATTCGACATTACAGTCGTCTACAAGTCAGGACGCAAACACTCCTATACAGATTGCTTGTCACGAGCCCCCGTTGATGCGCCGGCGAAAGAAGACGACGACGACGCCTTTTTGGGACCGGTAAGAGCCAGCAGTTTCGCAGAACAACAGCGATCAGACCCTGAGCTGAAAGCGCTGGCCGATTCCGCTTCCCCTCCTGCTGTGCTCAGGCGACATTTATCATCGTTCGCATTAAGCAATGGCCTCCTCATTAAAAAGAACTGCGCACCCAACAGGACCGCGCAGCTTCTTGTTGTGCCTAAAAACCTCTGGCGAAAACTTCTGCAGGCATTCCACGATGAGCCCACAGCAGGCCACCTCGGGTTTGCACGTACGTCTCGTCGAATCCAGGAGAAGTAATACTGGCCGCGGATTCCTGCCGAAGTTGCCCACTACGTGAAGGCATGTCATGAGTGCCAACGACGCAAGACGCCGCCACTCAGACCAGCAGGACTACTAAACCCGATTCCGCCCCCAGACCTGTCCTTGAAACAAATTGGGATGGATCTCCTCGGCCCCTTTCCAGCTTCGTCTATGGGTAACAAGTGGATGATCGGGGCCACTGAATACTTTACTGTTACGCCGAAGCAAAAGCACTGCCCAATGGTACCGCGGCACAAGTCGCCAAATTTTTTGTCGAGAAAATTCTCTTGCTCCATGGCGCTCCAGAAGTGCTCGTCACATACAGGGGAACCGCGTTTACGGCAGAGTTGCCGCAAGCCGTTCTGAAATACAGTCATACAAACCATCGACGAACAACTGCATGCCATCCCCAGACCAATAGCCTTAAGGAGCGCCTCTACAAAACGATCGCGGACATGATCGCCATGTATGTCGACGCTGAACACAAAACCTGGGACGCCATCTTGCCGTAAGTGTTCTTTGTGTATAACACGGCAGTCCAGGAGCCGAAGAAGCGACCCCGTTCAAGCTTATGTACGGCAGGGAGCCGACGACGACACTCAAAGCAATGCTGCCGCACGTAATCAACGAGGACAACTTTGACGTAGCCGCCTACCTGCAGTGTGCAGAGGAAGCCCGACGACTCGCACGGCTGGGTATAAAAGACCAACAGCTCGCCGACACCCGACGATACAATTTACCATGACGCCACGCAGAGTACAATCCAGGAGACCAAGTGTTGGTTTGTACTCCGATTCGCCGCCGTGGACTAGGTGAAGAGCTGCTGCGTCGATACTTTGGGCCATAAAAAATCCTTCGACGCGTCGGACAGCTAGACTATGAAGTCATTCCCGACGGTACGACAGCATCATAACGGTGACGCGCGCTCCCAGAAAGTACATGTTCGTCTTAATCCTTATTACGCGCGTTAAAGAATCCGTGGTGTTTAAACTTTGTAATGTTTCTATTAAGTTTCTTTGTTTATTTTGGAACATTGAGGCGATGTTTTTTGAAGGGGGAGTAATGCCGCGATACCTTCAAAAGATTATTCGTTGTTTTTTTAACAGCAGCCGGCATGCGGGATTATCACTGTGATTCTGGCACGCGTATCAATTCTGTATTCCGTGTTTGTTCTCGCTCGTTGTCGCCATACGACGCGTTATCATTTTCTTTCTTGCAAACGGTGCGCCAAGATCTGCCTCAAAGATTCCGATCACTTGCGTATGTTTCTACAATGTTCCAGGCTGTGCTAGTAGTAGTTTGCGACGTTATCTAGATTATTCTGAGCAGACTTTAAATTAAGCGTTGACGAGTGCGACTAGGCATTCTTTGTTCGACGATTCACGAGCACGCTTGTTTCTACCTCCGCCGCCGAGTTGCTTAGTTCTTTTGCGGGAGCAAGTCAGCCCAATAAAGAGCCTATTTCAGTACCATCAAGCCTGTGTCTTCTTTTCGTGTCTACTGCCTCGTCGCCACTACGTGACAATATTATTTTATGGCATACTCTACTGCATCATGCATTCCCCTACCATTTATTCAAGCGCCTGAGCTTAAAGGCCTAACTACAGTGGTGCCGGCAATATAAGTTTTCCCTTTAATTTGGCATGACTATAATGCTGCTCACCCTCCTCCAGCTGTGCCCTGGTACACTTTTCAGCACAATAATCAGCCACCGAAGCGTTTTACCTCTGTTTCGGTCATCCATACGTGGTTCTGCTTCGTTCAGCGATAGCAGCACAGTACGCGGTCCCTCTTCCGTGTTTACGTCATCGTCGAAAGTGTCGCTATCTCCCCGACCTCTAGTCACCTCATTGGTGGAAACACCGAAACGGGATGTCACTACCACTTCTGATTTCCGTCAACCCGAAGAGTCGAGGTTGGGGAGATAGCGACACTCTCGATAACGTCCATAACTCGGAATACAGACTCTGATATTGATATTTTTCGGTAAACACAAATCTTGTGCACCCACACTAGAATTTTGCTTCTTCTTTGTTTACACCTGTACAGAGCCGTTCGGGAGATTCGATATGATATTCATTGTCCAGGAATGCCCAAGTACGCATACCTATTTTGTATAACCAGAATGTTTTTACAGAATCCTTTTTCCCGCGCAGTCTCTTGTTCCCAGCATCAGGAAAGCGACCGGCACACACAGGGAGGCTGATAGGCGTACATTGCAGCCTACAGTCTGGCGTAGGCTGCAGGCGTATAGGCCTATACAGGATACGGCTGAGCTGAACACCGCTGCGATGGTGTAGTGTTTAGGGCGCTCAACTGGTGCGTCCAAGAACGTTGTATCAAAACCCGGGATCGGGTCGGGATCGAACGCAGGTTATGCCGAGTTTCAGTTGGTGCGGTGTTCATGGCACATTCCGCCGCGTCCTATTGAGGCTGTATCAATGTGCTTTGCCGATCATATATAAGCGCGCCTTCGAGGTCAACCTTAAGTTGTGTTGCATAGTATAGACCCTCCTCACTATCAGGTTTTGCAGCTGGCAATTGTGGCAACCCTGGATTACGGAGACGCCATAATGTTGGGCGTTTCGAAACTAAAAGCACACAAAATTGTTTCTTATGCTTCTGCACTGGTCTACCGGCGTCGTCTCTGCTGCTCGCGGCTCATTTGCCGGATGCTTGAGACGCTTTGCAACGCCGTCCAACCAGAGCTCGGGTTTCAGCAACGCGTCGTCATGATTCGCCGCAGGTCTTCTCTCTCTCTTTCTTCCCCTCCGATGTTGCTTTCTGCGTCCCGTGCTTGCCAGTAACTCTGCAGTGACGTCACGTGAATAAGCTCCATAAAACCCGCATTCCTGTTCAGAAGCGTTCTCTTCCTTGGTTGGATAATCGTCGGCGTGTCTCGAGCTCCCATTTGCAAAGCGTTTAAATAGGTAAGCGACATCAGTGGTTTTTGCTTGTTTCTTCGCTTGTATTACAGATTTGTAACTACGAATACGCACTTTTTTCGGAGTCATTTCCTCTTTATTCAAAGTGTCAGCTTCGCCGCGGTTATAGAGGGTATTTCTGAAAAAACAAATGAAAATTGCAAGATCGTTTTATATTCGACGGCAGCGTTTCGATGGAGTTAAAAAGAGGCGTCCTTGTGCTTTGCGGTGTCAGCGCATGTTAAAGATCCCCAAGTGGTCGAAATTGCTGTGTAGCCCGACAATACGGCTCCTCTTTCTATCTTTCCAATATAACTTCCCCCTTCCACCCATCCTTTACGTCGCTGTTCAGGTATCCACTGCAGCAAGTGTGACAGATACTGCGCCTTCTCTTGCCTATGAACCAAATTTTGCTATTTTATGCAAAATAAAATATAGAATGCCGGTGAACATTGATGCATTCATCGGAACGCTGGTTGTGTTCTTCAAGTGGCGCGAATTACCTTGTGCAGCTGCAACTCTACGGCTTACGCATCTCTGCACTGCAGATTCAGCACTGCTTTATATTACGACATTTTGGGCGAAACTCGCCGTCGGTACGGAGTCAGTTATAGCTCGACTTACAGCGCAATCTTTCTTGCATTTGCAAATGTGATATGTGAGATTTTCAATAGATTAGACGGTCTCTTAGATGTTTCTTAAAAGGAGAATGGCAAAATCCTACCCTTCCTCTCCTAGCATTTGCTTCTCATCGTTTACATCTTTTTGGCTTTCAATGCAGTGGTACATATAACTGTAATTGGTTTACAGGAAAGAAAAGGCGCAATATCTATCACACTTTCTCCAGCAAGTGTCTTTGGACGGTACACCATCGCTTTAGTCGCGTGGCGTTCCTTGGTGCGCGTTCAAGTGTGGCATATCAGATGGCAGGAATGCATCCCGCCTTGTCTAATCAGAACGCAGCAAAAGGGGGAAACACTTTTTCCACGAGAGCACGAGCGATTAATGGCTTTCGCCTTAAAAACGTAAAAGCGCTTGATGATTCAGCAAACTGCGAGAGCGTTGCAGAGTCTACACAAAAGAAATGTCAATGTCCTAGCCATACTGCTGCGCACGGCACATCAGGGCAGGGCTGGTGTCTTCTTTTCTTGTCCAGACTGCCGGTGTCGGCATTTCGATCGATGAGAAACGAAGGGGCGTCCATATGCAGTGCGATGCCAGTGCACGTTAAAACTCCTCAGGTGGTCGAAAATTGCTGTGGCCCTCCATTTTGTCGCCTCTTTTTTTGTCTCCTTTCAGTCCTACCTTCCTTCGTTCTCTAGCCTCCCGAGTCAGGCGTTGGCCGACAAGCGGGACATTTACGACACCTTTCCTTTTCTACAAACGAATTACATATACAATTTTAAAAAGAGTGACGAAAGAGCATTACGAGCTGTTGTAAGGGCCTTTATGCCTCATTTTTGCCGACAGAAGGTTGTGAGCAGACGTGTTGCGCTTTCGAGAGCGCCAGTTAAAAATAAAATAACACAACCTTGTCTCCACCGGCAATCGAACCTAAATGCGTTGGATCTCAAGCCAAGCGCTTTACCAACCGCGTGCTGCACCCCGAAACATGAAACGCTCTTCATAGTTATCCTTGTCCACTGTGAAGATGATAGCGGGACTCCGCGAGTGACACATGCTGCGCATTTCCTTCCCGTAAACGAAATATAGACCACCCAAGAGCTTTAATTCGTACAATGAAATGCTGGTTGTGTTCGACAAGGGGCGCGCAATGTACGGTCACAATAGATCATAACGTCACCAGGCGATTCATGCATATACACAGCTGACAACGACGGGCGCCCAATCCACCCGGGTGTGCGGCGCCTTTCATTTGCTGCTTCCTAGAACGCTGCATCACGCAGCAAACAGAAGCAGACCCAGATATCTAGGAGGCGTGAGTACAGCAGGCATGAGCGGCGTTTGAAAATGATTTACAGAATATATAAAGCGCAGTATCTGTCACAATTATCTGCGAACACATGTACCACGCCTGTAAAGGAAAGTAGGAAGGGGAGAGTGAAATCAAGAGGGAGATACAGGTGCAGTAGTGGAGGGCTTTCGCCTCATCGCAATTTAGTGATGCAAAGTGCCCTCTAGGATATTTTACAGTATACTGCAACTTACCATGATACACAATATTCTTCGAATCACACCACAATATATTAATGTGTGTAATACCCTACTGCACCATGCATTACCCTACCCTTTATTTAAGTGCCTGGGCTTAAAGGCCTTACTACGGTGGTGCCGGCAATATAAATTACCCTAAAATTTACAATGTCTACAATGCTGTTCACCCTCGTCCAGCTGTGCCCTGGTATATTTTTAAGCACATTAATCAGGCGCCGAAGCGTTCTACCTCTTTTTCGGTCATCCATAGGTTGTTCTGCTTCGTTCAGTGAAAGCAGCACAGCACGTGGCTCCTCTTCCGTGTTTACGTCATTGTCGAAAGTGTCGCTGTCTCCCCGACCTTGAGTCATCTCATTGGTGAAAACACCGAAACTGGAGGTCACTTCCGATTCCGGCGTTTCCACAAATCCAAGGAGTCGGGGTTGGGGAGATAGCGACACTCTCGATAACGACAAAAACTCGGAATACATACCCTGGAACACAGACATTTCTCGGCCAACACAAGACGCTTTAGAATTGCGGTGCTTCAACGTGTACACCCGTACAGAGCCTTTTGGGGAGCTTCAATGCGCTATTCAGTGTCCAGGAGTGCCAGAGCACGCATACCTATTTTGTATAACAAGAATGTTTTTACAGAATCCTTCTTCCCGCACAGTCTCTTGTTCCCATCATCTGGAAAGCTACCGGAACACACAGTGAGGCGGATGTTCGCACATTGCAGCCTACAGTATGGCGTAGGCTGCAGGCGTATAGGCCTGAGCTGAACAGCACTGCCATGGCATGATGGTTAGGGTGGTGTGCCCAAGGACGCTGTATCGAAACCCGTCCTCGTGGGCTACTTTCCAATGAAGACGAAAAGCAAGCCGCCCGTGTGCTATGCGTCTTCAGCGCACGTTAAAGAAATATTATTTGAAAATAAATGGTTCACAGCAAAAGAAAAGCGCAGTATGTGTGGACACTTGACCTGCGCCGAAAGTGAAGTGAAGAAGTTGGTAGTGGAAGTGTAAAGATCGAAAGAGGAGTCGTTGTGAAGGGCTGCAGAGTAGTATACGTGCACTGACGTCGCACAGCACGCGGACGCCTCTTCATTTCGCAGCCATAGAAACCCAGTCGCTGGCGGTCGGGATCGAACGCAGATGAAAAGAACACAGGTGGTCGACATTTCCTGAGCCCTCCACTCTGGCCTCTTTTGTAGCCTGAGTCGCTATTCTACGTTAAAGGTCATAAACCAGCCAGACTAACCATCTTTATGCCGAGGTTCACTCGGTGCGGTGTTCATGGCATTTTCCGCCGCGTCCGAGTAAGGCTGCATCAGTGTGCCTTTCCCAATCAGTTATACGCGTGTCTTCGAGGTCGAACCCGAGTTGCGTTGCACAGTAGAGACCCTATTGGCTGTCAGGCTTTACAGGTGGTAGTTGTGGCAACCCTGACGTTTCGAAACTAAAAGCACACAAAATTGTTTCTTACGCGTCTGCACTGGTCCATAGGCGTCGTCTCTGCTGCTCGCTGCTCATTTGCCGGACACTTGAGACGCTTTGCAACGCCGTCCAACCAGAGCTCGGATTTCAGCGATGCGTCGTCATGATTCGCCACAGGTCATCTTTCTCTAGACTCTCGATCACTTACTTGTGCATTGTCCGGCCTACGACGGGCAAAGACTTGAACTCTATGCTGGCTATCGCAAGTTGGGGTTCCCGACAGCTACTAGCGTTGACCTGCTGTTCCCACGTGGCCCCCGACATAAAGTCCAGCGTGCGTTCTTTGCCTTTCTGGACTACCTGGAGTCCACCCACCTTATCATGCGCCTATGACATTTCAACGCTTCGCCTCACCTGTGCCTCAGTGCGTATGTGTTCTGTACTTAATCTGTGGCTAGCTCGCGTTGTGCTGTGCGCGTTCATCTGCGTTCCTCTCCGTGTGCTCATGGTGTGATTTCACTGACTGTGCCTTCACACATTATGCCTTTTGCTGACTCGTTACTGTGCTCAGTGGCTGTGTCGTGTCTGTGCTCACTTGAGCCACTGTGCCTCCGAGTGTTGTGCCGTCCCTGACCATGCTTTTGTTCCCTATGCCCAAAGTGTGACTTCACTGACTGTGCCTTCGCACATTGTGCCTATCCTGACTCGTTACTGTGCTCAGTGGATGTGTCATGTTTGTCTTCTCTCAAGCCACTGTGCTTCCGAGTGTTGTGCCCTACCCGACTATCCCCTTTGTTCGCTGTGCCCAAAGTGTGGCTTCACTGACTGTGCCTTCGCACATTGTGTCCATCCTATGACTCATCACTGTGTCGCGCTTGTGCACACTCAAACCTCTGTGCCTCCAAGTGTGCCCTGACTGTGAGTGTTGTGCCCAGACTGTGAGTGGCCCTCCCAGAGTGACCGCCATCCCCCTTAGTGACTCCTTCTCTGCGGGTTCTCGTGCCATCATCGGTATGAACCCTGGACTCCTCCATCAGCACCCCCCTTCCGGGCGCCGCTCTCCTATTGTCCGCCCATCCAACAATGGGCCGACCTTCAGCGATCCCGTCTCCATGCCTCGCGCTTATCCCGACGCTCAAGGCTCACCGGATCCTCTTGTCCTTTACCTTCCTTTCTTGCCACTATCCCAGTCATCCTCCCTGCCATTTATCCCCTCCCCCTTAACTCGGCACAACGGCGGTGATCCCTCATACCTGAGGAGACAGTTGAACGCGCCGATTCCCCTTTCCATCCTCCACATAAGAACCACTTCTCTCTCTCTGCGTCCCATGCACGGAGTAAGATAGACAGGAGCGCCGACTCCGCTCTTTGAAAGGGCGAATTTTTGCTACGTCAGAGAAAGCTTGGCGGCGATTCCGATAGATGGCGCTAGTGTTTATCAGCGACTCTGCTGAAGCGTGCCGCCGCCGCCGCGCCTCCGCTCCGGCGGTTCCGTGCTGCCGCCGCGTGTGTCGTCTGTTCTTCTCGTTGCACTTGCCTATGGCCTTTATCGCTGCGGGAATATGTATCGCCTGCAACGCCGCGGGGAATATATCCCGTGAAATCGTGTTGTCTGCATCTTCAAGCTGTACTGAGGCGTCACCTGTTGCCTGCCTCATCGCTGGCATATATCTATTTCAGTATCGTTGCGCTCACATGCTTTATATAGCTCACCTGCCGCGTCCCACTGACTCCTTCCTATTTGCGAAGAACCCCGTGCACACAGCACGCTTCACGCCTCTGTGTTTTCTCTTGTGTCCTGTGATCCTGCGGATGAAAGTGTGAGTATTACGACTAGAAAAATGGATCGCGATGTTAAGTTCAGTCTCCGGCGCCTACACATAGATGAACAGAGGCCGAAGTGGATGGTTCTTGTTAAATTGGGCCACCTAAGGCTCTTGAATATGCATATTCCACAGCGCACGCATTATCTGCGTGTTTATTACATTACCGCAGCTCAACGTTGTAGATGCAGCACCGGTGGAATGCTTGTAGTTGATAGGGCCTTGTCCTCAGGATTGTGCACTACAAGCGTCATTTCCAGGTCTCCCCCTGATTCGGAGCGCTCAACAACTTTCGGTTCTTGATTTTTCTGAAATACGGTGGGAATTACGCCCTTGACTAGGTGAGCCCCATTTTCTTCATTAAGTAATGCATTTCCTTTATAGCTGCTCTATTATTTTAGAGAAAGAAATTCGTCCTTGAAATGCCGCGCACAAACCCTGTTCTTTTCAGTTAATTCCTGGCCAATCTGGGGAATGTTTTGCTTCCACTGCTCGAAAAACTTTGAATCAGTTGGCGGCGGAAACAAGGGGACTTTTTCGTTTCCTTTGCGTACTTTGAATTACATCCAACGACGAAACACTTCATCGCATACCCTACCATCCGGATATAAAAAAAAGAAGCAGTCCACAGTATGCGCTCCTCACACGTATTTCGTGATGTCTGCCGTTCGTCTGTGTACTGGCGACCTTGCTATGTGGTTTGTCGTCTGCATGCCCCTGTCGACTCATTCTCAAGGGAATATGCAGACGACAGAAAAAAAAAACATTGGCGCCCTTTTATCTTAAAGTTTTATGTTAAAAACAAATACAGGTTGGTGATGACGATTCCACTTGTGCGTTTTCCGGCTAGCAGACGACGCTCAAAGCTACCCCTTCGTCTCCTCTCCGCCCGTTGTACGCGACGCTGGCGCGGTCGCCTGGATCTAGCTCTGGGCCATTTCGTTTCGCAACACTATTGAGAGGTGGTGCGCATATTTGTCTCTATCTGCAAGGAGTATTGGGCAGGAGGAAGACGTGACGGAAGCCGCGTTGGCGAGGAAAGGAGAGCGGAGGGAGAGAGTACAGTGCGAAGCTGAGCGCCGGACGCGGGCTCGGCGTTCCTGTAGCAAAATCGGCCTACGCCGAATGCATTGCAGTGCGCCAGAGTCGGCGCTCCTGTATTTTACTCCGCGGTCCCATGCTTACCAGTAACTCTACGAAGACGTTACTTGAATAAGCTCCATAAAACCCGCATTCGTGTTCAGAAGCGTCCTGTTCCTTGGTGAGATAACGTCGCCGTGTGTCGAGCTCCCAGTTGCAAAGCGTTTAAATAGGTAAGCGACATCAGTGGTTTTTGCTTTCTTCTTCGCTTGTATTACAGATTAGCAAGAGGTAATGCGCACTTTTTTCGGAGTCATTTCCTGCCTTATTCACAGTGTCAGCTCCGCCGCGGCTATACAGGGTATTTCTGAAAAAAAACAAGCAAAAATTGCAAGCGCGTTTTATATTCAACGGCAGCGTTTCGATGGAGTGAAAAAGAGGCGTCCGTGTGCTTTGCGATGTCAGCGCACGTTAAAGATCACCAAGTGGTCGAAATTGCTGTGTAGCCCTACAATACGGCTCCTCTTTCTATCTTTCCATTATAACTTCCCCCTTCCACCCATCCTTTACGCCGCTGTTCAGGTATCCACAAAAGCAAGTGTGACAGATACTGCGCCTTCTCTTTCCTATGAACCAATGTTTGCTATTTTATGCAAAATAAAATATAGAATGCCGGTGAACATTGATGCATTCATCGGAACGCTGGTTGTGTTCTTCAAGTGGCGCGAATTACCGTGTGCAACTGCAACTGTACGGCTTTCGCATTTCTTAACTGCAGATTCAGCACTGCTCTCGAAATTCTTGTCTCCTTTATATTACGACATTTTGGGTGAAACTCGCCGTCGGTACGGAGTAAAATATTGCTCGACTTACAGCGCCATCTTTCTTGCATTTGCAAATGTGATATTTGAGATTTTCAATAAATTAGACGGTCTCTTAGATGTCTCCTAAAAGGAGAATGGCAAAAGCCTACTCTTTGTCTCCTATCATTTACTTCTCATTGTTTGGCGTTCAATGCAGCGCTACATATAATTGTAATTAGATTACAGGAAAGAAAAGGCGCAATATCTATCACACTTTCTCCAGCAAGTGTCTTTGGACGGTACACCATCGCTTTAGTCGCGTGGCGTTCCTTGGTGCGCGTTCAAGTGTGGCATATCAGATGGCAGGAATGCATCCCGCCTTGTCTAATCAGAACGCAGCAAAAGAGGGAAACACTTTTTCCACGAGAGCATGAGCCATTAATGGCTTTGGCCTTGAAAACGTAAAAGCGCTTGATGGATTCAACAAACTGCGAGAGCAGTGCAGAGTCTAGAAAAGAAATGCCAATGTCCTAGCCATACTGCTGCACACGGCACATCAGGCCAGGGCTGGTGTCGCACTGTGGAAATTTTCTTTTCTTGTCCAGACTGCTGGTGTCCGTGTTTCGATCGATGAGAAACGAAGGGGCGTCCGTATGCAGTGCGATGCCAGTTCACGTTAAAACTCCCCAGGTGGTCGAAAATTGCAGTGGCCCTCCATTTTGGCGCCTCTTTTTTGTCTTCTTTCAGTCCTACCTTCCTTCGTTCTCTAGCCTCCCGAGTCAGGTGTTGGCCAACAAGTGGGATATTTATGACACCTTTCCTTTTATATGAACGAATTACATATACAGTTTTCAAAAAGAGAGAAATGACACTTAGACGAAACAGGAATACGCGGTGTTGTAAGGGCCTTTATGCCTCATCATTGTAGACAAAAGGTTGTCAGCAGACGTGTCCCGCTTTCGAAAGCGCAAGTTAAAAATAAGCAATAAACTTTGTCTCCACCGGGAATCGTACCTCCATCCGTTGGATCCCAAGCCAAGCGCTTAACAACCGCGCTACGCCCCGGAACGTGAAATGCTCTTCATAGTTACCCTTGTCCACCGTGAAGATGATAGCGGATTCCGCGAGTGACACATAATGCGTCTTTCCTTCCTGTAACCAAATTATAGACCTCCCACGAACTTCTATGCGTTCAGTGAAATGCCGGCTGTGTTCGACAAGGGGCGCGCGATGTACTGTCCCAATAGGCTATAACGTCACCAGGCGATTCATGCTTATACAAAGCTGACACCGATGGGCGTCCGATCAAGCCGGGTGTGCGGCGCCTTTCATTTGCTGCTTCCTAGAAAGCCGCACCACACAGCAAACAGAAGCAGACCCAGATATCTAGGAGGCGTGAGTAGAGCACGCATGAGCGGCGTTTGAAAATGATTTGCAGGATAGATAAGGCTTAGTATCTGTCAAAATTCGCGGCGGACACATGTATCATATGCTGTAAAGGAAAGCAGAAAGGTGAAAGTGAAAACCAAGAGGGAGATAGAGGTGCGGTAGCGGAGGGCTACGATCCATCGCGCTGCAATGGCTTTCGCCTAATCGCAATATAGTGATCCAAAGTGTCCCCTAGAATTTTTTACAGTATACTGCAACTTATCATGATACACAATAACCTTCGAGTCATACCACATGATATTTTTTGTGTCATACCCTACTGGCGCATCATGCACTACCCTACCATTTATTTAAGTGCCTGAGCTTAAAGGTCTTACTACGGTGGTGCCAGCAATATATGTTTACCCTGCAATTTAGCATGTCTATAATGCTGTTAACCCTCCTCTAGCTGTGCCCTGGTATATTTTTCAGCACATTAATCAGGCGCCGAAGCGTTCTACCTCTATTTCGGTCATCCATAGGTTGTTCTGCTTCGTTCAGCGAAAACAGCACAGTACGCGGTCCCTCTTCCGGGTTTACGTCATTGTCTAAAGTGTCGCTGTCTCCCCGACCTTGAGTCACCTCATTGGTGATAACACTGTAACCGGAGGTCACTACCACGTCCGACTCCCTCGTTTCCACCAATCCAAAGAGTCGAGTTTCGGGAGATAGCGACACTTTCGATAACCACAAAAACTCGGAATACATACCCTTGAACACAGGCAGTTCTCGGCCAACACAGAACAATTTAGAATTGCGCTTCTTCAACGTGTACACCCGTACAGAACCTTTTGGGTAGATTCAATACGATATTCATTTTCCAGGATTGCCCATGTACGCATACCTGTTTTGTGCAACCAGAACGTTTTTATAGAATCCGTCTTCCCGCGCAGTCTCTTGTTCCTAGCGTCTGGAAAGCGACCGGAACACACAGTGAGGCTGATGGGCGTATAGTGCAGCCTACGGTCTGGCGAAGGCTGCAGGCATACAGGCCTATACACGAACACGATACGGCTGAGGTGAACGACGCTGCGATGGCGTGGTGGTTAGGGTGCTTAATTGGTGTGCTCAAGGACGCTGTATCGAAACCCGTCCTCGTGGGACGGTTTCCAATGAAGACGAAAAGCAAGCCGCCCGTGTGCTATGCGAATTCAGCGCACGTTAAAGAAATGCTATTTAAAAATAATTGGTTCACTGCAAAGGAAAGGCGCAGTATGTGTGGACACCTGCCCTTCGCCGAAAGTGAAGTGAGGAAGTTGGTAGTGAAACTGCAAAGAGAGAAAGAGGAGTCCTTGTGAAGGGCTGCAGAGTAGTTTACGTGCACTGACATCGCACAGCACGCGGACGCCTCTTCATTTCGCCTCCATCGAACCCCAGTCGCTGGCGGTCGGAATCGAACGCAGGTGAAAGGAACATAGGTGGTCGATGTTTCCTGAGCCCTCCACTCCCGCCTCCTTCGTAGCCTGAGTCGCTATTTTACGTTAAACCTCATAAACCAACCAGAGTAACCATCCTTATGCCGAGGTTCACTCGTTGTGGTGTTCATGGCATTTTCCGCCGCGTCCGAGTAAGGCTGCATCAGTGCGCCTTTGCCGATCAGTTTTACGCGCGTCTTCGAGGTCAAACCCGAGTTGCGTTGCACAGTATAGACCGTATTCACTATCAGGTTTTGCAGGTGGCAGTTGTGGCAACCCTGGATTAGGGAGACGCTGTAGAAGCCCTTCTAAAGTTTTTCAACAAGATATGGGTAGTAGGACAGATACCGGAGGCGTGGAAAAAAGCTTTGTTGTACCATTTTTGAAGCATGGCAAACCACCAACTTCGGCCAGCAGTTATAGGCCAATATCATTAACTAGCTGTCTGGCAAAATCATTTGAGAGTATTCTTAATATTAAATTATTTTTATCCTAGAATCCCAAGAGCTTCTTGACGTTCATCAGTGTGGTTTTAAGAAGGCATGTTGTACAACTGACCATCTTGTCCGTCTAGAAAATACTGTCAGAGAAGCATTCATACACAGACAGAACTGTCTAGCGGTCTTCTTCGATCTTGAAAAGGCATACGACACAACTTGGAGGTTCGGAATATTGCGTGACCTTGCAGACTTGGGCATCCGTGGGAGAATGCTAAACATCTTGCGTGAATTCCTCTCTAACCGCTGATTTAATGTTCGTCTAGGCACAACTATGTCAAAAACATTTATCCAAGAGAATGGCGTGCCACAGGGATGTATTTTAAGCACTACAATGTTTGTTGTAAAAATGAATAGTATAAGTACCCTTACAAAAATGCATGTAGGGTTTCTATAGAAATTCGAAAGCGTTGTGTCAATACACGCTGTTGAAAGTCTGTCGATAATCGGCAACATCTTGGATGATGCAGTGTTGACCTCTTGTTGAGCGGTTATGAAATAGTGGCCCATGTGTTTCTTAAGAGCGCTTTTGGAATTCGCGCAACTGAAATTCTGTTGATTTCAGGCTCAAATGCTTCAGAAACTCTGCAAGTGACGCTTTTTGATTTTCTGCTACCTTTCCACTTCTGAACAACAGAAAATAGTACACGACAATCGGTTTTCCAGGAGCAGACACGGGGTGATTTTCATTAATGCAAAAGTAGTACAGTACATCTCCTAGCTGCGATAAGTCACCACATTCTATGTTCTGCCCGACCAATCAACAATCCTGTCTGATCAGTGCTGGTTAATGATAAGCATAGTGACGCATAAAAGAACAAAACAGATCTTGATCTTTTCATCATCATCATCATCATCAGCCTGATTATACCCACTGCAGGGCGAAGGCCTCTCCCATATTTCACCACTTAACCCGGTTCTGTGCTAGCTGCATCCACTTGACCCCTGCGAACTTCTTAATCTCATCCGCCCACCTAACTTTCTGCCGCCCCCTGCTACGCTTTCCTTCCCTTGGAATCCAGTTTGTTACCCTCAGCGACCATCGGTTATCCTCTCTTCGCACTACATGTCCTGCCCATGTCCATTTCTTGTTCTTAATTTCTACTAGAATGTCGGTAACTTGAGTTATTTCTCTGACCCACTCTGCACGCTTTCTATCTCTTAATGTTACCCTTACCATTTTTCGTTCCGTAGCTTTCTGGGTTGTCCTCAACTTAAGTAGAACTCTCTCGGTAAGCCTCCACGTTTCAGCCCCATAGGTGAGTACAGGTAAGATGCAACTGTTGTATACTTTCCTCTTGAGCGATACCGGTAAGCTGCTAGTCATATTCTGCGAGTGCTTCCCAAATGCGCTCCACCGCAATCTTATTCTTCTTGTTATTTCCTTTTCGTGGTCCGGGTCTGCGGTTACTACCTGTCCTAAGTAGACATATTCGCCTACTACTTCCAGTATTTCGCTACCTAATGTAAACTGCTGTTCCTTCCCGAGGCAGTTGAACATTACCTTAGTCTTCTGCATATTGATTTTCAAGCCTACCTTTCTACTTTTCCTGTCTAGGTCATCAATCATTATTTGCAGTTCATCCCCCGAGTTGCTTAGCAAGGCAATGTCATCAGCAAATCGCAGATTACTGAGGTATTCTCCATCTACCCTTATCCCTAACTGCTCCCATTCGAAGTCTCTGAGTACTTCCTCTAAACAAGCTGTGAATAGTACTGGGAAGATTGTGTCTCCTTGCCTAACACCTCTCTTTATGGGAATTTTGTTACTTTCTTTATGCAGAACTATGTTTGCTGTGCAGCCACTTCCAGCACTTTCACGTACAGCTTGTCTACCCCCTGATTTCGCAATGCCTGCATCACCGCCGAGGTTTCAACTGAGTCAAATGCTTTTTCGTAATCAATGAATGCTATGTATAAGGGCTGGTTATATTCCGAGCATTTTTCTATCACCTGATTGATGGTATGGATATGATCGATAGTAGAGTACCGTTTCCGAAACCCTGCTTGATCCTTTGCTTGATTGCAGTCTAAGGTTGTCCTGATTCTATTAGCGATTACCTTAGTAAATACCTTATACGTAACAGACAGTAAGCTGATTGGTCTGTAATTTTTAAGGTCCTTAGAGTCCCCTTTCTTGTGAATGAGGATAATGTTTGCATTCTTCCATGGTTCCGGTACCGTCGATGACACCAGGCACTGCGTATACAGGGTGGCTAGGTTTTCTATTACGATATCCCCCCCCCCCGTCCTTCAGCAAATCTGTAGTTATCTGATCCTCTCCAGCTGATTTCCCCCTTTTCATAGTTTCTAGTGCTTTCTTGACCTCGTCCTTCGTCACTGGTGGAACGTCTGACTGTTTTTCCCTACCGCCAATCTCATTATGGTCCTGACTACTTTGGCTACTGTAGAGATCTGTATAGAACTCCTCGGCTACTTTGACTATCTTTTCCATATTAGTGATGACGTTGCCCGCCTTGTCCCTTATCGCATACATCTGGTTTTTGCCTATGCCCAATTTCTTCTTTACCGCTTTAAGGCTTCCCCGTTCTTTACAGCATGCTCAATTTTTTCGATGTTATACTTCCTAATATCGGCCACCTTGCGCTTATTGATTAGCTTCGATATCTCGGCCAATTCGATCTGGTCTGTTGGATTGGAAGCTTTCATACTCTGGCGTTTCTTAATCAAATCTTTCGTCTCCTTAGACAGCTTACCGGTATCCTCTCTAACCGCCGTATTCACAAACGGGCCTTATACTTATGCCAAAAGTGGCACTTTCATAAGTGTACGGTAAGTATAAGATTTAGGCAAAGCTGAAGTGCGTTTCGAAAATCCGCCTTTACGTACCAAAAGAAGCCCTTATGGAAGTTACATTTATCGTGGTGGAAAATAGGCCTGGAAACGAGGGTACAACAAATTTTCACGCTACATTGCAAGTTTTTTTATAAATAAACAACTTCTAGCAACTGTAAACATAAAAGAAGTTTTGAATCTCGCGTTTATGGAAGTTTAACGCAAAATGTGGAAGCACGATTGCCATTTTTAGCCAATCGTCATTTTCAGTCTGGCCACACTTGTTGTGGTCCTTCTGTTGCTGCTGTTTGTTCCCGTTCGTGTTCTTGCTTTTTGACTTCGCGCGTGTTTTTGCTGTTCTCCTTTTGTTTTTCTTCCTCCTCGAAGTCAGCTGATTTCCCCGAGTATTTGCTTTTTTTTTCTCTTCTGCAATGGCATTAGAAAGGAGAAAGATTAACTTTACTGAAGAAGAGCGAGCGCTATTAATCGATCTGGCGACACAAAAAAAAAGACATAATTGAGAACAAGCGCACGGACGCAGTTTCTGTGCACCAGAAAAAAAAAGTGTGGGAGGAGATCGCCCTTCACTTCAACAGTCGGCACGGTGTGCGGCCTCGCAGCAGCCAGCAGCTCCGGAAATGCTGGGAGGACTTGAAAGAAAAGTGGCGTAGAGCTAAGGCCAAGGACACAAAGGAGTTGTTCCGTACAGGTAAGCTGCCTTCTCATTGCATGCTAATAACGCCACAGTTAACTTGCTTCTCTCTAGTGTGTCCATATATCATAACGGCTACGCATTCGTTGAGCGCAGAGTTTACTGTCAAGTGCAGTTGTCAGAAAAAATGTATCCAGCTGACCGGAGGTTAATGAAATTTGCTCTTGATTTCTCAGGTGGTGGCTCAGCGGTACCGTCATCGCTGACGGAGGAGTTAGAAAGGGTTGGCGCGGTGGCGTCGCATATGTCTGTGAGGATGGAAAATCCTTTTGACAGCGACCGCGCGCGACACGCCGGTGCCGACGGAGCCGAATGAGCCGAAGCAGCCTCCGCGGACGAATGTACGGAAGCTGTGGCAAGGCTGTTGGCTCCGATGCAAACCGCAGCAAACGCTGCATTCAATGGAAGCGAAGGTGAGGGTTTGCTCGTGCATTGTGTATTATGCGCACTTAGCTATATATGTTCTGCATTGGGTACGTCTGCCTGACAAAATGAAAGCATTATAATAAACCAGGATAGGATAAAAACCTGCATTGTTTCTGTTTATTCCCACCTGCTTGGTCTTCCGAGACTGCAGTATTTTCAAGTAAATAAAATAAATAAATAACGTCTAGCCTTCTGTAAATTCTGCACCACTGTTGCAGAGCGTGCTAGTGAGGCGAGAAGTGGCTAGTGTAGTGATAGCAGTTGCTGGCAATGCTGGTCTCGCTCTTTTGGCCTAGGTTCAAACCCGACTGGAGTTGTTTTCTTTTTTCTTGAAGGAACCATCCAGGCGAAATTCCAAGAATGCAGATAGTACTGCTTCTGAATGAAAAGACTTCAGGTAGCATAAACACATTTTTATTTAAGGATACCATGTGTAACGCACACCAAGCAGGCACTGCAGAGCAATAAAACCATTTCAGGCACCGCGCGAAGAGTCGGTTTTGATTCATCAACTGTGCAGGGAACATAGCGACTGCATCCAGTTGTAAATGAGGATCAATTCCAAATGTTCAGTTTCTTATACACTGACTTGAGTATCAAATTGAGCAAAATCAAATACCACATTGTGGCATTATTTGCATATGCAATGGCAATGCATCTACTGACAGCGTGTGGGTGTTCTATACTAGACCCAAAACCCTGCACTATTTGACTGAGAACAAATTTCTCGGCAGTTTCCTAAAGTGTTAAAACCAGAAATATAAAGGCTACCATACTCCGCACCAACTTGTTCTCTATCTTTGTCGTCCTGCATATCAGCATAAATAGATTTTTAATGGGATGCTGGTGCATATAGCTGCTAATACATAGTTTCTAAGAAAATGTAACTCATGTTTCAGAAATTTCACAGGCATGGCCTCGTGCTCGTTAGCCGAAAGGTAACCAATGAAAGTGTATTAGGCTGAAGTAAACAGTGCATTTGCATTAAAATACCTTTATAATGCTGTTATCTGCATGAAAGATAAGCATGTGACTGGCCTTTGAAACACATATGCAGCTCCAGCATTGAAAACAATGGGAATGACTAATGCTGCCAGTGCAAGTTGCTGCACAGCTATCATTCTGTCATGGCATTATACTGTGGTGTTTTTGTGTTCTATATCACATAAAATTATTCCTAAAAGAAAGACTGTTCATGGCACCATGCTTTATTATGCACTATCCGCAGCAAGGAGCAAGAACAATTAAGTCCTCATAGCAAGATATTCTTTTCCAGATGCTGATGAAGCAGACTGCCTTTATGAGGGAGATACAGAGATATGCCTCAGCAACGAGGATCCGACAGACGGATCAGGACTGGTACCAACACGGCATTCCTCTCCACAACCTATTCCTGCGACCACGGGGTTACGACGCACCGCTGGCTCCAGCATGCAGAGCGCTAGCATAGCCCCACCCAGCAAAGCCAACAGACGGCGAACAGCTCTCGAAGAAGAGCTTGAAGCACGGCTGCAAGCTGTTTCAGATGAAAAGCAGCAAAGGCAAAAAGAGCACCTTCTTCGGATGCGGATGATGCGTGCAGAAAGGAAAGAAAAAAAAGCAATTAACAAACAAAAGTTGGTTAATGCACGAACAAAAGCTGCCATTTTGCAGCTCCAGTTGCAGTTGCAGCAAAAGTAAATGGAATAAATGACTGGTTCAGAAAAAGTCAAGCTCGGGCTATTTGATTTGAGTACATCTTGATTTTGCGGCAGCAAGCAATGATCCGTCTGTATTAATCCAACCTCATTCTTTGCAGGAGCCTTTGTCACGAGAAACTTGCAGTAACATACATTATACAATGAAACCCTGTGATGCTTCAAGATGTTGGGTATGGTAATTGGTTATCAATCAAGGATCAAACCAATCCAAAGAATCACTAAATGAAAAAGTTTACTGTAAGCTTGTCTCCCCCTAGATCGATGGTATTGAAAACCAAATTACCGTCCTTTACAACATGTTGTATCGGAAGGGCTACAATATATATTCTCAGTTTTTTTGTGAGGATGTCTGCCCATAAAGTGTTTGACTAATAAGTGAATATAGATGGTATGTAGCAAGCAATATTCCTTGCCATACATATACCCTGGCCCTCTATGGATAGGGGCACACACTTCAGATGACCATTATGGGGACGAAAAGTGCTGCCGAACAATCCGGTTACGGACTCTGAATCCATTTTGGGTGTCCTCTGGCTGTGGCTGTGCAGCTGTCCCCACAATTGGTCTGGCAGGATGCAGAGCAGGAGAGGGCAGTGTGATGGTGGATGGCTGGACATTGGGAGGGATTGGATCCTGCAGGTGCAGGCTCAAGTTGTGGAGAGCAGCACATGCTGTTATTACTAGTGCAGAAGTGGATGTCTTGATCTGCAATTTCATATCAAGGCATGGAAAGCGGCTTTTCCAAATACCAAAAACCCTCTCTACACTGTTTCGGATCCTCTTCTGAGAGGTGTTGTACCTAAAAAAAAAAACAAATGCGTTGTCTGAAATACTACAGTGGTCAATATAGCATCAATATTCCACACAATGCTATTTAGTTGCAGCTTACCTTCGCTCTGCACTGTTCTTAGGTTCCTTAAATGGAGTCATGAGATAGGGGTGACACGCATATCCAGAGTCTCCTAGCAAAATTCCTGCCACAGTACCATCTTCGAACAGGGCTCTGGCATGGCTGTTGTCAAAAATGCGACTGTCGTGGGCTGAGCCAGGCCAGCTGGCGACAACATCCAGGAATTGTAACCAAGGCCCTGTGATTGCCTGTAACATGGAAAGTGCCAATGTGGTCAGTCTTTTTCTAGCCTAGAACAAGGGCAAGCGGCCCACCTCAACACTGCTACAAGCAACAAGCCACTCTCAACACAGACAATATATGACAACATCTTTATCAATAGCATTCACAATAGTACTGCGTGATCTGAACACTTGTTTGCAAGCTGGCTAACCCCCGTCGAGTTATAATTTCTAAAGTTATACAAATGTCTGACGCTTGGTTTGCCAAAAACAAAGTGAAGGAACTGTTGTCGACGCCCAGTGGCTGCTTGTGAAACAAAGGTGCACTTGCTGTTGGCCTGTTTCTAGCATTTATTTAGGTTAAGAGACACATCTCGACACGGCTAAAAGCAACAAGACACTCTCAACACAGACACTATATGACAGCATCTTTATCAACGGCATTCACAATAGTACTGCGTGATGTGAACACTTGTTTGCAACCCGGTTAAGCCACGTCGAGCTATAATTTCTAAAGTTATACAAATGTCTGACGCTTGGTTTGCCAAAAACAAAGTGAAGAAACTGTTGTCGACGCCCAGTGGCTGCTTGTGAAACAAAGATGCACTTGCTGTTGGCCTGTTTCTAGCATTTATTTAGGTTAAGAGACACATCTCGACACGGCTAAAAGCAACAAGACACTCTCAACACAGACACTATATGACAGCATCTTTATCAATAGCATTCACAATAGTACTGCGCGATGTGAACACTTGTTTGCAACCCGGTTAAGCCACATCGAGCTATAATTTCTAAAGTTATACAAATGTCTGACGCTTGGTTTGCCAAAAACAAAGTGAAGAAACTGTTGTCGACGCCCAGTGGCTGCTTGTGAAACAAAGATGCACTTGCTGTTGGCCTGTTTCTAGCCTTTATTTAGGTTAAGAGACACATCTCGACACGGCTAAAAGCAACAAGACACTCTCAACACAGACACTATATGACAGCATCTTTATCAACAGCATTCACAATAGTACTGCGTGATGTGAACACTTGTTTGCAACCCGGTTAAGCCACGTCGAGCTATAATTTCTAAAGTTGTACAAATGTCTGGCGCTTGTTTTGCCAAAAACAAAGTGAAGGAACTGTTGTCGACGCCCAGTGGCTGCTTGTGAAACAAAGATGCACTTGCTGTTGGCCTGTTTCTAGCATTTATTTAGGTTAAGAGACACATCTCGACACGGCTAAAAGCAACAAGACACTGGCAACACAGACAATATATGACAGCATCTTTATCAATAGCATTCACAATAGTACTGCGTGATCTGAACACTTGTTTGCAAGCCGGCTAACCCCCGTCGAGTTATAATTTCTAAAGTTATACAAATGTCTGACGCTTGGTTTGCCAAAAACAAAGTGAAGGAACTGTTGTCGACGCCCAGTGGCTGCTTGTGAAACAAAGATGCACTTGCAGTTGGCCTGTTTCTAGCTTTTATTTAGGTTAAGAGACACATCTCGACACGGCTAAAAGCAACAAGACACTCTCAACACAGACAATATATGATAGCATCTTTATCAATAGCATTCACAATAGTACTGCGTGATGTGAACGCTTGTTTGCAACCCGGTTAAGCCACGTCGAGCTATAATTTCTAAAGTTATACAAATGTCTGACGCTTGGTTTGCCAAAAACAAAGTGAAGAAACTGTTGTGGACGCCCAGTGGCTGCTTGTGAAACAAAGATGCACTTGCTGTTGGCCTGCTTCTAGCCTTTATTTAGGTTAAAAGACACATCTCGACACGGCTAAAAGCATCAAGACATTCTCAACACAGACACTATACGACAGCATCTTTATCAACAGCATGCACAATAGTACTGCGTGATGTGAACACTTGTTTGCAACCCGGTTAAGCCACGTCGAGCTATAATTTCTAAAGTTATACAAATGTCTGGCGCTTGTTTTGCCAAAAACAAAGTGAAGGAACTGTTGTCGACGCCCAGTGGCTGCTTGTGAAACAAAGATGCACTTGCTGTTGGCCTGTTTCTAGCATTTATTTAGGTTAAGAGACACATCTCGACACGGCTAAAAGCAACAAGCCGCTCTCAACACAGACAATATACGACAGCATATTTATCAATAGCATTCACAATAATACTGCATGATGTGAACACCTGTTTGCAACCTGGTTAACCCACGTAGAGCTATAATTTCTAAAGTTATACAAATGTCTGGCGCTTGTTTTGCCAAAAACAAAGTGAAGGAACTGTTGTCGACGCCCAGTGGCTGCTTGTGAAACAAAGATGCACTTGCTGTTGGCCTGTTTCTAGCATTTATTTAGGTTAAGAGACACATCTCGACACGGCTAAAAGCAACAAGCCACTCTCAACACAGACAATATATGACAGCATATTTATCAATAGCATTCACAATAATACTGCATGATGTGAACACCTGTTTGCAACCTGGTTAACCCACGTAGAGCTATAATTTCTAAAGTTATAGAAATGTCTGGCGCTAGGTTTTCCAAAAACAAAGTGATCATACTGCTGTTGACGTCCAGTGGTTGCTTGTGAAACAAAGGTGCGCTTGCTGTCGGCCGACTTGCAGCCTAATTTTTTTTTTTTAGGGCAACAAGCCTCTTTCAATTAACACATAACCCTAAGCCATTGTCCTTGTCAGTTGTATTCATTGTCTAGCTGTGATAAATGTTACAAGTGTGCATAAAAATTGTAGGCAAGGGACTCTGCGGCTACTGATGGTAGAGAAAACAGATTGTATTCTATACAGCCAATTTGTTAGCTTTTATATAACTGGGACACTTTGATATGACTTATAACAAACCGGTCACAATGCATAACATCAGTTTCAAAGTACTATTAATTACATCACATAACGCCAATTAGAAGGCTGAATAATAAATATAGCAACTGAAAATTTGTATTATAAATGTTACTGTTTCCAAATTACATTTCACTGCATCTTGAGTTAAAAGAACAAGCGTTTGAGTTTTTCCGAGTAATGTAAACTCAACTGAAATCGAAAATGAAAAACAAACGCAATATTGTCCAAGTTTGCCCCGTCACGAACAACGTAGGAAGTGAGCACATACCTGAACATTGAAAGAAAAGTATCCTTTTCTGTTCCTGAACACTTCGGCATCGTCGCCTCCGGGACTCTTGATGCGGACGTGGGTACAATCCAGACACCCTGTCACTCCAGGAAAACCTCCCATCCTGTAAAATTCCTGCATACCTTGCGGGGCTTCCGTGCAGTCTGGGAGCTTTACGAGTGCTGGAAACAGTCTGGCCGCTATCATTGTTGTGACGCGCTCAACAATTCGAGATACCGTGGGTTGCGAAATGTTGACCAGGTCTCCACTGACTACCTGGAAGGTTCCGGCGCCGTAAAAGCGCAATGTCACCAGCACTTGCAGGAGCGGCGGCACGGGGCAGCCACGGTCATCTGTTTTCGCTTGAAGCGGCAGCATTGCCAGCAGCTGCACAATGGCCTCTCTTGAGAATCGGTACCGAGAGAGGAACTCGCCGTTGTCGTACTCTTCCATTGGGTTGGTGCGGTCCCTCAGTATGCGCCGTGATGCTGTCACATATGGGCGACCTTTGCGGCTTTCGATTTCTCTTACGAGGGCTACAAAGTCGACGAACGCCGAGAAACTTTCAGAGTGGGTAGCCATCTTGGATCTCGTAAGGGGCGCGTTAAGATAGCTCCTAAGCTAGCTTGAAAATGGCTACTTATCGTTAAGTTTAAGATCGCCGAAAGGTTCGGTTTAAGTAGAAGTTTGGTTTCTGAAACACGTTAAGCCACTGTTAAGTGCATGGAGTGAAAAGTGTAAGGCCAGTTTGTGAATACGGCGGTAACTATCTGTTAGAGAGGATACTAACTGTATACTAACTAACTAGAACATCAGTTTTAACTCTTAAAATTAAGTTTAATTTAATTAAAAATAAATTTAAAATTAAAAATTAAATTTAATTAAGTTAATTAATTTAACTCTTAAAATTAACTCTAATTTTAGTCAATTCAATTTAGTGTAATTAAATTTTAATTTAAATTAATTAAAATAATGTATATTTAATTTAATTTAATTTTAAATTAATTTTAATTAATTTATTAAATTTTAATTTAAATAAAATAAATTTCTAAAATTAATTTAATTTAATTTAAATATAAAATTGATTAAATTTAAGTTAAATTGAAATTTAAATTAATTAAATTTAAAATTAAAATTAAAATTAAATTAAAATTAAAACTTAAATTAAATTAAATTAATTAAATTATTTATTTGATTAATTAATTAAATTAAATTAAAATTAAACCTTCAAAGTTTTAAATTTACTTTAAATTAAATTAAATTAATTTAATTTAAAAATTTAAAACTTAATTAAATTAAATTCTGAATTAAATTAAATTAATTTAATCTGAAATTAAAAATTAATTTAAATTTTAATTTAAGGTTTTAAATGAAACCCTTAGTTTCATCCTCTAACCCAAAGCCACTGGTCAGTTCGAAACCCGCCGCCGGACGCCCACCGGTAAAATTGGGTACAAGCGTCCCCCGGCCCGGCGCCCGGCTCTTTCAGGGGTGTGCGTTTGGGAGAGGCTCTGCTAACCCTGCTGTGCTCCCTCGGGGGCCTAGTTTCGAACAACCATGGTCTGCAAAGGCCGTGCTGGAAAAAAAAAAAAAAAACCTGGCTGCGTGACGAAAAAAAAACAGAAAATCCTCGCAGTCCAGAGCAGGTCGGCTCCGGCTGCAACAAAAAATTACCGCCTACCTCTACCGCGCACTCAGTAATGATATCTCTGAAATTATTGTTCCTTGCCTCTAGGGTAATGTCGCCATCCTCAGTTAGAGCTGAAAACCTATTCTGTAGCGAGATCCTGATCTTCTGCCCTCCCCCTCACCGCTAATTCGTTGATGGGTTTCTTTCTTACTAATCTGTTGCGTTCCTTCTTCAGATTTAGGCTAATTCGGGACCTCACCATCCTGTGGTCACTGCATCGCACTTTCCCGATTACCTCTTGATCGTTTAAGCCCCATTATACTTTCTCACTCATTAACCTACACTAAACTGACTAAATTGTTGATTGGTCGAGCAGAACATAGAATGTGTTGACTGACCGCAGCAAGGATATGTGCTGTGCTACTTTTGCATTAATGTAAACCACCTCGTGCCTGCTCCTGGCTAACCGTTGATCACGCAGCATTTACTGTTAATCCGCAGCGGAAAGGGAACACAGAATAAAAAATGCGCGTTAATGAGAAAGAAAAAATATGCATCTTTGGTGAACCCATAACATGAGCTGGGTTGTTTATTTGCTTTATTTGCAAAGAACGCCAGGCTGTTCTTTGCGTAAAACGCTGATACGTCCGGGAACTCCTCGCATGTGATGCTGAAATAAACAATATAAATCATAATTAAGTTGCGGTGTATACTAACCTAAAAATAGAGCAAAGGCATTTGTGCACTGCTCCACGTCATAGCTCAAGAAATTTGTTGTCTAAAATGAGTTGTCACTGTCTTTCACTGCTTAGACGGCATCGACCGCCGCCTCCACACCTCGGCAGCACTACCACATCGTTCATTTCTCCCTGATAAACAATATATGCTGCCGTCAAAGATCCCATTGTGAATATAAATAGCAAAGCGCAGGTCACAAGCACTACTACCCAGAAAACTTGAAGCAAAATTACCAACTATAGGCACTAAAATGTGTGGAAACAAAAACAAACACTGCAAAAATGACGGAGCTGCACAGATTCAATAATCCACAATGTGTGACAGAGGCATATTATGATCTCGATAATGTGTCCGTCTCAGCGCGAGTAGCGTATCGAAAGAGTACAGCACTGTGCCGAACAATCCGTCAAAAACGGTCACCGGTTAAAAAAAAAGAAAGAAAATGTCGCCATTCCAGCTGGCGTTCCATCGGCCCCAGCGTCCGCGTAGAGACAAGCCTCGTTCTCTCTCTCTCCCTCCTTTTTTTTCCGACGAGGCTGGTTTGTCTGCTAGAAATATTTACATGCGGGCTTCACCTTGTAGCACACACTGTACAAGACTGGCACAAACACGAATAGGAAAAAGTAAAATATTCACCAAAGTGCAGACGCTCCCTTCGCCCGCGCCGGCTTTTCGCCTAGAATCCAAAACGCCTGCGACTGTTGAACTTCTTAAACACGTCCTCCTTGTGCAGAAGCTGCCGCCCAAGAGCGGAGTCCTCCGAAGACTTAAATTCGTACGTTCGCGCTCCGATTTGAACAAAACGATCTTCGTGATAATCACCAGCGAAAAACCTACATACGGTGCTTCGTTCACAGTGCAAGATGCGACCATGGTGGCGGGAAAACGCCAACTGAACTGGCACATCGCCGCACTCAGCGTACCCGCGTCTGCGTGCAAAGAAAACGGGGCGCAGAAGAACAGCTTCGGTGAAAAGGGGAAGACGCCGCCCCCGCTGCGCGGCTCCGGCTATGTTGAAGCCAAGGTCATCTCCGTGAAGACAAACCACGGAGAAGGCAGAGAGCGGGGAGCACCCCTCCTCCTCCCCCTTTCCCCCCCCCCCCCAGCCGACAGGGAGAGACCCCTCCGGACATGCTGGCGCCGTTCGCGGGGCACGGGGGAAGTGGGTACGGACAGGAGCAAGGCGGCGGCCGAATGCTTCTTTGAAAAGAAGAGTCGCCGATAGAAGACGCGTGCAATCCTGTTTTTGTTTTTCTTTTTATTTCATACGCGAATGTTTTTGCTATGCGTGTTAACTCTATAGTATGCGTGGGATCAATCCGTGATTATTAGAACCCCTCAATGTTTAAAGTGACTTCATTTTAGCATGGTGTAAACTAAGAAAGGAAGGAAAAGAAAAAAATAACAGTAAAATTCTCCAAAGACATACAGCGGTGGAGGATTCCAATACAGACTGCACCTCATTTTGCGGCAAAAAGCTACGGGCAAAAATACCTATGCTTGGGCAGAATGTCAGACCCTGAAGCATATATATAGTGAACTTTGGAACTGGTTTAAAAAAGCTCTGTCCTGCCCTACATGGTAGGTTCAATCTAGGATCCTGTTTGTTAGTATGATGACTCACTGAACTTGTTTTATGATAAATATAAAATATGTCCTACCACTAAATTTACCTTCTGTGACATACAGAAGCTGATCCATTACGGATTCTGATTGACATTCAACGATGTATTTGCATTATTAGTGGAGGCTTTGCCATCATGGATCACGGATCACTGCCTTGTCGTGGAGGAGGGGCTTGCGAAACTCGATGAAGTCGTGAGCTCTGCTGTGTAGGGCCACCCAAGATAGACAGGTCATGGCAGAGAGTTCTGACAAAATGTGATTCACTGGAGGAGGTAATGGCAACCCACTCCAGTATTTCCTGCCAAGAAAACCCTATGGCCAGTCACAATACCATTAATGATATGGCGCCGGAAGATGAGCCCCCCAGGTTGGAAGGCGTCCCATATGTTACTGGAGTTGAACAAAGGGCGATTCCTAGTAGCTCCAGGACAAATGAAGCGGCTGGGCTAAAGCCAAAAGGACGCTCAGTTGTGGATGTGTCGGGAAGCGACTGGAAAGTCCGATGTTGCAATGAGATGTATCACATAGCAACATGGAATGTAAGATCTATGACGCAACGTAAACTGGATATCGTCAAGCGAGAAATGGACAGATTGAACATTGATATCTTGGGTACCAGCGAGCTCAAGTGGACCGGAATGGGAGAATTTAACTCCGGCGACCATTATGTCTTTTATTGTGGGCACGAATCCAAGAGAAGGAATGGGGTCGCTCTCATAGTAAAAAGAAGAATGGGCAAAGCAGTGCTAGGGTACAACCCCCAAAGCGACCGAATGATTTCACTTCGGATCCAAGGTCACCCTTTCAACATAACAGTTATCCAAGTATATGCACCGACCACTACTGCTGAAGAAGCTGACGTTGAGAGATTTTATGCGGGCCTACAATGCCTTTTAGACCGCACCCCATCATCAGACGTCGTTTTTCTCATAGGAGACTGGAATGCTAAGGTAGGGAGTGAAGAAATATCCGGAATTACAGGCAAGTTCGGTCTTGGTGAGCCAAATGAAGCTGGGCAGAGGCTAGTAGACGTTTGTCAAGAAAACAACCTGACCATAGCGAATACTCATTTTCAACAGCACAAGAGGCGCCTGTACACATGGACTTCACCGGACGGTCTGTACAGGAATCAGATCGATTATATTATTTGCCGGCAGAGATGGAGAAGCGCTATACAAGCAGTAAAAACAAGGCTTGGGGCCGATTGTGGCACCGATCATCAGCTTCTTGTTGGCAAGATTAAGCTTCGATTGAGGAAAACGCAGAAAACTAGAAGGCCTTTCAGGTATAATCTTGATCAAGTTCCATTAGAATATGCTGTGGAAGTGAGGAATCGATTTCAATAATTAGATCTAGAAGACAAAGAGCCCGAAGAGATGTGGACTGATGTTCGTGATATAATACAAGAAGTTGCTACTAAGGTAGTTCCAAAGCAAAAGAAATGCAAGAAAGCAAACTGGTTATCTGAAGAGGCTTTGCAAATAGCTGAGGAAAGGAGGATGGCGAAAGTTATGGGGGAAAGAGAAAGATACAAGGTTCTCAATGCGGATTTTCAGAAAATAGCAAGGAGAGATAAGAATGCCTTCCTGAACATAGTGCCAAGCAGTTGAGGACAACAGCCAATTAAGGAACACAAGAGCTCTGTATAAGACAATCAAAGATATCAAAGGAAGCTTCTGTGCTAAGCTGGGCGTGATAAAGGACAAACGAGGCAAGGACCTCACTGAAGCCGCAGAGATAAAGAAGAGGTGGCAGGAATACACAGAAGAACTGTACAAGAAGGACCCGAATGTGCAAACGCAGCATAAGATGGTTGTGATCACTGATCTCGAGCCGGGCATCCTGAAGAGTGAAGTTGAATGGGCCTTAGCCAGCCTTGCTAAGAACAAAGCTAGCGGAATTGATGGCATTCCAGCTGAGTTGCTTCAAAACCTCAACCATCACGCTGTTAACATTCTGCATACATTATGTCAGAAGATTTGGACAACCCTGCAGTGGCCACAGGATTGGAGGAGGTCAGTTTACATCCCCATTCCAAAGAAAGGCAGTGCCAAAGATTGTTCCAACTACCGCACGATCGCGCTTATTTCGCATGCTAGCAAGCTGATGTTGAAAATACTCCAAGGTAGGCTGCAGCAGTATGTGGATCGGGAGCTTCCGGACGTGCAAGCTGGGTTTCGCAAGGGCAGAGGAACTAGAGACCAAGTTGCCAACCTTCGCTGGATCATGCAAAAAGCAAGAGAGTTCCAGAAACCCATCTACTTCTGCTTTATTGATTATGCGAAAGCGTTTGACTGCGTAGATCACAGCAGATTGTGGCAAGCTCTCCAAGAGATGGGAGTTCCAGTTCACCTCATCTGTCTCCTCGGGAACCTGTATGAAGGGCAAGAGGCAACAGTCAGAACTGGGCATGGTCTTACTGATTGGTTTCCGATTGAGAAAGGCGTGAGGCAAGGCTGCATACTGTCGCCCTGCCTATTTAACCTATATGCAGAGTGCATCATGAGAGAGGCCGGTCTGGACGAGTCTTCAGCTGGAGTGAAGATTACTGGAAAACGTATCAACAACCTTAGATATGCGGATGATACCACTTTAATGGCAGAAAGTGAAGCGGAACTCAAGAGACTTCTGATGCGCGTACAAGAAGAGAGTGAGAAGTTTGGGCTTAAACTGAACATTAAAAAGACAAAGATCATGGCGTCTTGCCCTATCAAGTCCTGGCGCATCAAGGGACAAGAAGTGGAAGCTGTGACAGATTTTCTCTTCTTGGGCTCCAAAATTACCTCGGAAGGAGACTGCAGCCATGAAATTAGGAGACGCCTGCTTCTGGGAAAGAGAGGAATGGTTAGCCTTGACCGCCTAGTAAAGAGCAGAGACATTAGTCTGCCAATAAAGATCCGTATAACTCGTGCTATGGTCTTTCCAGTTGTGATGTATGGATGCGAGAGTTGGACTGTGAAAAAGGCTGACCGCCGAAGAATTGAAGCGTTTGAATTGTGGTGCTGGCGAAGACTCTTGAGAGTTCCTTGGACTGTCAGAAGATCAAATCAGTCAATATTGTCGACCATAAACCCTGACTGCTCTTTGGAGGGTCAAATTCTAAAGTTAAAGCTCAGCTACTTTGGTCATCTGATGAGAAGAGAGGAGTCGCTGGAGAGAGATTTGATGTTGGGAAAGGTCGCCGGAGAAGGGGTAGGCAGCGAACACGATGGTTAGATGGCATCCTCGAGGAGCTGCAGATGAAGTTGTGTGATGTTGGGAAGATGGTGAGAGACCGGAAAGCGTGGCGTGACATGGTCCATAGGGTCACGAAGAGTCGGACACGACTGAACGACTGAACTGAACTGAACTGAACTTGCCATCATGAAGTTTTTAGGGCATATTTTCACTGTGTTGCGAAGCTTGAGCTAAGTGTGCACCGTTAATATGTACTTTTATATAACATGAACGAGCACGCAGCTGCATGCAACTGCATGCTGCTCTTATATTTCCCTTAGCAGAATGTGGCCAATAGTTGATTACAAGTGAGACCAAAAATTCATAACGAAATTGTTACATCATGCTTTTATCATTTGTGCCTAAAACTACTTAAAAACATGGGTCAGCATGAACAGTACACGCTAATTGTTCGTGAACGTTGAAAACTGACAACAAAAAGCACATAGAAAAAATTGCACAAAAAGTCTATTGGGTAGAACACAATGAAAATTCTGTTGGCCCTGTAAAGATTGCATTCAGCTGGGGTTGAATGTCTATCGAAATTCAGTAAATTCAAAAGGCGGTCAATAGTCCAACAATAGAGTTTCAAAACTCATTTTTGTAAGGGATAAAGCAATCCCAGAGTCTGTTATGTATTCACTTTACGTTGATGACTTGCAAATTGCCTGTACATCATCCAACATATCATCCTGTGAGAGGCAAATACAGATAACATTGAATAAGTTAGCTACATGGGCAGACAGGAATGGATTTAAATTCTCCCCTAAAAAAACAGTAGCTGTTCTTTTTTCACTTCAGAGAGGCCTACAGACAAATCCAACTTTATACCTAAATGAAGCTGAACTGCCAACAAAAAATAAACATAAATTTTTAGGTATAACTTTTGACAAAAAATTAACATTCCTGCCTCACATTACTAACCTCAAAAAGAAAGCTTTTAAGTCCCTCAACATACTCAAAGTTCTCTCAAAGAAGCACTGGGGATGCGATCGAACATGCCTTTTACACATTTATCGCTCTGTTGTACGCTCCAGTTTAGATTACGGCTGTATTGTGTATGGCTCTGCGAGGTCATCATATCTAAAGCGATTAGACCCAATACATAACCTCGGCTTACGTCTTTCTAGTGGTGCATACAGAACATCCCCCATTAAAAGCATCTATGTAGAAACAAGTGAACCATCCCTTGCCGACAGGAGGAGCATGCTTACATGTGAATACATACTCAGGATAAGATCTTTACCAAAACATCTCTGTTTCCCCTTAGTTACAAAGTGCCCTTCCAGAACACTGTTCATAAACAAACCCCATTCTATCAGACCTTTACTACTCCGCTTCGAAGAAATATGCCAAGATTTAGAAATACTGGATGCACTTCCAACTGTAGCCCAGAGACAGTATCCATTTCCACCCTGGTACAGCCTTCCCTCTACATGTGACCTCACACTAACAGCCTTCCAAAAAAATCAAACAGCACACGAACACATATTACAGGAATACCCAGCACTACGAGAGAAGTATATGAACTTCACCGAATTTTTCACAGATGGATCAAAACCAGCAAATTATGTTGGATGTGCTGTCGTGCAAGGCAACAGAGAAAAAGTTGTAAGGCTACCTAACAGTGCCTCAATATTTACTGCGGAATGTTACGCTGTCTATGTAGCTGTAAATAAAATTGTGCAACCGAACTATGAAAAGAGCATAATCTATACCGATTCTTTAAGTGTGCTTACGCCATTACATTCCAAAAATGCAGTTGAGCCTATAGTAGGGAACATCATTCACGGCATAGAAAAAATCACAACGCAAGGCCAAACCATAATCTTTTGCTGGGTTCCTAGTCATGTTGGGATAGATGGTAACGAAGTAGCCGACTCATGTGCTGCACAAGCTCGAACTAAGGAAATAAAGAAAATACCAGTTCTCTACAAGGATTGTATTAAGTTAGTAAAAAGAAGCCTGATAGATAAATGGCAGAAAAAATGGAATAACGAAGAGCAAAATAAACTACACACAGTAAAACCCATAGTAGGAGAATGGAAATTATGCACACAGAACAAACGCTTCAGTGAGGTGATTTTGTGCCGTCTTCGAATCGGACATACACAATTGACACACAATCTCTTACACAGAAAAGAGCAAAAACCATTATGCGAAGAATGTGGAGGTGAGTTCACCGTGAACCACATTTTGATCTCGTGCACAGAACTTGAACAGTTAAGGAAAAAATATTTTACTCCATTCTATAATGAACGCATCCCATTCCACCCCTGTTTACTATTAGGAGACCCGCTTGTTGAAATTTCATCTGTTTTTAGTTTTCTTAAAGAGTTAGGGATTCTAAATCAGCTGTAATTTTCTAAACTTTTCATTTTCACTCATAAAGAAGCTCAGTAACCTAGTGTTTGGCGCATGATGGCCATAGTTGCCTATGTGCCAAAAAACCCAACCCAACCCATAATGTTGGGCGTTTCGAAACTAAAAGACACAAAAAAATGTTTCTTACGCGTCTGCATTGGTCTACCGGCGTCGTCTCTGCTGCTCGCTGCTCATTTGCCGGACACTTGAGACGCTTTGCAACGCCGTCCTACCAGAGATTGGATTTCAGCGATGCGTCGTCATGATTCGCCGCAGGTCTTCTCTCTGTCTTTCTTCCTCTCCGATGTTGCTTTCTGCGTCCCATGCTTGCCAGTAACTCTGCAATGACGTCACGTGAATAAGCTCCATAAAACCCGCATTCGTGTTCAGAAGCGTTCTGTTCCTTGGTGAGATAACCTCGCCGTGTCTCGAGCTCCCAGTTGCATAGCGTTAAACAGGTAAGCGACATCAGTGGTTTTTGCTTGTTCCTTCGCTTGTGTTACAGATTTGTAACTGAGAATACGCACTTTTTTCGGAGTCATTTTCTTCTTAATTCACAGTGTCAGCTTTGCTGCGGAATTTATGCAAAAAAAATTGCAAGAGCGTTTTATGTTCGGTGGCTGCGTTAGATGGAGTGAAATGAAGAGGCCTTCATGTGCTTTGCGATGTAAGCGCACGTTGAAGATCCCCAGGTGGTCGAAGTTACTCCGCAGCCCTACACTACGGCTCCTCTTTCTCTCTTTCCACTTTCTCTCCCACGTCCCTCCCTCGCCTTACGGCGCCGTTCAGGGGTCCACAAAAACAAGTGTGACAGATACTGCGCCTTTCCCTTCCTGTGAACCAGTCATAAATAATAGTATATTATTTCATATTATCGGAGAAGGCTGAAGGAATAGAGCTCTGTGTCATGTTGAGGGTCATAGGGGCGCCGCTAAATATCTGAAAAGTGGGCCACAACGTGCGTGCTCGAATTACCCGAAGACGCAAACTATTCTGCATCTCAGCGCTGGGGTGAACCTGCGAATTTGTTTATTCCAACGTGCCTTCTCAGGTTTGGCTTGGGCTCCAAAGGTTCCACCCTGCTGTCAGCTCCTAGTAACCCGTCACCATGTCGTAATATAAAGAAATACGAAGTGCGAACACCACAAGCTGGTTATGAACCCAAGCCATATGGCGTAGCTACCTTTTTCATGCTTCACCGGGTGTCTGTAGAGACGGCAGCGCTGGTGTCAGCTAACAACTCTGGTTTCGGACTCTGCAGTGCAAGTCGGGTTTGAATGAGTTGCAGAGAGGCATGCCCAAGCTGATGGGCAACAGCAGCCTCACACGAGCTTGGCCTCACATGCCTGAACGCTTGTATAAATTGAGTGAAACGTCGCTGAAAACATACATATGGCCCCGCCGCATCAGGTAGGGGTAATATTCCGCAAAATTCATCGTCGGTCCCTCCTGGCGCTTCCTCTTGGCTGTAAACGAGATCAGTTTTCCGAATGCTCAAGCCGTGTCGAAACACCTTGAGGGAATAAGAGCACAAACAAGGAGTCGCATAACGAACGGCATTATGAGTATCAAGGCTGGTATGAGAACTACGTACGGTATTCCGAAGGTCGTCTAAACAACGCAATGAGTAGAAGCGCACATGAAGTATAACGTATACATTGGCTGCTTGAGGAATGAAGTACTGAAGAAAAGGCCATAGAGAAGGCTATTAAGCAAAGAGCGGACACTCCCGTGCGGCCCTACAGCCGAGGTACTACACTTTGTTTTTAATTTAGTTTCAACCAACTGAATACATATAGTATCACAATAGTAAACTACTCATGATCTCGATCAAAACTTCACGCTGGCCATGTGACAAAGGTATTCCAAGGAGCCTACTGTACGCGACTTATACCAGTAGATGTCATCAAAAATGCAGGCCACGAACAGGCAGCAGCGCTTTTAAGACCACAGCGAGAATGTTTTAGCCATGACAATGAACGTCGCATGTAAAAATAGAGCTTACGAACCGGCAAAATCTCATGTGCTGTAGAGTGCATATTCACAAAACGATCACAAATGAACAATAACTCTTCTTGTAGTGCCAAATAAAAGCTTGTGCTGAAACGGCGTGCCACCAATAAATTCTATTATATATAGCGTAGGTATTGCGGGAGACGTTCGAAAAATTACGCGTCTGAAGCAATGCCTATGTGCTTAAGAAAAAGGCGATTCAAAAAACAAATGCTGGCCGGTGGCACATGTCCGGCGCAGCATCAACATTTTTATTGACATTACCATTTGGCAGTATTTTTGCTTCGTCATAGCGAGTGAGGTAGTCAGTGGCAACTATGATCCATTTGTTACCCGCAGATGATGTCAGAAAGGTGCCGAGCAGCAGATCAAGACAAATTTGTTGAAAGGGTTCGTTCGATGGTGGTATGGGGCTCTGTAGCCCAGCTGGTCTCATTGGGGGCGTCTTGCGTCGCTGGCTCTTACGGCACGTTTTCACGTAATGGACAACGTCGGCAGGTAACCGCGACCAGTAATACCTCTCTTGGATCAGATGCAACGTTCTCGCCATCCCGAGGGGCCCTGCTGCTGATTCATTGTGGAACGCCTTAGGCAGGACTCGGAGGTATGTGGTCCTGTTGGCTGCGAAATCCTTCTTCACAAGGACGTAGTTGTGCAACGCGAAGGACGACAGCTGACGCGTGAAGACCATAGGAGCAGAAGACGTCTTGCCTTCTAGGTAATCCACCAAGTCTCTCAACAGAGGGTCCGAGCGCTGCTGCTCTGCAATACTGGTGGTGCTTACCGGTCCCATGAAGGCGTCGTCGGCGTCTCACTTCGGAGGTGCGTCAACAGGGGCTGGCGTCAAGCAGTCTCCCTCAGGATGCTTGCGACCAGATTTGTACACCACCGTCATGTCGAATTCTTGCAGGCGTAAGCTGCATCGTGCAAGGCGGCCAGAGGGGTCTTTCAAATTGGCATGTCAGCAGAGCGCATGGTGACCGTTTACGAGCTTGAAAGGTCGAACGATCGGTACGGACGGAATTTCAACGTGGCCCAGATGACGTCGAGGCATTCTTTATCGAGCAATGTATGTTGCTGGGCGAGCTGGTAGAGCATAATGGAAAACAGCGCTCGCAGAAGAAGGACAAGAGGGACCTGGTAGAGGGACCTGCTAGCGTAAGCGATAAACTGTCTACGCCGGCTTTCCTCTGAACAAGAACGGCGCCTATACCTACGCTGCTTGCGTCGGTTATACATTTCAGTCTAAGCGTTTTCATCAAAATGACCGAAGACAGGCGGAGACTGTAAGAGGCGCTTGAGCTCCTCGAAGGCTTCTGCTTGCGGTGCTTTTTACTGAAACGGTACGTCTGCCTTTGTGAGCAGCGTCAAAGGTTTGTTGAGGTGCGAAATGTTCTTGACGAATCGTGGGTAATACGCGCACAGTCCGAAGAATAGGCGCACAGCTTTCTTATCGTGTGGTTGAGCAAACTGTGCGATCGCAGCTGTTTTTTTTTATCTCTACGAACGCTGTCCTTGCTTACGATGCGGCAAATGAACAACAGCTCCTCGTAAGTGAAGTGGCACTTCTCTGCTTACAGTGTTAGCCTTGACAACTTGATTGCGTCGAGCACTGTGCGAAGCCTTTTCAGGTAGTTTTCAAAGGTCGAAAAGAAGACAACGATGTCGTCTAAGTACACCAGATGGCACTTCAAGCCAGCCAGTACGGTATCCATTACTCGCTGGATCGTCGCGGGTGCGGAGCAGAGTCCTCATGGCATTACCTTGCACTCGAAGAGGTCGTCTGGTGTGATTAACGCGGTCTTCTCGCGGTCTCTGTCATCGACCTCATTTTATAGATAGCCGCTCTTTAAGACCATCGATGAGACGGATGTTGCGTTGCACAGCCGCGCCAGTGTGTCGTCGTTGCGAGGGAGAGAGTAAATATCTTCGTTATGCTACTCAAGCGGCGTTAATCGACGCAGAAACAGTGTGCCGTCTTTGAACGACTTGAACGACTCGAATGAACAACCGCTGCTGCCGAGGGGCTCTTTGACGGCTGGATGACATCGTCATGATGCATGTCATAGTCTTGCTCACGGATGGCTTGGCGTTCTTGCAGCGATACGCGGTAGGGGCTTTTGGCGCAGAGGTAGGGCGTGTTCATCCGTGATAACGCGATGCTTTGCCAATCGAGTTTGTCGCACCTTCGAGGCGGACGAAAAGCACTCGCTGTAGCTTTCAAGAACTGTGCGAATCTGGTCTTGTCTGCACCGGGGTAGGGCTGAGTTGACGTCGAAAGTGGGCACATTTCCTCGGGTGGGTGCATCGCCTACGGGCTGGTCCGATAGAGCGAAGACATCTCGCGTGCCTGCTAGCGCGTCGAGGAAAGCGATCGTCGTGCCTTTGTTAAGGTGCCGATATTCTACGGCGAAGTTCATCATCAACACCTGAGCTTATCCTTCCCAGAAATTGTCGATGTCTCTTGTGATTACTACCTTGTTCCAAGAGCAGGTGAGTGTTTCTTTCGACGATGCCTTCGGCGGATTCGACGTCTGCGCTACCCACGCAGGCTACCACGCTTGATCGGGGCGACATGGTCAATTCTTCGCCGAGGGCGTTTAGAGCGACCGGTTGCGTCGAAGTGGTCGTAAGAGGTATGAGGTTGTCCGTCTAAAGCTTGATGAGCTTTTATCGAAGATCGATGATCGCCCGATGTTCAGTGAGGAAATCCATACCCAGGATAACGTCGCGCGAGCAGCTCTTTAGGACCCCGAAACTCGTAGGATAAGTGCGCCTTTCACACTCTGGTGTTGCATCTCCCCGGATGGCGTAATGGGGTGGCCACCAACGGTGCGTATTAGCGGCCCATCCCATATAGTGTTCAATTTTTTGAGCTCGGCGCGAACGTTTCATTGACGACAGAATAGTCGACTCCGGTGTCCATTAAGGCGGTAACTGTGTGACCATCGATAGCAACTTCGAGGTCACTTGATCGTGTTCTGGTATTGCATCTTGGCTTCTGTGTTCGATCTCTACTTCGTCATGTGTTGAGGTCGCGTCCGGGACACACCGTTATCACTTCGCTGGGCGGCGGCGTCAACTTGGTGTCTGGCCGTGTTGTCGATGTTGCCGTCCTGGGTAGCGGCGGTGACACTTTGAAATCTGGGCGCGTGACCGTCGAAGGCGGTCACGCGAACCAGAGGCGGTCACGCCAGCGTTGGCGTAATAGCTGTGTCGTCGTTACTCGTGATCAGCGGCGGAGGCTCTGTTTTTTCACCGTTGAGCAACCTCACCTGCCAAGGTTGCTGTCTTCAGTTTTTCCTACGGGGGCTTTGATATGCATGCCGTTCTCATTATTTCATTTTTTCAATATGCATATTTCCTGACGAGTGCCATGCGTTTTAAAAACTGTTTTTCTTTCAAAAACTGATAGTATTTAGCCTGTATTAAAGGGGTCATGCTATAGTCATCCAATATATAGCAGTTTTGTAATCTGGCAGATACCAATGAGCCTTATTATTCCCTTATATTTCCGAGATTTGAGAGCCTTAGACGCAGTCTTTATTTGAAATAAAGTTACTGAATTTGATACAACGAAGCTCCCCCCACCGACAGCGACCGCCATGTGGAGACGATTGGTGACGTCACAGACGGCCCCTGCGTCGTCTGCTGCCGGCACCCATAAACTGCCGATACACTACGGCGTGGTCGCGCCTGCTGAAAGACCAGCATGACTCGTAATGAATGCACTCAGCATGTTTCTGAAAACAGAATACAGACTGTAGTGAAGCGCGATTTAGTTCCTGCTCAGAACGACGGCCGCCATCATCCGTGGCAGCACTGCCACCGTCCCCCCCCCCCCCCCCTGAAAATATTTTCCTTCACTCCAAAACAATGGGGTTGAAAGAGAGTTTCATGTTCAAGAGGTCCTTTTACTAAAACACCTTGCTGATCACTTACAAAGTGCCGTCCGCTGTGTCTTCGATGATAAGCAATGTATAGGCCTGGCTACGACTACGGAGAAGCAGAGGGCTAGAGTGCGGTCATCAGCTGCGCTCGCGGGGGCCATCATTGCTGTATGCTTGCGGCATCCTGTGCTCTAAGCCTCACGAGCTTATCGTCCACTTTTATAATGAGCCTCGGGCTAGGCTCAGGCCTGGCAGAGAACAGCGCAAATGATGAGACGGGAGGGCCGGGGTATTGAGTGCCGCGATGTATCGCCTCGCACCTTATACATACTGCGGCGCTGTCGGGTTGTACTCTATGATTAAAGAGCCTACATGTCGAGCCGGACGCCGCAGCGCAACATGTAGGCTCCCTATTGAATGTTGTACAAAAGCGCCATTGGACGGCACTCTATGCGCATTTCATGTGTTGATATTGATTCGTGTTTCAGTGTAGTGTGTACCTTGTTCGAGGGGGCCAGCTCATGCGAATTTCGTACTCGGGCGCCGACATCCTCCTGAACCCCACCCACAAGCGCCGTGCTGTTGCATAGGTTAAAAGCGCTAATAGAGAACGAAAAGCACTTTGCGGTAACTGCTTATAGTGGCATGAATGCTGTTGAGTCCGCCCTATCGGCTTTGCGTAACCGCGGTTGAAGCTGCTCGTGCACAAAAATGCAGCAGACGACGCGGCGTCACTTATGTCGTTACTGGATACGTCGGTGGCCAGATCAGCAAGCTGTTCACAAAAAAAAAAATACTAGTTTTAAAAGATATCTGCAGCTGCTGTGGAGATAAAACGTTAAGGTTTATTTGCTTGGCACGTCGAGAATTAACTCAGTAAACAGTTTATAATCCAAAATTGGTGTCATGACCACTTTAAGAGCAGAAGATGGGCTGCGTTCTTTTATCGTGAACAACGTTCTATCAGGAGAGCCTTCAAGGGAGATTCTGAGCATAAGACCTAAAATGTTCTGCCGCTACCCCTCAGAATGTGCGCAGCTGCATGTATTCAGCCAGTTGTGCCAAGCCTTGCGCTTCCGTGGCCCAATTGCGCTGTTTATGTGTGAGGTTCAAGGCGCTGCTAAAGACCCTTACCGTGGCTCGGGGCAGTTGTCACTCCTGCGGGAGTGATTGCTACCCGCTCTTGAAATAGTAGGGAAACGTGCAAAACGAAAGAAACGTTAAAGCACGCGAAATATTCGTTTATCTACGCTCCTCAGCCACTCCACGTACACGATTGCAAGCGTCACCGCAATTGTGTGTTGCTTTGTCGACAATGCAGGACCCAGTTCACGCCCAACTCCTTGTCTGGTTGTCGGTCTCAGAAAGGCCACACGCGGCTACAACGGCTCTTGCCAGCTGCAGGAGTGATAACAGCCCGCTGTGGCACGCGTATGTAAGTACCACATCACATAAATACCATGTTATGCAGCTGCGTCGTCATATCATTACTTTGTTTTGCTTAATAATAATAATATTAATTTATAGGCAAACTGTTTAAGCATACATGCTTGTGAACGGAGCTGGGCAGTACAGCGTCATTACATACGTGCCGAGCCATCCCCAAAATATATTGAAAAATATTGATACGAAAAATACGTGAAATGGAAAAAGCAAAAAAAAAAAAGAAATGACAAAAGATTTAGCACAAATCAATGAAAGTTGTGTGTAAAAAAATTCTATGCAGTATTTCTTACTGATAAACAATGTATCTAGAATGAAACGGTACAGGCGAACCGTAAACGCTCAATCACATTGCACAAATGATCGAATAGACTGCTTAAATTTACGAAGAAAGTTTAGTGACGTGTTTCAAATTTATTGAAGGTAGAAGGTACATAAAATCACCGAGTTTTTTCTCGTAATTTGTTTAAAGACGTGCCCCCGCAGGGGAACCTTGTGTAATGAGGTGTTGGTGCTTGGCGCCACCACGCACCCTGAGCCCCCATACCGAAGCTGTAATCCGTACCGTGGCGATAGGTTGAAAGGTTGAGGGAAGAAACCGTGAACGGTGGTGGTCGAAGTAGTTGTCAAGCCTCGGCCGACGGGCTCCCCACCTGTCTGCCAGGTGTGGGGCTCCGGGACCTTCCTCTGCATATAAGGGTGAAACAGAGGCGACAGAATATATGGAACCCTTAGACCACCCATAATGCATGGAAAAACATTCATCAAAAAAACTTGATCGACCTCCGAAAAGGAGTCGCACCGAAGTGACACAAAAAATTACGACACCAACTGAGAACTTCCCAAAGTTTCTTGTCCTGCGCTCATCATCAGAGTCTAAACCTATAAACTAGCACCACTGGTGAGGACCAGGGGCTTTGTGATGGACGAATTACAGAGCTATCAGTTTTTCTGATAGCCAGAGCGAAAAAACTATAATCTGGTGACTTGCTAATAGAGGTATTAGACAAAAGCCAGTCTGGTAAACTGCTCATAACAAAGACATTTGCTCACCTTGACGTTCAGGTATCGCCCCACCGCAGTCTTAACAGCTGCCAGGGAGTGGTTTCTGAGCGAGACCTCTTAAATGAAACAGAATCAGATCTCCTTGAGGGCCTACAGAACCAAGGTGTAACAGCAGTACGAAGAATAACCATCAGGCGAAAGAATGAAGAAATAAAAACAAAACATATTGTTCTCACTTTCAACCGGAGCACACTTCCTGAATTCATCAATGTGGAATTCATCCGATGCAAAGTTAGTCCGTACATACCAAGCCCCTGCAGGTGCTTCAAGTGTCAGCGGTACGGTCATGGTAGCCAGACATGCCGAGGATGCCTTACCTGTGCGAAATGCAGCGCACATGACCATGCAACTGATAATTGCAATGCAATTGACTTCAAATATGTGAACTGTCAGGGCACACACCCTGCATACTCACGGTCCTGTGTGGCCTTTCAGGCCGAAAAGGAAGTGATCAATCTGAAAGTAACCGGGAATATATCATACGGTCAGGCGCGGAAGAAACATAAAGTTCTCGCCTCTGCTCCCTATGCTGACGCAGCCCGTAGAAGGGCCAGGCCGCGTCTAGTAACGGTGGGCACGCAGTGCAATGCTGCTGACGTGCTCCCACCACGACTCCTCAATATGCAGCCACCGGCTGCCCCAATCTTTGCACTCCCGGAGGTCACTTTCTCCCAGACGTCCGGGACACCAAAGACATCTGAGAGAAACTTGGTTCCTCTGGAAAAACCTCGTGCCTCCATGCCTTCACCAGAGGCGATGGAGGGTAGCGTGAACTCCACAGCGTCAGTGGCGCCTAGGCAGTCCGCCAATGAGAGGCGGTGCCTGCCGAACCGTTCCAAATTGAAAAAAAAAACATACGCCAGTTAAGCCACCTGATAAAGGCGGCGAGTCTTAAACCCACTGTCTCATCCACATCCCGCACTTACAAAAATGGCTACTGAGAGCATCGTTTATTGGAACTGTCGGGGACTACTAAATAATCCGGACGATGTATATGAAATCCTTGCCGAGCACCAACCAAACATATTTTGTCTGCAAGAAACCCACTTAAAATCAGCAGATACATGTTTCCTCAAGCAGTACCTCGTATTCAGGAAGGATAGGCAAGGCAGCACTCGCCCCTCTGGCGGTGTTGCCATTCTAACTCAAACATCAATCCCATGCCGAAGCATCTCACTTAATACAGACCTAGAGGCAGTGGCAATACGAGCCTTAATTTTTGGTAAAATAACAACAGTGTGTTCTCTGTACATTCCTCCAGATTATAGGTTTGTAGCGAAAGTTTTGAAACTTCCGCAAACCATGGCTGCTGGTCGGAGACTTTATTGCACACCATCCATTATGGGGATGTACAAGAACGGACTCCCGAGGTGTGCTAATCGAAAAATTCTTATTGTCCTCTGGATCATGCCTACTTAACACAAAAGAGCCAACATACTACAACATATTACATAACACATACACATCCATAGATTTAGCTATTGGCTCACCAATGCTCTTAGCAGCTACAGAGTGGGTTGTAATTAACAATCTATATGGAACTGACCATTTTCCGATCTCTGTAAAGTATGCAGGTAATAAAAATGAAAATGCGTCTAATCCTAGAAAGTTTAAAGAATATGCAGCCAACTGGGAGATGTTCAGGGAACACTCATCACTGGCCTGTTCACCAGTTACTGTCTTAGGCGTTGATGAAACTCAACGCTTGATCACGCTGCACATCATAGAGGCAGCAGAAAAATACATTCCACAGACGTCAAGTAAGCCACGAAATAAACGAAGACCCTTGTGGAATGCAGAATGTAAGACTGCTCGTGACACTCAAAGCAGGGCATGGTCGAAACTACGCTGATACCCCACAGCCGAAAACCTAATACACTTTAAGCGTGCAAAGGCAAATGGCAGGCGTATTCGACGCATCTCCAAGCGAAAAAGCTGGTCATCATTCCTTTTTTTCTGTGAACTCTTATTCTGATGCACACAAAGTATACAACAGGATAAGAGCACTCAAAGGATATAGCACAATCCCAACGGCCCTTGTCAGCACCAGTGGCGACTCTCTTGAACATCAAGCAGACACACTAGGGCAACACTTTGAATACGTATTCAGCTCAGCACACTATACAGATTGCTTTTTGCGGCACAAGGCAACAGAGGAGAGGAAGCACATACGTGATAAAAGACCATCCTCAGGAGGATACAATAGCCCTTCACCATGCAGGAGCTGAAGATTGCACTAGACACATGTGGTAACACAGCACCAGGTCCTGACAGGATCACATATGGAATGCTCAGGCATCTGCATGTGAACACTCTTGAAACCCTACTCTGCCTGTATAATAAAGTATGGGCCACAGGACGCTTTCCTAAAGCATGGAAGGAAGCGATCATCATCCCAATATTAAAACCCGGAAAAGAACCCACACTTGCTGCTAGTTATCGGCCTATCGCACTAACCAGCTGTCTATGCAAGCTTTTTGAGAAAATGGTAAATCATCGCCTTCTGCATTTTCTTGAATACAATGGCCTTCATCAAAACCACGCTGGTTTTAGAGCTGTGCGGTCAACAGCTGATCAGCTCATTGCCTTTCAGTCTTATGCAAGGGATGCTTTTGTGCATAAACAACATTGTTTATCTGCCTTTTTCGACCTTTAAAAAGCATATGACACCACTTGGCGCTATGGTATCATCCGCGACCTCTTCTCTCTTGGCATTACAGGGAACATGTTGAATACAATTCGAAGTTACTTGTCTGAAGGGACCTTCAAAGTTCGTGTTGGCAATGCATATTCAAAGCAGTACATTCAGGAAAATGGTGTCCCTCAAGGTGGTGTTCTCAGTTGCACACTTTTCGTAGTCAAAATGAACTCTTTAAAAAGCGTGCTGCCAAAAACTATTTCTTGTTCTGTACATGTTGATGACGTCCAGATGAGCTTCAAATCTTGAAACTTGGCGATCTGTGAACGACAGATTCAGCTAGGTGTAAACAAATTGTCCAGGTGGGCTGATACAATGGGTTTAAATTTAACTCTGAAAAGGGTATTTGTGTAATTTTCTCTAAGCAGCGTGGCATCAGGCCTGGCCCCAACATTACACTGAATGGTCAGAGCCTTGCCTTTAAAAAGGAACATAAATTTCTTGGCGTAGTTGTTGACGAAAAACTTTCCTTCATTCCCCACATAAAACAGTTGCGACTGAAGTGTCTCAAAGCAATGAATTTGCTAAAAATATCTCTCTCACCGCTCATGGGGCACAGACCGCGACTGCCTTCTGAACCGTCTGAATAGTGTAGTTCTTTAACTCGACGCTCGATTGCTCGATGCACTATTGCTCGATGGTCTATGGGTCAGCATCATCCTCTGCGCTAAAATTGCTCGATCCCGTGCACCACCTCGGCCTTCGCCTCGCTACGGGCGCTTTTCGAACTAGCCCAGTTGCTAGCCTCTATGTCGAGGCTACTGATGGTCACTGCAATGAAGCAGACAATTTACTTCTCTAACTTATGCTATGAAGGTACTATGCCAACTGGACCATCCATGTCGTCGGCTCCTGCTTGACAAAACTGGCACAGCACTTTTCTCAAGAAAACCATCTCTAACACCATCATATCCAATCAGAGTTGCCATGCATATTGAATATCTGGATGTTCCGGTTACCAGTCATCATACAACTTCCATAAGACCTAATTGCTCCTTGGTAAATGCACGGTGTTAATTGTGACCTGTCGTTTCTTGAAGTGGGGAAGCACGCATCCCCTATTGCCATACAGCAGCACTTCATGTCACTACATGCGAAGTACACTTGTAATGAATATTACAGCGATGCTTCAAAGTCTGCTCAAGTGTCCTGTGCAGCACATGGACCGCACTTTTCACTTTCAAAAACACTGAGCAGGCACACAAGTATATTTACAGCTGAATGCCATGGAATCCTACTAGCTGTGAGACCCCCCCCATATTATAGAAAATAAAATACAGACATCGATTATCTATACAGACTCCCTCAGTGTTTTAACATCCCTATCCTTTTGGAAGTGGCATAATACGAACCCAGTCCTGAATTCTCTCTATAACACCCTTATGTCTGCCCATGAACTAGAACTTAAAGTTACACTGTGTTGGGTGCCAGCCCACCGCTGTATATCAGGTAACCAGGCAGCTGATAGGCTTGCTGCATCAGCTGCCCTTCGATACACTACAGACATTGATAACATATCATATCAGGACCTCAAGCCAGACATCAAAAACATGATTTGACAACAATGGCAAGAGGAATGGGACGCAGCAACAGAAAATAAACTACACACAATAAAGCCAAGGATAGGCAGGTACACCACAGAAAAGCAAGACCGATTTAAAGAAGTAGCCCTGAGCAGGCTGAGAATTGGTCACACATACACAACACATACATATCTTTTAACCAACTCTCCTGCACCACACTGCTCGAGATGTGGTGATCGGCTTACTGTCATTCATGTTTTAATCATATGTGCACAACTGGAACAAGAAAGGAGACGTCATTTTCCCTCCTTGTTCACTCATCAAATACCTGCACGCCCATTCATTTTTATTGGCGTCAACCCAATGTTTCCTTTAAAACAGGTGCTTAAATTTTTATCACAAATAGGCTTTTTACATGGAATTTCTTATCGACGTGGGTCTCAGCCCGCTCCTCCTTGACAGGACGGATGAGATCTTTTAAAGCATCTACATATACATCGCACATCCATTACATATCGCAAATGAATTTTAGGCCCTATACACCATTGTTTTTAGCGATATTACAGAGCGAATACATTTTTAGGCCCTATACACCACTGTTTTTTATCCCTTCATGAAACATCACAACTATCCCATTGCATAAACATGAGTGCACCATTAACCTTGAGTTTGGCGCTCTTTGGCCTGAGTCGCTCTTGCGCCATTAAAATCCATCATCATCATCATCATTTAAAGACACGCAACTATGAATTTTTCTTCATGTTTCTGTTCTTATATTTGAAAGCTTCAGAAAAGTAATGTTAATACAAAATTTGATATGAAAACTGTTTCTCTATGAACAATATGTTGAAACGAACCATGTTCAGTAAGACATTTTCATTGTGGAATGTAGTACCATAGGACAGGCTACAGGCAATCCTTCTTAAAATACTGTTTATAATATTTAATCTGTAAATGGAGGCGGACCTATATGCAGTGAGACCATATCTGAGTCCCGACTCATCTAATCTCTTGTAGACACGTTTTCTTATACGTACATCACACAGCGATCTCAGAGAGAATAAGTATGCACAAACCGTTCCTAAACGTTTGGCTAATTCCGCGATATGAATATTCCATGATAGTGTACTATCGATAGTCATGGCTGAGTATTTTGTGCTGTTAATGAGCGGAAAGGGGATACGTGACCAATTTCTAGAGCAATTGTAATGCATAAAAATTGCTTTGTAGTTTGAAATGATTTTATGTGGGTTGGTGGAAACATATAGGCACCCCGCAATGCAGTTGGATGGATGGATGGAATGGAATATAGAAGCGTCCCCTTTGAAACGGGGTGGTAGCAGTAGCTATCAGGCTCATTTTTCTCCATATATCTTAATTATTGATTTAGAATGGTTAACTAAACCATCATTCTATTTATTAAATTTTGCTCCTACATTACTAACATTATGTCACTTCTCTGCTTCTAAGCCACCAATCTTCCAGCCGTTTTTTGCTAGTTTCCACCGCCGGTTTATTCACGCGGCCACTGTTATCTCTAAACCCCAGAGCTTCAGGAACAGTGATTGCGCCTGCATCAACTTCCGGATGGATACCATTGCATTCCAGTATAATATGGTCAATTGTTTCACTGGAGTTTCCACATACAGCACATGCGTCATCTCCATTGTTAAACTTCTTTTTGTAGCTGCGTGTTCTAAGGCACCCTGATCTAGCTTCAAAAAGTAGGGCCCTGCCTCTTGAGTTATCAAAGAAATCTTCCTTCCTGATCTGCATTTTCCACTTTCGGTATAATTCCACACTCTGTTTTTTTTTTCCATCGAATTTATCCAATTTTTACCTTCTGTGTTTTTCACCTGTTGCTGAATGCTCTTTATTTCTCTGTCCTTTTTACTAGCATACTTACTAGTTAGTTTCCTAGTTCTTTTCCTCCATTGTGAGTCAACGCTTTTTAGGTACAGGTATTTAAATACCTTAATTTCCTCAGGCGTTCCTCATATAATATTTTACTCTGAGCTTTCACGAAACAGGTCGCGCCATCTGAGTTTCACGAAACAGGTCGCGCCGTCTGGTGGCTAAATAAAGAAGCTTGAAGGCGCTCACGCGCGCTGGCCATGCTTTGCTGCTGTGCCATGGCGTGTGCTTTTTGGTTCGTCTTATGTACCCGAGAGTGGTTTCCCATTTGGGAACTGCTAGTGGTGCACTCGCTTCTGTACTTGAGGGCCCGGTGCCGTAACCGGAAATGTGTAATCACCAAAGTTCAGACGAAGGAAAATTGGGCGTAGGTACAGGTGCTTCGAAGGGTGCAGCTGTCGCGAACTATCGCCAAGTGTGAGGCTGCCCAGCTCTCCGCTGAAGCTTTTGGAGAAGACACGAATGCAAAATGGGATCATCGTTGTGTGACGAGTCAAGAAAGTGAACTGCTACCTGTGAATCCAAATCAAAGCAACCAAATTAAAAATTAAGCTCGGAGATAGCATTACTTAGCGTCAATCAGATAACACATTTTGTTTCTCACGGTGCGACTAGTCTGCACGAAGCGGTAGATTAGATGTCACAGTTCACTGTTTCATTATAGTTTCAAGGTTCGTCGGTCGATAAAATTCCCATTGAAACTGCGCCTTGATGAAATAGAGAGAGCGATCAGAGAAACGTGTTTGCTAGCTGTCGCCCACCGTTTTGGCTGTAATTTCGTTTACCTCGATTTTTCATGCTCTTTGCAGTGACGGTTGGTTGACGCCAGCGCACAAAAAGCGCGACCTGGGTTTGCCGCTATCGGGCCCGTTTCCTGTACGATGTGCAGTTAGCGCTCCTCATTCATTTTAATTATAACGCATATGTTCTGCTGTTCATTCGTAAAAATGAAGAACTGTCGCTGCACCAGAGCAGGGAACCAAATAAAGCGTATGAAATGCGTGATATGACACACCGAAGTGGCTCAATGGTGAGGTCGCTCGGCTGCTGAACCCGGATTAATACCGGCCACGTTTTGATGGGGGCAAAATGCAAAACGCCCGTATGCTCTGCAATACGAGTGCAAGGTAACGGATGCCCAGGTGGTCGAAATTGCCCGGCGCCCATGCATTAAGGCGCTCATAGCCTGAGACGCTTTGAGACTCCACAGACCCCATAAACGACAAATCCGTGACCTTAGTAAACAAGTATGTGACATTATAATAATAACTACAGACACTTCGTATGCGCCGCGTAGTTTTCTCCTATTTTAATCGCGACATTTAATTCTTTCACGCTCTACATTTGTTGAAACAGATTGATGGTAACATACATCTTTTATTCATTTTGCCTTTCGCGAACCCTCAAGCTGGCGCAGTTCTCGTGATTTGAGGGTGCGTCTCAAGCATTTTTCGAATTATTGAGGGCGATGATAACGTTTAATTGAAAGAAAAGGCGACGAAATAGCGCGTCTAGAAGCCGTAGCCTATTCAAGGACGTTAAAATAAAAACAATTTTAAAGAACGCATAGTCTTTCCACCCCTCTATTCTTATTTGTTCTCGGCGCGTATAAACCTAGGTAGTAATAAGCTTGAGCTGGATTCATATATCAGACAGCTTTATTTTTATTCGAACCTTATTGCAAGCGTGACGGCAAGAAATTCAGATGGCGCAAATCGTAAGCTCCGCGCTGTTTGCATATATTTTTATCGCGATAGTCCCTAAAATATTCCCGGAAGTATGCGAGAAGCATCCGCTTTTGAGACACCGAAAATATGATGGTTTTCCAGCAAGCAGCATCTTTTGCTCGCCCGAAGATACTCGTCTAGAACATCCACAGATTTGAAACCGCATTGTGAAACCGCAACGTCGCGGGCTCGCGCTTTCTGAGTGGATGCTTGCTAGTTAACAAAACAAAAACATCCCGAATCGATGCACTAGCTCTTAAACGTCAAAGAGGGTTTTAACGTCACTAGCACAGCCCGCAGCAACGACTGAAAGACGCGCTAGAACGGCGCCGACGGCCGATGTAGCGCCTGCGTGATTGGCGGCACCGCCGTTGGTGGCGCGGATGCCAGTGCGCTGGTGGCGCCGCCCGACGAATACAGCTTTCCTATAAGGCTTGTTTTAACATGGTAATTACTATTTAATTGTATACAAACCATGAAAGCACTTGCATTATATTAGTTTGTAATATATGCCTAACATCGCTATATGATGTTTCAGGCAGTACAAGGGCAGTGTCATCTGCATACAAGTATAGTTTACATTTCAGTGGAAAAGTGGCTAGATTATTGATATAATTATTAAATAGAATGAAACCTAGAATCGAGCCTTGGGGTACTCCAGTTTTAATGTCTAATAACTTACAGTAACAATCGCTTATTTTTACACATTCTAGTAGATCTGTGAAGTAAATGTGACAAAATGCTCGGTATGGTCCTCTGAAACCAAAGTTCTCTATTTTGTCTAGCAAACGTCGGTTATTAATTGTATCAAACGTCTTCTGAAGGTAAATAGAATATGTTAGAAAAATATTATTTTTATCAATTTCAGAACAAAAAAGCTCGTTAAAATCTTCTAAAACTTGAATAGTGCGGTGACCTGAACGAAAACAGTATTAAACGTGGCTTAGTAAAACTCACATTTGACAGAATTCCACCATAAAGCCGTGAACAGCTTTTTCAAGAATACAGGCAACTCAAGAAAGGATGGCCACTGGTCTATAGTTGTCGTAAATATTTCTTGATTCTTTCTTAAAAAGGAGCCTTACTACACACTACACTGGTTTTCAATTTAACATGGATCAGGCCTGTTCTCATAGTTTCATTAAAGATATTGTTAAGGTTTACTTACAGAGTGATTCTGCACCTTAGCCTGGTGCGCTAACCAACAGATGGTGAGCTTCCTCTTCTTGGGCCTCTATTCTGGAGAGCCTCTTTTGCACACTTCCTTGCCCTCTTCTGCGCGCATGCCTGACATTTCCCCCTTCGCAGACGAAGCCCCTGGGCTGTCAGTCACAGTCCCGAGAGTGGCACCGCTTCATTCTTGCGACATAGACTACTTGTGGTTACCGAGAGAGGCTGCCTTGGGAACATTGGCGAGACACGACGTAATGCATCTCATTGATACGTGTGAGCAGAATAAATGGGCCTGTGTAGTGCTACAACAGCTTCTGGGACAAACCACGCTTGCGGAGAGGTGTTCACAGCCACACTAAGTCGCCGGGAAGATAGGACACATTCGATGCCGACAATCGTAGCGCTGCTGAGCGATCTTGCGAGGCCAGAGTGCGTAATCAGGCGACCCGACGAGCCTCTTCAACGCGGCAGAGGGTGCTCGGAACAGAAGGCTGGGTGTTGAGAGAGAACGGCAAAATGGTGTCGAGAGAACGTCGAGGCGGACGGGCGTAGAGGAGGAAAAATGGACTATAAGCAGTTATCTCATGCTTCGAGGCGTTATAGGCGTAAGTAATGAATGAAAGCAAGTCATCACAGTTCTTGTGCTGCGAGTCAACATACATTGCAAGCATATTCGTCAGTGTCTGATTTGTACGTTCAACGAGGCCATTTGTCTGGGGATGGTATGTTGTAGAGTGACGCAACTGGCAAGTACAATAGCGCAGAAGATGTTCCACAACATCTGCCATACACTGGCGGCCTTGATCCCTGATAATGACACGAGGAGGCCCATGACGGAGGACGACAGCGTGAAGACGAAAGAAAGAGACGTCAGCGGCGGTGGCGGAAGAGATAACGGCAGTTTCACAGTAACGCGTGAGTTGATCAACTCACACGATGACCCAACGATTGCCTTGGGACGAGCGGGGAAGCAGGCCTATGAGGTCAACACCCACTTGCTCATATGGTGTGGTCGGTGGTGTCATCGGATGGAAGTGGCCCGGCGGAGAAGTCGTGGGGAGCTTGAACCGCTGGCACTGCACGTAGGAGTTCACGTAACGATGAGTCGTTCGACGCATATTTGGACAGTAGAATGAAGTGAAATTCCTTGGTGATGTCATAAGCCGAACCGGAACATCGCCTGACCCAAAGCTAATCAGAAGCTTGGCGAAAATGCCAACACCAACGTCCAAGAATGATATCCAGCGGATGTTGGATGTGGTTAACTATTTCAGCAAATTTGTGCCACAATTGTCCGAGCGAACAACTCTTTTGCGTGAGCTTGTCAAATCTCGGTCAGAGTTTCAATGGACCGAAAATCATGCGCTGGAATGGAAAAAGTAAACTCAAATCTTGACCACCGCCCCCCTACTTGCAATCTTTGATCCGCAGAGACAAACTAAGATTAGTTGCGATGCATCGAAGGATGGTGTTGGTGCAGCGTTACTGCAATGCTACCACGGTGAATGGAGGCCTGTAGCGCACGCATCTCGTGTCTTAACGCAATCCGAAAAGAACTATGCACAAATCGAAAAAGAAGCGCTTGGAATATGTTTTGGCTGCGAAAGGTTTCACGAGTTTGTGTACGGAAGAAAGGTGCTTATCGAAACTGATCACAAGCCGCTGGTGGCGATAGCACGGAAAGAAATTGCTGACATGCCACCGCGAGTGCAACGATTCTTTTTGCGTTTGCTAAAATATGACTTTATCTTGCAGTACATTCCAGGAAAGCAGCTGCTGCTCGCTGACATGTTGTCACGGTCAACGGTGGAACAGGCCGAAGACCAAGTTCGCACAACAAATGATGTTGAGGTTCATGCGGTGCAGTCCTTGGGCTACATGGTCACCCCCGAAACACAACGGTCACTGCAGCCGGAAACTTGTCGAGATGCCTACCTGCAGACAGTGATTGCATGCTTGGTGAGCGGGCAGCCGGTGACAGGTGAACTCAAGCCATTTTCGAAAGAACTATCTGTCGTTAATGGAGTTGTACTAAAGGGTGCAAAAGTTGTGATTCCGAAGAGTATGCGACGACTCATGCTGGAAAGGATTCATGCGGGTCACCTCGGGTTGCAAAAGTGCAAGGAGAGGGCGCGAAAACTCGTATTTTGGCCTGGTATTATTGGAGACATCGCTACCCGTGTAGAAAGCTGCGCAACGTGCAGAAAATACGCGTACAGACAGCCACAGGAACCACTTCTGATGCGACCAGTTCCGAAATGTGCTTGGTACAGGGTTGGAGTGGACATCTTTTCGTATGCAGGCAAGCCGTACGTGGTTGCTTATGATGCCTTTTCTAATTTTCCTGAGGTCGACATTCTAGAAGACAGAACCGCGGAAACCACAATTGCAGCCCTTAGTGCCATGTTCGCCATTTACGGTGTACCAGTGGAAGTCTGTACGGATAACGGACCCCAGTTCTCTAGCCGCGAATTTGCCCTGTTTGCTAAAACGTACGACTTTCATCACATAACCTCGAGTCCCCGTTATCCGCAGTCCAACGGCTTGGCTGAAAATGGTGTGCAGGTCGTCAAGCGTATCCTGAAAAAGACCATCGAGGCGAGGGAGGACTTCTGGCTCAGTCTCCTAGCATACCGCTCTACACCACTCGAAGATGGCCATTCTCCGGGTGAGGTCCTTCAGAGAAGGCACCTTCGTTCTAACCTTCCTGACTTCGGCAGGGTATCCCGCCGCAAAGTGACGAAACACCGCCAAGCCAGGGCTGGAAAGCCTTTGGCGCTACTACCCGGAGGCGCAACAGTGCGGCTTCAGGATGCTGCGGGTTGGCCACGCAAGGCGAAGGTCATTGCCGAAAGCGCTCCACGATCATACCTGGTAAAAACCCAAGATGATCGCATGTTGCGGCGAAACCGCCGGCATCTGATTACGACAGAGGAGCGGTATAGCAGTAGTGAAAGCGATGACGACGAGGAAAGTTGCACAGGCTCCCAGTCTCGGACACAGCAGCCTACGAGCGGAGCTGAACCAATTGCACAATCGTCGGGAGTCTCTTCACAAAACAGCGTGGGATCGACGCTACCAGCAAGTGGCCGTGATTCTCCGCCGAGCATCCCATCGCCACCCCCTGTGCGAAGGTCAACTCGTAGCACCCGGCCCCCAAAGAAGTTACACTATGACGAACAATTCAATCAAGTGCCATAATTGTGATCGCTGGTTATATTTTTACAAGTGTGTAATTTTTGTTTGTCCTAAGGGAGGATGTATCGGACACGTGTAGTGACTGTTATCAGCGCCGATGCGTATCAGTGATGTGCAGTAGAGACAGCGCGCGTGTTCGTGCCTTTATAAACTGTGCTGGCAATAAACGTCGTCATTCTTGCACTGACCGTGCTGCTGTACGCGTCGTCCCTTCGAGCGGCTACACAGTGGGGTTTTTTTTCACACTCAAGAGTACAAGACTCAGAAAGGAAGTCAATCACCTCCTATTGTAAACTCTCGTGTGTATTCCCCGAAGGAGCAAAGAAATCATTTCAAAGTTCGATTGTTTTGCTCATAATCTTGAAGTTAGTTCAAAATTTTTGAACATTGCAGCGAGATTAGGCCTTTACTCATTTACGAACGGTACTTAGCATCCTTGAAATATTTTGTGGCTACTTGGCGATTTTCGATAAAGTCATGCTGTGAATGTGAGTTTGGTATTTTGCTTTTACATGCCCAGAGAACTGCGGTCAACATATCACCTGTCATGCATGCAGAATATATGTTGTGTAGGGCCATGACCTCTAATTTAGTGTCGAGGTTTACTTCCCTAGCTAGGATGCTGCATTCAGACATGATAGCTACACCACCGACGAGTCTATTTGCCTGCTCTGTACTGCAGCAGAATATTCTAGTGTTTGAGAATGTTTGTATTCTTGGGCCAAGGTTTGTTTTTGTGAGCATAAAAGGCTGTTGGTGTCACTGATCCTAGTGTGTCTCTGACAGTTGAAACTCCGACACACAAAACTACAAAGGTTTGGCCAGGGATCACATAGTTGTCATTGATGCCAGACTTGTTCAAAACGTGTTTTGACAGAACACCCAAAAAGTGCATTGCTACACCAAACTATGCAAACGTCTGTGGTGTAGCAGGGGACCACAGCATACTTCAGGTCTCACACCCATCATGAAAAATTCTTAGAAAAAGCATCACTCTGAAGCTAAAAATGAGCAAAAACAACTGATAGAAAGAAGCACGTCAAAGACTGCAACACTTGACTAGGCTTCTCTCCCTGCCAAGAGTGGGTATCTAGCAGGGCCACACATGCCCCAAGCAGAAGTAACAAAAACCAAGAGTGATTTCACATTTATGTACTATCTCCTAAATAAAGGCATGATGTTAAAAATTAAAGCAGGTTAATTTGGATGTGTTCAAAAGGCTCAATCAAGAAAGTTTTTTTTTTAAATCTGGCAAACCACAGATAGTGGTGTGTGTGACTCTCAACTAATGGGGGTCAACGTAAGAAATGCATCTCGAAGCCTGTGCAGCTCCCAACTGAAGTAGCTGGAATTTTTGCATGCGACTCGGAAACTTCGATGGCTCAATAAATGAAGTTCCTGTGTGAAACACATTGAGCGTCTGTCTCTACCATCGAGTATTATTGAGAGGTAATAAATAATGTAAAGTTGGTACAAAGGTCTATAGTAATGATCAAAATGAAAGCACTATTTTTGTTTATTTACTTTGAGGCATAATTCTAATGTTACTATGACTTGGTGAGATCCATTTGTAATTTTTATTTACTTTGAGGCATAATTCTAATGTTCCTACGACTTGGTCAGATCCATTTGCAATTCAAGCGAGGAGGGTTTGAAAAGAAAATATTTCGGATCGGAATACAAATTCAATAAAAAGAGGAAAATGAAATTACAGAAATGACTGACAAAACAACAGGTTTTCATTACCACATGCATTATGAGGTGGGCAAGAGCTGCATGCAATGATGGGCACCACAAAAGGTGCCTAAACTGATGTCAGTGCGCACACACTTTCTGCTGTGAAGGTTTCAAAATGCAAACAGCTTGCTCCCTGCCACCTTGTGTATTCAGATTCCTATTATATTGATACGTGCCTATTATATTACAGTGCTAGCGACAGCACTGAAGACATTCCACCAAGCGTTAAGACAATCCATCAATGAGCTCTTCTTCAGCTAAAATGCAGCTATGCTCAAACTGTATGGTGCTAGTGACTGCAAGAGAAGCTAGCTGCTACCACCTATCCCGTAGGCTTACAGCATTCAACACTATACAAAATGATCATATTAAATGTTTATTGTCACTGCAACGAGTCCACTGTTTCAATTCTGCAGCCAATTGCTGCTCCAGGTTTAGAAAAGATGCAGAACATTGTCAAATATGATGTGTTCTAGTGATGTGGATGGTGCCCCAACCAGGGTGTCACTTGAATTAAGAAAATACAGCATATTACTTGATTTTTTCTATTCATTTTATACTCAATTAAAATTGTAATTCAGCCACATCACAAAATTTGCAGGCTGAGTTGCTACATTATAGTAACCATTCAGTTTCAAAATTGTGCTTTGCAGAATTACGTGTAAGAAGGTATACAAATAGTAATATTAGCACAATTTGAAATATTTCAGGAGTATTTGTTCGTAACGTTTGACAAACACGCATTTTCAGCGCTTACGACACTATCGTAACCAGTCTCCGGTTGACGCTCAACAAGCCAAAAGAAGCCGTTCCGAAATTTAGACAATTATGTAGTGAGCTGTTCTGTGCTGGCTCGTGTTTGCGAATACAGGAGTATTTTGTGCTTTTTAAAATTTTTAAATTTTCTCGTCAGTATGATATATTTAAGGCATTTTATCTCAAACATCTATGTAAGCTTGAAACGGTCAAGGTGGTGTGACAACTTCTGTCAAGACTGAGAAATGTGCTGCGACATCTGCAAGGCCTAGGACCTGCGTGTGTTTGGTAAGTAAAAAAGTGCATCTCATTTCTTCTTTTTTTTGTAGTGATCGCGTTGTGTAACGTCTAGTGGATTTGCGAGAGCTTATTATAGGCACGGAGGAAAAGAACAGTGAAGCAAGCGGGAACAGTGACTCAAGCGCGCACCACTGCCAGCGCAGTTCGGCAGTGATGAGAGCCGCTTACTAGTCGAGTGACTATCAAAGTGAGCTGGTAATTTTGTCGTCCCTAGTTTAAAATAGGCCATATCATTTTGCCGAAGTATCATTGGTGCTATTTTCGGCAAGTGAAATATATTTGTCACCCGATTGTTTTTAGCTTTGTACGAACAATGGTGAACAGCCAAGGATTCAAAGAACGTCTAATCGCAAGTTAACACACTGTGCAGGTTAACACAGGTTCGATACGGTTCGTTGCAAATAGACTAACTAGACTCTCTTTCCATGCCAATCCGTTTGCAGTGTATGGGTGTGTGACTGGAGTGGCATACCAAACAAGGTTAAAAGAATATGCTGCTAAACAGTCATGTCTGGCTAGCAATGCGTATACCTCTAACCTCTCTGATTTAATTTAAAGGAGCGAACAGTCTACGAGTCCAATGTAAACAAACGTTGGGGATAATTTTTTTTAGGTTTGTTGTTGATAGTGACAAGAATGAGTCTTATGATGATTTAGGGAGAAATAATAATAAATGAAGTGGCATTGTTTTTCCTTCCACTTTTCATTTAATATTCTTTCTCCCTAAATCATCTTAACACTCATTCTTGTCAACATCGACACCATACCTAAAAAGAAAAATTATCCTCAATGTTTACCTTGGACTTCTAGACTGTTCGCTCCTTTAAATTGTATCATAACGAGCCCCTCATTTCATCTAACCTTTATGGTAACACCACACCAGTTGTTACGTGGCATCTGCCTAAAGCAATGCACACTTTCCTAGGAGTGGCATTCTTGTGGTTGAATGAATGGAACACCATGGATGCGTGTGGGCATTGGTGCAGTCTGCACAGGCACATGCAAAAGCTAGCCACCCACACATTAATAGAAGCGCTGTTCATTGAAACGTTTCTCTAAACGTGGTTTGCATCACACTTGACCAGTTCTCATGTGGATTTGCACCACATATGTGGCTCTTGGGTAGATGCTTCCAATTTTCATTATTTATCTTTTATGTGCAGTAGCATGGTTTTGGCAGCATATTTTTCCGGTCTTTTTTTTCATGCAGCTACCTTCATGGCACCATCTGAGTTGGAGCTGGAGCACACCTGCTGCAGTACCACAATCTCGAAGGAAAAATGTGTCCATGCAGATTGCAGAATTTATATGGGCATGGAAAATAAAATTAAACTATGAGTCATGACTGAAACCTCTGCTGTTGTCTTTATTTTCTTTGTGCAGTCCAAGGCAGTCACTGCACCAAATTCTTGTAGGCTGACAAGCCCCCAGAGAACCAATCCACCAAATTCTTACTATATGCAGCCCTCGGTTGAAACTTAGCAGCCATTGGTTCCAATAGTCGCTGGTCCCGGTGGCTGCTGGTCCCAGCAGCTACTGGTCCCAGAAGCTACTGGTCCCAGCAGCTACTAGTCCTAGCAGCTGCAGGTCCCAGTAGCTGCTGGTTGCAGCAGCTGCTGGGAATGTGCTAATAACCCAGCACTGCTGGAACGAGCAGGATCCTAGCAGGAAACCAGCAGAAAATTTTCACCTTGGTATTATGATCACGGAGCAAAAACGTAAAAACGGGTATATACTTTCCGTGCTACGTTTTTGTAGAATGAATGAGCTCGCGATAGGGGAATGCAACACGTTCTCACGCGTGTAAATGAACTCCATTACATGCGTTTGTAAACTTGGGTGGGTTACTTGCTGGTTCCAGTAGCATTCCAGGAGGGAACCATCACAATTCTAAAACAAGCAAAGAAAACCAGCAAGCACCCTGCTGGAACCAGCAAGCACCCTGCTGAAATCAGCAAAGCCAGCAGGTTGCCTGCTGAGACCAGCAGACGCACAATGCTGGAACCAGCACAGCCAGCAGGTCGCCTGCTGGGACCAGTGGAAAACCAGCAGGTCGCCTGCTGGGACCAGTGGAAAACCAGCAAGCACCCTGCTGGAACCAGTACAACCAGCAAAAATCCAGCAGGCTACCTGCTGGTTCTAGCATAAACCAGCAGCTTCCAGCAAGAAACCAGCAGAAAATGTTCACCTGGGCAGGCCGCACTGAAAGTGGTAGTTTCAGGAGTATAAGGACATCTTTGCTGCACTTTACACCCTGCATTTTGCTCGCCCATCCGCACTCGCCCTGCCTGGTGGCAAGCACGACTACAACAAAAAAAGGCTCAGATTGAAACATCAGGAAGGGATACAGAGCCCCACAATATTTAGAGGAAGTAAATAAAATTACTCTGATCATATGTATGGGCTTCACAAATGAAGTTTGTTTGCTTCATCATTCCAAGCATCTTGTCACGTGGCCAACAGTTTCCTGTGTACTAAATTTAGGCTATGTATATCTATGAAATTCTGTTCCTGTCTTGAATTGCACATACATCTGCTCTGTCATTTCAAACAACACCATCATGGCTATGAACTCAGAACTATGTCAGGTTCCTGGGCTGCGTTGACGATGCACGCTATTGAGGCTAAAGAGATATTTCTAGTTTATTGCAGTATGGATGTTCAGAGAAACCACGTAAAATGATGTTTTTTTTTTACCTTTCCTCAGTTGTCAACCTTTCAACACATGCAGCATGAAAATCAGTACAGGAGACTAATGCATTTTTAAAAAGTGTTAAAGCGAGATTACAAACTGCATGTTGCGGACAAATGGTTCTTGCTTTGAGGAGATTCGGACGCACAAGTGAGTATGAAATCCGGTGAAACATACAAATGTAGCAGTATAGTTACAGCTTAGCAGTTCCAAATCATTCAAAGTACAGTGCAGGAGACTAATGCATTTTTGGAAAGTGTTAAAGCGAGATCACAAACTGCAGGTTGCGGACAAATGGTTCTTGCTTTGAGGAGATTCGGACGCACAAGTGAGTATGAAATCCGGTGAAACATACAGATGTAGCAGTATAGTTACAGCTTAGCAGTTCCAAATCATTCAAAGTACTATACGAAGCTACTCCAAAAGCCAGATTCGTGACTATTGGACAAAAATCTATCTGATATTTGCATGTTTTCAGTATTATTCAGAAACTTGAAACCGAAACTCTGGCAAAAGAAGCTTACCTTCAAATATGTATCTACTGCTTTAAACACCAAATTTAAACCACCACAGGGGTTCCCCCGCTCAGTGAGCCGGCATCGAAGGGTGCTCTTTTTTTTAGCATAACAGGCTTAATTCTCATTTTTCTTTTTGTTCTTGCTTATCTCGGTTACATTAATCACATGAATATTGTGGGTTTTTACATTTCCCTTGTGCTGCGCAAGCTATTCTAAGAGAACCACAGACAGTGACAACCAGTGACATAGACCACTGCTTATTCGTTTTCTATCTCGTGAGAACCAGTGTGAGCTCTCGGGTCAAGAATGTGCTGTTCATTTTATGGTAAATATATTAAGAGTTATCTTGTGTGAAACGTGAGGCTAGAAAAATGTCGCGACACAGATTGAACTGTAATTTTTCCAATTTAAGACAGAATGTTGGGTTTAACCCCCCCTCCCCTCCACCTGCAAGGCATCGCCGGCGGCTAACAGGAAGCGAAGTCCTGCTTACAGACATTCCCATGACTCTACCTCGGCAAAACACTTGCACTGGGCTTGCTGGGCAATGCGCCGCTCCTGGAGGTTACACGCAAAGTGCTGCTATACTGCGTGCTCTTTGAAACAAACTCTCCAGACTGCCGGTCGATTCAAAAATCTGGCAGGCTTCTGTGCTCATACCCCGGTATGGCCGTCCATGTGACAAACTCATTTTCGTGCATACGTGAGTTTCCTGTTCTCTTGCCTGTGCCTTGAGCTATGATGAGTTGGTTGCCATGGGTGAAATTGGACTGGGTAACTTTTCAATAGACTTGAAGAAACTGATACTGGCCTTCTGCCCTTAGCAATGCTGTTGCTAGTGGCCCGAATTTTCATAGCCACAGCGATGCCGTTGGTAATGGCCCGACTTGGCTAACCATAAATATTGACGTCCCTTCCGCCACACTTTCTCCATTGCATTGGGAATGGCAAGGGCCTCTTCTTAGTTTGATTTGGGTTGTGGGGTTTAACGTCCTAAAGCAACTCAGGATATGAGAGACGCCGCTGTGGAGGACTCCAGAAATTTCGGCCACCTGGGCCGAAATTTCGGCTACCCCTGTCTAATACCCCTGTCACACAAGCAAATTTAATGTCATTCGTATCGAATGACCTTAGCATCTAATGCCGTTATTTCCTTGCTACACGAGAAAATTTATTGTCATCAGGTTCGAGTGACATTCTTCATCGAATGAGATCGGAGAACTCATTAGGGAACTTCTCATTCGCATTCGATCGCGAACCAAATGTGTACTCTTGATGCCAGATACGCAGCAGAAACAAATAACGCAGCAACATATTTTGCTCACAGTGAAATTAAACAGATATATTTATGGAGTTTTGTTTTAAAATTCGTTAATTTAGGTGAAACATGTTCGCACTGCACGCTCTCGCGGAACGGCATTACTCTCGGTCACAGCAGTGGTCCAGTCATGGAAACGACCCACGATCATTTTGGGCTCTTTGCTTCTTAGTGGCCGCATCTCCGAACTATTTGAAGTTGTGACTGAGCTTCTCACAGTTTGGACGTCAATTATATGCTCTACGTATTTCCATGCATCTTAGCTGTCTTCAGCCATATTGTTTGTTTATATTTATCAAATTTGGGACTGACTCGATACTTGGCTTGTATTTTTATGGCTAAAGTGCTACAGCACAGCCAAAAGTAATGTTTTTCGCTTGAATTGTCGTACAGAAATGTTTTGATCGGCTTTAAACTCCTTTCATGCGCACTGGTGTTCCTTAAGTGCAGTATTTTTTTTATAGCTGATCGTAATTGCCACCATTCGCGAATGACACTATATTTTACCGTGTAGCACCGAAAGAAACCGAATGACATTCGATGCATCGAATGACATTAAATCTGCTCGTGTGACAGAGGTATAAGCTTTCATCCTGAAAACGACTCACTCATTAGTGATTACATACGCTTGAATGAGTCTTGGAATTCCTCGGAAGCTTCGCAAACTATCTAGACGTGTGGTTTCACGCATACTATCGGCAACAAATGCACAGCAGCCCTCACTGGAAGCGCGACGATAGTGTGAGAATTGCACCCTTTCAGGAAATACGTGTCCTCAAATAAAATAACTGGCATCAAAGCGCGAACACCGCGATGATGCGACTTTTCCACTATAGGCCTTATTACATGTTTCACAATGCGTGTGCTTTCATGGATATAAATGTGCATGGAATGGGATATCTCTGTGGTCCCCATGGTTCACAGTGAACAGTACAGGCAGTAACTTTGTTGTGTTTGTGGCAACAAATGATGAGCCGACTGCGCTATCAGCGAAACCAGGTCGTGTCGGTAAGCTTAGTTCTCCACCAGGAGGTAAATGAATACGGGTGCCTCCCACCACCCATCCCGACAACCAATTACTCTTTCCCCTAGCCCCAGTCCACAACTTCCCGGGACTGATCAGAGGAGTGTCTCTGGGTCCGTTCCTCAGGCTCTGGGTCGCTGTCATGTTTTATTTCCACCTTTGGGTGAAAAAAAAAGCTGCGTCTTTCGGGACTTGATTATTTATCAGTATATACTAATTGGTTCAAAGCCTGTTTTAAACAATGTGGTGCAGGCTATCATATTGTCTTCATTCGTTTATTAGCTTCATTGTGTACTTTGCTACTAATTAGGACAATACCTTGTGTTGATAAGCAATAGCTAGTGTCAGGCATTTTAAATCGAAAGCTTTACTGTGCCCTTCCATAGCTTGGTCGGCGTGTTTTTCATATGGCCTTGAACGCTGCCTAGCGGCGCGCCGCCCGCGCTCGCTTTTCTACTGCTGCTTCGCTCCTTCATCTACATCTCACAACTGCTTTTTCTCCCCACACCTGGCAAACTTTATTCGTACCGGTATACATCTCCACAAATATACAACATTACCTGACACAGTGCCCCACAGCCTTCCAGTCCCCCGATATACCCTTTCCTGTCACCGCTACCCACCTGACTCGCTTCCAACGACCTTCCCCTTCAAAATGCCCTCGACGCCTTCGTATCTTCTAGACCAGCCTGTGTTGCCTTGTGGTTTGCAGACAGCGTTGGAGGAGTCGTGCTTTCGCTTTGACTACTTAATGTGGCGGTGCCACTTGAAGAGACAATATTTTAGGTGATATTCGTACGTCTACTGTGCCTCACTAGTTGAGTTTATAAATTTGATTTTAATATCTTCATAAAGCATATTTTCTCTGCTTTCGAATGGTGCATTTGGTTTATAATAGCTTTATGGATGTTTAAGCTGTAAAGGAAAACACAAAGGTAAGAAATGGCTTCTCAGCTCTACTTGTCTCAAGAAATGCAAATTTGTGCAAAACCTTTTGTACCTAGAGAAAAGCCGTTCGAGATTTTTTGCCATTATATGCTAATGAACAAAGTTAAGCATTTTTATTAGTACGTATAGCTTTGGTTATTAGCCACGCGCCTTTGAATAGTGTAAGAAGCAGGAACCTATATATACAACAACTTTCAAGATATGCATTGTGCTGCGGAGATAGAACTTGATGCCATGCAAATTATCGAATCAGGAAAAGAGGTTGTTAAGTGCCGCATAAATTTGTTCCATGATATTGTCACGGTGTGAAGTCTCTGATCAGAAGTCACCGCGGGACACAGGAGTAACAGAAGTCACAGTGCGGCAGGAAACTAGCAGGCCCGCTTCGACAGAAGAACTTCAGTTTCTTCGCCTCGAGGAGACGAACGTCGGTTTCTTCGCCTCGAGGAGGCACACGCTCGCGATCAGCACAGAGGGAAGATAAAGAATGCAGCGTGTCATTGCCCTCCCCCCCCCCCCGGGTACAAGAAGCATCGTCCCGATGCTGGGAGTGTAGGTAGAGATAAAAAAAACCATTGCACGAAGGGCAGTAGCTCACGCACAGAAAGAGTCAACACTATCGGTCGTAATACGGTTTCAGGCGGACCACGTGGACCAAGTCCGGTAGCGTGGAGCGTCGGGACTTTTTAAATCCATCAGGAACAACCTCATAGTTTAGGTCCCCAACTTGGCTTACCACTTTGTACGGGCCAAAGTAACGACACAGCAGTTTCTCGCTGAGGCCTCGTCGACGTACAGGAAACCAAACCCAGACACGGTCTCCAGCTGTGTACCGGGCGTCACGGTGTCGGAGATTGTATCGTTGGGCATCGCGGCGTTGCTGATTCTGAATTCGCAGCCTGGCCAGCTGGCGGGCCTCTTCGGCGAGGTGCAGAAAGGTGTGAACATCTGGTTGCTGGTCGCCGTCGTCTAGATGTGGTAACATGGCATCAAGCATTGTGGTCACTTCACGGCCATGGACCAGACGGAAAGGTGTCATGTTCGTTGTTTCCTGGACCGCTGTATTGTATGCAAAGGTAACGTACGGGAGCACTTCATCCCACGTTTTGTGCTCTACGTCGACGTACATTGAGAGCATGTCAGCGAGTGTTTTGTTCAAGCGTTCTGTCAAGCCGTTTGTTTGAGGATGGTAAGGTGTTGCCTTCCTGTGTTCAGTATGACTGTGAATTAAAATCTGCTGCAGCAATTCGGCTGTAAATGCGGCTCCTCTGTCAGTAATCAAAATCTCCGGTGCGCCATGGCGCAGGACAACGCAATTGATGAAAAACTTTGCAACCTCTAAGGCAGTACCGTTTGGTAGAGCGGAGGTTTCCGCGTATCGTGTAAGGTAATCCGTAGCGATAATGACCCACCGGTTACCGGAGTGTGAAAGGGGAAATGGTCCCAGCATGTCCATGCCAATCTGCTGGAAAGGCCTCGATGGTGGGTCTATTGGCTTCAAGAGTCCGGTGGGCTTAGTCGGCGGCACCTTACGACGCTGATAGTTGCGACACGTTTTCACATAGTGTGAAACGTCTGAGTGGAGTCGAGGCCAGTAGTACTTTTCCTTGAGCCTTGCAAGCGTGCGGGTGACTCCCAAATGTCCAGAGGTTGGTTCATCGTGGCAAGCTTGTAAGATTTCATCACGTAGACACATAGGTACAACAATCAGGTACGGCGTTTGGCTGGCGGAAAAGTTTTTCTTCATGAGGACACCATTGCGCACACATAACGATGACAGCACGCTTGAAAGCTCTCGGAGCGGTTGTACATGCACCGTTTAGATAGTCCATGATGTGACGAAGTTCGGGATCTGCCGCTTGTCTTTCAGCGAGGCACTCTGTGCTGATGGCATTTAGCAGTATGGCCTCATCAGGAATTTCATCTGCGGGGGGATCTACAGGGGCCCGTGAAAGGCAGTCTGCGTCCGAATGCTGACGGCCAGATTTGTACGTGACAGTTATGTCGAATTCCTGTAATCGTAGACTCCATCTTACAAGACGGGTTGAAGGGCCCTTTAGGGTTGCAAGCTAGCATAGGGCATGGTGGTCAGTTACTAATTTGAATGGTTTCCTGTAAAGGTATATATATGGCCGGAACTTCGACGTCGCCCACACAATGGCTAGACATTCTTTCTCTGTTGCGGAATAGTTCGATTCCGCTTTAGGTAGACAGCGACTGGCGTAAGCAATTACACGTTCTTGGCCGCCCTGGATTTGAACTAGAACGGCGCCCAGGCCTATTTGCTTGCATCGGTGTGAAGCTCCGTGTCGGCGTTTTCGTTGAAGTGAGCCAATATGGGAGGTGTTTGTAGGCAGTGTTGAAGCTCTTTGAATGCTTGTTCCTGTGGTGCGTCCCAAGTGAAAGGCGAGTCTGTCTTTGTCAGACGTGTTAGGGGCTCGGCGAGTCGAGCGAAATCTGACGTAGCGCCGGTAGTAGGCACATAAGCCAAGAAATCATCGAACAGCTTTCTGGTCTTTGGGCGGAGGGAAGTTGGCAATAGCTGTCGTTTTCTCTGGATCCGGCAGGACACCAGCGTGGCTTACGACGTGCCCCAAAAACTTGAGCTCCGTATAAGCAAAATGATATTTCTCGTTCTTTAACGTAAGGCCAGAGGATGGTATGGCTTGCAAAACAGTTTCAAGGCGCCGAAGGTGCTCCTCGAACGTTGGAGCGAAGACCACGTCGTCAAGGTAAACGAGACATGTCTGCCACTTGAGATCTGCAAGTACGGTGTCCATAAGCCGTTGGAAAGTAGCCGGAGCAGAGCAGAGACCAAAGGGCATAGCCTTGAACTCGTAGAGCCCATCCGGAGTAATAAACGCCGTTTTCTCGCGGTCCCTCTCATCTACCTCTATTTTCCAGTATCCGGATTTCAAGTCCATTGAAGAGAAATATTTCGCGGAACAGAGACGATCCAGAGCATCGTCGATGCGTGGCAGGGGATAGACGTATTTCTTTGTAACTTTGTTTAGCCGGCGGTAATCCACACCTCAGCGTACCATCCTTTTTCTTAACAAGAACGACAGGTGCAGCCCATGGACTCCGCGAGGGCTGGATGACATCGTCGCGAAGCATCTCTTTCACTTGGCGGGTGATAGCGGCGCATTCAGTCGGAGACACTCGGTAAGGTGACTGTCTGAGAGGTGGCACGGTATCATCCGTAATAATGCGATGCTTGGCGAGATCGGTTCTGCCAACACATGAAGAGTTGGAGAAGGTCGCCCGATAGCGCTGGAGGAGCTGGTTCACTTGGCGATGCTGCAGTTGAGAAATCGCAGGGTTAATGTCGAAGTGTAAATCGGTGGTAGGCCTCTCCATTTCGGTCAATGACAGCGTCGCAAGTCCAGAGGCTTTTCGAACATGCGTGATACCGCAATATGGGCCACTACAGTCCCAGTGCTTAAATGCTGGTGCTCACCGCCAAAATTTGTGAGTAGGACGTCTGCTTTGCCATCTTCGAGGCGAACGACTCCTCTGGCTACAGCAAGACTGCGTTCGAAAAGTAAGATCTGTTTGCTCTCCACGACACCTTCAAAGTTTCGCAGTGTATTCGCAGCCACAGACGTCATCACGCTGGAACGGGGCGGAATAGTGACGTGATCATCAAGGATGTGCAGTGCTGTCAGTCGCTCTGAAGCACTGTGTATTGCGTTCTCAGTCGATAAGGTCACTGACTTAGTCTGCAGGTCGATAACGGCTCCATTCTCTGCTAAGAAATCCATGCCAAGGATGACGTCGCGGGAACACTGGACAAGTACGACGAAGGTTGCTAAGTACGTTTCTTCTTGCACAGTTACCCTAGAAGTGCAGGTACCGGTCGGCGTTGTCAAGTGGCCTCCGGCGGTACGAAATTGTGGGCCTGTCCAGGGTGTAGTCACCTTTTTCAGAGTGGCGGCGAAAGGCCCACTCATCACAGAATAATCGGCGCCGGTATCCACAAGCGCTGTCACGTCGGTTCCGTCCACTGAAATGTTCAGGTCGGCGGTTACGGCTGTGGTGTTGCCGGAACGTCGCGGGGTCCGGTCACGGCTGCGGTGTGGTACTAGCTGATTTCGTGTCGTCGGAGAACTGGAGCGCCGAGGCAGCGGATCATTGTGAGGCGCGTCGTGTCGTCGTGAAACGGAGTGGCCATCCGGTTGCAGCGGTGGAGAAGCTTAAATTTCGTCGATGAGCAACCTTCCCTCCAAAGGTTGCCGCGTCTAGTTTTCCCGATGGGGGCTACGGGAGCGGACCCGCGTCAGGCCGGCATTACCACGTGTCTGCGAGGAGTATTGGCGCGGTGAAGGCGACCGCGAGTACTCATAGGGCGTTCCGGATGATTCAGCCAAGTACGCGTCAATGGCAGGGGGTCGTTCACCACGCTGCGGCTTTCGCGCGTCGGCGCTAAATCCCGGCAGACCCATTCGTCGGTAATAGCAATCGCGGAACAGGTGACCAGCTTCGCCACAGTGGAAGCACAGCGGGCGATTATCGCGAGTGCGCCAGACTTCGCTTTTGCGTGGACGCACCTGAGAAATTCGAGCGGGAGGTGGATGCTGACTGGGAGGTGGACAGGCACGACGAGTGACTGCGGCGTAGGTCATGGCCTGCTCTGGTGGCATTGTCGGGAGTGGCTCGGGTGGATTGAGTGCCTGGTTGACCTCTTCCCGAACCATCTGAGAAAGGCTGGATACTTGAGGGGGTGCTGCCGTCGAAAATAGTTTTTGCAGCTCCTCTCGTACGACGGCCCGTATGGTCTCACGGAGCACGTCAGTGCTACCAGTGTCCGCGATGGCGGCAGCAATAGGGTTGGACGGCCGCTCGTAGTGCTTAGATCGCATCTCTAGAGCCCTCTCAATGGTAGTGGCCTCGGATACAAATTCCCCGATGGTCTTGGGGGGACATCGCACTAATCCAACGAAGATCTGTTCCTTAATTCCCGTCATGAGATAGCGAAGTTTTTTTTCTTCGGACATGTTTGGATCAGCGCGACGGAATAGCCTCGTCATGTCCTCGAAGTAAACGAGGACGCTCTCGTTAGGGAGCTGAACTCTCGTCTGTAGGAGCAGCTCGGCGCGTTCTTTCCGAAAAACGGTGGTGAAAGCTTGCAGGAACTGGTCCTTGAAGGAACTCCACGTTGTGATAGTAGTCTCATGATTTTCAAACCATGTACGAGCTGCACCGTCGAGCGAAAAAAATACATGCTGCAGTTTCTGGTCGTCGCCCCAGCGATTGTACTGGGCTACTCGCTCAAATTTATCTAGCCAGTCTTCCGGGTCGTCGCCGGGAAAGGCTTGGAAGATGGGTACCCTAGCAAAAAAATCCGATAGAAAACTAATAGCCTATCAGATTATTGATATTGGTTTTATAGGTCTGCCAGAGTATTGGTCTTATGGGTATCCTAGCCGATTGGTTTTACAGGTCTACTGGAGTATTGGTTTTATAGGTCAATTGTTTACTGGTCGTATAGGCTATGGTTTTATCGGTCCTATGGCATCTGATAAACTGATAGGTCTGTAATGCTAGTACACCCATAGCTGTCAATAATCTGATAGACCTACAAAACCAGTAGGTTTCCTATTGGTTTTGTAGGCCCTATGGAATATTGATCACATCGAGTAGCTGCGGGTGTTTTACCTCTCCGGACACCTGAAAGGAGAGGGCAGCTATGTTCCATTTTCTAGGGATGAGTTACGCAGCAGGTGCATGTATACACATTTTAATCCACAATGACAGCGGCAACGCATACTGGCACATAATCCAAACATTGACTGCATCCAGGTAGCCCTCGATTCCAAGATTGCGGATTTCGGCCCGATGATGTAGTCTCTCGAATGCTAAGGCACCTGAAAGAAATAAAAAATTGCATTACAGCTTGAAAAATAAGCGATTTCAAGAACGCGACACCACCACGACTTCAAAAAATCGGTCCACACATATACCGGCAAGCGCGATTGCGCGCGTATTCATGCGGAGGCAGTTAGGAGAGGCCGCCATTACTGAACGCCGAGGTAGCTGCTGAACGAAATTTCCGCCTTGCGCCTCACCACAGGTTCTGCCACTTAAACACAGTGCGCACGATATTCGAAAACAGATTAACGCTAAAACGTTTCATCAATACTTTCAAGAAATCGTACCGACAACTTTAAAACTCGACGCTGCGTTATATCACACCGCGCGATTCAAATTCCTTTGTTGGCGTGCAGGCAACGGCATTCTGCAACGCAAAGCCACATCATACACTGACAAAGTATAAACGTCAGCCCGAAGTTGCAAGTGATGCACACGCACCTGATCAAAAGCTGAACGTGCGCTGGAACGTTGATATCCTCGAGAAGCACCCCGAAAATCGGCGAAAACTTATAAACACAGGGCATCGACCGAACTGCCGCCAGCCCGATCAGCAATCGCGCAAGCACCAATGCCTCTACGGAGCTGCGCATGCGCGCCCAGAGGAGAGGTGGAAAGGAGGATGAGAGAGGCCAGCACGGGAACGCTTGCGCGGGAGTGGGAGTGAGAGAAAGGAAACCTACCTCTCCGCTGCGAAGCGCTGCCGGCATCGCGCTACCGCGTCGGCAGCTCGAGCCGTACTCGTCGCGTGCTCGATGTCGACTCCTCTCGCTTCAGCGGCGGTTGCAGCGTTGCAGTTGCTTGGACGCGCGCCTCTCAATCCATTTCACCGTCCTGCTCTGCACATGTAGGTGATTGTGACTGAGCTGGGCCCCGACAGAACCGTGCTATATCCGCGTGCTTTCCCATCTCCATTCAGTGATCCAGTAGCAACAGCGTCGCGCGTCTTGCGGCTCCAACCGTACGTAGTTTGTTGAGACCGCGCGCAGCGTTCTCAATTGTTATTGCGGCTAATATTGTACGTTACGGCAACACTCAATAAACGGGATGAATGCGTGAGTTTTGGGGATGTGTCCGAGATGGAAAAGGAAACAATGACAAAGACCTAAAATCTCCAACGTACTGATCCTGCATGCAAGACCCATAAACAAAGGCATACTGATGTATCAGACACATGAACCAATATGTAGTAGTCTACAAGACAAGCATGTATCAGCCTATAAGATGTATGGGCTTCTGCACTGGTCTGATACTTTTCTTATACAACCCACCGATAAACCTATGAAACCAATACTATTGCCTATAGGACAAATATGTACCAGTCTATAAGATTTATGAGTTTCTGAATAAGTCTCATAGAAATGCAGATAAAACACATAGAATACCTACAGAACCAATACCGATTCTTATAAGACCAATAACGCACCCTATTGGTCTTTTTTGCTAGGGTATCTTCCGCGGCTGCTGCAACACGAAGGAGGGGGCAGTGGTGTATACCTGCGTCATTACGGGTGGTTGTGTTGTCTCCGAAGGTGGTGCTGGAGAAGATGGTGGCGGCCTCGCAGTACGAGAAAATTGTAGAGGCGCGAATTCAGGATCAAGCCCTCGAAGCCGTCGGCTACTCTGATGGGTAGGCATAATCTCGATGGTAGGAGATCCTTGAGGGCTGGAGTCTCGGCTGGTTGGAGGTGTTTGGAGCATGGGTTGCGTTACCCAGCACCTCCACCAGATGTCACGGTGTGAAGTCTCTGATCAGAAGTCACCGCGGGACACAGAAGTAACAGAAGTCACAGTGCGGCAGGAAACTAGCAGGCCCGCTTCGACAGAACTTCAGTTTCTTCGCCTCGAAGAGACGAACGTCGGTTTCTTTGCCTCGAGGAGGCACACACTCGCGATCAGCACAGAGGGAAGATAAAGAATGCAGCGTGTCAATATGAAGATTTTACGAATTCACAACAAAGATAAAAGTGGTAAAAGAAATACTAAAATTCTGCTTAGCTCTGCAACCACATGATAAAGAATGTATGGGATGCTAAACCGTCATTTATTTACTGGTACGGTTATCAGCCCAAGTGCACATCTTGGGCAAGACAGGAAAACGTGTGTAAGTTTATATATATATACTTTGCTTTGACTTCATTTGTCATCGACAACTTATGCAAGCTAGTCCAGCATAGGGAGGATAAACCCCCCACCCCCTCACTCACACACGCAGAAATACAATACGATAGGATACGATAAGCTTTATTTTCCATCAACGATGGAGGGTCTACGAGGCTGAAAGCTGAGGCCGCAGCTTGGCTAGTCCTCGCCCCCCTACATAACAGCGACAGGTGGCACTTGACAGCAAAACATACAATACCAATGGAAAATAGTGGTTGCACAAAAGATATTGGCGTGGACAGTGCACAAGGTCGACAGCAATGTGCAATGGCAAACAAAAATTCTAGGCCAGTAGTGGAGTCTAAGAAATCTAAAAATTAGGTAACCTTGAAAAAAGAGATAACCTATTCAACGCTTTTGCATTTGAAATAAGTTTAGTCTCATGCACACACAGCATAAAAGAAAGAAAAATAAAGAAGTATACAAATGCATCAGAAATGATATCACCACAAGATAACACCACAAGAAAGTCATATCATTTCCAAAGTTATACAACACTAATACCGAAAGAAAATGTTCCTAAGCTGCTTAACATTCAGCTGTAAAATGCCGATATTATTAGACTCCATTGAGCGGCCGTGATTAGACGAATAGGAATTTAAAAGCGATGAGATACAGTATTTTAGTGTTTGCGCACCGTAATTCGTTCTACTGAAATCAACTTTCAGATTTCGGGCTTCCGCGTGAAATGTCCAGACGAAACTATGGGTGTAAGGTTTCCTAAATTTTTTAGGATATAACTATTCTGCTTTCTTTGATTAATGCGAGACATAGATTGTAATTGTACATGTCCTTCACATGCAAAAGTATCAGCTTTAGAAACAATGATTGCACATTAGCGTCGTACATGGAGTGTGTAATGATTCTAACCTCCTTTCTCTGAAGCCTACTGAATTTCTGCATATTAGTCACCGTAGTAGTACCCCACACGAGATTGAAATAATTAATGTGAGACAAAAAGAGAGTTACATAAAAGCATCATAACATTCTTAGGTAAGAAAAACTTGTTTTTATGATGAATACCGATTACTGACGCAAGCCTAGAACATATGTAATCTATGTGTCGGTCCCAAGACATAGTATTGTAAAAATTACTCCTAATGTTCCAAATTCATCCACGATTTCTATTTCCGAGCTATTTAACTTAAGTTTTAACTCCGATGGCACCAGTCTTGTTTTCGCACGGAAAACGATCGCTTTTGTCTTATTGTTGATTATTAAATCGTTCTGTTTGCCGAATCCCTTACTTTAAATAACGCTACGTTAGCCATGTAAAACAGTTCTGTACAGTTTTCTGAGACACAAAAATGCTAGTGTCGTCAGCATAGATGGCAAACTTAGCCTGCGCTTCCACACTGACAATGTCGTTTAAGTATACATTAAACAGAAATGGTCCTAAAATGCTTCCCTCTGGGACTCCCGACTGTATACAACTACTGACTAGTCTACTGACTTGAGGAATGGCCATTGAGCTCAACATATTGCAATCGCGATGTGAAAGGTATAATTTGATTAGCTCTAACGGTAACCGACGAACACCGTACTTCTTTAGTTTTTCAAGAAGCAATTACGATTCAGATAGTCAAATGCCTTGGTGAAATCTAGGTATATCCCTAGTACATACTGTTTGTTGTCTGTGTTTGTTAGAATTATTCTTTTTTATCTAGCAACGCAAGTTGTGTGGATCAAAATTTTCAAAACCCATACTGCGCATCAATTATGTTGTTTTTTGTTTGTTTTTTCGAGAAAGGATTCAAGGCTCACCAACATAACTTTCTCTAATCCTTTAGAAAATACAGGAAGGATAGAAATTGGGCGGTAATTATATAAGCATGTTATGACTACCTTTTTGTATATAGCCCTCCCCTTTGCTATTTGCATGTCGTTGGGAAATACTCCAGAGCTTATGCACAAGTTAAATATGTGTGTTAGGACAGGTGATATATCAAGAACATATTTTACAGGCTTAATTTGCACATTATGAATATCACAGCTGGCGGAGTTTTTTAGTTGTGCGAACGTTGAATACTCTTCCCTGTTCGTCACAGTACTGAAGAATATACTTCTAGGGTTTTCCTTAACGAGGTGGTATGTTTACAAAGTGCTCATTAAATGCATCCGCCATAAACCAACTTGTTATTGATCTCGAGTTCACTGATCAGACAGGGAACTTGTGAACGGCCAAGAACCTGATTAAGCTTTCGCCAGGTAGACTTGGACTCATGCTTTACTGCACTAAACGAATTTGCAAGGTAATGACTTTTAGCCTTTCTGACTTCCTTATAAGACTATTTCTATTCTTCTTAAATTCTTTCAAATGAGTAATGTCTCTGGACTGAATGAACCTATGGAACATGTCATTCTTAACTCTACTTTTAGCCACTAGGTAATCATTTATTCAAGGTTTTCTTATTTTTCTAGACAAACTGATGGTGCGGAAAGAAAAATGTCTGTAAAGCTCGACAAAATAATCAGTGATTAAACAGTATGGGGCATTAGGATCTGTTGATCCTTGAACATTTGATCAGTCCACTCTTGATATTTCATTAGGGAATCGGTCTAACTGCGATGAAAAAATCTGCTGATAGATAACTTTGCGATTTATTCTATTCTGCTTGTCTAAATGTTTCACACAAACAAAACTATGCAGATGGTCACTGATATCACAAGCAAGAACATACGATTTGACTTGATGATCTGCGAAATTGGTTAAGAATTGGTCAATTTATGTTGACGAACAAGATGTAATACTATGATGGACTAATATACGTGCGCAACAGAGACGAGGCAAAAAGGAGAACTGGACAACGACGATGCAGACGGTGCGCTGTTGTTGTCCACTCCTCCTCTTTGTCTCGTCTCTGTTGCGCACGTATATTACTGTCCATAATGATTCACCAACTCGCCCAATCAGCCGTTCTTCTACAATGTTTTGTGATTCAAGCAACAGCTTAAATTCTTTGACACTAGATATTGTTTGAAGCATGTTTAAGTTGAAGTCGCCGCCACAAGAAAGGTCTAAATTAGCGTCATTATCGTAGGAAAAAGAGATTCAAGAAAATTAAAGAAAAGTGTGAAATTCTCTTCCGTAACAAGAACCAACTTGCCACTAAACAAAGATAATGCCTCAAAATCTCTTGTTGATTTAGTAAAAGGTGAGAGTATATCCTATTCTACACCCTTCTTTTCAGCATCGCAATGCCGCCTCCTCTGCCATAGCTACAACTAAGATTGCATGTCTGGTATTCCGAAAAAAAAGATTGCATCACCGTCGTCACGATACCATGTTTCAGTCAACATAAGCGCACTGAACTGAGTCTTGATTTGATTTAGTTGAGTGGTTTTCCAGTAGAGTGGTTTTATTTCAAGCAGCTTGCATGTTCGCGTGAAATACTTCAAATGACTGAAAGGCACTGCCAACAAAATTATCAAAATCATCTAAAGGTACATATGTGTTCATGATAAGATTTGAGAAAAAAAGTATATAAAAGAACACCAAAAAGAACTAATGAGGGTTGCTGCTTGCAACATTATCCAGTTCATTTAAGGCTTGAATGCGCCATGCACGTTCGCCGTTCCTTCGCCGAAGAAAAATCTTAGGTTTCCTGTGCGCGACATACTGAAAGTCATGATCTTTGAACCATTTCTTTGCTGCAAAAAGCAGTTCTCGTGAGTGCTTCGTTAATTTCTCCTGAATGAAGACTTGGGATGAATAATTACTTAGAGCCAGCCTCTTTTCAAACCATTCTTCTCGTGTCTCCTGTCTGGCAAAACAAAGTATATTGCCAGGAATCTTGCCGGACTTGGACGGAAGGCGCTGAATAGCGACAACGTCATGTTTGGTTAACTCTGGAATATCCATCGTTTCAGCGAGAGCATTGATCTCATCAAGCAGATTTTCGTTTTCAGTCTGCGGGATTCCATGAAACTCTAGATTCTGTTTACGGTTCCTCCATCCAAGATCATTTAATTGATCCCTCAGAGTTTGTACTTCTACTGTGCCTTCTGTTCAAGCTTTTGTACCTTATCTTTAATTTCCTTGATCTCTGTGTCATGACGTGCAGTGTCAGCAAGGATTTTGTCGTATTTGTCAGACATGAGCTCTACAGCTTGCTCACTGTTTAGAATGGTATCCTTCTGGCTCAGAAGCACTCAAAGTTTCTCCTGTATATCTGCAAGAACGAGACTAATCTGAGGGACTTCATCTGCTGATTTCTCTAGCGTAGCTGCCTCTGAAATGCTGTTTTTTTTTTGGTCTACCTCGTGTTCGCCCTGGCAGCGCTATGCCTTTCTCGTCGTTTCCATTATGGAATTAAACTGGCATTCATTCACCCCAGAGCATTTCCTTAAGTGATATATATTGTCACGAAGACAGGGATTTATGGGTATCGGCAACAGGGGCAGATACACACAGTCAATACAGAGGTTCCCGGGAAACGGTAACACGAAGACACAAGCTCAAGAGTTCACAGTCCTAGCTAGCCGAAGCGCGCGAGAGTCTCCAACTTCTTCGTCGTTCAAGCGCTACCTCGAACCGTCAGGTGGCATTATTCTCCCCCTCGAAAAAAAAAAACCACAAGCTCGCAGAAACAAAAACTGATCTGGATGGCAAATACGGCTTTCAGCGGGTAAAATACGGCTTCATGCGAAGCACATGCACCAGGTCAGACGAGCACTGACGACTAGAACTCGGTACAGTTCCGTCTGGAATAACCTCGTACGTAACTTCTGAGAGGCGACGCAACACTCTGTAGGGTCCGAAGTAACGATTGAGAAGTTTTTCTGACAGGCCTGGGCGCCGGACAGGTGTCCACATCCAGACTTTGTCACCAGGCTGGAACACGACATAGCGATGGCGGTCGTTATATCGGCGTGCATCTGTTGCTTGCTGTTTTGTAATGTGATTACGGGCGAGTTGACGAGCTTCCTCAGCGTAGTTGGTGAATTCTTCTGCGTCAGCGGTAAGCAGCTGGTCGTCAGCCGCACATGGAAGCATAGCGTCGAGCATGGTCTGTACATCGCGTCCGTATACTAGGCGAAACGGAGTGAATCGAGTTGTTTCTTGGACGGCCGTGTTATATGCAAATGTGACATAAGGCAATATCTCGTCCCATGTTTTATGCCGGACATCAACATACATGGCGAGCATGTCCGCTATTGTTTTGTTTAGTCGCTCAGTAAGGCCATTAGACTGGGGATGGTAAGCAGTAGTCTTTCGGTGATGTGTCTGGCTTAGTTGGAAAACTTCTTCAAGAAGACGCGCTGTAAATGCCTTGCCACGGTCAGTGATGACGTATGAAGGGGCGCCATGGCGAAGGACAATCTGCGTCATGAAAAATTGTGCCACTTCGGAGGATGTTGCACGTGGCACCGCCATAGTTTCCGCGTAACGTGTCAGATAATCTGTAGCCACGATAATCCACTTATTGCCAGCTGACGATAGAGGAAAAGGGCCAAGAAAGTCCATACCAATTTGGTCGAAAGGTACTAGCGGTGGGGGAATAGGCTGCAGGAAACCCGCTGGCTTCAATGGTGGTGTCTTGCGTCGCTGGCACTCGCGGCAACCTCTAACGTATCGATGAACGCTGGCGGCAAGTTTGGGCCAGTAGTAGGCCTGGCGCACTCTGGTAAGAGTGCGTGCAAAGCCCAAGTGTCCAGCGGTGGGTTCATCATGGCAAGCATGAAGGATTTCATCGCGGAGATCTGCAGGGATGACTAGAAGATAGGCTCGGTCACTGTTGCCGGCGCTTTTCTTGTAGAGGATTCCGTCGCGCGTACAGAAGGATGACAAGTTCTTAGAAAACAGTCGAGATACTGTAGAATCGAAACCCTCCAGATGATCAATCACAGTTTTGAGGTCTGGATTAGCCTGTTGCCTGGCCTTTAAATCAGAGGAACTGATAATGCCAAGAAAATGGGCGTCTTCATCCGTACTGTCATGGGCCAACTCCACGGGTGATCGAGACAGTGTGTCAGCATCTTCGTGTTTACGTCCGGATTTATAAACGATAGAATAATCAAACTCCTGCATACGAAGGCTCCACCGTGCAAGACGTCCTGATGGATCTCGAAGACTAGCTAGCCAACACAAAGCATGATGGTCCGTCACAACTTTAAATTTACGGCCGTAGAGGTAAGGTCGGAATTTCATTGTGGCCCAAACGACGGCGAGACACTCCTTTTCAGAAGTTGAATAGTTTGATTCTGCCCGAGAAAGGGTGCGGCTGGCATAAGCGATCACTTTTTCCTCGCCTTGCTGGAGCTGGATCAGAACAGCACCCAGACCGACATTGCTGGCGTCGGTGTGAATTTCGGTCGCAGCGTCCTCATCGAAGTGTGCAAGAACGGGAGGGTTGTGCAGCCGTTGGCGCAGCTCGGTGAATGCCTCCTGCTGCTCGGACGACCAGACATACGGGACGTCATCACATGTCAGGCGCGTCAAAGGTTCTGCAATCTTGGCAAAATCGGCAATGAAACGGCGATAGTACGCGCACAGGCCCAAGAAACGTCGAACTGCTTTCTTCGTGGTAGGGATGGGAAAATTGGCTACAGCGGCTGTTTTATCAGGATCAGGCCGGACACCGTCAGCGCTAACCACATGACCGAGAAATTTTAGCTGTTGATATCCAAAGTGACATTTTTCCGGTTTGAGTGTCAAATCGGCCGAGCGAAGAGCATCCAATACCGTTCGCAGCCGCTGAAGATGTTGGTCAAACGTTTCTGAAAACACGATGACGTCGTCCAAATAAACCAAACAGGTTTGCCATTTAAGACCAGCAAGTACGGTGTCCATCATTCTCTGGAACGTCGCTGGCGCTGAACAATATAATTGCAGTCACTGCATGTCAAGTAGCAATTTTCTTTGTCTAGTTCTGGCGTACAAATAACGAGCATCTAAGTTCATCAGTCATGCTCACAACCCCATTTTCTGGCAGCAGCAGGGAAGACACACACAATAAATAAAAATAAAAACCAGCCTAAACGGCACAAGTAAAACAAGACCGACCTGCGAAGGTGAAAAATTGTCAACTTAGCGCAGCTGCCAACGTGCTCCTGCCGCTGCCACAAACGAAAGGCTCGCGGTTGTGTGTCAGGTCCGCTTTATAGTCCGTGATGCAGGTGGGCGTGACTTCAGGAAGGCCTCAGGTTGGCTTCACCACGTTGATAAGGCTATCCGCTTTGCTCCTGGCTTTGTCCACGGTGGTCGGCTAATATGGCTCTGTGGTAGGATGCGGAACGCCGTCCACTGCTCTGCGCTACTCAAACACTCGAACATTGCGAAGGTGAAAAACTGTCGACTTAGCGCAGCTGCCCACGTGCTCCTGCCGCTGCCAGAAACGAAAAGCTCGAGGACTCCGTGAAGCAAGAAATGAAAATGAGGACTCCGTGGAGCATCGAATTGGGAGAGGGGAAGAGGACGCATAAGTGCCTGCAAAAATGTCCCCATTCGGGCGTTTTTTCTGGCAACATTCCTGTACAACCTCCTCTCCCCTTTCTCCGATTTTTCTACATAGTTCAGTATGAATCCGCCTCTTCAGTGCCGAAGAGGACATTAATACATGCCGGCATCCTACGCAGTGCATAGATAACATAGCCTCTTGGTAGGTGTCAGGTCTCTTTCGAAATACCGATTCTTCTGAAAAGGACAAAAGAAACTGGCAATCATCCACTTATCTGCACTTTGTAACTTACCAACTCTAGTTTCCAAGGTTGTACAAGCAGGAACTAAAAACAAACAAAAATGACTGTTGACTGAAGTTCAGCTAATTATAGCTGCATTAGCAGATATGTAATAAGATTTGATAAAACAACATTTTTTTGTTGAGCACAAGAGGTGGCAGTTTACGCTCCAGTATAGGGTGTTCTGGTCCTGGTATATCTATCGCATCAACCTTTAGAATACGGGGCCCTATAGCACCTTACGCCACCTTAAGGTGGCGGTTCCATGGTCCCCATCTTGAGAGTAGTTCAGATTCTGCCACCAGGCTACGCCAACAATCCATGACTGAGAAATTGTGTGCCCAGTGGCACAAAATCCTCGGGCCCAGTCCTCTTGACTTGTGCTGCTTGAAGGCTTCTCTTTTATTGCTGCGCAGGTTATCGAAGTGTTTCGTGGCTCCACAGGGAAGACCAACAGAAAAAAGACAGGCTTTTGTCCCCGTCCTGTCCAGCATGAGCTGCCTCATATAACTCCCATCTTCCCCCCACCCCTACTTCGAACAATACACGCCCCATCAATGTGGCAAGATCCTTCTTTCTCCTGCCTAGTTTCTGCTGTAGAGCAACGAAACCGAATGCGCCTCCCTTACGTGCGTGAGGCGGGCTGGACTGGACTGCAGTATGCTAGCTTTCCTAAACACAAAGCAGGGTGTCAACATGATTGTAGAGAGGAAATTTAGTACTAGTGAAAAGGAGAAGTGGATACCCAAAACGGAGAAGTGGCAATATCATGGAAATTATTTGTGTCTCACGCATATATTTCTGCAGGCTTCGTCAATAAAGTTTAGTTGTAGTAGGCACCTGTCTTATGTTCTTTTGATCCTCATCGTTAGCACTCTGCAATCACGTGATCATTAGGCAGCTTTAGAATAATGTGGCCCTATCGGATAGGGTAATAGCAAGGCGCAAGTGCGCATGCCCGGAGTGATTACAGCACCCCGCCGGTTTTTTCAGTTTCAGGGTCACACCTTTCGGGTTCGGCTCCGAAGATACATTCCTTTTTGGTTAAAACCGGTTCAACCCTACGCAAACCGGCAGCTTGAACAGTTTCAGGGATCCTGTGTTTTGTAAGTGGTCTCGTCTAAACGAGCGGTACTGGAATGAAGGCTCTATTTACCCTTTGCTTGTTTTCTTTTTTTTTTTACTTCCTGCATTGCTTCCTCAAGCTAGCCTCTTTCAGCTGCCTCATCAGCTTTTCATTCAGTTTCTTGAGCTGCACTTCACCGATTGCACAATTACTGCCTTTCTCTCCTGTTTTTTCCCCTATGACCTAGTCGCAGGTTTCTTCGGTCTCCTTGACCTTATCCCTTTCCCTGAGTTTCAAATTTTATGTTCCGACCTCCCTCGTCACTGCACAACACGTAGACCAGGTTACTCATTAGTTACGTTTTCTCTCATAGTGCACTTCTAGCTTTCAGGGCCACCTTTCTATACTGTCTTAGATATTCACATCAATGATCGTGGATAAGGCGATAAAACGCATTCCTTTTTTTTTGACAACATAGTTGTATGGGCCAAAACGATAGGACGCCAAATAGAGGTTGTGAATTAATACTCCTACCAATACTACCACTCAGTTCCTTGCCCCACCTACTATTCACATCTGAAGATAGCAGCTTCACTCCTGGCATAGTTTAGATTGCCAAGGGAAATAAAACAAGCAGACGTGGCTAGCGACAAAAAAATCGGCTGTGATTTAGCTCTGGCTAAACCGGGTTGAATTGCGTCAGCAATACTTCAATGACTGCGCTTATGGTTCAGCACGTAGTGTACCTCTTGGTGTAGCTTGATATGTTTAGCTATAAGTAAAGACATGGCCGGTACGGCTTAATAAGACAATCGCCGACATGATTTCAATGTATGTCGACGAGGACCATCGCAACTGGGATGCAATACTTCCCTATGTCACCTTCGCACATAAAACTGCGCCACAAGATACGACACACTTCACTCCGTTTTGTTTAGTCCATGGCCGCGAAGCAACGACTATGCTTGAAGCAATGCTACTTCCTGATCGTGTTAATCCCGCAGTCATGGGTGCTAATGAATCCGTTCTGCATGCCGAGGCCGCTTGCCAACTTGCTCGAATCCGTCGCTAGCAAGAACAAGATGCTCACCAGTATAATCAACGCCACAGAAATGCGAGTTACGAGCCTGGAGAACGAGTTTGGGTGTGGAGCCCAATCTGTATGAGAGGACGGTCTGAAAAGCTGCTTCTTCGATACTTTGGCCCTTATAAAGTCGTTCGCTAACTCAGTGAAGGGAACTATGAAGTTCTTCCTCAGGGAACTACAGTTCCTCTCGACGACGGCCAACATCCGAAGTGGTGCACGTTGCACGAATGAAGCCCTACCACGCCCGTTAGCCGCTCGTTCGCCCCAGCCATTCGACACTACCGATGTTCCTTGTTGCTCTGATCACCCAAAGGTTAGCGCCGAGGACGGCGTCTTTCAAAGAGGGGGAGTAATGCCGCATTTCTAATCACTCTTGTGCCGTCACGCGGCCAGACTGGATTACCGACGTTTTAGCTGGCCTTAACCATGCTAGGGAGTCCGGTGTACTTCGTCTTCCTCGCTCGAGCTCTCGCCAGCCTTGCCGCGTCCCAGTGCCGCGTCACTGTTATTAAACCTACTTTTTTAACCTACGTTGGCCGCTTTGGCTGTTTCACGGTGACAATATGTATATTTTCACCTTGATCTCACACATCTTGTTGATCTGCCTTTACTGGGCCTCGGGCATCTCTGAAGCTATCGTTGTAGCTTTTCGCCCGAGGCCCATTTCCTGTATATTACTGGAAATAAAATTTTATTTAAATTTTCAAAATGGTAGAAGCTGCCTGTTGTGTTAGGTAAAGCTTGTGAATAACTCAGCATCAGGTAGATTATATCAGCTCTATGATTGCTGCCACTTTATCTGCACAAAATTATGGTGATGATTTTTACTGTTAGTAAGTATATTCATGTGATAAGTTGTCCCATAGTGGCCTTCCATAAGATTGATTTCTCAGCTTTATTACAGATTTTGCAGACTGGTATGTTTGATGTTTCGAGGCTGTTTCATTTCGCCTTCGTTTTCGTTTCTCTCTGTTGCGAAACTGCTGGTAGTTATTGACACTCTGTAAGCTATTTCAACAGTATTAATAGTGCTGTTGATAGTAGCCCAATTGATAATCTTTCTACTCTTTCAGCTGTCAGTTTACATTTCTTATAAAAGGAAAAAAGACGCCTTTTAAACTGGATTTTTTTTCGTGCGTGTCGCATCATGTGAAACAGCCTTCAGTCGTGTGTATCTTCGGTGATGGTCTGCCACGTGTCAGCACGGTACGTTTGCAAGCCATGCGCATGAAGGAGCAAGAGGGGAACCCGTGGGAACGGGAGAGGGGAAGACCACGATAGAGCGAAGCGCAAGGGTGTGCTTCTGTAGGTGTGCCCATTCTTCTGCCGAGCTATCTCTCCCTGTCTTTCCCGGCGTTCGTTTCCAGCAGGACGCGCTACGCATGTGCCAAGCCAGCTAAGCCTGTGGCAGACAGAACGTCGGACACTTTCTCCAGCGTGTGCTGCGAACAGTCTGCGCACGGCAGAAGCGGCAGGTTTTTTTTTGCGAGTCTTTTATTCTTGTCCTACAGCTTGACTTGCAGTGTAGAGTAAACTATGGCGGTTGCAGACATTAAGAGGGGCATATCTATTTTTTTTTTGCGAGTCGTCCATCCTCGCATCTATGAATCAACGAAAGCACGCGGTCAGCTGGGATCACGACACTGGCTTTTAGCATCGCTCGCTTCAAACGGCATTTGCAGCTATCATGCTTTCCAATGATTTTACTGCAGTTGACTACCCCTCCCCCCTCCCCAGCACGGGGTGATAAATTGAACCAGGCCTCTGCAATCAAGCCATCACGGGCACTCTGCCAAGTTCGCTCACCGCTGGAGCTATCAAAAGATAAACATGCTGGGACGTCACTGCGCAGCACCTTGATACGCTGCCAATAAATGAGCTATGGATGCGACGGCCAAAACAGAGGAACACACCATCGACCTGCATGCGAAAACGCTTGCGATTTCTGCTGCGGCGACGCAAAAATCTTGTTTTGAGCTGTCGCAGCGATGAGAGGGGCGCAGTTCCAACAAGTTGGAAATTTTTCGCTCTGTAGCTGCCGCTCGTCTAATGCTTGTTTTTTTTTAATTCTAGGGGGCAAGAGTGGAAGGTGGGTTTATTTTGTGAGTGGGTTTATTACGCAACAAATATGAGACCATTTTTCATGATCATAAGCGGCATCTCAAGCCGGTTTTTGTATATCATATTATCGATATATCAAACTATTTTGCGATCCCCTTCGAGTTCGATTATCCGGGTTTGACTCTACTGTCCTTGGCGCTTGGTGCTTTGTTTGTTCCATGCACTTTCCCAAGCAACCACCGACATCCATCGGACGGCCAATGGCCATCCGTTTCGGATGTTCCGGATGGCCGATGGACGTCCGCAAACAGCCAGTGGACGTCCGTCGGCCGTCCGATGGGCATCCAAATGGACATGTTTGTCTCGCCAATGGACGTCCATTTCGGACGTCCGTTCCCGGATCTTTCTCGCATATTCGCATATATGCTGCATGCATGCTTTTTTTCGCTCCCACGAGGCAATAAAATAGAAAAGCAGCCGAAAGTACAACAGGCATATTTTATTGTAAAATGTCTAATTCATCAATATGACGTAAAACTTGAAGCGCACATCTTCCGTGATGAAGTGGAAGCAACCAGCTTTCTGCAAAAAGAAAAAAAAAACAGATTAGTAAATAGCCTGTAGCTCATGCACAGCATAATCCTTGACTCGAGGTTTTCTGGAGGCCAATAACAAGAAAATTGAGTATTTCTCATATTGTACCTGCCCTACAACACTTGTTACAAGCAGTCTCAAATATCAGCGAGGTTTTGCCCTCATTTCCCTTAGTTCACGCCAGTTATATCGCACCCGCTATCTTTCGAATATCACATAGATTCATCTGCAATGCTTCAAGGATAAAGCCAAATAAGCTAAACAGTTCAGAAGGCAGTATCATACAGGCCATACCTAAATTAAAATAAGCTGATAACGCGCTTCAATAATTTCAAGCACAGAAAAGGCCACTCGCTATCTGAAATGCTTTTTTTTTTTTTTTTTTTTTTTGTAGTGGTGCACAACTTTCAAGCTCGCGAGCTTGGGCGATTATCGCTTATCGCATTGTACAGGTGCAGTTATGCATTTTATTACGGTAATGCACTGCAGCGCAGACTGTGCCCTCGCAATCTGTAACTTGCATTGAAAAATGCAGAGCGTGCCACTTGCGAAGGCAAGCATATTAAAAAAAAAAAAAATCTTTGACGACCGACTGTTTACCCAGCGCCTTGGTTGACGAAAACAAGAAGGTTGGTTACAAGCTTCGAAAGATTGCAAGAGTGGAACGCGATAGCACCTCCAGCAATTTCCTAGTTTGCGTAGAGGAGAAGGGAGAGCCAACTCACTCGACCTACACGGACGCCACCGCGCCGATTACTCCTGGTTTTCGGTGTAACTAGGTCCTTAATGCTCTCGCGTTGAAATGTGTCAGTAAGTTCACTGCGCTGTTACATATTCATACAATTTTCGCTGCGCAGATTTTCACGAAGCTCGATCGCAGTACTCACTTTCAAACGCGGTCGCTTTCGCCGGAGTCGTCCGTCCGTCGTGAACCACTGTTGCTCCAAGGGGGTAATCCTTTCACACTAGGAACTGGCACAACTGCGCAATCGTTGTCCTTGCAGCGCACACAGATGGGTGAAGGCATTAGAGCATAGTTGCGCGCACCCGCACAGAACGAAAAAAAAAACTGCTGCAGCGAGCCGCGGCGGCGCCGGCAATGGCGGTACAGAAACACGTGGTACGAAACTACGGCAGGAACATTCATGCGCAGAAATGAATTGGCCGTAATAAGTTAACACTATATTTTTACTGAATATTGTTAGTTTGTTTAAATAGGTACCCTTTTTTGTGAGGTTATTCAAGCGAAACCAACCATCCCTCCCCCCTCCCACACACACACACACACTGCGATGGAATACGCAACTTTCAACCAAACAGTACGGCCGCCTGCTGGCGAGAACTGGCGGGGATTTCAAACAGCAAAAAAAAAAAAAAAAATATTTTTGTAAAGACCCACACTGCAAGGTAATCCGGCTCTTTCGTTCGCCAAGACGTAGTCGTGGACCATCGTGGATGGCGAAGCCGCGCAGGTGGTACATGTAGAACATACGTTAAGGCTCAACTAGAGTAACAATTGAAGATCACAACCGCCGCTACCAACGGATACAACGAATTGGGGCATGAAAGCTGAGAAATTAATGACAATCGCCCCATACTGTGTATGTGCCAGAGTTTTTTAGTCCAACCAGCTAATCATTTGGTATATAATACAATTCGCTATCTCAGGAGCCGAATGGAAGTTGCAAACCTAATTGGATTTCTTATTGGAATTTTGAGTACCATTTGAAAAATCCGAATGGAATTTTACATGCAATTGGAACTATTTGGAATGCCCAATTGGTATTTGCAGAACCATTTGCTTAATCCAGCTGGACTAATCCATTGGAGAGGTGGTGTCCAATATTGGGTCCAGATGTAACCACTTGCAGGTCCCAATTGGCCCCAATGTTTTTTCTTTTTTTTTTGACCAGGCAGGACAAATCTCGAGCATTGAAGACAAGTGTGAATGTTGAAACAGAATTTTGTCAGCGAGGAGATATATGTCCTGGAAACATACTCGTCCGTACGTACATCGGACGTACACCTCGTCTCTCATGCGGATATACAAAAACGGACGTAGTCTGTACCTCCGACGGACGTACGAATACGGATGTCCGAAACCGGAGGTTGTACGTGTGTCCGACGGACGTACAATTTCGGAAAAGGACGTTCGGCTCTAGCTCGGACGTACAACGGACGTCGGTGGTTGCTTGGGTTATATCTCACATTGTGTCATTTTTAGCTGGTTCACCTGTTTTTCAGTGGAGGCCCTTTGAGAGATGGCTGTCTTGTTTAGCAATTTTATGCAACACAGGCCTTAAAGGCATGCTTTGCTTTTGCCACAGGCATGTACCAAGCTTCGATCCAAGTCTGCACAGAAATCCAGTAGCTTGAAGCAGCCCATGCGATTAGAAACAGTGACTTGTAAAGCGAACAGTAATCCTGTTGCTACTTCACTGTCCATGATAAGTACTACACAGGAAGCATCAGTGCTTCAGCCAGCTGTTGCACCATTTTCTGGGCCTTCGTCTTCTGCACCAATGACACTCAGTGTGGCCAGCAGTGCCTTTCCCAAGAGCTCAACCAACACCAGCTGTGTGCCTGTACACTTTGTGCCAGACAGTGATTCTGCACACCAGCAGTGACATCTGTTCGCATCAAACCCAGTGGCATCCACAGCAGGGAGAGAAGCACCCCGAGTACGCCCGAATAAGTATTGTACCATCCGCGTGGTGCAGAAGCAGGGTTCCATCAGCAAAGAAACATTGAAGTCTGTTGTCAACCAGCTGGTTCAGAATTACCCCAAAGAACTGAAGAGGATTACCAGTGACACGGCCGCTCGATGGAAGCGCACTGGGTGCGGCTTGCTGCATCGCGCCACCGTAAATGGGCAAGCGCGTCCTTGGGGAGTTTACAGTTGCGCCCGCTATTTCTGCTGAGAGCGCCACTGTTCGGGGACACGTCGCCGCTGGGGTCGCCGGCTCTGAGCGCGCGGTTTGCTTCCTTTCTGGACGCGTTCGCCTCGCGTCTGCGTGGTAAACGCAAACATTTTTGTGTGTGCATGTGCAAGCACGTTAAAGATGAAATGGGATGCGTTTGTTTTTTAAGGCGAAAGCCATTCTAGGCTCATGGAGCGAAAATCTGTGCGCAGAAGCTGTGCCTCTATGTGCGTCACATCTGTGCATCGGTGTACCAGACACAAAAGCGGACATACAAGGAGGGAGATTAAGGATGAAAAGGAGTGATGGTGATAGGTAATCAATAAAAGTTATAAATAGACACTGATATAGGTAATGACTAATTCTAATGACTAACAATGGTTGATAATGAATAAATGATTTATAATGACCAGTATATCAAACTATGACATGTAATGACCACAATTGATTAGAAATGAGTAAAATGGCTCAGCGATGTGTGGTTATGACTATAATAGCATGACTCATCATTACTGCTAATGACTACGAAATGATGAATATGCGAAACGATGACATGTAATGACCACTGCTGATTCTAAATGAGTAACCTGCTTAGTTATGAGTTGTAAGGGCTGCAATGACTACTCAGGCAGACTCATCATGACTGGGAAGTGACCAATACATCAAACGACGACTTGAAATGACGAACTGTGGCAAACGATGAGAGGCAAATAATAGGAGAAGGGTAGGCTTTCGCCGTCCTCCGCTTAAGATACGTCTAAGAGATCCTCTAATTTTATCTGCTGAGCACGCTTCAGGGAAAGGAAGCAGGGAGGAGGGGAAATGCACTCGCTTTCTCTGAAATGAAAGCGGCGCTGAGGTTAACAAGTCCAGACACTGAAGCATAATGCCCTATCAGCTGTCATTGAATTTGCTACAAGGGACAGCAGATTGGACTTGTTGGTGATTAATTATAGGTTAACAGTGCAAACAATGTGACGGGAACACAGGAGAAGACGGCACAACCGCGCTAGTTGTGTCGTCCTCTCTTCCTGTGATTCCGTCACGTTGTTTAACCTATTTAGTTATAAGGGAGCTGGCCAGTGAACTAGGATTTTTAACGATGTGTTGTGAAGCAGATGAACCCGATGAGGTAGCACCAGAAGCCTTTCTCGCAGATTACATTACGAGGACATGTCAGAAAAAGGTACGAAGGTTTTTTTTTTATACAAGTATACAATTTGTTCTAAAGTTTGCCGCGCTAGTCTGAGCGGCCTTGCAAGCAAAGGAGCCTGTGCATACGACATTTGTTTATACTCTTGAGACTGTTTGAGTCAATGCGATAAACTGAAAAGCCACGTTCAACAGAAAATCTGGCGCCCGGTCTGTCGGCGGAAAGTCGGAACAATACCTCTCTGGTAAGAGGCACATTAGTTGATTATATGGACAGAACCCTTTCGCGCAATGAAAACACATGACATGTTTAATGTGGCAGGAACTGCCAAACCAGAGAGAGTTAATAAGATTAAAGGGTGAAATGGGAATTATTGAAAATGGGACCCTTAGATCCCAAGTCAGGCACACTATACTCCCATAGGGCACGTTCGTGCGGCTTCGGTAAAGAGGGGCTTTATATAGCTATGTGTAGGGTACTATTTTATATAATGCGGTGGCATAAGGCTGCATTCTAATGACATGCGACAGGGGGCAACAATTACGGGATATGGTGAATAAGCAGGTAGCAAAGTGCGAGTACTCTAACGAGGCTCTGCAAGGAGACTTAAGAACCCCAAGTTTTGTTTATCACTATCAGATCGTTGCTTAATTTATTCGATATTTGGTAACAGTTTTGAGGCGACATGTCAGTCGTGCAAGAGCCTGTTGCAGAAAATATCAGTCAACTGAACCAGTTGCAGGTAAATGAAAACCAAGGACAAAGGAGGCTTTATTTACCCCGCAAAAGGAAGCAATCAAGCTTTGTCAGCTTATGAGCACCTTCATTAACAGGATGATGAAGTCCGAAGAGGTCCGGCGAAGTAGCAAGCTATGTAAACTTTTGATTTCATCATTGTTTTCTCACTGTACACAGTACCTGCAGCTAATCTATGAAAACAATGATCGTGCCCATGCTGAGGCGCTATGCAGGATATCGTTAAGTTGCTGCACCCACTGATAGTGAACTGTGCTGGAAATGTCAACTTAAAAGTGGAGCGACGTTTGTGGCTACGGCATAAACTTCTCTCAAGAAAGGTTTTCCATCTGCGATGGGTGTTTTTCTTCCTTCTTTGTGTGGCCATTTATTTAGCACACTCGGCTGCTCGCTGAATCTCAGCTGCAGTTGCGCTCTCAAGCGTGAACATTCTTGTGATCGCAGCTAAGAGTTTCACAGCAGGAACACTGGATGCGCGTTCTTCCATTGAAAATTGCAAACCAGTGAAATTGTATTGGTTTGCGAGCAGCCAATAAAAATAGTAATAACAACTTGCGGCGCATATACGTAGCACCTTGAGGCAGACCGGCTCTATGAAGCGCGCTTAGTTTGTCCGGTCATGCAAAAGGCGGGAAGCCGACGGATAGCGTTCCTTTGTACAAAGTTTAAGGTCTCCAACTGTGTTGAAGATCCCAGGTTATCATCTAGATTTAACCTGATAAAAATCTTCATATTTCGACCGTAACATTTGTCAGAATGAGATAAAGGTTGGTTACATGTCGCATTTTCACAGAGGTTGCTTTTAGTAGGACGTTTTTTTATTGGATAGTGCTGGCAGCTTAGAACAGGTTGATATCAATTTGTGTATAAAAGCTGTATGCATGAATGAGTAAATGGTATGAAAATGACACACGGAATTAGCGACATAGTTAATTAAGTGCTTATGCATTAGGCTACCATGGCAGCTGAACAGCTTCGAATTGTTCATAGCCGGGTGACATTTTCATGTGACAACTTGATCCAAATGCAACATCACGGTAATGCTAGCTCTTCAATCGAGTGGCCTTGAACCACCGTCACATTAGGTTTTTCAGGGTACACTACAGTATATATCCTTGCCGAGCAAGCGCTAAGTGCTGACATGGTCACACTAGACATGACGGTATATACTAATTCGTGTTGCCTAATTGTGTGAAGTGGAGCTCTTATATCCTTAAAATAAAAGGCTCCTACCACGCTGACGCCCCCCCAAAGCGCAGCCAGGTGAGGCTCTCCACGCGCGGCTGTCCCCGAACGACGCCTCCGCGGCGGTGGCGACGGGAAGTAGGCGCCTCCCGCCGGTTTCGGGCGACGTAGTAGGCCACACTTAGTGCGCTTCCATTGAGCGGCCGTGCCAGTGGTGGGCAGAATGTCATATTAAAGTTGCAGCCTGCACAGCAGCAGCAGCAGCACCACTCACTGCTGAAGCCAGCAGCTGCAGGTGGTGCGCCTCTTCTGCAGGGCATGGTCCCAACTGTGATTGGGGCAAGCAGTGCCACTGGGTCGCAGCACCATACAAGTGTGCAACCACTCAAAAGGAGCGTTCAATTTGTGCCAAAGATAGAACCACGATCAGCCAAAAAGCTGCCTCGGCAATTTCCTGCAAGTGCAACACCAGCAGCAGTGGGAGGTGGTGACAACGCGGCCGTAGTGATATCACCGGACGCTACACTGGCAGTTTCTAGTGCCACAAATCTTGGAAGAGGATTCCAGCTCACGGCTACAAATTCAGCTGAAACGGTTCCTCAAACTGCGGCAAAAGTGGAACCAGACAAAAAGACGGTGACTTCTGTTGAGGAGACTGCAATCATTCATGTGATGGTCGAGGTGAGTCTGCATTGGTGTCACTCTTGTGTGAGTGTTTCTTCTTAATGCACACTTCTTACCATGGGCTGCCTTTCAGAACTCAGGTTTTTCGTTATTTATTGACGGTTGTATGATCAGCACAAATGGCTGACTAGAGGTGTACGAGTATCAATAGGCGTGAGGCAACTGCAGATGACAAAAATTAGTTGCAGAAATATCAGTGCAGGTAGTTCAAAGTAACAAGAAATCACATTTCTGCAAAACATTGATGTAAAAATATCATAAGCAGAACTGATTTTCCCTTAAATTTTTTAATGGGCATTAAATAGGGAAGCAGTAGCAATAAAAATTTGTAGCCACATACTGTAAAAGCTTGTTAATATGAACCTCAATTATTTGAACTTACTATTTGGTCCAGCCAAGCTCCACATAAGTCTATGAATAAAAAAGCGCGTTAATTCAGACAGTAGTCTGTTCACCACAGATAATTCAAAGTATGCACTGCCGTATCTGCTGTATGGCCGTTAGCATGGAATGCAAACAAACATATTTTGTTAACTTTGTTGAAGGGAAACTGGATATTTGTTGGAGACTACAGGTTGTGTCCCAAGACTTTATGTATTGAAGCAGTGCAAGCATTCCCCCTCTCTTTTTCCTTTTTCAGGAAGAAACTCATGTTGGTAGTGCATCAAGTTCTCTGTATGGAGGCTCCTGCCAGTTAGGAGCAACGTAGCAGCGCTGCCTCAACCGTCTACCACTCCGATGTGGCTAAGGACTGGTGGCCATCTAACGTGTTCGTGATGGGCCAGACAGCATCAGTGCTAATACAGTGGTGCCAACTCACCATATTTTGGACTTTTGCTCGAGTATGCAGAATTGCCTTGATATGGTCACATTGCTGACTACAATCTT